>NC_087097.1:13185730-13803876 GCF_963855985.1 Ostrinia nubilalis
TTTCATGAGACGAGGCATAAAGTTATGCGCTGATCGGCGAGGTTTTTAAACCTAGATAACCCATCATTCTCATGAAGTCAGAGGGTAGTGTGTAAAAGGACTGCACTGTAAGAAAAGTTTTTAGCCACATTCATAAAAGCTCACTTTCTACCACCATCAGCTGTGGTTTAAGGCTGCTGTGGCGTTAAAATAGAAGTACAGCACTCGAACAAGATGTTGAAATTAGATACCATACTTGGCTTCCATATCAGCGACTCTGTCCATCTCTCACCACTCTTAAGACGCTTGAAACTCAAGCCTGTGATTGGTTAAATTTAAAATCTAAACCAATGACAGGATTGATCTTGAGCGTCATTCACGCTTGAGCGTCGTTTGATAATACGGGACTGAGTATGTTCGCAGCAGGTCTCTATACATACGGCTGATGCTTCAGTTCGAGTGGTATAATGATGATGTCAGGACAACCACCAGCCAAAGGAGCATGTCATGAGAGTAGCGGTGTTTTAAAATAATGGCGTTACTTTGACACAGTCACTTGGGTTATCGATAAGCGCATAGCATTAACGAAACCAGATTTAAATATACTAGGTATTGGTAATTATATTTCCCGCACGATTGAATATTGTTGACGATTGTGTATTTTATGAAGCTATATTTAACGGAGTGTATGTATAGGTATTCTTTGCTGGTACTTACTTAGCTTATTTTATTTACACTTAAAACTAGTTATCCTATTTTATTTCACATTCTTTGCTGTCACATTTTTAGCTTATTTTCTAGGTTTTTCTCTTCAACTGGCTTTGCCAAATTATTTTAAATTATGCCTAATGAACACTCTCTTTTCAGGTAGGGTAATGAAGTAAGCTTCTGTGCCCATCTACATGACGTGACTTTTCTGACACGTGACTTGCCGGTTGGTCGGAAGTAGTACGAGGCCATAACAGCGCTCATTGTTGTAGTTTCGTAGTTGGGCACAGCAACTAAGATGAATTTGACTGGTCACAGTAAAGCTTCTAGCTACAGCCATCCAGAAATCTTCGAAGATTTTAACTACGGATATAATCCAGTACTTAGGTTAGGTGGTCAATAAAGGTCTGTTAGCGAAATTTCCAGATGCTTGTCCTGTCGTTTGTTTCTCTCTACAGTAACACAATTTGGAGAGATCAGAGGGATGTTATGTCAAATTGATTATCGTAGTTACGATAGTTATCGGAACTAACAGCTTAGTGACCAGGATTTTAGAGTCTTAATAATCCGGATTTTTTTTCATATTACTAATTTAGTCGAAAATTCGTAAGAGAGGTTCCTTAAATACCATACTTAACATAGTTTAAAATGTAGCTATCACGACTTCAATCATCGACTAACACTATAGGTAACACTCATAACGTCATTGGCTCTCATCGTGTTTGACTGCAGGGTAATAAGCCAAATCTACTGAACCTAGTTACTCGTACTGTGCTGGATGATGTCATTTTTCGAGTCAATGACATATGCTTTAGTTAGATTTATAGATGCTATGTAAATGTACTTCCATCGGTTTCCGATACAGTTATTTCAACGTTGTATAGGCAGTAAATTTTGTACAAACCCTGCAATCTAAAATCACGAGCTTTTTATTAACTAACTATAACCAATACATGGCAATTTACGCAAGCTTTGGACTTAATTATTCTATCGACTTATGCATCTCGTTAGAAAAGCAATCATGCATTTTCAATGATGATTGCTATCACAATGTTATGCTTCAGCAAAAGATGGATAAAGACACACCCACTTAAGCTGGATATTCTGCTCTAACATTACCTTACTTATCTAATAAACTGGCTATTATTAATAATAAGGTAGGTTTGGTTAATCGTCCTATTGTACACTTTTATAAGTCTCCATTCTTATCGACAATGTCGATACTGAGATGTTCACTCTCTGTGACTAAAAATTAACTAGTTTAGTCAAACTGATAAAGTAATGTGCTATGAGTAAAAACGACTTTTGATAGTGCCTATGGCTTGGTATCGTTATAGGTGTTATTCGCATTCAGTTTTAGAGAGCTGAGAACATCTTAGTTCACATTCTGCCAGATGAATACCAAAGACTTCCATTCCATACTTATAAAGGTGCTTGCT
Source organism: Ostrinia nubilalis (assembly GCF_963855985.1). NCBI lineage: Eukaryota > Metazoa > Arthropoda > Insecta > Lepidoptera > Crambidae > Ostrinia > Ostrinia nubilalis. The sequence goes on from NC_087097.1 coordinate 13,187,857, forward strand.
TGATTATGTTTAGTTAACACTGACTGACTTAGCCTGTAAGTTGCGGTGCCCACCTAGGTAAATGACGTGACGTAATGACACGTGACTTGCCAGTTGGTCGGAGTACAATGCAGTTACACGAGCAGAGCTCTTAAGCTTAGCTTGATGACGTAGGTGGGCACAGCAACCATGATGAATTTGGCATGAAAGGTCAAACTACAAGCATCTTCAATGATTTTTAATCCGGAACTGTTTATTAGGTGATCAATAAAGATTAGTTATAGAGTTTTCCGGATGCTCGGATGTAGTCAGATATTGCCTAATTTGTTAGACTGATCGCCACGTTAGACGTTTGTCTCTCTCCCAGCATACCATTGAGTGCAGAAGGATATACAAATCAAACCAGATCTGACAATACTGATTGTATTTGACCGGATTAAAGTCAGCGCGTCCTAACTATTCGTATAACTAGTAATTACCACAGACATATCACTTCATGTGTGCACAGGCATTAGATTAGTTTTTTTTGATTGCAGGGTAACAGGTTCTTTCTTCTATTCAAGATGGTTCCGTTTAGTCTTTGGGAATACAATAGGTATTGTATTACATTAATGATGTGTGCAATAAATTCTGTACCAACCCTGCATTCAAAAAACCCACTTTTCTTATAATTATTATCTCAGCTAAATGGCGCTCTATTCACCAATCTAAGGGGGTTCTCAGTTTTATGATTGATACACTGGCCTACAAAACTAAATCTAAACAATGGAAGTTAGAGATTTGAAATATAAAACGTTTTATAGTAAATATCGGCTTTTTTTTTAAATTTTAGTCATCATCATCATAGGTCGAAATTGTAGTATTAAAGTAAAATTATTTTTAATTCTTTTTTATTTCGAAAGTATGTCTTGTGCACTTAAGTTATTGCAATTTTAAAAGTGTGTTGCAAGCCAGTGTATTTTAGCACAACGGTATGCTTCCGGCAGAATTTTTGCATAGAGCTCACCCGCTTAGCTGGCTACTCTTTCCTAAAACTATCTTATACAAGAACTTTAATACTAAGTCCAATTCCGCACCTTTATAAGCAACCTTCCATGTCTTTTCAGTAACGTCTATTGAGAGAATCAGATGCTCTTAATTGTCTATGGCTTAGCATCGGCAAGTAATTGTTCTTTGAGCATTGATAGATGGTGACTCATCTTAGTTGTAACTGTTTTCTGCAGTTGTTCTTTAGCATTGAGTTTCTGAGACGGTGAACCGTTTTGGTTGTTGTAACTGATTTTTCTAGATCATCTTCATCATTTCAGCCATAGGACGTCCACTGCTGAACATAGGTCTCCCCCAAGCCCGTTTTTCTAGTCTAGATGATTGCTGATAATTACATATAAAGGTGCTTAAATTGGCCTACTTAAGTAAGTGTGAACCACAGATCAGCCAAGTTTTTGGACCAGTATATCTACAAAACCTATCTGGAATCTTTAATATTAATAAAATCTATAATTGAAAGGTAACTACATATTTTTCCCATAGTTATACCAGATTACAGGAATAAATATGCGTGGAAATGGAACGCTTGTCTTTTAATTAAATTAACAGCTTTATCAATATTTACATTACTACGTCATTGTATTGCACAAAATCCGAGCTTCTTTTGATTATATTTACTGCTGCTTATAAATAATACTAATGAAATGTTAAAGGTAATCCCACTCGAAATGCGCCTTCATTTCTGCAGTGTGTATATGTATAGTGGTTATAGTATACACTTTCATAGCTGTTTGTATCATAGGTATTCAATCAAAATGTGTTTTTAATACATTTGAAAATGCATTTTAAGTAAGTACATTTCAAGCAGAAATATGTAAGTGAGGACATAGTATCAAGTAGGACATTCAATGCAGATCTTAAAAGAAATAATTTGAAACAGCTAGTACATACTTTTTTCGTCAAATAAAAATCCACTATGTGTTCAACGGTTTCTGTTCGGTTCAACTAAAATTTAAATGTTTTCCAAATTAAGGCATTAGAATTTTCGGTGTTAAAGCCGATTTTAGTTTTCAAAATTGCAGAAGTCTACTGGCGTGATCTATCAGCTAAAATGCTATTTAAATTGTATAAATCATATTGCGGAAATAAAGGATGGTGGAATTGGAATGCTTAAAAACGTAAATTGCTGTAAAATAGCATTTGTCTCACTTTACCCACAAATATTGCACACTCAAAGGTCAAACTTGAAAACGACTGTTGCCTACCTGATAATTTAAAATGCTACCTTACTACAAATCAGAACCAGAATGTATATTCTTTGCACGCCATTATTGAACAGAATGTTAAGCTATTTATTTTCTGGATGTTTGTAGTTAAACATTTTGCACTTATACAAAATCTAAGGAACTTTGCAGAGGGCAGTGGAATTCTAAAAACTGTTGGTTATTTTACCTACGATTTGTTTTCTCTATGTTTAATAACAGTATAGTGTTGTAATAACACAAAACAACATAAAACTGGATAACATTTGTCCCGATCGTGATCGTGAAATCCTTTGGGAGGCATGTGTCCTTTGTGGACGTTCATCATCATCATCATCATTTCAGCTATAGGACGTCCACTGCTGAACCAAGGCCTCTCCCAATGATTTACTTGAATTCTTTGTATATTACAATTTTGGAAAAGACCTCCTCCAATACGTGTCATCATTTTCGGCTTGTCCATCATATTTAATTAATTATAACACTAAAATCACAATCACGCGTGGGTTTCTCTTTCAATTTTTGCCTGTCACATCTGGCGGAATTATACCTAATTCTGAATTATTACAGTACTATATTTTGGACAACTTGATTTTGAAGTTTAATTACCTACTGCATTGTTACGAATATGTTTTACTTAAAAATGACACTGTGTTTAGTGTATTCAAGGGTGAATTTTACTTGACGCTATCTTTTAGGTTTCTTGTGTGTTAATGTTACTATTGATAAACAGAAAACTTAATAAGTTCTTTCAAATTTCTGAGCTTATTATGCTTCATTATTCTATTGTTTAATTGCTACAATTTGGATGCTAAATTAAAATTGTGTTATTAATTCTTTGACTATTATTGTTACTTAACATATATGAATTTTTGAATAGATGTTGATGTTATTACGTTAATGCACCGGGTAACAGTCAAATTTTATCATTTTGTACATTGTTAATGTTAAAATTTAACATCACGCATGATGATCAGCGCAGTAGAGACCTCAGTTTCTTCCATCCACTAAAGACCTTGGGTGAGATAATGTTGTTGTAACAACCATGATGTTTTCGTACAGCAATTCTCAAAGTATTTAGAACCAAGGTCAATAGTGCTGGAAGATCCTGGTTATGCCCTTCCTATCCCTGCCCTTCCATAGGCATTGCACCATGGACACTAAGTTAAATTTAACGAAATAATTTACAAAATGACTGCGTTTGAACTGGGTGGCAGAATGTTTGATATAGACTATTACGTTCAATTTTAAGAAACACTAGAAACACTAAGCACTTGACTTGATTACTTACTTGACTTAACTTGCAGAGCCCTCCGAAAGTGAAACTCAAGGTGTTGCTAGAGTTGTTAATTTTTTTTTTCCGTGGAAGAATATTATTGAAAGACTGCTGGTATTTATGGGTTGTTTCATTGCTTATTGTCAAATTGACTAGGTTTTCTGCATGCAAAGTAATATCAGCTATTGCATCTGTTAACACGATCGCTTCTGCAACACATTCAAAATAAAATAAAAAATATTTCGCGTTTACGTTTGGATTTTTGTTCTTCAGCTCAGCTCTACCAGAGTTCTGATGCCTCAATACTACTACATTTCAACAATCATGGACTGCATTAAATTTTAATTAATTACTATACTTATTCAAAGTAATGTCGCACCTATGTTTAAAACTTTTTGTTCCTATGTTAATCACCTTCCTGTGTTTTATAAATTAAATTCAGTCATTTTAAATTTCGCCACTGCCTTCGTGCAATTTAATACTAATAAAACGTTAAAGCCTGAGCAATTCCGATGGCGTTGTTCCCATTTCCTTACATATTCATTACTAATAACTGGCCACAAACCTACTTGCTAAACACTTTTTAGGAGTGTGATCCTTTCTAAATGACTAATGGTTATCAGGGGTTGCTTTCTCTACGATCCTTTTTAGAACTAATTGGAATGAACTTTCCTCCACCTATACTTATGCAAAGCTTTTTTTGGGTTTTTTTTTTATATTTTTCTGCGAAGCTCCTTAAACTAATACTTATTAAGCGTTAAAAGTGGACATTGTTTATATGACCACAGTGTTAGTATACCTAATAGTTAATAATTACTAAGAGCAAAGCTTTTTTTGTGACATTTTGTATTTTTTCTGCGAAGCTCTAGTATAATAGTTAATAATTACTAAGAGCAAAGCTTTTTTGTGACTTTTTGTATTTTTTCTGCGAAGCTCTAGTATAATAGTTAATAATTACTAAGAGCAAAGCTTTTTTGTGACTTTTTGTATTTTTTCTGCGAAGCTCTAGTATAATAGTTAATAATTACTAAGAGCAAAGCTTTTTTTGTGATTTTTTTGTATTTTTCCTGCGAAGCTTTTTATTTACAAGAGATGCGGTAGGGGGTGGCTAGGCCAATTTTTGTAGACTTGGCTAGCGCCCCAAGGTGTTGTTATCCGCTATCCAGTAATTTCCTGGCTCTCCTGCCTTTCAGGCCGTATGTAGGTGGTGCACGGCAGAAATGGGCAAGAGGGTGGTACCCACCCAGACGAGTCCGTAAGGGACTCTACCACCGGGTATAATATCATTAAAATATCAGATATTAAAGCTCAAATTACTAATAAGTTACTAATTAAAGTATGAAATTGCCGTTTCGTATGGAGAATTAAACAATCTATCTATCCTATAGCTAATAACTCGCAAGAATGGTTTTTCGAAATTGGATATAACGAAAAAATTTTAAAATTGACCAGTTAAAAATATTCATATTTTTATAACAGAAACTGACTTAGGAAAAACTGTTTTTGAAGAGTTTTTTTAGTGAAAAAAATAAAAATAAGCATATTTTTTTAAGTAAATATAAGTCCTTGAAATGAATTTTAAGAAAAAAATAATAATAGATATTATAGCTATTGTATTAAAGGAATTAATACACAAACGAACAAAAACGACAATCGGTAATTTCATACTTCACCCCCCTATTACCACAGATTACTATTAAAATAAGTTACTTCATAACAGATACATCACTTCAACAAAACGGCAATTATGTACTACGATTTATTTTCAAGCTGTCAAGCGACGCGACGCAAGTGAAATAATTCAACGGAGCTTTTCATAGAAAAAACAAATGTTTCATGAACCCGCGAAGACACGTTATGCGGCGATGTGATAATACGTTATGGTAACACTTGACAATGTTTTGAGACCGCAGAATCTTTTACATGCTGAAATTCTAGGTATCGCATAGGTGTTTAATATACGAAAATAGTATTGGGAGAATTCTGGTATTTTTAGACTTTATTTCATTGATCAAAAACATTTTATTTCTAGATAACAATAGTGTCTGGACAATCCTCAATAGGATTTAAGACACTATCAAACCAAAAAAATTAATAGTGATAAAAATAAATATAATAAATAAAATAAATAACTTACTCTAATGTTCTACGCTTTAATTAACACAATACAATCGCGTCTGCAGTATTTTAAAAACCAAGCAGTAAAATATATATGTATTATTATATTATGTTATAAATATTTTAAAATATTTATGTGATTTTTAGTTCGTAAGCTTAGCTGCAAATTCAACCAGAATTTTAATGTTTCAATTAAATATTTCAAATTCCTACGCACTACGTGACTAATCTTGTTACCACCTGTTTTTCCGAGTATCTTATGTATTTATGAATAACACTAAGTAAGTGTCTTGTTGTACCTAGTACATACACATTATATTTGCCACTAAACACAATGTCACCACAGCCTACCTGTTGTTCAAAACCAAAACCTACCTTTGAGAGGTGATGGATCCTTATATACAATTATACCTATTTATCAGTTCATAATAAGCAAAATCGAGCTTTTTTTGGGTATTTTTTTGCATTTTTTTCTTGCGTAAGCTCCTTAATTAGTATTTACAAAGTGGGCAGCGAAAGGCCAGCTGAGCAGATACACTGTGTTAAAGAGATGGCCAACGCGTCCAATCAGGGATTCTCCTGGCTCTCTTGCCCTTTAGGATTTACCATACTGCCGTCTGTCATCAAGTCAAAGTAAACGCAGCCCGCATCATGTTAGAGCAACACGTCTATCGGTCACGGCAACGGTCAGCGGTCCGGGCAAAATCTGTCAGCGGTCGTGACAAGTATTAATATAATCTGTCAGCAGTGCAGTTTGAGTTCTTAGCTTGTGCCCGTACGTTGAAAGGTGACCGCAGAACGCATGTAGTGTGGCAAATCCTTAAAGGCCGTATATAGATGGTTCACGGCCGAAATAGGCAAGAGGGTGGTACCCACCCAGACGAGTCCTTAAGGAACTCTACCACCGGGTACATTAATTACGTTAAAAATTGGCTCGGACGATTTGTGAACACCATTATTTGTTGGAATAGTCAATTATCATGCAGTTATGAATGTGCCATACCCCTTCAAAATTATTGAGCCTCTTTAAAAATGAAACAAGCATACTCTCACTGAGTTAGTTAATAACTGCGGTATTCAGTTCTGTAATTCTGATGTACGTAATTTACTGTAAAGTTTCATTAAAATCCATTCAGTAGTTTTCGCCTGAAAGAGTAGAAATCTTACATTCAGATAGTATAGGTATCCATAAAAACTTTCGCGTTAATAATATTATTAGTAAGATTATAAAATAATCGCTTTGCAAAGCTTAAATTGAATTGTTTCTTTTTTTGTTTTTAACAAGGGTATTGAATTGTACCTATTGCATATTTAAAATATTGGCATGCTATTTTAATTATAGTGAGACTTTTACGAATTCAAAGATTTCAATATTGATTTTGCTTTTTGTACAGGTAACTACTGGCAATTCAGTTCAGATGGGGTATGGTAATTCTGATGTTTTCAACAATTGCTAGCTGATCAATAAGAGAGTAGGACGAATGTGATGAGTATAATGACAACTATTTCTATATTCTATCTTTAGACCATTTTTTAGGAATGGTATCCTATGTTTTATTTTCTAAACTTTTAAACCTACTTTAATGAATTTTCAGGTAAAGCTCAATAACTACAGTATCTTAGTACTTACAATAGTCCAATTTGGCAAATTTTGGTCTTCATTTCATGTGAGAACAATGAACCGAAAGTTTTTTTTTGTATATTTTTTATACTTTTTTCTGCAAAACTAGGTTTAACTACAAAATGGGAGAACAATACAAAGATCCTCTACAGTATAAGCTACTACTAAGTCTAGCTCTAACAAAATTGAATTGTCAGCATAATGTGATGCCGGAGATGCTACCATTTTTTTAGGAATAGTTTCCTTTGCTCCTACATACCTAATAAGACATTTAAGTAGACTACAGAATTTGTAAAGTGTGTTTGGAAAATGGTCCTAATTTTGGTACAGTCGCGGAATGAAAAGGTTCGTCACCTTAGTGTCGGTTTTCGCTTGCACTAGGTACTGTAAGAGTCAAACCTGCCAACATAACAGTGCAAGAAACAGTGCTGCTAACATTTAAATAAATATGACGTTTGCTAACGAATAAGGTTTTGCTTGTTTATTTTTCTATCCCATCAGTGCAATGCAATGATGACATTGACCAATTGACAATAGTTTTTTTTATTTAAAAGAAATAATAATGGCAGGTTGAACCAACAAGAAGGTTTTAGTTTATCAATCATAATAATCTTCTTGACAAGATAAATCGTCAAACAACTTTAATCTGAATAATTTTGAACTTTACTGACGAACAGTTAAAGATTATTTTCTCTAACTCGAGATTATTCTGTAACATAGTTTCAAAAGGTAATAATATGTGCTCGCGATTCGTTGAAGGAATCAATTTGAAAACTGACGAACCTTTTCATTCCGTGACTGTACATACTCGAACAAGCACAACTTTGGTAGCAAACAAGCTATCTCAAAACGATGGATGGCCCCTACAACAGTCGATAGATTTTATTATGTAATTAAAAATGGGGAATTATAAAACGAGCGACTAAAAAAAAACTTTGCGACTGATGATGGCATACTGTTTTAATACCTTGAGCGGTATGAATTTGAGTAAGCGAAAAATTAACCAAACTAACGACGAATATTGATCAATAATAAAATCCAGAACGAGCTTACAAAATGTGGGTTTTGATTATTACATTTCAGACATAAAAATACTATCCGGGCGACTAAATTACTAAGTGAGCGACTAGAAATACAGAGAGGGCAACTTTAATATGAAGATACATTAGATTTTTCTAATTGAGGTTTTACTGAACGAACTACAAAAAAGTTAATTCTAAGCAAAGTTTTGTGAGCTGCTTTATTAATGATTATTGGTTACTGATATTATATTTGAGGTCTCATGTTTTTTATTTTGATACGCTTTATTAATGAAAACTACAGATTGTTACAGCGCGCGAAAACGAATGGGGGCGGGGCGACTGTCCCGAATTTTTAACAAAATATGTATGCAAACACGTTTTGGGTCTAGCAATTCGGCTCAAACTAACAACACCGCCACTGGAAGCAAAACTGATACCTATTGGACAAAAAAGAAAACGAGGCCGGCCCGCTAAGTCCAAGCCAGCACTTATCATACAGTGACGATGAGTATGGTAGAGCTCCTCAATCCTCATTGGTACCAATCAATGAACCTTATTAATAAGATTACTGTTTTTTGGGTTGACAGAAGCGACTTATTTTATTTTGTTTTTTTTTTTGTTGATTCGATTTAAGAAGATGCAAAATTTCATTTTTCGTAATAGGTACATTGTTTCATTTGATTACCTACCCTTAAATTTTAATGATTTATTTTTTTCGCTACTAAAATAGTGTTCCGTCAAATATTTATTTCATAAGATCATTTTTTATTTAAATGTGGGCTCATAATACGCTGCTCATAATAGTATTTTTCAAAGTAGTTTTTGCATTCGAAACACTTCATTAAAGTTAAAAATACCGCTCAGTATAAAAAAATCATTTGCCAAATATTGAAAAAAATGCAGGACCTAACGTTGACACTCAATCAAATATTAGGTCGCTCAAATATTATGAAGCTTCTCATTTTGTATTTTAAGGAACTCAATTTTTTTTTTGTAAGTTGCTGTTCTTTTGATTTTTCGTCACTCGCACTCAGTCGCTCACTTAGTAATTCTTTAGCCCACATTAATTATTTTTGACACTTACAACATAAATTTACAGTCACTCGTTTAAATACTACCCATTAAAAATATTACGAAAAAATTCCTAAATTCAAATTGTTCTTTGCACAAAAAAATGAAGTTTTCAATAAATCTCTGCAAAATTACAATATTTTTTTTAACTATTTAACGTTGTCCTACACAATTTTGTGAAAATTAAGTTTTATTTACCGAGTCAGACTACTTATTGATAACTAACAGGAGTTAGTTGAAAACATGATAAACTTAACTCAAGCCTAAATGGGTTAACGATGAAACCGCTTGATGGTAGACAAGTTTTCCATTGTTTTGGGATAACTTGTATAATACAATAAATTGGTCATAGAAACCCTAATTAGGTACTTATAATAAGCAGCAAAGCTTTTTTTCATAGATTTTTTATTTTTTTCTGCAAAGCTTAGGTAAAAGGCGGCTTAAGGCTTTTGCCGGGAAAAATCCCGTGTGTAATGGTGCCTTGCGCGCGCCAAGGAATTCGACTTTCTTCAATTTTCTGGCTCCCTTGTCGTATACAGGGTGGCTTTGCAAGGTGTTCCGATTTTCAAGAGCGACTCAGAATAAGTAACTTAATTGATTTACGTAAAGAACAAAACGATTTCTTTTTGATAATTGACTATTGCTGAAAATAGCACTTTGAATAAGCACGCATGTCACGATATTTCCATTAGTTCTGCAAAGCAAAATAGTCATTATGGCGCGCGAAAATAAGCCTTATAACGATTTTTAAAAATAATAATCCCATTAACCCATCGTGGTGCTTGCTTGCTTGTGATACGAGTGGGTTCACCACAATAGTCGAGCGGCGGCGGGGATCGAACCCGCGTTCCTCGGATCACGAGTCGGCTAGTTTGACCACTTCACCGTTGGGCTATTGCGGCTTTAAATGCTGTCCATTTTTTTTTCGAAAATTACTACGACTGAAATTACGGTACTGTCATATAAATAATAATAATAAATATCCTTGGACATTTTACACTACGCTTCTAGTCCCAAACTAAGCAAAGCTTGTACTATGGGTACTAGACAACGGATATAAACATACTTATTTTTTTATATTGTTCTATAGAGTCTATTATAAAAAGTTGATAGCACCTTGGAATTCCACCCTGTAGGTCCGGTCGTATTAGATGGTCCACGGCCGAAACCGGCAAGAGGGTGGTACCCACCCAGGCGAGTCCTTAAAGAACTCTACCACCGAGTATATTACTAAATAAAATTAATGTTCTACAGAACAAACTTATTATACTTATTAAAACTATTGGTAACTAGCTTGTTATACAATAATATCATGATCACAGTTTGTAGGTGAGTTCAGAAATAGTAGCATCGTAGACTGGAACCTCCAGTAGGTATTTAACCCTAAACCAAGCTCTATTTAACCTGGCCTGGTTAAGGGGTTATTTTTAAATTTTGTGTGAAAAACCTATATTGTGAAAAAGTGATTAAATTCTACTTATTCCTAAAGTGGTCACATAATTTTAAGCGTAAAAAATTATAGATAATTTAACCACCTTATTGTTGTAATATGGTCCAAGAGTTGTTAAATGGATTTACGCACATTATAAGTATAAAAACAGTATTGGAAGACTGCTGGTACGAGTATTTTAGTTGTTCTTTTGTTTATTTTCCCAAGTAATCTCTGCATCTACCAGAACTAATAAAATTTTATGGTATAAATTTGTTTTTATATTTACCTATAAGGATTGTGTTTTTCGAGAGTATGTATGTTTTTATTATGTGTTTTAATTATTATTATTATAGGAAGCGGTTATGTCCCTTATTTTAATACCGACTATTTACACTTAAATATAATAAATCCGTTATGACAATATTATTATAGCTACAGGTGAACCATGAGCGATTTTTTTAGTCCTTTTTTACCATGCATAGCTTTTTTTGTAGTTTTTCCGTATTTTTTCTGCTAAGCTGTATACAAAATAGGCGGCGAAAGACTTAGGCCTAAAATAGGGTCGCAAGTTGTAGAGTTCGTACATAGCGTACCGAGGAAAGGTGTTGTTATCCAGTATCCTGTAATTTCCTGGCTCTCTTGCGCTTCAGACCGTATACAGGGTTATTTGTAAAACACCAGAAAACTCGCAGATAAGTGAACTCATAAGCAACAACATTTAACATAACTCAATTTAATATAACTAACAAGAAGTTTTTGTAGTACTATCGTGACATTAATTTTTGTTAGTCTTTGTCTCATTCAGATCAGGCGGACTTAATGCCCGGAGGCATTGTCTACCAGTTAACCACAAGTCATGCAGAGATAATGGTGGAGCAAAATTGTATTGTATAATAAATAAATATTTTATTTATTTGCACAGAATACGGTTACAAATGGTTATAGAGAGAGAAGTTAATATATACTTACATTGGATTAGATAAAATATTAACAAAAAAATACATATTATTATACATGACATACACGTCAAAGTGATATGCGAATATTTATAAATATCAGAACAATAAATTAAATTAATATTTATTTTAGTAATAGAAAAAAATACGAAATTTCAAAAGTCGTAGAACTAAAGTTGTTGCTTATGATGTCAGCTATCTACCCCTGTGAGGTTCCTAGTGTTTTAAAAATAACCCTGTATAAGGGTGCAAGAGGGTGGTACCCACCCAGACGAGTCCTTAAGGAACTCTACCACCGGGTATTCTCAATGTTTAAAGGCAGCTTAAACTACCGTTTATGCTTCTAACATTCGTTTTAATTCGACCATTACACAAAAACAGCCGGGTAACTGATTTTTAAATTTCTATACATTTCTGCAAAAAATGTAAGCACTGAAAGGATTATTAGAAAATATTTTTCGCCAAAAGGTTATAACCAAAGTATTAAAACAACCACCAACATTATTGGAATTTGTAGATATTTTCGTTTGTATTTGTTCGGAACTAATTTGAGTCTCTACTTTTTTGTGCTCAAATTAATCTATGCATCTTACAATGTATCGAATGGTTTTCGAAGTGTTTGTAATAATTTTTGGCTCATTTTTTAGAGACCCTGCTTTTTAGATCCCATCTTGTTTTGTATTTTTTTTAAATTATACTTACTAAGTAAGCAAGCTTTTTTGTATATATTTTTTTTTCTGCAAAGCTCTACTATAATATATAATGAATGATTACTGCGCTACATAGTTCCTTAATATTCCATATTATTTTAGTTTAGAATCACGTTTCTCCTGGACTACGTTTCTCCTAGACAATGAGCCCCAATTACAGAATGTGAAGCTTTGCATTTGTTCAGGTTTTATTTTATTTTATGACCGACAGATTTGCTATTAAGTGACAGGGTTTGTACAGTTATGTGCTGTATTTTTTTTTCTGAATAGCAATAGATACTGCTCTTCTAAGCTTTCGAGTGGTGAACACGCTTCCACTTGGTGGACCAACAAGTTCATGTTCCATAATTGCGTATTTTTTAGGTACTATCAAAATTGGCATGATTAAACTCGTTATCAAGATTTAAAGATCCTTTTTGTGAGTTGTTTTCTTTCTTATTAGGGGCAGGGGGCGGTGCGACCTCAATCGCATTTACGTTAATCTTCCTTTATGAAGGCGTTAGTACACAAAGGGCGTTAGGTGAACTATGATCTAAAGCTCCTCCTTACAGATCCTCAAGACAGTTCTTCTTATCAAAACTGTTTTCATTTTCGGTGGCTTAGATCCTTTATGAAGGTGTTAGTACACAAAGGCCGTTAGGTGAGCGAAGGTCTGAAGTTCCTCCCCAAAGATCTTCAAGTCACATATAGTTCGTGTAATGTAATCCATAATATCAAAACGGTGCGACCTCAATCGATATTAAAGAAAGTTAACAAATAACACACGTAAGATATCCAAATATATACGAGTATAATTCAAAGGTGACTAACTGACTGACATAGTGATCTATCAACGCACAGCCCAAACCACTAGACGGATCGGGCTAAAATTTGGCATGCAGGTAGATGTTATGACGTAAGCATTCGCTAAGAAAGGATTTTACAAAACTCCACCCCTAAGGGGGTAAAACGGGATCCACGCGTACGAAGTCGCGGGCGGCCGCTAGTTTGTTATAATTTGCATCTGAATAAGTAAACCTAAAGGGCTCATTGATACGGAGCCTCCGCGTGTTTTTGCTCGATTGAAGATCCATTTTCCCAATTATTCTTTTAATCTAGTCACTCCAAATAGTGCTTACTCTTAACACCACTTTTTAGGAGTGGGATCCTAACTACTGTACATAACACAGTTAGATACAAGAAATGATTGTGATCCGGCAATAATGTATTGTAGTTATATAAAGTTAGCACGATGATTAGGTATTTAATTTAACACTAGAAAGGCCGCCGTCCCATTTTTGTCCCACTCGCGAGTTTGATCGTCTCTAACTTTTTTATTTTTCAACGAAAGTCCATGAAACTTTTTGACTTTTCCTGATTTATTGAATTTTATCATTTTATAATGTTTTTGATAATACAACATTATTAGAAAAAAAATTAAAATCGGTTTTACCTAGAAGCGCCACTGGGTCATTTTTGTCCCACCTTGGTATTTGCAACAATAATTCGATGAAGAGTCCTTGTTTCGAGGAAATACGAGAATGGGGAGGTGAGGAACGTTTAGGTGACTCGTCACAATGCAGAAATGTAAATATATTGTACTAGTTTTTGCCTGTGACTTCACCTAGTGAGAAATTAAGTTTATCATAGAGAGACCTAATTTCTTGACACTTATCGTTGTTATTTGACCAAATAACTGAATATTATTGTTAATTATAGACTATATTATGTTATTCTGAAATAGTAACAATAAAACTGCAAAGTTTTATTAAGATCGGCTTAGTATTTTTTGCGTAAAAGAGTTAAAAAACAACAATCGATCTAACCATGAATCCACACTCATTTAGTTCAAGTTCAAGGCTTATATCCACCCATTCATCCTTCCTATCCGTTCATCGGTTCATCCATCCATCAATTCATCAATCTTTATTAACTTTTACATTTATAATATTAGTAGGAAGGTGACTTCAAGACATGGGCCAGTTCATACATTGTATGATTTGATACATTTTTAAAATGTGTGACTTATATATTTTTTTAATTAAACGTACATTCTTTTCATTGTAACTGGTAAAAAACTTCACTGTGTGTGTACGGATAACAGAAAAATAACCATACCTATAGAAGTTCCTAAACACATAGTAGACCAGAGAGACAAAAAAAAAAAACATACAAAAAAACTTTGTGCAAAATGTGCACTATTATTTGTAAGATATTTATTATTTCTTCAAAAAGAATAATGAATAGTTAAATTAGTAATTTCATAATTTTGATACAGTATAACACCATGTAATATGTGACTATTTTTATATGAAACCAAAAATATCTGTCTTTTAATAATTCAAAATTAAAATTGAATACATTTATATTTTTAAAGAAATAAGTACATATTGATTTAACTGTATAGATAAACCATTTTTTTAAGGATACTACAAATAGTTTTAACCATAATGTTCATGCCTGAAACTAAAAATTGTTACAAAATATATGCTGGGACAAAATTGACCCAGCGGCGCTTTTAGGGGGGTCGTAATCTTCGGCACTTCTAGTGTTAAGCGTATACTTTTAACTACGAATCTATAATTGATACTTTTTGTGGTACTTCATACGTATATCATTTATGGGACTTTCAGAACTTATTGTAACTTATAAAATATTTAGAAAATTATTTGTACTTAAATAAAAAGCGCAAATATTAATGTTCTACCATTAAACAATACCTAGCCTGCGTAAAGTCCTAAGATGTTGTTTTTTATTTCAAAAACATTGTTAAAGAACTCTACTCTACAACCTGGCTAATAACTGTGACATAAGCTATGTTAGCTTTTTAATAAATTTATTTATATTTAGGGAAGAAATAAATTTAATTTCTTGTAGCAATGCTTTAAAATACTTGTTAATTTTGGCATTTTGGTAATTAACAATAGTTTAAGACCGCAAAGTCTTCCATATACTGAAACTATGTAGTAAAAAATGTATGTGAGATTTTACGTTATTATTGTGAAATAAAAACTAGGCTGTTCTGTGCATATAATTGATTACAATTATAATAGTCTTTTTAAAATCTTATAATTTTAATAGTGATTTGTTTTAAAATTAATAATGCGAATTAATAATTATTATTTATCCATATAACCATTCACACACCATTCACATCACATACCACACACCATACACCTCAACCATAACCCACACCTACAACCACAGCCAAAAATTATGCCATAACAACTATTTAAGACCGCAGAGTTCCATAAACTGAAAATCTGGGTGTTACAAGGGTTGTTTAAATATCAAAATTGTGAAAGTACTTGAACCTATTACATAATTGGAAAATTGGAAGAATTCTGTTATTTTTAGATTTTGTGGCATTTTGTCTTCAATTGAATCTTGAATTTTATGTACGAAATTAATAGCCCTAAAAAGAAACTAGCTCGTTCAGTTTTAAAATATTGATTACAAAACTTATCCTTTCACGGTTTGTTAAAACTATACAAAGGGAAAAATCCTTACACACACTCACTACTACACAACTCACACTCGCATTATATTCACACACACACTACAAAAACACGCATCACATTCACACTCATACAACATAATATAATATACATTATACACTTGCCCTCATGCTTAAACATCCCAGCTGTAAAAATTAAAACCTAGTAAGCTGTCAGTGGCATGCATTGCGGGTGGCAATACAATTTATTATAAAATTAACAGGTTAGGTATACTTTAGCAGGCTAGGTCTGATCTACAAATGTGAACTAGTCAGTTGTTAATAAAATAATTTGGCACAGAAAACGTAAAACAGAATTAGACCCATCATTAAAAAGGAGCAAATAAAAACAAAACGTTATAAACTATCCTATCAATAATGAGAATACTAATCCTTATTTATAATCTACGCTTAGACAATTCATAGCATTTCCAATCCCCTTTTAATCGCGCCACTTTTTAGGAGTGTGATCCTTTATTAATTATAATTCATGATAAATAAGCAAAGCTTTTTTTTATGTTTTCTGTTTTTTTTCTGCAAAGCTTCTAAAAGTTCTAAATTCTAAGAATAATATACATATATACAAAGAGGACATCGCTATATCAGTGTACCAGAAGCCTAGCGCTGTACGGAAAGGTGTTGTTATCCTCTATCCAGTAATTTCTTGGCTCTCTTGCCCTTCATGCCGTATATAGGCGGTTCACGGCAGAAATATCAGGTGATAAAGTATGAAATTGCCGTTTTGTATGGAGAATTTAATCATCATCATCAGGACGTCTACTGCTGAACATAGGCACCAATGCTTTCCATGTTGCGGCCTGCGTCCAACGCCTACGAGAATTTAATGAAAACACATTTTTCGGTAAATATATACAGGGTGTTAGGTAAATGGGTATATGAGCCGACACTAGCCCATGTTAACATGGGCATATAAATGGTATGGTGAAGTCAGAAAATTGATATCTTCATTTTAATTATTTTAATTTTCATACAAATCGGATTTTATAAAATTTATTTTGTATGAAAATAAAAAAAAATGAATTATGATATCAAATTTCTGACTTAACCATAACATTTATATGACCATGTTAACATGGGCTAGTGTCGGCTCATATACCCATTTACCTAACACCCTGTATATAATATACTATATATGTGTGTAAAAAGGGCTTATTTTTATTACGGAAACTAGTTCTAATGAAAAAAATTGCAATAAGCATAAACTTTTGTATGTAAAATTAAATATAAGTCCTTAAAATCACGTTCAAATCAAATAAAAATAAAACTAGCTATCGTATTTAAAGAATTATAATATACCTAGTAATAAATATTGAAGGAAAAAATCGGCAATTTCATACTTTACCCCCTAATGATAAACAAGAGGGTGGTACCCACCCAGACGAGTCCTTAAAGAACTCTACCACCGGGTATTAATAAAGATAATTTTATGATAATGCCCGATGAAAGTAAATAATAAGTAAAGATACTTAGATGGTAAAATAAATAGGTACAATGAACATGGAGTAGAATCCTGTTTACGATATCTAGAATATTGTGAAGCGTCTTATTCAGTTGTAATACAAGCGAGTTTGTAACGAAAATGTATCAAATCAAAAATTATCTTTATTTGTAGTATAGACTAATAATTGAATTAGTTCTTACAAATCGTCAAATGCCCATAAAGAAGCCTTTACATGTCTTATTCTTTTTTGCCCTACCAGCGCTTCGAGACAATTTTTTTTTTTGGCTAGTGCTAAGAAGAAGCGCCGCAACAAACTCAAACACCACTGTTTAAAAATAGAAAAAAGTAGGAAGTTACAATACATTCAGAAGCAATAGGTACTTACCACGCGTTCCCGCTAATAGATAGTGCCCTTGAGACCCTCATCTACCATGACACCGCGTGGCAATTTTAAATTGTAAATTTATTTAGTGCCGTGCTATGTCTAGGTTAATTTAATTTTATGATCTAATATTATGTTGTTGACTGTTCACTATTATTTAGAAATTATACAGGGTGGAAACGATAAGTGATCTCACACGATTATTTCTAAGCTATACATGATATCAAAAAACTAGTTACTGATCCTGAAAGTGCTTCATGAGCTCTATCAAATGGTATTAATAATAGGTTACAGAATAAACTGGATCTATCCGAAAACTCAATGTTTCCAGCTTCCATACATTTGGTAAAGTCACATTATTTTAAAAACTACACCTGATATCGTAAAACTGATTACTGATTCCAAAAGTGCTTCACAAGCTCTATCCAACGGTATCAATATTAGGTTACAGAATAAACGGGATCTATCCAAAAATGTAATGTTTCCTTCTTCCATACATTTAGTACTACCACAGTCATGACACTCATCTCTTGACAATATTATAGCAATAAAGCCTGAAACTAATGTTTTCCATGAATAATTTTAAATAACAATGCTAATGCTATTCATTTAAGAGTTTATTCGTTCGTTCGTTTCAGCCAAATGACGTCCACTGCTGGACAAAGGCCTCCTCCAAGGTTTTCCACAATGCACGGTCCTGCGCTGCCCGCACCCATCCTCTTCCTACGACCTTTACCAGATCATCGGTCCACCTAGTAGAAGGCCTGCCCACGCTACGTTTTCCAGTCCGTGGTCGCCACTCGAGAACTTTTCTGCCCTAACGGCTATCGTCTCTACGAGCTATGTGCCCCGCCTACTGCCACTTGATTTTAGCAATTCTGCGAGCTATGTCGGTCACTTTGGTTCTCCTGCGGATCTCCTCATTTCTGATTCGATCGCGCAGGGAAACTCCAAGCATAGCCCGCTCCATCGCCCGGACTAGCACCGGACGGGCAGCAGCGTCTGCCTGCGAAATCAAACAAAAAACTGCTATCGCCAACCCACCTGCCAAACGTGGCGATTAGGGCAAACCCCTCCTAAATGATAGTGCAACCAGAAAAACGTCCCTTAGTACCCGGCGGTCCCACTATCCCGGATCACGGTAGCGGTCACGGTAACGGTGGGGCAAGGGGTGCTAAGAATCACCAGGGGATGCCAAGCTACCAACGCCGAAGACCTCTGGCCCTGGCAACCTTTAACGCTCGCACACTGCGTACAGACGTGAAGCTGAAGGAACTTGAGGAAGAATTGAGCAGGTTACGGTGGGATTTCGTAGGATTATGTGAAGTCCGAAGAAAAGGGTAGGACACCATAATCTTCAAATCCGGAAATCTGCTCTATTTCCGGGAGGGCGACCGGCAGTCCCAGGGTGGTGTCGGGATTATTGTCCACAAGTCCCTTATCAACAACGTGGTACAGATTGAGAGTGTTTCGGCGAAGGTAGCGTACCTTATACTCAGAATCACCAAACGGTATTCGCTGAAGGTCATACAGGTACACGCACCGACCACGGAACACCCCGACGACGAAGTGGAGACTATGTATGAGGATATTTCCAGAGCCATACATAGCTCCCGGTCACATTTTACCGTTGTGATGGGGGACTTCAACGCGAAGCTGGGAATACGAAGCGATAATGAGCTGAAAGTGGGGCAATTTGAGTATGGAGAGAGGAACGCCCGTGGCCAATTGCTGGCTGGCTTTATGGAGAAGGAGGGCCTCTTTATGATGAACTCCTTCTTCAGGAAGCCAAAACAGCGAAAGTGGACATGGCTGCATCCCAATGGCGCTACAAAAAATGAGATCGACTTCATCTTGTCGACGAATAAGCATACCTAATACCTATATTCAATGATGTCTCTGTGATCAACTCGGTCAAAACAGGAAGCGATCACCGAATGGTAAGAGGCACATTGAATATCAGACCCAAGCTCGAGAGATGTCGACTGATGAAGTCTACGCTCCGCCCAGCGCCCATCCAACTCCAAAACCCCGAAAGCTTTCAGCTCGAATTGCAAAATCGTTTCGAATGCCTAGGAGACTGCGGAAATGTGGACGAATACAATGACAAGTTCGTAGAAATTGTCCAAACGACTGGGTCTAAGTTCTTTAAAACCCGTCGTTCAAAAAGAACCAAAAAGATCTCTGACCTCACCAATCAACTCATGGAAGAGAGACGGAACTTGGTTCTGCAGTCATCTGAAGATGCTGCTCAGTATCGGCGTCTCAACAGTCAGATCTCCAAGTCTTTGACTCGCGACTTACGCCAATTTAATACAGACCGTATTAAAGAGGCGATCGAGCGAAACAAGGGCTCTAAAGTGTTCGCAAGAGATCTGTCTGTTGGCCAAAGCCAACTGACCAAGCTGAAAACCGAGGATGGCAGAGCCATTTCGTCGGGGCCGGAGATATTGGAAGAGGTTGAGAAGTTCTATGGACAATTATAAATACACGAGTGTACGCACACCTGTCACAAATCTAGCCGAAGACCCAAGAGCTAGATTGACCCGACACTATACCGAAGATATCCCGGACGTCAGTCTGTACGAGATTAGAATGGCTCTCTAACAGCTGAAGAACAACAATGCACTGGGTGATGATGGAATCACGGCTGAGCTTTTGAAGGCGGAACGCCGGTACTAAAGCTGTTCAATCCCGTCATCCTCGAAGGAAAAACGCCTACGACATGGCACAGAAGTGTGATAATACTCTTCTTCAGAAAAGGCGACAAAACCTTGTTGAAGAATTATAGACCCATCTCACTACTGAGCCATGTCTACAAGCTGTTTTCAAGAGTCATTACGAATCGTCTCGCTCGCAAGCTCGACGACTTCCAGCCTCCCGAACAAGCCGGTTTCCGAAAAGGCTTTAGTACCATAGACCACATACATACGCTGCGGCAGATTATACAGAAGACCGAGGAGTATAATCAGCCACTTTGCCCGGCGTTTGTGGATTATGAGAAAGCCTTCGATTCGATCGAGACCTGGGCAGTGCTACAGTCTCTCCAAAGGTGCCAAATTGACTATCGATATATCGAAGTGTTCAAAAGTTTATACAAAAACGCCACAATATATAATATAGTACATTGTTAAGGTGAAAGTGTTCTGTCGCTATCGCTACGTGGCTGATTTACGTGGCAAACGTGAACGTCAGGTGACTTTTTCTTGTCACTTTTTTATTATTTTTTCACGGCCCGTCACCTGACTCTTTGGCCGCGTTCATCGACCGCAGCCAAGCGGCGTTTTGTTTTGTTTTTGTTTTATTTCATTAATAATAATTATTATTTATTACATTTGTCTAATTTAAATTATTATTGTCCTGTCTGTGTCGTTAATTTGGTATTTTATTTTTTAATGTGAATTTTAATTTATTTTGACATGTTTATTTGAAATTAATTGTATTGTTTTTTGTTTTTTTTTTGTTGTTAATTTTATTCTTATTGTAATTTTTATTTTATTGTGAATTTTAATTTTTTATATTTTTTTTGGACATGTTTATTTAAAATTTTAGTAATTGTATTGTTTTTTTTTTTTTTAATTCTATTGTAATTGTTATTTTTTATTTTAATGTGAATTTTAATTAATTTGAATTTATTTTATTATATTTTTTCGCCCCTGCGTACAAGGCACCCACTGAAAACCAGTGTCTTGGCACTTGGCAGTAAAATGTCAACTGTCAAGATAATACTGAGTGGGTGACCTCTTTGGCAACATTTTTGTTTTCTCCGCCTCATTGTTTTTGTGCTTTTTAGTTGTCAAATAAATAATTTTTCTTTCTTTCTTTCTTTCCACAATGTCAGTCCGCCTCCAGGATCGGGACTCGAAACCTATCCAGTTGCAGCGAGGGGTAAGACAGGGAGACGTCATATCTCCAAAACTGTTTACCACCGCCCTGGAAGATGTCTTCAAGCTTCTGGACTGGAGCGGATTTGGCATAGATATCAACGGCGAGTACATCACCCACCTTCGATTCGCGGACGATATAGTAGTCATGGCTGAGACCTTGGAAGATGTAGGCACAATACTCGATGGCCTCAGTAGAGCTTCTCAACAAGTTGGTCTCAAAATGAACATGGACAAGACAAAAAAAATCATGTCTAATGTCCGTGTTGCACCCACTCCTTTGAAGGTTGGAGACTCTACACTCGAAGTTGTTGACAATTATGTATACCTAGGACAAACAGTCCAGTTAGGTAGGGCCAACTTCGAGAAAGAGGTAAATCGTCGAATCTAACTCGGCTGGGCAGCGTTCGGGAAGCTACGCGACATACTCACGTCCGAGACACTGCGTCTCAAGACTTTGATCAGTGTGTGTTGCCAGTGATGGTATATGGATCTGAAACGTGGTCGCTTACTATGGGCCTCATAAGAAGGCTCAAGGTCACCCAAAGAGTTTATTATTTAATTAATTATTAACACTTCTAAATATTGCGAAGCTGGCATACGTTTAGTATGGAGGCTGAAAACATTGAATTTTCGGATAGATCCAGTTTATTCTGTAACCTATTATTGATACCGTTTGAAAAAGCTCGTGATGCACTTTCAGGAACAGTGACTAGTTTTTCGATAATTTAATTTCGAACGATTTATTAGACCTGCATTGCATGCTAGTCATATCGCGAGTTATGAATATAATTCTAATAATTGTGACAATAAATATCATTACACTTTTTAGGAGTGAAATCCTGATTACTAACTACCAAACTAATAATAGTGTAATAAGCTAAGCTTTTTTTGTGGATTTTTGTATTTTTTTTTTTGCAAAGCTCCTTAAATACAGCGTGAGTAGCGTTAGGCAAGTGGATTAAGGTGGTATAGAAGTAATTACAACGAATGAACAGATTGTGACATCCCTATTAAAAATCTTTCAAAGTGAAACTCAATAATTCTCTATTCGTATGGACTGTTAAATAGTGCATACAAATCGTTAAATATTTCAAGAAAAAAAAATACTAATAAAAAAACTTAGTTTTGCTCTTATGGAGCCTTTACTTTACATGTCTTACACTCTTTTTACCCTACCAGCGCTTCGAGACAAACATCTGGCAAGTGCTGAGAGGAAACGCCGCAACAATCTCAGTCACCACTACCTGCCGGTGTAAATTACTATTCATACTTCTTAATAATGAAAACCTTATCCTAACTTATATTGAATATCCAAACATACAAGTTTAAGCGAAGCTTTTTTTGTAGACTTTTTTTATATTTTTTGCAAAGCTCCTTAACGTAACATACTTATTTACAGACTAAGTGTCGTTGGGCCTTTTCCACTGATATACTTTAAGTGGTAAAATAAATAACTTTAGTGTAATAAATAAGCAAAGCTATTTTTGTAGTTTTTTTAATTTATTTATTTTGCAAAGCTCCTTAGCGTAATATACTTACAGATTACGGATCGTTAGGCATTTTTAATTTACTCCAAGTGCTATTAGATAACTACAATAAATGATCAGATTGTGTCACTCCAATCGATACATTTTAAATCTTTGGTACATTGCTTGCCTTTTTAAGAGTGAGATCCTATTTAGGTACCTATTAAGTAATCTATTTATAAATAAATTAATTGTCGAGCTTTTTTTTTTTTTTGCAAAGCTCCATAACGTAAATATCTACAGACTGAGCATCGTCAGGCCTTTTCCACTAAAATACTTTACTCTATGTGTTAAAATAGATAACTACAATGATAAGCTTGTGTCACCCCAATTAATACATTTTAAATGTTAGGTAAGTACATACATTACCGTCACTCTTTTTAAGAGTGGAATCCTAATTACCTATAATAAGCGAAGCTTTTTTTGTAGGTTTTTTTATTTTATTTTTTGCAAAGCTCCTTAACGTAATTTTATGTGTACAGACTAAGCGTCGATTTGGCAATTTTTACTTTACTCCAAGTGCTATTAGTTAACTGCAATTAACAGATTGTGTCAACCCAATCAATACATTTTAAATGTTAGGTACATTACCGTCACTTTTTTTAAGAGTGGTATCCAAATAACCTATTAATCTCTCATCTAACATAATGTAGGTACATAGTTAACTTACATACTTAATAATACCTATCTTTAAATTACTGAAATGGTATAATTATTAATAAGCTAAGTTTTTTTGTAGTTTTTATGTTTTTTTCTGTAAAGCTACTTAATAATATACGAAGTTACTGAAGCTATCACTACCACTAGCCAGTGACTTAATAATATAATTAATACGATGATCAAAATGAAACATCCCAATTGATAAAATTAAATAAATATACTGCGTCACTCTTTTTAAGAGTGGAATCCTATTTCCATACGTTATCGCATGCATATACATATTATGTGTATTTATATTTGCAAATTAGTAACTATTACGATTTTTTCACTATTTTCCATTATAATATCACATAGCGGTCCTTTGCCAGTGACTACTTATGAATTTAACTGATATTTAGCGATAATTAAAGCGATTATTATCCATATGATATCGAATACTGATTGTCCGTTAATGCGTCAGGATTTGTTTTGAATATTTACATTATAAATAACGTATTAATCTATACTTATAATAAATCTGTAGAGAGGTCAATTCTGTACATGAAATATATTTTCAAAATAACTATCAGGGGGTGATTAGTGATCGATACTGATGCCAAAAATGCAATCAGTAAAATTTTTGTCTGTCTGTCTGTCTGTCTGTCTGTCTGTCTGTCTGTCTGTATGTTCCTTATAGAAACAAAAACTACTCGACGGATTTTAACGAAACTTGGTACAATTATTCTTCATACTCCTGGGCAGGTTATAGGATACTTAGGAATTCCCACGGGAACGGGCATTAGCGGGAAAATCCTTTTGTATGAAAAATCTAAACCGCTTAAGTTAGACGCTTGCAATTTGGCAAGCAGGTACCTTAGTGAACTTAAAGCTTAGTTATAACAGGATATTGCAAAATTCTTACGGGAACGGGAATTAGCGAGAAAAAACATTTGTATGAAAAAATCTAAGCCACGTAAGATAGACGCTTGAAATTTGGCATGAAGGTACCTTAGTAAACTTAAAGCTTAGTTACAACAGGATATTGCAAAATTCCCACGGGAACTGGAATTAGCGGGAAATTCCTTTTGTATGACTGACTCACTGACATACCCACGCACAGCCTAAACGGCTAAACTTAGGCACTTGAAATTTATAAGGGACGTAGCTTAGGTACCGTAGAGGTGCACTAAGAAAGGAATTCCCGAAATTCCCACAGGAACAGGAATTAGCGGGAAAATCCTTTTGTATGAAAAATCTAAACCGCTTAAGTTAGACGCTTGAAATTTGGCATGCAGGTCCCTTAGTAAACTTAAAGCTTAGTTACAACAGGATATTGCGAAATTCCAACGGGAACGGGAATTAGCGGGAAAAAACATTTGTATGAAAAAATCTAAACCGCGTAAGATAGATGAAGGGGGTAAAACGGGATCCACGCGTACGAAGTCGCGGGCGGCCGCTAGTAATAAATATAATAAAAAGTTTTAATTAACTTTTTTATTATTAAATCGTTAAAGTTAAGGCAGATTTTTCAATCGTCAAAGAAATATAAATACATAATTACATATATATGTTACGGTCAAAGTGATAAATGTGAAAATTATGAATAATCGCCGGTTATTATGAATAATTACCGCAAGATTTGGTTAATGTGATTAATATGAGGTCATTTATGTGTGTATAAAACTAAATAGGCGGCTTAGGGGTGGCCCAAGGGCCACCCCCGCCGCACCTTAACCTATTTTTCACTTTAAATCAAAACATTATGTTATAGGCATCATGGAAAAGTAATATTATGCAAGAAACATTCCAAACTCATTATGCCAAATTATATTAATATATGATATCAAAACGTTCAAAAGTTTGGCTGTACACGAGCACGTACACAAGATGTTGTTCTCTTTTATGAAATTTGTTAGTACTAAGGTTGAATTATTAAATAATCACTGTTAAATGAGATTTATTTATCACTTTTACCGCGACTGTCGGTAATTATTCATAATAACCGGTTATTATTAATAATTTTCAATTTATCACATTAACCGTAACATATACATTATTACATACATACATTATCACATACATACATATTACATTCATACATACATATTATATACATACATTATCACATACATACATATTAAATTCATACATTATCACATACATACATATAACATTCATACATATCACACACATACCTATTAAAGTTAAGTATCAGTACCTTATCTATGATTAATAAGTAGGCAAACCTTTTTTTTTAGATTTTTTATTTTTTAATGTGTAGCCTATATTTTATATCAATTATTGACTGTCCGGTAATGCGTCAGAATTTATTTACAATATTTACATTTAAATAATACACTATAGTACATACAGTGTGTCCGCGGAAGAAGTGATCAAACTTTAAGGGCGTGATCTATGGACAAATTTATCGATGAAAATACTTCAAATCTGGGGCAGGGGGTGGGCCCTCTCGCCAAATTACAAGGATTTAAGTTTTTTATTTTCAGCATTCACCTCTTCCTTCAAAAACAAGCGGCACCTTGACACTAATAAGCCAATATTTAATATTTTATATGATAGCTAACATTACCTATTAGCAGTAGTAGAAACCCCATACATTTTAAGAGAGTGAGGATTTATTTAAGTACAAAAAACGTGATGTTTTCATTTCTTTTTAAGTTATTTTAAAATACAAAAAAACAGGTTATTAAAGTATGTTTTATTTGCATTGTATTACATACTAGTATTTGAGCTGCTCTAGAAAAATAATGTAAATT
The DNA here is from genome assembly GCF_963855985.1 of Ostrinia nubilalis. Lineage (NCBI taxonomy): Eukaryota > Metazoa > Arthropoda > Insecta > Lepidoptera > Crambidae > Ostrinia > Ostrinia nubilalis. Next base: position 13,214,439 of record NC_087097.1, read on the forward strand.
TATTAGACTACGTCTATTAATTCCGACTTTATTGTTGAACAAAGAGACCCATTCCTAGCGGTCGCATAGCGCGGTTGCATTACAATAAACCGCGCTATGAAACCGCTGGTAGGGGTCACTTTATTCAACAAGAACGTCGTAGACGTAGTCTAATAAAACATTCATTTTCTAAAACAGCTCAAAAACTAATAATAAATTGCAATTAAGACATAGATACTTTAAAGACCTTATTTTTCTTGTAATTTAAAATAACTGAAAAAGAAATGAAAAAGGTCATGTTTTTTCCCGATTGCGCTAGAATCCATCCTTACTCTCTTTAAATTTATGGTGCCTAGCCGGTATTCTACTTTTACTAATAGATAATTTTGTGAGCTATCGTATGATATAAATATTTGCTTATTAGTATCAGCGTGCCGTTTGTTTTTGAAGGAAGAGGTGAATGCTGAAAATAAAAATTCTTGTAATTTGGCGAGAGGTCGGTCAAGCCCCAGATTTGAAGTATTTTCATCAATAAAAAAAGTTTGATCACAACATACATGGACACATTATTATTTACAAAGATGGCGGAAAGGGCTATTCCTGAAAGTATCCTCGTAGGTTATGGAGATGCCCACCGCGAGGAAAGGTGTCATTATCCTCTTTCCAGTAATTTCTGGCTCTCTTGCCCTTCAGGCCGTATATAGGTGGTGCACGGCAAGAACTGGCAAGAGGGTGGTACCCACCCAGGCGAGTCGGTAAGGGACTCTACCACCTGGTATATCAATTATTCATAATAAAAGCGTTAATTATCTGCCTACCTTCTTATCACCCGTTTATCGACGGCACTACTAGCAAAGCTCTTTTCATTTTCATTTTTTCAATAATTAAAGGGCTCGGGATCATTATTGTTATTTTGGCACACTTTCCGTAAAATTCTATATTATAAAATATTATTATTAAGCAAAGCTTTTTTTTTTCAGATTTTCCATTTTTTTTTGCAAAGCTCCTATTTTAAACGGACAGAAGAAATCTAACCTATGCCTGAAATGATTAGTTGTAGAGATAGATAGCACCCAAAAAATGTTGTTACCCTCAGACCGTATACAGGTTTTCACGGCAGAAACAGGCAAGAGAGTGCACTCATCCATGTGAGTCTTTATGGAACTCTATCGCCGGGTATATTAGTAGATGTGTAAACTATCAATGACTTTTAAAATATTTGTTTCATGCATATCAGGAAGATTTGGTAATCTGTATCCCCACGCAAGCCTTATAAAGGACCGGGCCACTTTTGACCCGTGAGCTCCAAAGCGTACAAACATAATAATAATAATAAATTCTTTATTGAATATCTTATTGACAGTTTTTAACAATAGGCTAATATTAAACTATAATAGGTAAAAGTACATACGTGCCTGAACTAAGAATTATAATTCCTGATAGTTCGTAGATAGTATAGTTAGTGACTAAGAAAACTATGCATTTTATAAGACTTGTTATAAGACTAAACTAAGCATTTTATAAGACTTTTTAAAAGACTAAACTATGCATTTTATAAGACTTTTTATAAGACTAAACTATGCATTTTATATGACTTTTTATAAGACTAAACTATGCATTTTATAAGACTTTTTATAAGACTAAACTATGCATTTTATAAGACTTGTTAAAAGACTAAACTATGCATTTTATAAGACTTGTTATAAGACTAAACTATGCATTTTATAAGACTTTTTATAAGACTAAACTATGTTACCACCCAAAGAGTTTATTATTTAATTAATTATTAACACTTCTAAATATTGCGAAGCTGGCATACGTTTAGTATGGAGGCTGAAAACATTTAATTTTCGGATAGATCCAGTTTATTCTGTAACCTATTATTGATACCGTTTGAAAGAGCTCGTGATGCACTTTCAGGATCAGTGACTAGTTTTTCGATAATTTAATTTCGAACGATTTATTAGACCTGCGTTGCATGCTAGTCATATCGCGAGTTATGAATATAATTCTAATAATTGTGACAATAAATATCATTACACTTTTTAGGAGTGAAATCCTGATACTAACTACCAAACTAATAATAGTGTAGGTAATAAGCTAAACTTTTTTGTGGATTTTTTGTATTTTTCTTGCAAAGCTCCTTAAATACAGCGTAAGTAGCGTTAGGCAAGTGGATTAAAGTGGTATAGTAAGTAACTACGACGAATGAACAGATTATGACATCCCTATTAAAAATCTTTCATAGTCAAACTCAAAAATTCTATATTCGAATGGATTATGAAATGCATACAAATCGTTAAATATTTCAAGAAAAAAAATACTAATAAAAAAACTTAGTTTTGCTCTTATGGAGCCTTTACTTTACATGTCTTACACTCTTTTTGCCCTGCCAGCGCTTCGAGACAAACATTTGGCAAGTGCTGAGAGGAAGCGCCGCAACAATCTCAGTCACCACTATCTGCCGGTTTAAATTACCATTCACACTTTTTAAAAATGAACTTATCCTAACTTATCTTGAATATCCAAACATACAAGTTTAAGCGAAGCTTTTTTTGTAGACGTTTTTTTATTTTTTGCAAAGCTCCTTAACGTAACATAGGGCAAGTGACCCGGTTGTGGCCACCGACCCCTTTGTGGCCATTTAGAACTTCAAATCGTTATAACTAAGGCAAAGACTAATATATTACTCTATGGTTTACGGGAATAAAAATATCTAATATTAGCCACACTGATAGCGTTAACAGCTTTGATGTGTCAAGCTTCACTTCAATCCAACAAGTCATTATTTTTTGAGCAGCGTTAATTGTTTTAAGTCTTAGCAAAAAGGCTAAGGCGAGCGGGTGAGTAAACAATCATTATTTTCTAAATCCTTCTTATTTTTTTAAATGTTTATGTTAATCCTTAATAAAGAATACACTGTCTAAGTGGTACTAATGATATTTTATCGCTATTTGTTTATTAAGGGGTTTATGAGAGGTGGCCACTAATGGAGCCAGAATTAATGAATTTTCCCATCTTTGGCCACATGAATGGCCAAAAGTGGTGCACGAAGAACCCCACTTTTGGCCATTTAGTTTTTATCGTGATTTTCCAATTTAATTACTTAGCTATTTTGATATAAGTAATCGATTCATTTTCAGAGTTACGATTATAATGCCTCCATCGAAACCAAATACTAAAAAAATCGGTTTTGTGAAAAGAAAATTGTTCCAGTACTAACCGCATAAACTTATACTATAGGTTAATGTTGATTTCAATTCAAGCTGAGATATTATATTTCATACTAGCGGCCGCCCACGACTTCGTACGCGTGGATCCCGTTTTACCCCCTTCATCTATCTTACGCGGTTTAGATTTTTTCGTACAAATGTTTTTTCCCGCTAACTCCCGTTCCCGTGGGAATTTTGCAATATCCTGTTGTAACTAAGCTTTAAGTTTCCTAAGGTACCTGCATGCAAAATTTCAAGCGTCTAACTTAAGCGGTTTAGATTTTTCATACAAAAGGATTTTCCCGCTAATTCCCGTTCCCGTGGGAATTTCGGGAATTCTTTGTAACTAAGCTCTAAGTTTACTAAGGTACCTACATACCAAATTTCAAGCGTCTAACTTAAGCAGTTTAGATTTTTCATACAAAAGGATATTCCCGTGAATTCCCGTTCCAGTGGGAATTTCGGGAATTCCCGTTCCCGTGGGAATTTCGGTAATTCCCGTTCCCGTGGGAATTTCGGGAATTCCCGTTCCCGTGGGAATTTCGGGAATTCCCGTTCCCGTGTGAATTTCGGGAATTCCTTGTTGTAACTAAGCTTTAAGTTTACTAAGGTACCTACATACCAAATTTCAAGCGTCTAACTTAAGCAGTTTAGATTTTTCATACAAAAGGATTTTCCCACTAATTCCCGTTCCCGTGGGAATTTCGGGAATTCCTTGTTGTAACTAAGCTTTAAGTTTACTAAGGTACCTACATACCAAATTTCAAGCGTCTAACTTAAGCAGTTTAGATTTTTCATACAAAAGGATTTTCCCGCTAATTCCTGTTCCCGTGGGAATTCCTAAGTATACTATAACCTGCCCAGGAGTATGAAAAATAATTGTACCAAGTTTCGTTAAAATCCGTCGAGTAGTTTTTGTTTTTTTTTTATGAATTTTGATGGCCAGAACTGGCACATGACTGTGGCCAGAAACGGGGTAAAGCTGGCCAAAAATGGCACAAATTCCCATTTCTTTTTCTTTTCTACAGGATTATTTTTCCATTGAATCATTATGAAAAAAAATGTATCCTTAGGCTAGATCTAAATATATTTAATCACTTTTTACAAGAAATAAGTCCGTGATAACAAAAACTGTAAAATGATATAGCCTCAAAGTCTAAAAAATTCTTAAAATGGCCAAAACCGGGTCACCTGCCCTACTTATTTACAGATTAAGAAGTGTCGTTGGGCCTTTTCCACTGATATACTTTAAGTGGTAAAATAAATAACTTTAGTGTAATAAATAAGCGAAGCTATTTTTGTAGTTTTTTAAATTTATTTATTTTGCAAAGCTCCTTAGCGTAATATACTTACAGATTACGGGTCGTTAGGCATTCTTAATTTACTCCAAGTGCTATTAGATAACTACAAATGATCAGTACCTCTATTACGAAAAACTTTCGAGTTCGTTTCGTTGCGAGCCCCCCCCCCCCCCCCCTAGGGCGGCTATAATATAGGGGGCGCTGTTTAATTTTTCATACAAAATTTTTCGATGACACTTTGAATACGCAACGAAACGAACTCGAAAGTTTTTCGTAATAGAGGTACTGTACCTCTAGTAGGAAAAACTTTCGAGTTCGTTTCGTTGCGTATTCAAAGTGTCATCGAAAAATTTTGTATGAAAAATTAAACAGCGCCCCCTATATTATAGCCGCCCTAGGGGGCGCTGTTTAATTTTTCATACAAAATTTTTCGATGACACTTTGAATACGCAACGAAACGAACTCGAAAGTTTTTCCTACTAGAGGTACTGATTGTGTCACTCCAATCGATACATTTTAAATCTTTGGTACATTGCCGCCACCGTCACCCTTTTTAAGAGTGAGATCCTATTTACCTATTAAGTAATCTATTTATAAATAAATTAATTGGCGAGCTTTTTTTTTGTAAAGCTCCATAACGTAAATATCTACAGACTGAGCATCGCCAGGCCTTTTCCACTAAAATACTTTACTCTATGTGGTAAAATAGATAACTACAATGATTAGCTTGTGTCACCCCAATTAATACATTTTAAATGTTAGGTACATACATTACCGTCACTCTTTTTAAGAGTGGAATCCTAATTACCTATAATAAGCGAAGCTTTTTTTGTAGGTTTTTTTATTTTATTTTTTGCAAAGCTCCTTAACGTAATTTTATGTGTACAGACTAAGCGTCGATTTGGCAATTTTTACTTTACTCCAAGTGCTATTAGTTAACTGCAATTAACAGATTGTGTCAACCCAATCAATACATTTTAAATGTTAGGTACATTACCGTCACTCTTTTTAAGAGTGGTATCCAAATAACCTATTAATCTCTCATCTAACATAATGTAGGTAGGCATAGTTAACTTACATACTTAATAATACCTATCTTTAAATTACTGAAATGGTATAATTATTAATAAGCTAACTTTTTTTGTAGTTTTTATGTTTTTTCTGTAAAGCTACTTAATAATATACGAAGTTACTGAAGCTATCACTACCACTAGCCAGTGACTTAATAATATAGTGTGTCCGGGCATGTAGTGATCAAACTTTAAGGGCCAAATCTAGGGACAATTTTATCGATAAAATTACTTCAAATTTGGAGCTTGACCCATTTATCTCAAAATTACAAGGATTTAAGTTTTTAATTTTTAGTTTTCACCTTCCTTCAAAAACAAGTGAAAGCGTGGGTAGCTTAACATTAATGAGCAAATATTTTATATCATGCGATAGCCAATAAAATTATCTATTAGCAGAAGTAGAAAACAGATACAAGTTTCATACATTTTAAGGGAGTAAGAATGGATTTAATTAAAAAAAAAACATGACTTTTTTCACTTCTATTTCAGTTATTTTCCAACACAAGAAAAACCAGGTCGTTAAGGTATGTTTTATTTGCAAGGGACAATTTTCCCTAGATTTGGCCCTTAAAGTTTGATCACTACATGCCCGGACACACTGTATAATTATAATTAATACAATGATCAAAATGAAACATCCCAATTGATAAAATTAAATAAATATACTGGGTTTTTAAGAGTGGAATCCTAATTCCATACGTTATCGCATATATTAGTAACTATTACGATTTTTTCACTATTTTCCATTATAATATCACATAGCGGTCCTTTGCCAGTGACTACTTATGAATATAACTGATATTTAGCGATAATTAAAGCAATTATTATTCATATGATATCGAATACTGATTATCCGTTAATGCGTCAGGATTTGTTTTGAATATTTACATATAAATAACATATTACTAATAAATATAATAAAAAAGATTTAATTAACTATATTTATTATTAAATCGTTTTAGTCAGAGCCGATTTTTCAATCGTCTTTTCTATCAAATATACATTTACAGAGCGTATCTATGAAATATACCTACATACATACTTATTACATATTATATACATTATTACATTCATACATTATTACATACATACATATTACATTCCTACATTAACACATACTTACATATTATATACATACATTATCACATACATACATATTATATACATACATTATCACATACATACATATTACATTCATACATTATCACATACATACATATTACATTCATACATTATCACATACATACATATTACATTCATACATTATCACATACATACATATTACATACATACATTATCACATACATACATTATCATATACATATATATATATTACTTTCATACATTATCACATACATATGTACATATTACACACATACCTTTTATGAGTACCTTATCTTTGATTACTAAGTAGGCAAACCTTATTTTTTTTTAGATTTTTTATATTTTTTAATGCGTAGCCTTACATAATATATTTTTTATCAATTATTGACTGTCGGGTAATGCGTCAGAATTTATATACAATATTTACACTATAGTACATACAGTGTGTCCGCGGAAGTAGTGATGGGTGAATATCCCAAACACGTTTTTTACGCGGCGGAGCTGAGAATCGATGGGAGAAATGTAACTAGAGCGATGATTTTTTTTCTGTATATAGTTTAAACAGCGTTTTACACGATAGCAAAGTCTTCAGGACAATAGCTAGTTATTTTATGTGCTAAAAAAATTTTCAAAGACCCAAAATCTAATAGCGGTGGCGCGTCCTAACTCTATTTCTACTCATAAATTGTGTTATTTCTTTTTTCTCGGGGATTCTAGTAATTTAAGAATAGTATAGCCATAAAATACATTAAATAAGACTTCCAAATGATATGAAAGAAATGTGATATTTCATATTTAAAGAGTTTTAAATAGCCTTTCAAAACTGTCCCACGAAAAAAAGCAATTACAGTGGCTCAATTTCGACACTCTCTTACTTCTCCAAAGAAGCTTTGAGAGACGTAGAGTTCTTCTTCCCTGCATCACTCAGCTGTGTCCTCCTGATCGGGCTATAAAGACTTGCGACTTGTGGTATTGTTTTTCCAGCAGACCCGTAAATGTTTGTATCAGCGGCACAGGAATACAACATTTTTCAATTTCGGTGACAAGTGTATGATTGAAAGCTACTTACTTAGATGCTAAACGATTCTTTAACATGATTAAAGTTTGGTATTTTGTTGTATCTGCATACAGAAATTATTGATCAGAATTATAGTTTTCTTTATAATTTGAATTTTGTTACAGTTTTTTAATTCCGGTGGCGCAATTTCGGTGGCTCCGGTGGCGAATCTATTGCAAGAATTGGTCTTATTGGCTCTGGAGCATTGTACCTAGGTCTACTAAGATCTCAGTCATAACTACAATATCGTCAGTTAATCGAAGTTGTGTGATGTACTCGCCGTATCTTGATACTTAGCTCGGTCTAGCTCTGAAGCTTGAAAACCTCTAAGTGGGAGGTAGTGAAGACTTTAAGAGATTTTATGGTGTCTCCAACTCTGAACCCTCGCAGCAATCAGATAAGTTTCGAGTTCTGATCTTGGGGGAGGGCTGATATGATGAAGTTTTCATACAAATACTTCAGAAGTCGCATGTATCGACAGTCAATTTGACGCCATTAAAGAGACTGTAGCACAGCCCAGGTCTTGACCGATTCGAAGAAGGTACAAAAAGGCCAATAATAATGACTGATCATAGTCCTCAGTCTTCTGCATAATTTGACGCAGCATTAAATATGTACGTAGTATTACGAACGTCTTTTCGAAAATCAGGTTGTCTGGGAGACTGGATGTTGGATAGCGAGAGTGTCATATTTCAGGAAAAAGCGGTAAAGCCCGAAGCAGGAGGCCTCACCTGACTCTAGACCATCGCCAACGTCCATTCCATTCCAGTCTCTACCACCACCACCATGTCTTATTTTTTGGTTTATCGGCCAATAAACATGGTGGTATTTAAGGGAACTTTAGTACTAGCATTCCATCTGATTTCATAAGCTCAGTTGTGATTTCATTATCTCCTGGTACATACCTTGTTGTTTTTAATAGGGCATTCTAGGATATCTTCGCTAAAGTGTCGGAATAATCTCGATCTTCAGCCTAATTACTAGTAGTGCTTCTTAATCTCCCCTAGCAACTTAGGCATTTACCAAAATGGTTCTGCTATCCTCATTATTCATGTTGGTATATTCAATTTGGTCCTCGCAAATACATACCTACTTTCGATTTATTACAAAAAATCGTCTATAATACACTTTGTATCAGCATGAGGACTTGGATACCTATTTATACATCGATACTAAGCAGAATCTTAAAAACAGATGAGAATAGTTCTGAAACAGCTAAAATTTCCCTAGTCTCGTAGGTTGCAATCTATTCTGCCACTTGAGCTGAAAATTCGTGGGGTTTTGGAGCTGGATTGGCACTGGTCGTGACATTTTTTGAGCATCTTTTATTCGGCATTCTTCTATTTCGGTGATCACTTCTTCTTCTTCCTCGGTCCTTCACTGATGAGGATCGCGACCGTAGATAGTGTTCCTCCATAGACTGCGGTCATAAGCTGTGTGGTGATCGGAGAATGCACATGTGATTAAATTGCCTGTTCGTCTAAAAATGATTACTACATTTTGATTTTTGCAGTACTATTAGGGTGCAGCTCAGTACGCTTTTACAGTTCTGGCTTTTACATTGCTAGGCCTTCTTTCTCTATGAAGCTGGCTGGATTTAGTCCTCCGTTTCTTAATTGTACTACTTTCATTTAGCTCATTGTCGCTAGGTTCGCATAGTTTTCCGTTAAATTACCCTGTCACAAATATGTAATGTGTTAGTTCAGTAGCTGGTATAGATCTAGAAATATCTTCATACTTAATCTCCAGTTCGCATGGTCTTTAGCGAATAATTAGTTGCGTAATTCTGAGTGTAGGATTGGTATGATACCATCATGAAAACTTGGCTAGCTTGGACCAATATTTTTACTTATGGAAGATAAACCTAACACCAACCTGGGGCAGTTGGTTGCCCTCCCGGGACTAGAGTTGGTTTCTGGGTTTGAGGGTCATGTATGATGTCTTTGTGATGAGTCTAGAATAACGGGGCTGTTGGCGGCTAGAGCCAAAAAGTTTTGAATTTGTTCTCTATGGAGGGATTTTGCCGTTATCACCATGCTTAGCAGGCTGGTTGGTAGTTCCAGTATGGTAGTATAATACCTGGAAAGATGCTGCAGCCCACCCTCCAGTATTTTGATTGCTTAGTCGGCTCTTACGACTCACATGGGAAGATCTGATGCTTTTTTGGGGTCACAACGTAGGCCTGAATATTGTTTTTAATTATAAATATCTTTACTGGATAATAATACTTAATTGATAACAAATAAATAAGTAATTTGAGACAATCATCCATAACATTCCGAATTCCGCTGTATAAATAAATTTCGGTGCATTGATTCTTAATTCCGGTGGCTCAAATACAATTTCGGTGGCTCTTGATAATTTCAAATTAACATATCTCGAGAAGTATTAATAATATTTTGATCTCTACCATATCATTGAATAATACAAGTTATTTACTATTATTTCTGCCACAAAAAAGTTTTGGAAAGTGGAAATTAAAATTCGCCACTGGAATGAGGCAAAAAACGAGTTTGTTGATATTCACCCTGATCTTTTAAGGACGTGATCTAACATAAAACTGTCCATAGATCACGCCCTTAAAGTTTGATCACAACATACATGGACACATTACTATTTACAAAGATGGCGGAAAGGGCTATTCCTGAAAGTATCCTCGTAGGTTATGGAGATGCCCACCGCGAGGAAAGGTGTCATTATCCTCTTTCCAGTAATTTCTGGCTCTCTTGCCCTTCAGGCCGTATATAGGTGGTGCACGGCAAGAACTGGCAAGAGGGTGGTACCCACCCAGGCGAGTCAGTAAGGGACTCTACCACCTGGTATATCAATTATTCATAATAAAAGCGTTAATTATCTGCCTACCTTCTTATCACCCGTTTATCGACGGCACTACTAGCAAAGCTCTTTTCATTTTCATTTTTTCAATAATTAAAGGGCTCGGGATCATTATTGTTATTTTGGCACACTTTCCGTAAAATTCTATCTTATAAAATATTATTATTAAGCTAAGCTTTTTTTTAAGTTTTTTTTTTAATTTTTAATGCGTAGCCTTACATATATTTTATATCAATTATTGACTGTCCGGTAATGCGTCAGAATTTATTTACAATATTTACATTTAAATATTACACTATACATATAGTATATGGATACAGTGTGTCCACTTAGACACATTACTATTTACAAAGATGGCGGAAAGGGCTATTCCTGAAAGTATGCTCGTAGGTTATGGAGATGCCCACCGCGAGGAAAGGTGTCATTATCCTCTTCCCAGTAATTTCTGGCTCTCTTGCCCTTCAGGCCGTATATAGGTGGTGCACGGCAAGAACTGGCAAGAGGGTGGTACCCACCCAGGCGAGTCAGTAAGGGACTCTACCACCTGGTATATCAATTATTCATAATAAAAGCGTTAATTATCTGCCTACCTTCTTATCACCCGTTTATCGACGGCACTACTAGCAAAGCTCTTTTCATTTTCATTTTTTCAATAATTAAAGGGCTCGGGATCATTATTGTTATTTTGGCACACTTTCCGTAAAATTCTATCTTATAAAATATTATTATTAAGCTAAGCTTTTTTTTAAGTTTTTTTTTTAATTTTTAATGCGTAGCCTTACATATATTTTATATCAATTATTGACTGTCCGGTAATGCGTCAGAATTTATTTACAATATTTACATTTAAATATTACACTATACATATAGTATATGGATACAGTGTGTCCACTTAGACACATTACTATTTACAAAGATGGCGGAAAGGGCTATTCCTGAAAGTATGCTCGTAGGTTATGGAGATGCCCACCGCGAGGAAAGGTGTCATTATCCTCTTCCCAGTAATTTCTGGCTCTCTTGCCCTTCAGGCCGTATATAGGTGGTGCACGGCAAGAACTGGCAAGAGGGTGGTACCCACCCAGGCGAGTCCTTATGGAACTCTACCACCGGGTATATTAATCATAATATTATGATCTAAGCGTTTATTATCTGCCTACTTTCTTATCACCCGTTTATCGACGACTCTACTAGCAAAGCTCTTTTTCATTTTTTCAATAGTTAAAAGGCTCGGGATCATTGTTGTTACTTAGCACACTTTCCGTAACAATTCTATCTTACATTAATATTAAGCAAAGCTTTTTTTTTTCAGATTTTTCATTTTTTTCTTGCAAAGCTCCTATTTTAAACGGACAGAAGAAATCTAACCTATGCCTGAAATGATACTGGTTAGTTGTAGAGATAGATAGCACCCAAAAAAATGTTGTTACCCTCAGACCGTATACAGGTTTTCACGGCAGAAACAGGCAAGAGAGTGCACTCATCCATGTGAGTCTTTATGGAACTCTATCGCCGGGTATATTAGTAGATGTGTAAACTATCAATGACTTTTAAAATATTTGTTTCATGCATATCAGGAAGATTTGATAATCTGTATCCCCACGCAAGCCTTATAAAGGACCGGGCCACTTTTGACCCGTGAGCTCCAAAGCGTACAAACATAATAATAATAATAAATTCTTTATTGAATATCTTATTGACAGTTTTTAACAATAGGCTAATATTAAACTATAATAGGTAAAAAAGTACATACGTGCCTGAACTAAGAATTATAATTCCTGATAGTTTGTAGATAGTATAGTTAGTAGATATTTAGTGACTAAGACTAAACTATGCATTTTATAAGACTTGTTATAAGACTAAACTATGCATTTTATAAGACTCATTATAAGACTAAACTATGCATTTTATAAGACTCATTATAAGACTAAACTATGCATTTTATAAGACTTGTTATAAGACTAAACTATGCATTTTATAAGACTTGTTATAAGACTAAACTATGCATTTTATAAGACTTGTTATAAGACTAAACTATGCATTTTATAAGACTTGTTATAAGACTAAACTATGCATTTTATAAGACTTGTTATAAGACTAAACTATGCATTTTATAAGACTTGTTATAAGACTAAACTATGCATTTTATAAGACTTGTTATAAGACTAAACTATGCATTTTATAAGACTTGTTATAAGACTAAACTATGCATTTTATAAGACTTGTTATAAGACTAAACTATGCATTTTATAAGACTTGTTATAAGACTAAACTATGCATTTTATAAGACTTGTTATAAGACTAAACTATGCATTTTATAAGACTTATTATAAGACTAAACTATGCATTTTATAAGACTTATTATAAGACTAAACTATGCATTTTATAAGCTCTTTCCCGTCGTGTACCTTTTTTGATAAAAAAAAACATAATATCCGACACGTTAATATGACGAATCAATGACTAGTTCTTTTCTTGGTGATATGTATTTGATGCCTCCGACGGCATTTTGTAAATACAAAATATCTTCTTTCTATCTTTTCAGTTAATTTTTTCAATAATTATCTATTTTATTGTTTTTAAAAAGGTAATCTTACACTAATTCAAGTCATATGTATTGTTTATTGACTATTATTATCTACTTTCTATAATCAACTTATCTTTTAAAATTAGTATGATAATGCAAAGCTTTTTTTTAGATTTTTACTTTTTTACTGCGAAGCCTTATAATATTAATATTATATCAATTACTGATTGTCCGGTAATGCGTCAGGATTAATTTAGATTATTTACATTTAAATAAAACATTATAAATACATACTTGTTTCGACAAAAATGGCGGGCAAAAGGGTGGATATTGTCACATCCCGTTATTTCTCATTTAATTCTAATCAATTATTCATGTCATGCATCTACTAAGATGATACTCCTATTGAACCTTCTTCGTACCTACATAAACTTAATTGCGTATTACACCTACAATCACAGCTCTTAGTCATAGGGCATTTATTTCATTTTAAAAATGTAAACTTACACTAATGAGTATCGTTCGTTACTTTGGTTCTACCTACTATAGTGAGTTAGCATAGCTTTTTTTAGTTTTTTGTCTTTTTAGTGCGAAGCTCCTACAAAAAAGTTAATGAGAAAGCTACTAAGATCTTAGAGTATTTAATTTATCTTATATGCCTACGCGCTCACAGCAACGGTGTTGTGTAGTGTTGCCACCCAGACGAGTCCTCAAGGAACTCTACCATCGGGCATAATTTTATAATATATGGTTAATTACACTATAATCACTATCTTTTATTCATGTGGTGTAGGTATCTTCTAATGGCGTATTTTTAATACGCTTCACTAATTAATAATTTTTTGATTATGGCATTAAAGAATATATTTAATTTTACTTAATCTGACTTACTTAATTATTCTAGCTAGATGATTTTAACAATAAGTTACTTAACTAGGCATTTTTTTTAGATTTTTCTTTTTCTACAAAGCTCACAAGCACACCAGAATTAGTACCTACTCCAATATTTACATACTATGGTACTAGACAGGGACATGGGACACTAGACTTCTGGTTCTCTTGGCCTGAAAGCCGAGTATGTAGCTACCAAATCATACAACGAGTCCTTCAAGAACTCTACCACCGGGTTTGAGAAGTTCTAATCTAATAATCTTTATTATTTCTAATTGAGCTTTTTCTGCACCACTAAACTATCAATAAGTTAGTGAGTAAGAATAGAAATGCATAATGTCGTAATACTTATTCATTAGCAGGGAATTTTTCTACAGTACCCACCTAAACTTATAAATACGATTTTTTTTTTTGTTTTTTTTTTTTACTTACCTACACAAATAGGCTTAGTAGTATTTTGTAATTTTATTTTGTTTTTATACTTAATTCATAGTAGGTATTTTATCTAAAATGGCTCTAAAATCTAAAAGCTGGCTCTTTCCTTGCACAAAGGCTTAGTATTGCCATTCAGCGAGGAAATGCAGCCAGCATCCTCGCCTCTTTGCCTCACGGACACACTTTTATTTTTGAGTAAAATAAGTTTTCTATTTTTATTCTGTTTAGAGTTAAGTTTACCTTAGTTTTAAAAAAAAAATCTGTCTATTGTAAATAAAGTATTTCTATTTTCAAATAGCTTATGTTCTGAGGTATGCATCTTGGGATAATTTAGAAAGCTGAAAGCCTCTGAATGTGAAAGATATTAACATATTATGAGGATTCCTGCCGTGAACCGAAAGGTGAAAGGTGTTGTTTTCCTCTATCCTGTAATTTGCTGGCTCTTGTTCTTCAGCCCGTATGTAGTGTTTACGGCAGATACAAGTAAGAAGGTTATCCACCCAGGCTAGTCTTTTAGGAACTCTACCATCAGGTAGCAATGTATACTAATCCTAAATTAAAGTAATACATGGGGTATTACTTTAATTTAGGATCTAGAGAAAAAAGTTACACTTAAAAATCGGTAATTTTTTCTTAAAAGTTGTAAGAGAAAATTCTCAAAATGTAGGTACTTGGTAATGTTAAACATGAAGCACCAACCTATTTGAGTGATATGTCTTTGATTTTACTTATATTTGCCTACAATGCAGTGATTTATTAGATTTTTATCGCTATTAAGTAATTATAATGTACCGACTTATTTGATTAATAACTGTTTTTATTTATAATAACTCTAATAAATAGTACGAGTGTGTACTATTTAAAGAAATTAAACTATAAACATGCATAATCAATAAAAAAGATAAAAAATTTACAATAAGCCATTTTGGAGGTATGTGTCACCGTTTCTTTGAAATATTTGTATCTTTAACACTAGTTTAAAATGTAGATCTTTAGTATAGTATGAGCAATTCATGAAATGTTATAAGCGACTATCTAAATTAAAAAAAAAATTGAATGCGCGAACTTAAATTTTCTCAAAACTGTCTACAAGGGTAACATAAAGCACCATTGCTTTCAGTCACCATTGAAAATTAATACGAAACCATGAAAACATTCGATTGCTATTCATTTTAGAGAAATATACTACGTTGTGTGTTTTTTAGTCTTTTTCGGCAATGATAAAAAAAATATATCGAAAGAAAGAAACATAAGAAAGAATAATATACCGCTCATAACTATTAAGTTAACTATTTATTTAATGTTTTAATTAATAATGATGTTAAGAGTTTATTTTTTTTGGAAATGCAGAAGGTTAAGTTCATGCAAGTTTAAAAGCGTTAAGCGACAGTTATTAATATTAATTAACTGTTTATTATTTCTATCTACCAATAAGCGTTTCGTGTTTCTCTCATTATATTGTACACAAATTGGGTACACAGCTACGTCATAGAACACTTTCGGGTCAATATTTCATAATTTTTGTGTACTTTTTTAATCATATAAATTATTGCAAAAGCTGTGTATTTTAGTGTAGGTATGTCAATTTCCGTGTAAATTCAAATATTATAGTTTTCAAGCAGACTATGTGACTACGCTACTTTATATTATAACGAACTAGCTTTTACGTCTTGACGTTATAGCGTGCGTCCCCTTGTTTGCTACTTAACAAATTATAATAATATGCCTAAACCTACTACTACTACATGAATCACTACCTATTAACGGGACTATTCCCATCTCGTTCCCACCGATGCAACCTGTGTAGCCAGGATCTACAGCTTGACCGCCAATAAAAACCCAACCAGTGAAGGTCAAGTATGTCCCGGGGGAAAGTTAACTGTCACTACCTATTAGTGACAACTGCCGCAGAAGACTTTGTGTATGTGATGTGTCTTGGTATAGTCTACCCCAGAGTGCAACGAGTGCCTAGTGCTGTCACTAACCCTAGGAATAAATGAATTGATGCACTAATCCAGACTCTGGAAAGGTGTATGTAGGTAGTCATGATTAGATTAGTTACGATCATTTTTGGAATGAATTAATTATGGGATGACCACCATAAATGGGGCACGTATGGCCATAACGACTGAAACAGATTAATATTGATATCAAGCTATAGCAGGGTTTCCCAAACTATGGGTAACGACCCAGTGGTGGGTCGCGAGCGAACATTGAGCGGGCCCTGCCTGTAGAACCACACACCACCCTACCGATCCAACCACTGGGCAGCGGGCAAAATTTCCTATAGGTGGGTCCCGAGTTTGGGAACTTGTATTGGATGAGTCGTAGCCCAGACAAACTTTGGGAACCACTGAGCTATAGCATACTAAGGGCTGATTTTACCATCGTCGGATAACTTTTAACTGAAGAATAAGTTTGGCACATTGACAGTTTCAGTATGCCAGCACGACTGTGTTGTTTTTCATTCAATAAGGGTTTGGTGTTTTTAAATCCACAAGCGGTTATAACATCACCACTTAATATAATGTTAGTTTAAATAATTATACTTTATCGATTTCAGACTTTGATCTCGTGAAAAACTGCTGACATTTTGTTGAGATTTTTTAAACTTGTTTGTGAAATGTTACGTTATTTTCTGTAAATAGCTGATATTTTAAAAAATTATTAAGTTTTGAATTATTCTCGATGAATCTTACGATGTTGATGTCATATTATATTGATTGAATGTAGATCTGAAGTATCAAACCTGTCTATGAAAATTGTGATTGTAAGTGTTCGGGAAAATAAGCATGTGTGGAAGACACATAGTTAAAATCTAAACAACGAACGTAACTAGTCACATGTATTAAAGCCTTTGACCAAATTAGTACTCTGTTAATTAATTTTAATTAATCTTTTATTACGACTTTAGTTCACCTAACTTACCTACATACCTAACTTAAATTAATATTCATACACAAAAACCTAACTTACTAATGGAGGTCTTTACGACAACGCTTAAAAATACAAAATGTTAAATTAATATTAAGGTGAAAAAATTAAAATTAAAAACGATTTCTAACATTAGCATTTAAGGTGTTTATTTTACTAACTACAATATGAACTGTGAAGTTGTTCGAAATAAACACCTTATAGATTTACTTACTTTCCCTAACAAATTTTCACTCTTCAAATATCACTTTCGATTGTCATTTAATTAAATAGTAATGGAAGTAATAATATTTTTACAGAAGAAATTTTTATGTATTTATTTACATACGCCTAAATAATTGACTTATGGAGCGCTACACACGAACTACAAATTGTCTCAATCTTAAATTTTGATTTGTTAGAAATATCATACGATTAAAATGTTTAAAGATTATTGAATTTTATTTCGATTTGGTAAATTGATTTTTATTTTATATGGGTAAGTACTTGAAATGTTTTTTTCAAAAGCGGTTTGTTGATTTTGTGATAAAAAGAAATGTTTGTTGGTAAATTTTTGTAAAATTGTATTTAACAGAGAAAGCACAATAATAGCAAAGCAGTTCGCTTTTGAACGTGAAAACAACACTATGGTGTGTTCTAAGCTAGTTTGATCAGGTACCCCATACGCGCGTTATTCTTTTATTAAATTATGCAACTTTAATGACGCGGAAAATCAGTTTTAAAACATGATTTGACACACTGTAATATTGCGATTAAATAAATGATTAATTATTTTTAAATAACCAAGTCACTGCTTTAGATGGCATGTTTTTCCCGATTGGTATCATGCTCCTATACCTATACCATATCCCACATTCTCAAAACGGTTCTTTGTCACATTTTCAAGACAATACCTGTTGCCTTCTTCTTCTCTCTCTTCCCTTTTCTTCCCACTCTTCCCTCTTCCTCCCTCTCTTCCCTCTTCTTCCCTCTTCTTCCCTCTTCTTCCCTCTTTTTCCCTCTTCTTCACTCTTCTTCCCTCTTCTTCCCTATTCTTCCCTCTTCTTCCCTCTTCTTCCCTCTTCTTCCTTCTGGAGCTAGGCTGGCCGATGTCAGGCACCCAGAGGTCTGACGCGTTACAACCGGACAATGAACATGACTTATTGTCTGGTCTAACACTGCCAGAACTCCAGGCGCAGCGAATCTTCGGAGATCTTCGATCTTCAACACCTGGGGTTGTGGTCTCAGCTTCAATGGTCAAGGCTTCCCCATAGATCACCCCATTGGTCTTAATTAAAAGATCTTTAAGGCCGCTCTTTAGACCACCCCATTGATCTTCAAAGCCCCATTGGTTCAAAGTATGAAATCTTTGAGATATCATGAATTCTTGCCGATAGTTTCAGTAATAACTTTTATTTGTTAAATTATTTGCTATTATTGTGTTTTCTCAAGTTTGCTGACAAATAATGTAAATAATGTTTCTGATAGTTGCTCAAATCAAATTTTATATTTTTTAATGTAAAGAATGTAATTTTTTTATTGGCAATTGGGAAGTCTCTTTTTCATGTAATTTATTTATATTATATTTTTCTAATCTAATTCTACCCGCTTTATTATTTACCGAAGTATTAATATTTCATAAACTAATCAAATATCACATTTTTTTTGACGAGAATAGATCTAAACTTTGACCGTTTAGTCTTTTAGAGCATCGCAACAAAACAAAACAAAAACACTACAAAGCCTAATTAAAATACAATAAAGTGATGATTCTAAGTTTAGTAATGGGTGAAGAGTTTACTAATGACGCACAGCCGGTGATGAACTCAGAGTAGAAACTCATTCTTAAACATAATAATATTAAAGGATTAATCTAATTCTTTTCCAATTTCCATCCGCCTGTTATTACAGTACTCCAGGTGCATTTCAACCTTATTCCAACTCATTAAGTTATATTATGTATATTTTTAGGCTTCAAATATTATAAAATTTATGTTTAACAGAAAAAACAAAAGCTGCTTAAGTTACTTGACTGCAGAAATACTTTAGGAAGCATGGCACTCCATTAAGCTTAGATTTTTGAAGCTTAAAGAGCTTTTGTAAGCGTGTTGTTCTACCTGTTCGCGTCTAATTTTAGATGATAATTAGAGATGAGCGCAAAGATACCTATGCTCAAAAATGTAACATTTCGTTTAACTCTGTTAAATTACGAGTGTCGTATTCCTACCAGTTTTTGAGACACAGGAATAACCAATTTGAAATGGACTTTTTCAAATTCTTTATAAGTATGGCCCTATGGCCCCTTTCAGATCACAAACGCCCCATCTATAATATAAAAATGAATCGCAAAATGTGTTGGTAAGCGCATAACTCAACAACGCCTGGACCAATTTTACCAATTCTTTTTTTAAAATGTTTGTTGAAGTCCAAGGATGGTTTTTACAGCGAGAAAAGTTTGAATAATTTCCGGGTAAACCCTAAAAAACTCGAAACTTCACCCCTAAGGGTAAAACGGGGTCCACGCGTACGAAGTCGCGGGCGGCCGCTAGTATAATATACATATAGGCCAGCTATTAAAATATGTAAGGAAACGTTTTATTTTAATCAAATCCGCTGCAAACACTTACCTTATATACCTAAATATTTCTAAGAAAAAAGCAAACAAGGCAGGAATTTCCGCAATCGTACCTGATGTTAAGTAAGACGCAGTGTTATCTAGGATGGTACAATAATATAAAATAGTGGTAAAATTTTCAAGTTGTCCGAGTGTGAAAAGTTTAGTGGAAACTAAGACATCCTACATATTTAATGCTTACCTACTTCACACCTACATAATTTAAAGTTTATTTAATGTACACACTAGCTGTTTCTTTATCTATTTATATTCATACTGTACATAGGTATATTTAATCATGTTATTTACTATGAGACAGCAAAGATGTAGAATAATAAATTGATGCCATATTATTTACAGTAATAACTATGGCAATAATACAATCATATTAATACTGGAAGTTATACTGATTAAGGCTAATACTCATAATTAAAAACTACAATGAAAAACTGCGATTTTAGACAGTTTCGTGGCTTTCTGTTGCCGATATTTTAGCATTATTATGCATTAAGTACATCTCAAGTCCTTAAAAGTAGTTTAATTACTGTAACTATTACGATATTAGGTACATTCACAATTCTAGACACGATATGTCGTGTCACTGCTAAGAAGTTACACACAAACATCTGAAATGAGCACAAAATGTACTAAACTACTCCACCTACTTGGTGCTGGTACTGGCCACGAAATGCTGGATGGCAGCGGCGACTCACCGCTCCGTCTGCCGGCTGCGAGCAACTATAACAAAATGGCTTCATCAGTAAATGTCAGAGCAAAAATAAATACCTACTTAATTGGACTGCCAAAAAATACTTTTAACTGGTCTTTTGACTGGCTTGGACTTTATTTATTAATAAAACGTTGCTTGGCTTGGCGTTGGCTGGTCTATTAAGAAGACGTTGGATGCAGGCCGCCACCAACCGGCCATTGCGGAAATCATTAGGGGAGGCCTATGTTCAGCAGTGGATGTCCTATGGCTGAAATTATGATGATGAATAAGACTTTAAGCTGTGTGAACTTTACCATATTAGTTACTTACCACATATGTTAAAAACATTACTTTTACATAATTAAATATTATTAATTAATGTATTATCTGACTTATAAAATAAATAAATTCAAGTCACATGTGTGTCTTACCTTTGACAACTACAACTTCGTTTATTTTCTTGAAATCGAATGCTACGTAGAATCGGAAGCACGTAGTGTTGTTGCTGAAAAATAAACACTTTTTAATTGTTTGTCTAACGTATTATTTTAAAATTTTCAAACATTTTTCACGGTGTACTTTTTTCATATTTTATAAAGTAGGTAAAACGTATTTAAAATTGATATAATTAAAAGGAAAAGATTGTCTCGTACCTTATAAAGCCTTTATTTTCTTGAACTATGTACGTATATTGTCCCCCAGTGAGTATTGTCCTTCAGTCGCAACAATAAATTCTGCAACAAAAACATTTTTTACTTTTTACCAATTACTCTAAAATTAAAACTGTATTAATTTATTCATTAGTTACTATTGAATTACCTTCTACTAAATTTTCAGGTAGCTCTGTAGCAGTCCAGTCTTATTTCTTTGTATTACTTATTTATTATGTTTATTATTACTATGTACTCGTATATGGTTATTAATTTCTTCTTCAACAGTTAATGGAGTTCAAAAAATATTTACTAATTACTTATTGTACTTATGTGTCTCATTGTTTTTCTTATATTATCTAAAATAATTATTATATTTAGTCCAATAATAATATGATGTATTAAAACACTTATTAAATCGGTATGTACATGTCTTCAGTAGTTTCTGAAACAAAAAAGTTTAGATAAGTGAACATGATGGTGTTTTATAATTAAAAACATTAAAAATATATTGCGTGTAAAATACTTTACCTCAGAAAACTATAAGTCTACTGTTATTGACGTTTCCTGTAACGTTCGATCTTTAACATCCGGATGCATGGTGCGCAGGAGCAGCCCGGCACTGGCCATCGACCGTGATGCAGCGCCTCGGGCCTCTGTGGCCAGTTCTGGCTGATGGGGGCCTGGTGCTGGCCGCCTTGATGCATCGCAATCGACGGCATGCGCGGGTTCGGCCATTGCTGGCCCATATGACCACGCTGGAACATCTGGCTGTTATTAGGCGTGCTAGTGCCCGGCATGTTATTCGCAGCCATGTTATTCCCAGCCATATTATTCGCCGCGGCCATAATATTTGCTGCGATATTATTCGCTGCAATATTATTTGTTGCTATATTTTTATTTGCTGCCATAATATTCGCCGCAATATTATTTGGTGGCATATTATTCGCTGCCAAATTATTCAATGCCATATTATTCGCTGGCATAATATCACTCGATGGCATATTAGTAACTGTCATGTTACTGGCTGCCATGTGGCTGGCTACAATATTATTGGTAGCAATATTACTTGGCCAGTCAGATGTGCTGTTGCGACGGGTATATACTTGTTTCCTTGAATATGTCTTAGGCGCAGGTTGAGGACGTTCGATCCTCGTATTGCGCAAATTAGTCTCGTTTTGCTCAATTCGTGATCTCTTCGGGGCCGGCTCTTCTCTGTCTGGTTCAGGGATGTCGTTTGTGTAAGAGTTTACCGCGGCTGGGGGTGGCATTTGATGATATTGTTGCGAGTGTATCATAGATTGGTGAAGCAGTGATGGTTGTAGTTGTTGGTGATGCTGTGGTGATTCCATTTGTTGATTCAGCTGCGGCTCTTGTGGTTGTTGCTGCGGCGGCGACGTCCGCAGCGGTTGCTGCGGCTGGTTAGGCAAATGGTGCAACCCCTGGACATATCTTTGTTCCTGTTCTTGCTGTTGTAACAATTGTTGATGTTGTTTTTGCAACATCATTAAGTGATTTCCAGAAGACAAATCCAAAGTATTCATATTCTCAGTATTCGAATATTGTTGTAAGTTTGGATATGGTAAGAACCTGTGGTTTCCCAATTCATTTCTACCGAACAATGCCATTCGATCAAAATGCGTCGACGGGGGATAATACAGTGTATGTGGGGACACATACTCGTGCCCTGGTCCTGGATTAAAAACAGACTTCGGCCTCGGGCAAAAAATGTCTTGTTCATTCTCTGTGACCTTTTTGACTAAGGGTATGGGAGTTTCCGGAGATCCGTCGTGTCCTCTGTCAGGGGCCGACGGCAAAAGTGTTTGCAAGTGGTATTTTAATACCGACCCGCTAGAACCAGGTACAGACGATGGATCTGTTCGTACAGGTTGATTCTGTGATACCGGTTCATCAAACGGTTGCTGCTGTGTTGATGGTAGTTGCTCATGTATAATGTCATTGTATTCAATTGGTGGTATCATCCGACTTTCTGTGATCTGTACTGTCTCTTTTCTGCTGACTGGTGGTAACTGGTCACTGCTGTCCATTTGTGAAGTCGAATCTTGAGATGTATTCGATTCCTGAGCCCATCTGTTTAAGATGAAGGTCTTTGGATTTACATCCATGGAACGTGAACTTGACAAGTCCATATCTCTTCTTTGGGGTAAACTTGCTGTGATATTTGGCACGTTACTTTTTACTGGTGCTTCTGTACGAGCGTGGCAATTTCCAGATATGTCGGTGTTAATCCCGATCTCTTTTACTGATATAATGGAGTTAGGTATATATCTTTGTCTACTCGGACTTTCTGTCACGGTATTACGAGCAGTTTTAGGAGGCCTTTTGTAGTTTTTGTGCAGTGCCTCAAGTATCGATTGGTCTACACACGAGGCACTGATATATTTATTCTTCTCTGGCGACTCTGGCGGGTCTTCGTCGTCGCTGTCGCTGTCTATTAAGATAGGCTCTGTTTCCACAGTGTACTTCTTCGCACTGAAGTTGTACACCACGCCATAACAAAGGGTGCATAACCGCAAAATGCTAATTTTATATGTCCTTATAAAATATAACATGTGCTCCTCAACATCCGAAAGGTAAATAGATTGTTCTGTTTGTACCATTTTATTGGAGCAAGTAATTTCTTCATGGCTTCTCATATAAGTCATAGTTATTAATTAATTAATAATAATGTTTCGTTTAACCTGAAACAAAGAAAAAAATCTAAAATTATGAACTTGAGTTATTATAAATTTTATTATTATTAATTAACGTGAATATGTTATTAATTGACACTGATTGCCCCAGATGGGATCTGCACTTACAACATTACGTGACTGAGCCCTTTCTAGCTAGCTTTATGTATTTATGATCACACATTATTTTTGCTTTATATTGTCAATGTGTATCATTTAGTACCAAATAAATATTTTTCTTTAATTTTAAGAATATCCTAGAACGTTGAAATACAATATTTTGAATAACACCCTTATTAAGGTGCCATAAATTCATTAATATCGCGTTTAATATCGTCACATGAAGATAAAGTTGATGATTGAGTTCCTACTTAGATAAATCAGCTCAAATGAGTCGTTGTTTTTATTTCAAAATTATCAGGATTTAAAATAAATAATTATTTATCTAAAAACTGTATTAATAACATATTTCAACTATTTGATTGTTACAATGAACCAAAAATTCAGTAGGCATTTAGTGTACTTAGGTAACTCCATTTATTTAACACTAGCGGCCGCCCGCGACTTCGTACGCGTGGATCCCGTTTTACCCCCTTCATCTATCTTACGCGGTTTAGATTTTTTCATACAAATGTTTTTTCCCGCTAACTCCCGTTCCCGTTGGAATTTCGCAATATCCTGTTGTAACTAAGCTTTAAGTTTACTAAGGTACCTGCATGCCAAATTTTAAGCGTTTAACTTACGCGGTTTAGATTTTTTCATACAAATGTTTTTTCCCGCTAACTCCCGTTCCCGTGAGAATTTTGCAATATCCTGTTGTAACTAAGCTTTAAGTTTACTAAGGTACCTGCATGCCAAATTTCAAGCGTCTATCTTACGTGGCTTAGATTTTTTCATACGAATGTGTTTTTTCTCGCTAATTCCCGTTCCCGTAGGAATTTTGCAATATCCTATTATAACTAAGCTTTAAGTTTACTAAGGTACCTGCATGCCAAATTTTAAGCGTTTAACTTACGCGGTTTAGATTTTTTCATACAAATGTTTTTTCCCGCTAACTCCCGTTCCCGTGAGAATTTTGCAATATCCTGTTGTAACTAAGCTTTAAGTTTACTAAGGTACCTGCATGCCAAATTTCAAGCGTCTATCTTACGTGGCTTAGATTTTTTCATACGAATGTGTTTTTTCTCGCTAATTCCCGTTCCCGTAGGAATTTTGCAATATCCTATTATAACTAAGCTTTAAGTTTACTAAGGTACCTGCATGCCAAATTTCAAGCGTCTAACTTTAGCGGTTTAGATTTTTCATACAAAAGGATTTTCCCGCTAATGCCCGTTCCCGTGGGAATTCCTAAGTATCCTATAACCTGCCCAGGAGTATGAAGAATAATTGTACCAAGTTTCGTTAAAATCCGTTGAGTAGTTTTTGTTTCTATAAGGAACATACAGACAGACAGACAGACAGACAGACAAAATTTTTACTGATTGCATTTTTGGCATCAGTATCGATCACTAATCACCCCCTGATAGTTATTTTGAATATATATTTCATGTACAGAATTGACCTCTCTACAGATTTATTATAAGTATAGATTTTAAAAAATCTAAATGAAATAATTAAAAAAATCTCAGCACGTAAAGCTTTATAAAATTAAGAGGAACTAGTTTTCTATTAACTACGAATATTATGTTAATGTTCCAATACGTATTTCTTGAAAGACAAGTAAAAGTGAGCTCGCCTGGCTTGCCCAAGGAATCTGTAGGCGCACGATGTACCTCACCTGGCCCAAGCTATTCTGGGAGGTCAAGCTCGATTGACCTACGCAAGTGACTTGCGTGCGCATGTTGAATTAAACCCTAGCCTGAGAGACCAAGCTTACTTAGCCGACTGTATACCCAAGTATACTGTGCGCGCATTTCGTACGATAAAATATCAATCAAAATGGCCGACATCAACTAGGTACCCCAACAACTCAAAGCCTCTTGTATAACGAAACCTCACCCCACCCCACCCCAGCCTGGGAGGCCAAGCTTGCTTGGCTTACGCAAGTATACTGCGCGCTTATTGTACGATGAAAAATCAATAATGGCCGACATCAACTAGGTACCCCACCCCACTCAAGGCATCTTGTATAACGAAGCCCCACCCCACCCCAGCCTGGGAGGCCAAGCTTGCTTGGCTTTCGCAAGTATACTGCGCGCTTATTGTACGATGAAAAATCAATAATGGCCGACATCAACTAGGTACCCCACCCCACTCAAAGCATCGTGTATAACGAAGCCCCACCCACCCTAGCCTGGGAGGCCGAGCTTGCTTGGCTCACGCAAGTACACTGCGCGCGCAATGTGAAATGAATCAATGATGCCCTATGGTAACTACCATAATAACCAAAGCGAAAAAAATTCTAAGATGGCCGACCCCAAAACTCTAAAAACATTTGAAGGTTTTATTAATATTTATCACTAAAACTTGTATTGTTATAAAATACTTGGCCTGCGTATACAATCTTTTAATTGAAATCTACCACGATTAAAAAAGTGCCAATAATATTTACCTATACCGATGTTTGCTGAATTTCACCTAATAGGAGTTCACTTTCAATTAATTAATAACTTCTATTCTATAGTCTTAAAATTGTATTGAAAGACGAGTAATCGTACTCGAGTCTGAGCGCAAACTGTCAGCTCGCCCCGCGGCACTAGCCCGGGCAAGGCCTAGCTCACTTGGTTTTACAAAGAGACTGCGCGCGCATCACGATGAAAAATCGATAATGACTGCGTCATCTACCCTGAATCCTGACCAAAGTGGACCTGACAGAGTATGTCGACTTCACTACATTTTAAATAAATATTAAAACTTAGTTTGCGTCTTGAAATAAACCGCGGAAAAAAATTAAATACAGCCTCTACTTACACAAAGATCCTCACTTAATTTACCTCAGGACCGACCACCATAACTATGTTTCGATAACAAATTTTAACAAAGTAGGTACCTCTATGGTTTTATTAGAAGTTGGTAAAAGACGAGTAGTTGTACTCGAGTCTGAGCAAGAACTGGCTAGCTCACCCCGCTGCGCTAACCCAGGTGCCCGGGCATCGAGCTCACTTGGCTCACCCAAGGTTAATGCGCGCGCATCATGCAGATATCCGATGTTACTAGCGTAACCAAATTGGAATGAAAATGGAGGCTCCAAGATGGCTGCCTCTTGAAAGCTATCTACAATATTCTGTATTTATTTGATGCCAGTATTAAATTAAATCCAAGTTTACTTACATAAAAGTGTTGGAGTTTGGATCGTAAGAAGGAAAAGACCACGAAGATTACCACGGATTTATTTTAGAACATACAGCACACAGAGACTACATGAGATCGAGTGACTGATCCAGAAGTCTGGAAACCTTACATTGACAGCGGAGTGCCAAATTCAAATATTCAAATATGCTTGCGTTTAACCAAAAAGTTTCTAACTTTCCAACACTGGCCCTTAAACGCAAGCTAAACTTACAATAAATACATTTATAAAACACTTAACAGTAAAGAAACACAACACAAATACAAAGTTAACATTTAAAAAAACTTAAGTTACAATTAGCTTTAATTCAATTGTTAGCATTAAGTAACTTAAATTACAGTTAGCAATTGACACACAAACTTATTGTGTTTCTCTTTACATAGTGCTTTAGTTAACACATCAGCTAACATAACAACAGTTGACAAATATTTAATTTCAACTATTCCCTTGTTTACAATTTCTTTAATAAAATGATGACGAATATCAATATGCTTAGTTCTGGAATGAAACATATAGTTTTTACATAGTTTTATAGCAGATTGATTGTCATTGTAAATTGTTATTCTAGGCATGGTACCAAAAATCTCACATATAAACTTTCTAATAAATAGAGCTTCCTTACATGTGTCAGACAACGCCATGTACTCCGCCTCAGTACTGGACAAGGCAACAGTACGTTGCTTGCGACTCTCCCAAGTAACGACTGACTTACCAATAGTAAACACAAAGCCTGTGTATGACTTGCGGTCCATGTTGTCTGACGCCCAGTCAGCATCAGCATAAGCTGAAATATCCATGCCCGACCTAGAAAACACAAGAGCAAAATTACTAGTACCCTTCAAATAACGTAAAATTCTCTTCGCAGCTTTCCAGTGACTTTCTCCGAAGCAATCGTTGAATTGACTAAGGTAGCTTACGGCATGACTTATATCAGGTCTCGTGCAAACTGCCACATACATCAGTGAACCAATTAAACCTCTGTAGTCGTAGGTCTCATCTTTAGGTTCCTTGCAAAGTTTCAGTCCCGTTTCCATGGGTGTTGCAATAGGTTTACAGTCCTCCATTCGAAACTTCTTCAATACCTTCTGTATATAGTTTGACTGAGTGAGGTAAATTTTATCATCTTTCCTCATCAACTTCATCCCAAGTATGTGTTGAGCTGGCCCTAGATCAGTGATTTCGAATTCATCCTGCAATCCTTTCTTTATATTATCCCTGTCTGGAAAACCTGGAGATGAAAATACAATTAGATCGTCCACATACAATGCAATGATCATCATCAATCCATTTTCAGACTTCGAGAAAACACAAGGCTCAGAATTCAATTGACTGAACTTCAGCTTGTTGCATAAAACCTTGGTAATCTTGTCATACCAAGACTTGGAGGCCTGTTTAAGTCCATAAACAGCCTTATTAAGTTTATATACCATTCCTTCACTACCTTTCACCTTGAAACATTCTGGCTGCTCCATATACACAGTTTCTTCCAAATCACCATTCAGGAATGCAGTTTTTACATCCCAATGTTCAATATCAAGGTTATACTCTGCCGCTACTGCCAAAAGCATCCTGAGAGTAGAGTATCTAACCACAGGTGAGAAGGTTTCTTGATAATCTATACCATATTTCTGTGTGTATCCCTTGGCAACCAAACGAGCTTTATATTTCAATAACTTACCATCAGCACCATACTTCCTTTTGAAGATCCATTTGCATTGAACAGGCTTACGACCTGGTTCAGGCTTTGTTAGAGTCCAACATTTGAGTTTATTGAATGAATTATACTCATCATTCATCGCCTTCCGCCAGCTGTCTGAATCAGTTCCGCTCAGCGCCTCGGCTGCAGTACGTGGTTCGTCGGGGTAGCCGTCGACCGATCCCACAAGGTTGACCAGCAGAGGAGACTCCGGAACATCTTCATATGAAGTGTCTGTTGACATCTCCGCCTCAGCAATAGAGTCTTCACCTGGAACATAGGTTTCATCCGAGCAATTTTCTGTGTCATCGCTAGAAGAGTCTTCTGTTGTACTCGTGCTGACTTCCTGTGATAATCTCATGTCATCAGAAATATCAGATCTCTCATTGGATGACTCTGATTGCTGAATTTCAACAGAACTCTTGTTGAAGTCAACAATTATGTGTTGATCAACATTTTCATCATCTGACATGTTTTTATTAGAGAATTTATTTTCTAAAAACACAACATTGCGAGAATAGACACATTTTGTCGGATTATGTAGCTCTAACAGCCGATATCCCTTAGACTCATATCCCACAAATATATACGGTTTGCTTTTCGAGTCTAGCTTTCTTCTATTCTTTACTAAAGAATATGCGACGCAACCAAAAATTCTTAAATGGTTTAGATTTACCTTTTTATTTGTCCATTTTTCTTCAGGTGTCACTCCAGCAACGGCCTTCGTAGGACTTCGGTTTTTCAGGTAAACCGCTGTATTCACTGCCTCAGCCCAGAATTTCATTCCGAGGCCAGCATCTCGCAGCAAGCACCTGACCTTCTCCATCACAGTCCTGTTGGCTCGTTCTGCGACGCCATTTTGTTGTGGACAGCCTGGTATGGTCTTCTGGTGTTTGATCCCACACGCCTTCATATAAGCCTGAAATTTAGAACTCATATATTCTCCGCCTCCATCACTTCTAAGTACCTTTATTTTCTTTCCGGTTTCATTTTCCACAAGAGCTTTGAATTGTTTAAAATATTCAAAAGTTTCATGTTTGAATTTCAAAAAATAAACAAACTGCTTCCTTGTGTAGTCGTCAATGAAACTAAGAAAATATTTAGCTCCCCCTAGAGATGGCTGTTGCATGGGACCACAAAGGTCAGTGTGAACTAGACCTAACACCTCTGTAGCTCTACTATACGACTTTTTGGGAAATGGAAGCCTACTCTGTTTCCCTTCAACACATGACACACATTGCTGAAAAGTCGAATTATTAAAAGAAATACCATTAGCCATACCTTTTTGTAAAAGTTGCATACTTCTCGAGTTCAGATGACCAAGACGCTTATGCCACAAATCATGGGATGTCGTGTCTACTGCTGGCGACGCCACTATGGTACACTCCTGTTCCACAGTACTGGCGTTGTCTGACACCGTGTCGAGTTGATAAACACCGTTGATTTGAGTACCAGTAGCTAGAATTTCATCACCATTGTAAATAATACAAGAATTTCTGTCAAATTTGACAACATAACCCTTTTTTGTCAAAGCACTGACAGATAATAGATTAGTACTTAAGTTGGGTACGTAATAAGTTTCACTTAGTGTCCTTACACAGTCTTTTAAACGAACCTGAACTTCACCTAAGCCCGCGGTCGATAGCATTTCACCGTTTGCAATGCTCACTTTAAAAACCTTATTACGATCGCACTTCACCATCACTTTTTCACTATTACACATGTGGTTTGTGGCCCCAGAGTCTATGTACCACACGTCACTTTTCACCTTCACGGAGAGTGCCGACAGATTAGCCTTGTTCTTCTTCCATGGCTTCTTCTGCTGTTTCTGACTCTTTGGCTCGTCCCCGGAGGTCTGTTCTTTGGACGTTGAACTCCTTTTTGGACAGTTCCGCAGCATGTGTCCTCTGGCACCACACCCGAAGCACTTTGGGTTCCTCTGTGTAATCAGTGCCGTTTCTTCAGTTTTCTCTTCCCGTCTTTGGGTTTCCTGAAGTAATTTAGTCGAGATGACTTCCGTACTTAGCTTGGAAGATGAGTGCTCAATCGCCATGATGAGCGGGTCGTAATCATCTGTGAGCCCACTCAGTATGATCACCGCAACGAGTTCGTCGTCCAGCGGCGATTCAATTTCACTCAGTTGATGTGAAATTTCTTTTATTTTGTTCAGGTAAACTTCCATTGAGCCACACTCAGATAATTTCGTATTGAAGAGACTCCGCAGCAAGCCCAATCTCCTGCTCAGACCACGTCCCTCATACGTTTTCTGTAGTATTGTCCACGCTTCGTGGGCACTTTTGGCAGTGCGTATATGCGGGATTATGGTCGGCGCCACGGACAGCGCGATGCGCGCTAAGGCCTTATCATCCTTCTTCTTGTTGTCCTCGTCGGCCACCGCTTCTACGCAGTCCCACAACTCTTCATGGATTAGCACCATTCGCATCAAGAACTTCCACGTGGAGTAATTTTCTGCCCCCTTTAGTCTCTCAATGCAATTCTGACCGAATCCCATCGAAGCCATCTTGAATACCGTTCGCCGCTTCCGGTACGGTAATAATTCCAAGTGCACGATGTACGACCAATCTCGCGGAAATATGGGTGCTTTTCACTTCTTGTAACTACGCTCTGCTACCATGTTGGAGTTTGGATCGTAAGAAGGAAAAGACCACGAAGATTACCACGGATTTATTTTAGAACATACAGCACACAGAGACTACATGAGATCGAGTGACTGATCCAGAAGTCTGGAAACCTTACATTGACAGCGGAGTGCCAAATTCAAATATTCAAATATGCTTGCGTTTAACCAAAAAGTTTCTAACTTTCCAACAAAAAGTACTCACTGAATTTAGATAAAAGAAACGGCATTCTTCAAAATAATTTTAAATCTGAATATGAACGTTCACTTTTAAAATTCTAACACTGTATCTATTTTATGGCCTATTATTAAAGTGTAAAGACAAGTAGTCGTACTCGAGTCTGAGCAAGAACTGGCTAGCTCACCTCGCTGCGCTAACCCGGGTGCCCGGGCACCGAGCTCACTTGGCTCACCCAAGGTTAATGCGCGCGCATCATGCAGATATCCGATGTTACTAGCGTAACCAAATTGGAATGAAAATGGAGGCTCCAAGATGGCCGTCCCTTGAAAGCTATCAACAATATTCTGTATTTAATGCAAGTATTAAATTAAATCCAAGTTTACTTACATAAAAGTGCTCACTGAATTTAAAAAGAGAAACTACATTCTTCAAAATAATTTAAATCTGAATATGAACGTTCACTTTTAAATTCTAACACTGTATCAATTTTATGGCCTATTATTAAAGTGTAGAGACAAGTAGTTGTACTCGAGTCTGAGCAAGAACTGGCTAGCTCACCCCGCTGCGCTAACCCGGGTGCCCGGGCACCGAGCTCACTTGGCTCACCCAAGGTTAATGCGCGCGCATCATGCAGATATCCGATGTTACTAGCGTAACCAAATTGGAATGAAAATGGAGGCTCCAAGATGGCCGCCCCTTGAAAGCTATCAACAATATTCTGTTTTTAATGCAAGTATTAAATGAAATCCAAGTTTACTTACATAAAAGGGCTCACTGAATTTAGATAAAAGAAACCGCATTCTTCAAAATAATTTTAAATCTGAATAAATGAACGTTCACTTCTAAAATTCTAACACTGCAGCTGTACCTATTTTTGACCTATTATTAAAGTATATTAAAAGACAAGTAGTCGTACTCGAGTCTGAGCAAGAACTGACTAGCTCACCCCGCTGCGCTAACTCGGGTGCCCGGGCACCGAGCTCACTTGGCTCACCCAAGGTTAATGCGCGCGCATCATGCAGATGAAAAATTACTAACATCCGATGTTCAAGATGGCTGCCTCTTGAAATCGATC
Source organism: Ostrinia nubilalis (assembly GCF_963855985.1). Lineage (NCBI taxonomy): Eukaryota > Metazoa > Arthropoda > Insecta > Lepidoptera > Crambidae > Ostrinia > Ostrinia nubilalis. The sequence goes on from NC_087097.1 coordinate 13,247,305, forward strand.
TACAATATTCTGTATTTATTTGATGCCAGTATTATATTAAATCCAAGTTTACTTACATAAAAGTACTCACTGAATTTAGATAAAAGAAACCGCATTCTTCAAAATAATTTAAGTCTGAGTATGAACATTTACTTTTAAAATTTTAACACTGAATCTATTTTTAAGTTAATTATTATAAAAGTGTACTAAAACACAAGTGGTCCCACTCAGGTCTGACCGAAAACTGCTGGGCACCCGGCCGCGTTAGCCTGGGAATCGAGCTTGCTTGGCTTGCCCAAGGTTATTGCGCGCGCATAACACGATGAAAAATCAATAATGACATATTATTTTTATCTACCATTACCAAAGTGGTCTAAAAATGGGGGCTTCTACAACAATAATTTATGTTGTATCCAGCTTAGTCCGCAAAGCTTGCCTGGGAGACCAAGCTTACTTGGCTACCGCAAGTGTACTGCGCGCGCATGTTGTACAAAATCGATAATAGCTGACACCAACGACCAAACTACCCCTACCAAAGTCTATAGAAATCATGACTTGAAGTCAGATAAATTAATTTAAAAATAAGCACATAGTCCAGTAGAATTAGCTTTTAAATCGGAAATAATTCCTACAAAAGATTTTATTGCTTTAATGGCTTCATTGGTTGCCCTTTAAGACTCTCCTAGGTTTTCGACTTCGACGGAGTTGTGCTTAAGTGGTGGGGGCCCCCGAAAGGGGCGCTTTTTCGGTTTTCCGATTATATCGCGTAAAGGACTTACCCTATCGAAAAGTGGTCTTCCTGACGGTTGAAGGGCATTTAATCCTGCATTAAATAAAACCAAATTCATATTTTTTGGACAAACCGTTCTCGTGCAAATGTTCGGCAAAGTAGAAAATATGTGTATAATTAATGACCCTCTCCACGTCCAATAGCTCGTCACCCGTATGCTCCCAAGCCTTGTAAAGGGTCGCCTTAACCAGCGTATCCCTGTCTAGGCTCACGAGTTGGATTCGCTTATCCTTGTTCGTTCCAGCCGTTCCTTAACTGCGGTTGCTGCACCTCTTCCTGGCACTCTCTTGAACGACTCTGTGTTACCTACTGTGGCTGCCCCTCTTCCTTGTACCCTCCTGTACGATTGCATTGCTTAGCCATATGCTTGGTCTAAGGTTCGACGCCACAAAATCAACTTCGTACGCGTGAAAATAGTTTAAATACTATTTTCCGTGCTTGCAACATTTTTCTTTACTGCTTCGTCTCTATTAGTCGTAGAGTGATTGTATATATCCTATAGCCTTCTTCAATTTATGAGCTATTCAACACAAAAATAATTATTTCAATCAAACTAGTAATTCTTGAGATTAGCGCGTTCAAACAAACAAACAAAAAACTCTTCAGCGTTTTAATATGAACTTGTTGTTGTTGATTTTTGGCGTCGAACCTTAGACCAGGCATACGGCTAGGCAACGTAGTCGTGCAGGAGGATACAAAGAAGAGGAGCAGCCACAGTAGGTAACACAGAGTCGTTCAGGTGAGTGCCAGGAAGAGGTGCAGCAACCGCAGTTAAGGAACGGCTGGGACGAACAAGGATAGGCGCATCCAGCTCGTAAGCCTTGATAGGGTTACACTGGTTGAGGCGCTCCTTTTCAAGACTTGGAAGCCTGTGGGTAACGAGCCATTGGACGTGGAGAGGGTAATTAATTATACACATATTTTCTACTTTGCCGAACATTTGCACGAGAACGGTTTGTTCAAAACATATGAATTTGGTCTTATTTAATGCAGGATTAAATGCCCTTCAACCGTCAGGAAGACCACTTTTCGATAGGGTAAGTCCTTTACGCGGTATAACCGGAAAACCGAAAAAGCGCCCCTTTCCGGGCCCCCCACCACTTAAGCACAACTCCGTCGAAGTCGAAAACCTAGGAGAGTCTTAATGGGCAACCAATGAAGCCGTTAAAGCAAGTAAATCTTTTGTTTGAATTATTTCCGATTTAATCAATTTTTGTGTTTAATTCTACTGGCCTAACAGTATTTACTTACATAAAAGGATCCACTGATTGAAAATCTGTTTAACTACTTTTCAAATATTATTTTCAATGTAAGGTTACCAGACGAGTGTTCGTACTCGAGTCTGAACGCGGACTGCGGACGCTAGCCCGGGCGTAGCTTAGCTCGCCTTGCGTGCCCAAGGATATTTGCGTGCGCATATCGTGTGATAAAATCAATAATGACTGACCTCCATGTAGCACCAAGAATATTACGATTTTACGATAATATGAATCATTTTAGACCTTATTTCAAGAACAACTCTACTTGTAATATTAAAATTTCAGATTATTAAATCGAACGCACCTTAAAATATATCTCAAACAATGACGTGAAAATTGCGTTGGAATATTTTTAAATAATTACTTAAATAGAAATGCCTACTGAATTTAAGCTCGACATTTATTATCTGTTTCACTAATTTTAGAAATTAAAAACATTTTAATGATTTCATATGGTAACTCGACTGCTAAACAGTACTAACTGAGTAACGCTAGCCCGGGGAACGCAAGCTAACTTTACTTACTGGGTGCGAAACTCTTTGTTGTCAAAAGTTTTTGAACTTTTACTTAAAAAAAGTTAATAATAAATAAACACATTTTTTGAGCTTACATTGCAAACGCTGGCTGAAGTCTATGATTTAGTGTCAGCATTACACCCGTGCGAAGTCGCTTTTCAAAATAAAGGAAAAGCGCAAAGTTGTAGACTGCAACAGAGCAGACGGCTGCTCTCCGTACCGACCTATACTCCACTGAGTGAGCCCTAGATATCTGGGCCCAGAGCCCTGGACCAGGTGACGTCAATGGCTCGCTGGGCGGGGTCTAGCCCGGGAAAGGCGTGGCACACCCTCCTTAGATTTACGACTGGAACTGCCACGCCTATTTTAATAAATAAATTAATTGTTTATTTTATTGTTCTTTATAGAGAATTCTTGCCGGCTACTGAATTTTCAGAATTCTGGTGGATTGGATGGATTTGTTGAAATATGTTTTTAATACAGTAGTAGGTGAAGAAGTAAATACATTTTTTTTACTTAATTGGATGTTTACTTAAAAAATGCCAAAAAGTTCTTAATTTCCCATTTTTTTGTTTCATCTTAATGTGGCGTGCATTCATAGTAATTTAGGTATATTTTTTTTATATTTTTACCACTGCATTTTAATTTTTTGTAAATGTTATTGGCTTTTTTAAATAATTTTATATTTGTTTTTCGGAATTTTCATTAAACATAGACCTGAATACAACCAACAATTCGTTACTATTTTTAACAATATCAAATATTTTAGGCTTGCGAATTTTGTGTAATATTACACCAATGATAATTACAACATAAAAATTATTTATTAATAAATAATTATAACATAGAAAAAAACACAAGTTCTTAACATCTTAGATTCTTCCTGCTCTGCTCGTACAACGAAGAAAGTTATTTACGAATAATCACAAGATTTTGAATATCATTTGTGTTGTTCGAAAATAAACTTACTCCGTTACTACGAAGTTCTTCTTGCGTTCCAAAATGTTGTAGTTAAATGAAAAATTCTGAAAATACTATCTTACGCCCGTATTCACAAACAATGCTTGCTTAAGTGAAGCAGCAAGTCGAACGCACAGCGTTGAATAGAGCTCTGTAATTGGTTTCGCGCACTGTGAGACCTCATAGTAATGTTTGTGAATACGGACGTTAAAACACAACAAACTACTAAAGTCAGATTGTGTTCATCAAAAACTCTACCATTGTAACGAGTAAATTAACATTTTTGATCATCAATTATTATTTTTATTCACCAAATTAACTGATAAGGAAAGGATAATGTTATTTTCAAAAAGATTAAAAACAAGTCAAAACGTACTTTAATTAGCTTAACCTTTTAATAAAAGTATTTTATTTTCAGTTAACAACTTTACAATTTTAAGAAAGCTTACTTCTTTGTTAGAAGGAGACTGTTACAGAAATTTTAAGTTAGAATGGTGTTCTTTCTAAAAATATTAACTGAAATGGTGTCTCATGTTTAAGACAAAGTTTATTTTGCAATTTGTGTTTGCAATAAATGTTTTTCTTTCTATTTTGCTAGGTACTTACAAACTTATTTCACACTTAGTTACAGTTTTAATTATTATAATTTGTGGTTAAAATATTTTTTTATATTGTTTTTAACCATTTTTCTTATAAGTATTTCAATTTGTTAATTTTATACCGAAACGATTAAAAATGTTAACCAAACTCGTATGATATCACTTATAGCTATCCCTACCTTGAGTCTTCGTCGTCGTTTTCTATTCGTACATAAAGTACAGTTTATTCCCGCCACACATAGTAACAACATGTGCCCAAAAATAAACTATACCTCATGCCCGAAATATTTTTCTTCTTCTTCGGTCTTCTGTGCGGCAGTGGTGCTTATACTTAAAATATAATTAAGAACTTACAACTATAATGAATGGACACAAAATCTTTATTTCATTTATTTTACAAACATTGTTTTATTAATTTAAAGTTACCTAATAAAATCTATACTAGCTGATCTGCTGCAGAATACCTACGAAATTGTGTTGAATTGAAACAACACATGATATTATTTAAGCATTTGTAAAATTTAATAAGTACAAAATTAAATAACTTGAAGATCTTTCTTAATCGGATCCATAAACAAATTCTGTACGGACTAATTGTCCTATGACCTTAGTTTTAACTAAGCTTTTATATGATAATTACTGATACAGAAAGAATATTTAAATTAATTTCTCAAGTAAAATTATTATACAATTAAAAATAATTAATATTTGTACAATTTTATAAAAAAAAACTTAGTTTTCTTGAAGCGCGCTATAATTTGGTTTAAGAAAAAAACATGTGGACCTAAAGACGCAAGTTTAACTGAGAAACTTGCATTATGACGAAAAAGAACAACTTAATTAATAAAAAGATAAATTCTTAATTTTCAACACCTTCTTTTCTGAGTTATTCCTAAACCTAACTTAATATTAAAATAGATAATCACTAGGGCCTATCTAATAAATCAACAATTCAATCACTAACAAAAAGTTAAAAGTTTGCTGTTCATCTATGTTCTTTGATTTCTTTTTATTATCTTTATTAATGTTTGAAAAATTGACAAAGTAATAAATTAAGCGATAGTTTAGTTTATCCGAACTGAGGCAATCGATTTCAATTAAAAAATATCAGTGAAATTTTTTTTTTTTTTTAATAATACTCAAATTATTTTTACTCAAAATTTGATATTACCTAAAATTACTTCGAGTGAAATAGTGAAATTTCACTCTATTTACTAATTTTAAAATTGGTGTTCAACACCCAAAAACTCTTAAAAACTAAACCGCAAGGGAGGGACAAGGGGAGGGACCACTTACTTGCAATTTATGTTGTATTCTGCTTCCTCCGCCTCTCTCCTCAATTCTCCTTCTGCATACCGCTTTTCTAAAACAAAATCACCAACTTTAGAAACCGTTAACTCGTTTTTTTACTAATAAAAATAAATTACAATCTATTTCACGTAATAAATTAAAGCGGTGTTGACGGAGTTGTATTTAATTACTTACCTATTTAAATAAACGTGTATTTCTTTTCGCTATTTTCTTCAGAATTTTTCTTTGTCTTCATTTCAACCAGTCATCAGTCAACACGTCTAAAAATAAAATAATCACGTCAGAAATTGAGAATAGTTAACACTCTTTAATTATTATTAATAAATTAACTAACGTTTTGATGCAATACCACTTTTTTTTCACAAACGCAGCGCGTTTTACAAAAAAAAAAATATTGAAAACCCCGCGCAATGAAGAATTAAAAATTTTTTTTACTCCACTATTTTAATATTTTTACTCACAAACTTCATAATTTATTTGATTTTATCAACTTTAACAAAACGGCCTACGAGCTACGGATTCCCGTAGCGTTTCGTAGCGAGCGCGCGGAGCACGTCTACGACGCGCCGTAGACGGCTACAGACTAGCCAGCCGTAGCTGCGAGCTACGCGCTACAGACTACGAGCACTGATTTTACGGAATAAAATTAAAATACGGAAAAGTTAAACTTTTAACCGCGACCGCGCGTCGCCGCTACGCGCGTACTTCATGAACTTTTGACGATTGAATGAAATGTTAGAAAATAGTTTTTTCGCTTTCGTTAAGCTATTTTTTCAATTAAATAATTCTGTTTCTTATGTAAAAAAATTAAAACATGTAAGTACGCGTCGTTTCTCAAGTTAGGGTTACAAAAAATTGTATTTATGCTTTTAGAAACCAATAAAGAGTGTTTTTGAATAGTTTAGATTTTATAGACGTGTTTTTTATTAAAACACATGCGTTATAGACTTTTTCAGCTGAATAAAATTAAATTTAGTGAGATCGTGAATAGAAGATAGTCTTAAATAATTTTAATGAATACGGAACCGAGTAATTTTGCACCAAAACGATATCGGAGGATCATAATTAAATAACTTTAAGAAAGTTAACTAAAATCTGCCTAATTTTAATTTTGAAATGAAATATAAGAATTTAAATTAACACAAATACAAAATTTAGAAATTCAGCGTCAGAAAATAATCGGAAGAGTATAAAAAATATTAAAATAAAACCAAGTATTAAAAATGAAATAAAATCATTTTTTAACAAAACCAAAAAAAACATAAAATAAAATACCAAAAATGAATATAAAAAAGGTTACTTACCCATGAAAGATGCCGTCAGCTCACTGAATTTACGAACACAGATTTTAGAACTAAAAATTTAACTTTAAACTTTGATCAAACTAAAATTTTTAGTCTTTCTTCTACTCGATGCTCTGGAGACTTGCTGGTAGACGTCTGTTCGCTACGAAGGACCCTGACGGAATGAAAATTCGCATTCAGTAGGGCAGGAACTAACGTAAGTGGGCAGGGCCAGCTCCCCTCCAATGGGCGGGACTTACCCCACTCGACCAATCAGAGCGGCCCACATATATAGCAACCTCCCCCATTTACTCGGAATTCAGGAGTTTGGAACTTTTTTTGCTATGATTTATAGCGAAATACATCGGTAGGATTGTTGAGTTTCTACGAAAAGCTTTTGTTACACGTGTATTGGAAAACATTCATTTTCAGAGATTCATCCGTTCATAATACCCCTTTCAATATTAAACACGTAATTAATATTGGAAGGGATTTAATATTATAGTTATAGAAATTGAAGCATGAAATTTTATATAATCTTTTACTGACAGCGTAATAAGAATAGCGTTAGTGCCTATGATTCTTCAATTAATCGTCTTTAAAATGAAAGTCTGAAAGTGTGCCGGTGTTTGTAATAATCGGGTACTTATAACTTGTAATAATTTCATCATTTGTATTATCTTCCGTTATAGGATAACTTTTCATTTAGCCTACTTTATCTTTGCTTTACTGCTATGAATATTGTATAAAATAATGGAGTGTTTTAGTAGGTATCGTCCTATCAAAACCTACTTATTTAAAGATGTAAGGTATTTAAAGATGGATACTATGGATAGCTAAGTAAAATTATATAAAGACGCCTTATCATGAGAGGAAAATAAAGAATCTACAGTCAACAACTTCAAGATCAAGCCAGCGTTTGGTAAAAATATTTAACTTCAACCATTTGAAATGGTAACTTTAAACAGAGATAAAATCGTGATTTCGGAATAAGTACCTAGTCTACAGCAAAGTAGGCTTACCTAGGCTCTACTTACATTAGAAAGTTAACTGTATTTAGGCTATACCTACATACCTACTTACTTAGGCCATGACGTTTTTATTGCATTATACTTACCAAGGTAACGAACGTCATTTTACTTTGAACTGTACACTAAATCATTTATGTAAATATTTATTGAATGTCTTTATTTAGTCAAGTTAGTTAACTAACTGAAGTTAAAGTCAACTGATGAGTCACGTTATAAGTTAGCAAGGGAAGGCTGAGTGCAACAGGTTTGTGTATTCCTTACCTACTTATGTGTGTCCGTTCAGGAACTTTACTTGTGCTCAACAGGTGCCAGGATGGCAGTTCTTATATAAAGATCCCAAATAACCACGTCTTTTGGTTTCTTAGGCTGAGTTGCACCACCCTATTTTAACCATGACTACTACTTATAACCATAACCGGTGATTTTTGTATGAAGTTTGTCAGAGTTCTGACGTTTGTTAAAGTTAAAGTAAGATGGTGATGGTTGGTACCTTAGAAATGTGTCTTACATTTCTAAGGTACACAAAAGTAGGCAGGAATTATGTTCGTAAGTAGTCGTCCTTGTTGTGTAGGATGTAATAGAAAATTTAAATATTAAGTTGAGTTATAACCAAAACAAAACAATCTCTGGCTTTACTTAACTAGGAACCCTCCATGTAAGAGCTTAAGGTTAAAGATATTTATTTCTCAAAAAGATTAAAATGCAATCACTTACAGAGAAACATTAATTTGTCTTAATAATAATAAACAATACAAAAACGATTTAGCATAGCAGTTCTATTAAAAGTGATTGATGCTTATGAGGATAAAGTCAACTAAATTACCAAAATGCTCTAGTTTCATAGTTAAATAGAAAATAAAAAGCTTTACTATAATAATGAAAGCTCTTTCTAGAGATCTTTCGGAGCCTTAAAATGATGAAAATGCTGATTATGGCAAATATGCTTCAAAATGATTTCGAGCCTAAGGGTGCCACGGTTGGCTCAAATGTAGCGGAATCGAGATGTACAATTTCTTTTTCGGGCAACTGGGGCCATACATCGGCAATAACGCGACAAATATTGGCAATGAATACCTACCGTAGTTTATCTGCGCAGTAGTGGACTTCACATATCCCCAGAGAAAATAATCCATAGGTGTGAGATCACCCGATCATGGAGAAAAAATTCAAAGATCCATCACGTGAAATTATGCGCTCATGGAATGTTTCCCGCAATAAATTGAATGTGGGTTGGATTGGAAACACCATCTTGTTGAAACCATAGCTCTGCCACATTAATATAATTCATCTGAGGAAGTTACGGAAATTACGTCGACCGGAATATGGACGTTTGTATGGAAAACTGAACCATGATTTTTAAAATTCATTTTTACACAATGTACAAGCGTTTTTCTGAAGTAATTCTATCTAATTATGAAATGCCAAAACCTACTGTCCACAAATTTACCACCAACTATCAAATTAACTATCACTAGAAACATTGTAACCAATTTAAAGTTGTATAAGTACCTCTAAAAAAAACACCCGTTAGATTTCCATTTTTGATAAGCGTACGTTTTATACTTACTTACTTTTATAACATTTCATAATGTATGTATTAGTCTGACGAATACTTACTAGATTTGATCCGCAAACGAAAACCATTAATTATTTAGTACCTACACGTTACAAGGCAGCAAGGTTCCGTACTTCTGCTTTGTGAAATCCAATTGCAATCGCATACGTGGAGTTGATTGAGACGGCGACACGGCTGATAATGGCAGGGCTTAGTTGGCGATCTAATTTGTGGAAAGGGCAGAGGGTAGATAGATAATATTACTATCCATTCGCTTTAATGTGGCTTTAAGTTTGCCGCTGGCGATATGACGTCACTCGACGGGTAGCATCTATAACTTTAACAAACTATATTTAAAATATTTTTTATTTTATTCGTTCGTAAAAATTGTGTATTTGGGTATAATAAGACACATTAGGTAATTGCGTTTAATCACTTACTAATTGCGTTTAATCGCGGTTGGAGGAGGGGACGCGCATTCCACGGACCGGCAAACTTAGCGCGAACGAGTTTTATGTACTACCTACGAGTACGTTAGATTCGTGCTGTAAGCAATATTTTTTCAAGCATGAGCTGATCAGTGTTCTACTCTTTTTAGAGCAGTGTTTATATTATTATGAAAACCTTTATTGCACACAAAAAAATGCAGTACAAAAGGCAAACTTATTGCCTTATGGAATTCTCTCCCAGTTGGCCCATTTATTGTCCCGAAGCAGTGGTAGGGTTAATACTGGGACGTGTAAGTGCTTTTCAAAAGCCTGTTTGAAAAAATAAATAAGTTTTATGAGCTTTTTTTATGGCCTTTGGGCCGAACAGAAAATTTGTGTTGGTGGTGCAAAAATAATTATGATTAATAAGTAGATATAGTATGTTTACACTGAGCTCTCTGCTTATTGCATCGCTGCGGCACACTTACACCTTAGCGCAGGATTTTCTTTTTTTATTGCTTTGTAATGTCACTATTTTTCCTGATACTCCTGTTTGTTAGTTACTCTTTTAGGCTTGGTTGCACCATCTTACTTTAACTTTGACAAACGTCAAAAATCTGTCAAACTCCATACAAAAAGCACCGGTTATCGTCATTGTTAAAGTAAGATGATGCAACCTACCCTTAAACTTTTTGCTTAATGTGTGTCAATGTGTTTTGCAAATAAACCTTTTAACTATCTATCTAGGTACTCACTTTGATTCTTATCGCAATAAACTAACAACAGTTGTATTTATACTTTAACGACAACATTTATAAAAAGATAGATTCGTGGATTTTGGAGTTAATTGTTTTTAGTCTATAATACAAAATAATGTAGACTTCAGATATGAACATACTATTTATTTACTTCATGAAGTTACAACAAAAAAATATATCAATCCTGAAAACACCATACCATAATTATATCCTTAAAATAATATTGCAATGTCATTAGGTAACATGAAATAAAATTCCTTAACCCTTAAATGCTAAGTGAAATGTAAATTGTATACAAAATATTTCATTGTTCCATTACTATCATCAATGTACGTGAGTAATAATACATATACGAATTTCTTTGGGTATTTCTTTAACTGTTTGCATTAATCTCGTTTTATCTTGTAGCATTGAATTTATTATTTTATGTACAATGTATCTACAGGGTGACTTTGTTATCAGTATCCAAATTTTTTAATAAGCTCGTTAGAACAATTTGACAATACAATTTTATCGTAATTATTTTTAATTGTGGTATTTTTTTTTCGCAAAAAAAAAATATTGAAAGTCTAATCCGCGGGTGCCCATATCTTAAGTTTTAAAGGTTATTGCTTATTTTGCTCACCATTATGTCTATTAAGCTTTGCAGTTAACTGTGTGTACGTATTTTTCCATGAACTAAGCAAATTTTCCACGTGAGTCAATTTGGAAACCGCGCGCAGCGGATGAAAATAATTAAATATGGAGAAAAAAGTTTTGTTTTCTTTACGTAAATCAATTAAGTTACTGATTCTGAGTCGATCCTGAAAATTTGGATACTGATACAAAAATCACTCTGTATTTGTCAATATTACCAAACTAGAGTAGATTTTACGAGCACATGATTTTAGTTCATAATCCTGTAAAATGTAGAAAAAAGGGTAACAATATTGAGTTGGTTTCTTGCGCTGCTTTTTTTGCACTTTTCGACATTATTGTCCCGAACCAGTGGTAGGGTTAATGCAAAAAATATTGGGAGATGTAAAAGTGCCCTTTAAAAGCCACCTTAGTGAAATAAATGAATTAATTTTACAATTTTGCCATCTGAATCTGTTTGGTGGCGATTTTGTTGAGGGTGACGTGCGCTTCGTCGTAGTAAGGGTTGAAATGCTCTTGCACCTTCTTGGCCCACGTCGCTATGGCGGGGTAGTGCTCCTTGGGGTCGTAGCCTGCCATCCCTGTGGGTAATAATAATAAATAATAATAATAATAAGCCTTTTGATTCTGAACTTGGCTACATAATAATAAAAAAATATGTTAAATATTTAGTTCTGTGTTATAAAATATCCCGAAGCTCAGTATGCCTCTTGGCATAGGCCTGCTCCAACGATTTCCGTTGGATCGTGTCGCATGGGTAAATGACTGATTAAAAAATACAGGATTGAGAATATGATAATGGTTGAAAAAGGTTAACGACATAGTGTTTTACTAATGATAATGTTTTGGGGTTGGATAGGCAGAATGCTATAACTTGTAATTGAAACCTTTAGGTTTAACAAAATCACAATTTAACGGGTCCGTATTTTCAAGTTTCGTCACCGCACATAAGTCTGCAGTCAGGGCGTTGTCGGGCACTAACTCCGTGTCCTGCCCGAGCCACTTCTCGTCGAAGTAGGTAATTAAGAACGTAGATTCTTAGTAGGCTATACGATAACAACTTCTACAAAATATTTTTTTTATCTTTTTGATGAAATAACTTACTCGGTTGTTCCAGCTCCGTGGCAGCGAACAGATCGGCAACAGTCAGGGTGTCGCCGGCTACGAATTGGTTGCGGATCCCGAGCCACTTATCGTCGAAGTACAGGGTGGCCCAGAAAGTTCACTTTTGAAAATTCAAGGAAACGAAAACTGTACATTTTTGTAGAACTTTAACTATTGCAATTTAAAGGAAATTTTGTGCAATTTATTTTAAAATTTACTTTCTTTTATAAATTTTATCGGACATGTGATTCCCTTGACGTTTACAACATTCGGTCAACATACATCAAAATTTTGGAAAACTTTCGTTAGAGTTACCTCGAAATGGATTCAGGGTTCAGTTCAGTTCAGTTTTTGGATTAATAAAGTATAATCTGCTCATAAGGTAACCCCACAAAAAGAAGTCTGCTGGAATGAGATTAGCGCTTCTTAGAGGCAGTGAAATTTCACCCCTGCTTAATTGGTTTGTTGCATTGAAAGGATGATTAATTTTTGAGAGCGCTATACTGGTAGTCTGAAAAGCTTTTTGATTTCAAAGCTGCAAGATTCGCAAGGCTATGACCGGAGCACTTGGTTTCATCAAGATTGGGCTACGTGTCACACTTCAAATGAGAGCATTTAAATGGTAAGAGACATGTTCCCACAAAAAATAATTTCAGGCAGGGGTGACATCTCCTGGCCACCAGGAAGCCCTGATCTCACTCCAGAAAATTCTTTTTTGTGGTGTTACATTAAGAATATAGTATACTTTTATAATCCAACAACCATGCAGCAACTGAAGCCGAGCATTCGGCAAAAAATTGAAAATAGATTTCGAGGTAATTCTAACGAACGCATTTCAAGATTTTGATACATGTTGATCGAATGTTGTAAGCGTCAAGGAAATCTCCTGGGCGATGTAATTTAATAAAGGTAAATTTAAAAATAAATTGCATTATATTTCCTTTAAATTGCAATAGTTAAAGTTCTATAAAAATTTAGTTTTCGTTTCATTGAATTTTCAAAAGAGAATTTTCTTCTGGGCCACCCTGTATTTAAGAACCTACGGCTATACTATAACAACTTCTACAAAATATTTTTTTTAATCTTTTTGTTGAAATAGCTTACTCGGTTGTTCCTACTCTGTCGCAGCGAACAAGTCGGCAACAGTCAGGGTGTCGCAACAAATTGGTTGCGGATCCCGAGCCACTTATCGTCGAAGTAATTGAGAACCTACGGCTATAAAAAACAAAAGTTTCTCTTTTTTTTATGAAATAACTTACGCGGTTGTTCTAGCTCCGTGGCAGCGAACAAATCGGCAACAGTCAGGGTGTCGCCGACTACGAATTGGTTACGGATTCCGAGCCACTTCTGGTCGAAGTCGTCGAGCGCTCGCAACATGCGACGCTTGTAGCCCGCTAGCGTCTTTTCGTCTGTTTGCCTCCCGAGTAGAGCGGGCTCCAAGCTCTGTTAACGCCAAGTTTAATAAGAATTTAGTTTGCTCTACGCCCTTCAGCGACAGTCCATATCCAAAAAGAGTGTTTTTTTGGCACATGAAATATTTCAATGAATAATAAGCAAACAACTGTATTACATAATACCTTTTATTGTTTTCATTAATTTACCACTATTTGGTACTAAAATTTTAATTTTTATTACTTTGCGATCTTTTTGTATTGTTTTGAATCTGGCGCTCTGCATTGAAGTCGCGCGCGAAGTGTAAGGGTGGGTTGCACCATCTTACTTTAGCTTTGACAAACGTCAAAAATCTGTCAAACTCCATACAAAGAGCACCGGTTATCGTTATAGTTACGGTCAAAGTTAGGTGGTGCAACTCAGCCTAAGTATTTGCTTACTGTTGTTTGTTAAATGTTTGAAAAACCAATTTATACCTAGTTTAAGGGAAGGATTTTTTCTGGCCTTGCTGTGTTTTTACCCGACTACGGCAAAGCAAAAGGAGGGTTATGAGTTTGACAGGCTATGTATGTATGTATGTATGTTCATGTGTTCCCTCGTAACTTCTAAACTACTTATCAGAATTCGACAAATGACATATCATTAGAAGCGTCTTAATTTTCCGCTGGTTATAGGCTATATGGGGTTTCACAAAATCGAATGTGGCGCCCTCTAGCGGACAAAACATACAGAGTAAAAAAATAAAGTTAAGATAAATATGCCGTGTTTGGTATCATTTGAAAGCGCTTTACTTGTACATTTCGAATATATATATATTACTAGCATTTGCTTGTGACTTTACCTGTATTCATGGGCTGATTGCATATAATTCAGATCTTTTCGTTCATAGCTTCTTTACTACTTATTAGTTCATCAATTTAACTTTTGTTAATACATATTATGCGCCACAAATACACTTTAACACCAAAATAGTACAAATTAGAGATGCACCGAATGTAGATTGAACCGAATACGAGTGTTCGGCCGAATATTCGGTTCAAAATGTACCGAACCGAATATTCGGCCGAATCATTCGGTTCAAATTTTATTAACACTTAAATTACCAACTAATGTTGACTCTTAAAGTTTCTATAAATTTGTTTATTATTTTCATTTGTGAACGGATGGTATAATTTGTTTATTGTTGATTTTAAAGAATTTTATTTGACTTACATTGAATTAAAACTACAAATAGTTATAACAATTCCTAGTTCACCATTAACTAGCATACCTAACATACCTAGATAGATATTTATTTTAAAAAACTTATTTGATTTTATAAACATATTTGAATACTTGTGTTGGTTCCTTAAGATAATAGTTATTACATTACAACTATCCTAAAAAAAGTTTTCTGAAAATAGTTGTTTGTTACTCAAAGCAGTGTTGGCAGTGTCCTTAAAATTTTCAATTTCATAAAAATTAAATTTATCTTTTTATTTCACAATAAATAATTGGTACAAGTAGTGTCTGGTTCATTTTCAAAAACTATAAAATACTTTCGCTATAAACCACACTTATTTAGTAATTAGTTAACCAAACTGTTTAATTAAATATTATTTTTTTAATTGTTAACAATACTTTTAATATTCGGTAATTATTCGGCAATTCAACCGAACATTCGGCCGAATACGAACATGAAAAAAATATGCCGAATGTACCGAATACGAATATTCAACCGAACATTCGGTGCATCTCTAGTACAAATAATAAAAAGTAAAAAAACTAAAACCCAACTACGACAAAAAACGACGCTGAAAAAGCATAAAACAAGATTTTCAGAATACTGAACTGAACGAAGTTGCCAATGTAGTTGCATAGTAATTTTCATGTTCGGAAAGGCGTAGTCACACGTTACTTAAACCTACCTACCGTAGCACTTTGACAACGTGTGACTGCGGTTTTCCAAACATGAAAATTACTATGCAACTACATTGGCAACTTCGTTCAGTTCAGTATTCTGAAAATCTTGTTTTATGCTTTTTCAGCGTCGTTTTTTGTCGTAGTTGGGTTTTAGTTTTTTAAGTACTGATGACGTAAAAATAAAAGCTTGTAAAACCAATATTATCATCTTAATTTTCTTTTTTAGCTTGAATGCATGAATCTTCCATCTTTGAAGTTTTTAAAAATTGAGCATTTTCTAATTTAGTATGAAACTAGACTTCATACTGATTTTATAGGGCCAAATCTGTGCAAGGGTTAAATCAACAAAGGTATCTCTATTAGATTACAAAGGTCAGAGATAAGAAGATATTATTGTTATCATAACTCATGAACAGTGCTGATACTGATGTAAGATAAAAAAAACTACCTATCTAAACATAATGTTATAATAGGCTAGAAGAAAATAATTTAAGAATAGTAGTCCCAAAATAGTAGAAAGAATGTATTTTTTTTAATATTTAGATTGCAGTCTGTTAAATAATGAACATGTGAATGTTTTGTATATCGATGAGGAGATACTATAAAAAGAATGCAGTTTCTAAAACATTCAGTAGCCACAGATTGTGTAAGTAAATCTGGGTACCAAATGATAAAAAGATAAACAAATAAACCTACCTTAACTCTAAAGTACATGGCACAGTGCCATCGCAGGCCTACATGTTGCCACTCCAAATATTCGTCCACCCGAGCCCGTAGTTTGCTATCTGATGGGTACAAGCTCTCAGGAATCATCTTTTCTTGGGCCAAGTATCTGACTATTGCAACACTATAATCAAAATATCAATATGATATTTAACGTTCCTCATCTTTTACCTAATTAATATTTTAAATTATGGAATATTAATGAGCTTAAGTATAGGCAAACCTAATGGCTTGCGTTATATTTAGTAATTCATTTCTATTTCGATAAATGGTATAGGTAGGTACTACAAACCTCTCAGATAAAATAAATCCATTGTGGTCAATCACTGGCACTCTCTGCATTCGATTAATTTGATTAGTGAACTCCTCAGAATAATGTTCAGCTAAATCAAAATGAAAAGTATTAAATTTTACTTTAGAGCTGATAGAATTTTCAATCAAAACTTACTCAAAGAAAAAGTTTGTTACCTTTCCGGAGATCCACATATTTGGGCTCAAAGTCACATTGGACTTTTTTGAGAAGAATAAATAATGTTCGAGATGGTTGGGACATTAAATCATAATACAATTTTAGTGGCATTTTTTGTTAATTTTTAAGTTAGAACTAGGATCAGCGAACTTCGAAACTTTGCTTACAATTTGACAGCCAAAGTACAACTAGTGCTGTGACGCTGATGTGGCGATGGCGAAAAGGGTGAATGCTGTGTCACCACACCACACGCTAATGCAAAGTAATCGAGTGTTGTATCGAGTTATCGACTAAAAAATAGGGACACACCAATCTGAATATTCAATTTCAGAAACATCACTATATTTGGCTAAATTGACTAGCTTCCAGAACAGAACCGTGAAATAAAAAAATATAAAGTAAAATTTTGATTGTCTTCAAATCTTGTTTGATTGTGGTCTTCTTGCATTTTGATTGAATATTTTCGGCGTCGTCGTTGATTTGTTAGATCTCGCATCGCATTTTTGTTCTTCACATAAAGCATCAATAGTTTTAAGATATAATGGCGTCATTGGACCTGTTGACTCCACATTTATCTAAAATAAAAATACCTGGGCCTCAGCAGCTGATTTACAAAGACGAATGTGTTTATTCTTTCGACAATCCGGTGAGTTGCAAAATGTACTCCTTACTTTCTAACCTCTCATTTAGTTATCTGCCGGTAAATAGAACTTAGAAAGTAATTTAGTCAAAATAATAACATTATTTCTTCAGATTTTAACTGTTAAAATGTCCAGTATTACCTGTGTTATCGCCCACGCCTGAAATATTTTGTCTTATCATCTAATATAAATCCTTAAATCTAATTATAACAATAAAAATCAAAAATAATGTAATCTAAACCTACCTCAATAAAATTTTATTTATGTCAATTTCTTTGAAAAAATTACTAATATTCTTACCAGTTGATGTTCTTAACTCTTCATTTGGTTTTGTTTGGTTAATTTCTTATTAGAAAGAAAGAATGAAACCCTACCCTCTGACCAAAAAATGTTTATTCACTGTCATCAACAATACACATAATCAACAGTTTTTAAGAATGTGTACATGTTACAATGATACTGAAAAGGTGTGCCACTGATAATACTGAAGATACTAAAAGCATGGTGTTATAGCATCTGCATCTCAGTAGATTATGCTAAGACGCTGGTCTTCCATGGACACCCAGACATTATAACTGTTTCTCTCCTTATAATTTTAGGTAGTGACAAGTACAGTAGACCCTAGACTTGCAGTAATCTAACATTTTGCAAATAGCTGTTCTACTTATTATCAGATATTTAGAGGAAAAAAAATATTAGCCCTGTGTTGTTTCTGTATTTTATTAGGTAGGTATAAATATTTTTTAAACAAGTTCACACCTTAACATTTTTGTCTACAAAATAAAATTAAACCGGTGTTATAGTATTGTCTTTGAAATATTTTGTGTTCATGAAATTCTTGACAGCTTGGTATACATTAGCAATGGTAGTAATCAGCGACGATTTCATTCCGTTCATAGAGTACGAGCATAATATCAATGACAAAAATGAATCCAACATCACAGGAGTCCAAAATAACAAATTATAGATCAATTCTCGACTCACATACAACTTTTCATTTGGCCTTTTAGTGTCAATTAAATTTATCTTAGTCAATATAATTGTAGAAATGGTAATCGGTACAAAATAACTAACAATGGCCAATGCAAACATGTATAATAACATTTTACTGTTATCAATATAGCACACTTTTGTACACATTACTTCAGATTTTGGCTGTCGATATATTGGAGCACTTATCACAGTTACATTGCCAACGGTGTTATTTTGCATGCTATGTATTAACCTGTATAAATTGTCCACCACAGAGTTGATTTGAACACTTCTATTTCCATAAATATTTTGATCATTATCATCAAAAGCAATCAAATAATCTTTGGTTGGCTTATGCTTACGAAGTCCCAGAGTGTTGTTTATGGTAAAAGTTTCAAAAACATTACAAGTTTCATTGCTCAAAGAAATCATTGCCATGCATGTATCACTCCTCTGTTCACCCATTGGCAGCATTTTCTCATTCACACCCATTGGGTACATGAATAATCCAAGTAGAATGGGCAAAATCCACTGCAGTGCAATTGCTATCTGTGAGAAGTATCTTTTCCAAAATAAAAAGAAATTCTTGAATTCAAACCTTCCATTTATGGTCCGTTCACGTAAATCCTGGTCTGTGTTTTCATTTTCCTTTTCTGCTATTTCCTGCATCATAGTATAATGTAGGTAGTTGTCTATAACTAGGCTTACAAAGCTGTTTACGAACGACACGACTAATGGCCCATAACTCATTATGGCCGACCAAATAGTGCATTGTTTAGACTCCCCACGGCTCGTGATCGCCGATGCGCGCTCATCCATTTCGAACGCTTGAACATTTTCGAAGTTCGATTCGTGTATCGCGCGAGAAACGAACGCTATTCCGATGCACATAAGAAGTATATTTTCTGACAGCAGCACAGATGAGAACTTGTTTCTTTTGATTACTCGACTCAAGTTAAACAAACTCAATGAGAATCCGCACAGAATTAGAAAAGCGCCTAAGTATACGTCGGTAGAGTTCAACATTGTCGTCTGCTTGTGGCGGCAGTTTCGGAGAAAATGGCAAAAGTGTGCCCTTATGCTTTGCAAGTTTTGCTTTGGGGTGATATGAACTCTTATCTTTATGCTAATTATGGGGGCACTTTTTAAACTACACAGTATACTTTCATTCCTAACTGTAAAACGGTATTGATTTTATGAATTGAAACTAGTACAAACATTAATTGATAACTTGTACTCTAAAATTATTTTTGTTGTTGTTTCAGGAATCCGAGACCGGTATCTACGTGTCTCTCGTCTCTTTCCTCGGGTTTGGCCGCAACTATGTCGAGCAGTACTTCCAGAAGACAGGCAATGCGGTTTTCCTACACATACAGAGGGAAAAAAAACCGGTAACTGCACTGTTCATCTTTAGCTGACTAGCATCAGCAGAACATTTAACATTTTCTTCTTCTATTTTTATACCATTCAATTTTGCTCATGCCTTCCTAATTAAGACTGAACGAAGCAAGTGCGAATTTTTTCAGATATGCCAACTCAAACTAACAGACACCTAATGATAGAAGTCAGTGCTGCAAAAACCTAGTAGTTCAGTTGTTTTTGCAGCTTATATGCTGCAAGTTATATGCAATTACCAGTGGTAGGGTAAGCTATATTTGGAACGTGTATAAGTGCCCTAGAAACAGGGTTCGAAACTATCAAGATAATTACTCTTCATGATAATTATCCGATAATTATCCTTACGAACCCTGCATAGAATGAGCCTATGTACTGAATAAACTATTTAATTTCAGTATAAACATACATATAATTTTAGCTGCTTTTATCCAAACAACTAATTAGTGTTGTCACGTTTATTTCAATAAAATACAGGTGCCAGAACCAGAGCAGACCGGCGACGGGCCCGAGAAGAAAATCACACGTCTGGCCATCGGAGTGGAGGGCGGCTTCGACCCCGAGTGCGGGCGGCCTAAGTTCACATACACCGACCACTATGAGGTGGTAGTTCTGCCTGGCTTCCACACCTATGCCTGGCCTAACCCAGAACTGCCTGATGTGGTAAGATCAACTTGTGCACACCACAGCTCAAACACTGGTATTTCATCTAGTTGGAATTGATGCTATTTTAAAACAAAAAAATTGTTTGTACTGTATACGGTCTATTTCTCTCTCTCTTTCTTTCTGTCGCTTTCGAATGAAAGCAGTATGAATATACTGAGAAGCGAAGAGCGATGGGTGAAGACGATAAGAGAAATCAAATTGTTATAGTAGACGCACTGATGACACTCATTGGACTCTCTATGACTACATATAGTGTTTTAGGTCATCATTATCAGTTAAATACCGCTTTTGTGTAAATCCAGCTTACTCTGGTGACACTGAGAATTTTTTGCAGGTGAAAAAGTCAGTTCAAGCAGTGATCGACGCGGAGTCTCCGTTCAAAATCGCCGAGATGAACGCTCTACAGGGCACCTGGGACGGCGAAACTCGACAAGTGTCCGTGTAAGTTTAATCATACGTCATAGTTCACACTTTATACTGTAACAAAATTAATGAGAGTCCCATTGACAGTTCATAAAAAGTTTGTCAGAGCTATCTTTTAGCACTCACCAATTGGCGCCATTGTAGAGTAAGGTCACTGTCACTTGCTAGTGGCGAAGACAGTGACGCCAAATGGCGCTAAAGCGGTAAAAGGACTATCGCATTTGCAATCACCAAGATTGGGCCACTGTAAAGTAGGGTCATGTCAATCGCTAGTGATGCCAACTGTTAACATTAACGTCATCGTCGAATGCAACGTTTTCGATCAACAACACCAACTAGATACCGGGTCAGCTCAAAAATTACGTATCGGGAAATAAGAGCGCACTTGAGAAGTGTGATATCTAAAATCCGGTCGCCGAGCACATATAACTTTGTCCAATGACCCCAAGCTATCCTTATCGCTCGCGCGCACTCACTGCGGCCGCCCATTGCACAGTCGCGACAGCGATAAGGATGGGCAGCTTGGGGTCATTGGACGAAATTCTATGTGCCCGACGACCGGACTTTAGTTGGTATTGTTGATCAAAGTGCAATGTGGTCACTTTTATCACTATATCTGGTAAACTAACCCCACTTTTTTCTTCCTACAGCCACGCAGTAAACCTGAAGCAGCTAGACAACGGCGTGAAGGTGCCGCCGTCTGGCTGGAAGTGCTCCAAGTGCGAGCTCACCAACAACCTGTGGCTCAACCTCACGGACGGCGCCATCCTGTGCGGCCGCCGCTACTTCGACGGCTCGGGCGGGAACGACCACGCGGTTGGTTGTATTAGGCTTTTTTGTACACACTGCTAGACCTAAGCGTCCCCCAAGAAACGTCACAAAGCCAATAACAACATTTTAGAACTAGTGATGACAACAGAGGGCGCATCGGCGGGGGAGCGCGGGGTCCCCGCGCCTACACATAAATACGCTGCCGCAACCGCGGCCGCCGCTCACTCATTCCGTACGACCATCGCGCGCGCATCTTAGTCTTGCTGTAATAATATAACCAGTTCAAAAATACAGTTTTTCATTATAAATCTCCTGTAGGGTTCGAAGTTAGGCTCAACTTAGACCTACGGGGAACAAGAACGTAAGCTTTCCCCACAACGCGTGATGTCCCACTTTTTTCATCCAGCTCCTAGCTTCAATAGTTCACCATCCTGTGCGGCCGCCGCTACTTCTACGGCTCGGGCGGGAACGTCCACGCGGTTGGTATAACTTTATTTAAACGTGACATTGACGAAATCGTGGTTCCCAAAACCAAGTCAAAAAAGAAAAAAAGTTAAATGAAGCCTTCCCCCAAAGAACATTACAAAATACAGTTTCCCCATTTTTTTTTATTCAGAAAAATAGCCAGCTAGTTCACGCGCGAGGCAATGCAGACTTTTTGGAATATTTTGCTTCTGGTGCAGTGTATGCAACACGCGCGCCGTGCAGAATTTTTTCCCAGCAATGAACTGTCATAATGAAACACACATACCCAAAAAAAATAACTCCTTTCGTTCGTTCGTTTCAGCCAAATGACGTCCACTGCTGGACAAAGGCTTCCCCTAGGTTTTCCACAATGAACGGTCCTGCGCTGCCCGCATCCAGGCTCTTCCCGCAACCTTTACCAGATCGTCGGTCCACCTAGTAGGAGGCCTGCCCACGCTACGTCTTCCAGCCGCGAAGAGCCTGGATGCGGGCAGCGCAGGACCGTTCATTGTGGAAAACCTTGGGGGAGGCTTTTGTCCAGCAGTGGACGTCATTTGGCTGAAACGAACGAACAATGATGCCAAACATTTATCTGTAAACTAACTCTATTAATATTTCTTGTATTATTCCCGTTTGTACTCTGAAACTGAAACTTTTGTCCCTAATAAGTCTCATTTTATTCCTCCAGGTGGAACATTACCGCGAGACCGGCTACCCATTAGCAGTGAAGTTGGGCACCATTACAACGGATGGCAAAGGAGACGTGTACTCGTACGCTGAAGACGACATGGTGGAAGACCCTAACCTCGCCGAGCATCTGAAGCACTTTGGGATCAACATTCAGCAGATGCAGAAGGTAATTTGAACTCTATGCGGCTTGCTTAAAGGGTATTATCTCTTAGCAGTGAAGCCGGGAACCATTATGACGGCAAAAGAGACGTTTACTCGTACGCTGAAGACGACATGGTGGAAGACCCTAACCTCGCCGAGCATCTGAAGCACTTTGGGATCAACATTCAGCAGCTGCAGAAGGTAATTTGAACTCTATGCAGCTTGCTTAAAGGGTATTATCCCCTGGCAGTGGAGAAGCACAATCACGAAAGACGGCAAAGAAGACGTGTACTCGTATGCTGAAGACGACATGGTGGAGGACCCTAACCTCGCCGAGCATTTGAAGCATTTTGGGATCAACATTCAGCAGCTGCAGAAGGTAATTTGCACTCTGTATAAAGTGCATAAAGGTTATTATCCCCTGACAGTGGAGAGGCACCATTACGACCGTCTGCCTAGGAGACGTGTGCTCATGTGCTGAAGACGATATGGTGGAAGACCCTAACCTCGCCGAGCATCTGAAGCATTTCGGAATTAACATTCAGCAGTGAAGCCGGGAACCATTATGACGCCAAAGGAGACGTATACTCGTACGCTGAAGACGACATGGTAGAAGACCCTAACCTCGCCGAGCATCTGAAGCACTTTGGGATCAACATTCAGCAGCTGCAGAAGGTAAGTTGAACTCTGTGTGAAGTGCATAACGGTTATTATCCCCTGGCAGTGAAGAGGCACCATCACGACCGACGGCAAAGGAGACTTGTACTCGTGCGCTGAAGACGACATGGTAGAAGACCCCAACCTCGCCGAGCATCTGAAGCACTTCGGGATTAACATTCAGCAGCTGCAGAAGGTAATTTGAACTCTGTGTGAAGTGCATAAAGGTTATTATCGCCTGGCAGCGGAGAGGCTCTTTGGGATCAACATTCAGCAGCTGCAGAAGGTAATTTGAACTCTATGCATCTTGCTTAAAGATGACTGTAAAGGCATTATAAAATCATGATCTCGTTTCTTTTGTATTCTAAAATAGATTCGCGCTGTTATGAAAGAACGAGATGGCTATGGCCATACCTTCCGAAAGAACGCTAGCCAAGAGTACTTTATGCCCGTTTTCACCATCAATCCCTAAGTGATCCCTTTGAAAACCAATTTCCTGTTATGTGTTACCATAGGGGTCACTTAAAAATTAGGGATTGATGGTGAAAACGTATAAGATAAAACTTTCCTACCGTCGCGTGCGCCCGCCTATTTCACGCGTTTTGACCACTTAATAAATAATAAAAATATTTTTGGACATTTTACACTGCGCTTCTAGTCCCAAACTAAGCAAAGCTTTTACTATGGGACAACGGATATAAACATACTTAAATACTTCCACCTTTTTAATATGTTTTTTTTGTAATTCCTTTTTTGTAAAGCAAGCAATAAACGATTTTTTATTTATTTATTTAAATACTTTTTTTTTTGTAAATAGATACATATTATACATAGAAAACACCCAGTCCAAGACAAACAAATATGTTCATGCACACAAATGTTTGTACTGTGCGGGAATCGAACCCGCAACCTCCGGAATAGTAGTCCGTTTCGAACCACTACACCACACGGCCGACTTTTATAATACCACTGCGCCGCTCATACTATTTTTCTTCAGTTACAAACTAATCCATTGTAACCTGCAGACGGACAAATCCATGGTGGAGCTAGAATTGGAGCTGAACCAACGCACTGGTGAATGGAACACGCTCCAAGAGTCGGGCAGCGAACTGCGGCCGCTGCACGGGCCCGCGCTCACTGGGCTCAGCAACCTCGGCAACTCCTGCTACATCAACAGCGTCGTGCAGGTAGTATACTGATCTGCTAAAGTCCGATCGCCGAGCACGTAGAATGCCGTCCAATGACCCCAAGTTACCCATCCTTATCGCTTGCGTGTAATTATATTTCTGACTCACTGCGGCCGCCCGTCGCACATTCGCGACAGCAATATAATGATCAAAATCAAAATCAAATCAAATCAGTTTATTTGCGTGAAAAGTGGTCTACAAGTTCTTACAATATTAAAATGTCCGCACAGTCCACCAGAAGCTGGCATGCAAATATTGTTAACATTATATTTATAACATTAAAAATTAATAAATTACATTTTGGTTCTTAATTAATAACTTTTAGTGTCAATTGAATTTAATTAATAATACATAATTTAATTAGTAAATAAGTCGGTATTCATGTCAATTTTAAAGGTTAGGTACAAAATTTATTACACAGGACAAACCACTGTTTATAACAATAAAATCATCACATCGGTCAATCATAAACTAATACGAGAATATAATTATGTCATAAAACAGTCAAAATATTTGGGTTTCAACTAAAACACACGAAATCTACTGTCGAAGGATTGAAAGTATTCTTCCACAGAGTAGAACCCAGCTTGTACCAACAATGTTTTTAGTTTATTTTTAAATGGTTGCAAAGGAAGAGACTTTGTTGTTTCATCTAACCTGTTATAAATTTTTATGGCCATACAGTAAGCATTTTTACTGTACAGACTGGTAGTTTTCGCAGGGAAATTTAATCTATGTGGATATCTAGTATTAAAGTTACATTCACTACTTTTAGTCTTGAACAGAGTAAAATTTGTCTTGACAAACACACAAATCTCGTAAATGTATATACACGGGATAGTTAACAAGTTCAATTCCTTGAAAATGGGTCTACATGACGTTAGACTGTCCACGTTGTAGATTGCCCTGAGGGCTATCGTTTTAGCGCTCACCAGTTAGCGCCACTGTAGAGTAAGGTCCTGTCACTTGCTAGTAGCGAAGACAGTGGAGCCAACTTGTGAGCGCTAAAGTGGTAGGAGGACTATCGCATTTGCACTCATCAAGATGGCGCCACTGTGGAGTAAGGTCCTGTCAATCGCCAGGGGTGCCAACTGTTAAGTATAAAAACGATAGCCCTCATTACGCGCCAGCGATAAGGACGGGTAGCTTGGGGTCATTGGACGAAATTCTACGAGCTCGGCGACCGGACTTTAATAGCTGCTGTAAACAGGCTAGAGTCAGTAACGGCACGCATTAACCACTTGTCACATTGTTATCACGGCGGGCCCTACTAACACGGCGGGCACTACACATCGCTCTTGAATGCAACGCCAAGCCGTTTCTGTGCGACAAAGATGGCAAGGATGCCCCCGCTATCCCCCATGAATGACTAAAGTTTGTAATCGTAATGTCATCTCTGAAATAAACAATAGGGTATTTCACCCCATGTAAGAAAAAATATAAAAATGCATGTCTTTAATAGATTTCATAAAAACTAAACGGGAAACGTTGATATTTTTACATAAAAGTGCAAATAGAATTTTTAAGTTCACTTTTAAAAACGCTTCTTTTTAATCTGTTCTTCAAATATCTAAAACGCCCATCCGCCATGACGGATCCGCAGTGACGTCACTCCATTAGTAAACAAACAAAAAAAGGTGTAAGACCCTATTGAAGATCATTTTCACCAAAAGTTTAGACATGCCACTTTAGCTTCTAGCTATGGTCTAACATTTAAAAATTGGCTGCTTCATAGGTCCTGTTCCGCATGCCGGACTTCGTTCGGCGCTACGTCGAAGGCGCGCCAGAACTATTCGCCACGTTCCCGGAGGATCCCGTCAATGACTTCAACGTCCAAACGTAAGAACTTGTTATGAGATTACATCACGAAACCGTTTTGTGTTACAAAAATATTTTCTGTTTAAGACTGAAACATTAAAATATGTGAATAAATACACTCGTATAAAAAATTGGGATGTGAGAAGTGACGTATAGTCTTCCCTTCATAAGTCTCATCTAAGTTAAATGGTGTAGAACTGCAGATACAATCTATGGAGTGAGCTTGCTCAGAAGATGCCTATTCTCCCGAGCTGATGTTATAGTTCTTGCAACTCACGATGGCGAGTGAGCTTTACTTGTGTGTGTACGTGTACATGCACATAACGATAGTGTAATGTCTATGAAAACTTGAAAAACGAACTGTAGCGAGCCACCACACATGTAGAGCGCTTTCACATTTAGGCGATTTAGCAGCGCGACAGACGAAAATTTCATACTATGTGACAGCGGATGCCTGCCTTCACATTATAAAGACGCCGCTGCCGCGCTGCAGTCGCGCTACTAACGCCCTAATGTGTAAGCGCTCGTAAAGCTCATTCGAATTGCAACAATATACCCTTTTTTAACCCTTTAACAATATATCTCTTCGTTCCACAGCGCCAAACTAGGCGTAGGGCTCCTCTTCGGGCGCTATTCGATCCCCGAAGCAGAAGGCACGCAGGCCGGCGTGGCTTCGTAAAGCTCATTCGAATGAGGGCTATCGTTTTTATACTTAACAGTTGGCACCCCTGGCGATTGACAGAACCTTACTCTACAGTGGCGCCATCTTGATGAGTGCAAATGCGATAGTTCTCCTACCACTTTAGCGCTCACCAGTTGGTGCCACTGTCTTCGCTACTAGCAAGTGACAGGACCTTACTCTACAGTGGCGCTAACTGGTGAGCGCTAAAACGATAGCCCTCATTGCAACAATATACCCTTTTTTAACCCTTTAACAATATATCTCTTCGTTCCACAGCGCCAAACTAGGCGTAGGGCTCCTCTCCGGGCGCTATTCGATCCCCGAAGCAGAGGGCACGCAGGCCGGCGTGGCTTCGTAAAGCTCATTCGAATTGCACCAACTATACCCTTTTTGCGGTATTTATTATCTCTTCGTTCCACAGCGCCAAACTAGGCGTAGGGCTCCTCTCCGGTCGCTATTCGATCCCCGAAGCAGAGGGCACGCAGGCCGGCGTGGCTTCGTAAAGCTCATTCGAATTGCACCAACTATACCCTTTTTGCGGTATTTATTATCTCTTCGTTCCACAGCGCCAAACTAGGCGTAGGGTTCCTCTCCGGTCGCTATTCGATCCCCGAAGCAGAGGGCACGCAGGCCGGCGTGGCTTCGTAAAGCTCATTCGAATGAGGGCTATCGTTTTTATACTTAACAGTTGGCACCCCTGGCGATTGACAGGACCTTACTCTACAGTGGCGCCATCTTGATGAGTGCAAATGCGATAGTTCTCCTACCACTTTAGCGCTCACCAGTTGGTGCCACTGTCTTCGCTACTAGCAAGTGACAGGACCTTACTCTACAGTGGCGCTAACTGGTGAGCGCTAAAACGGTAGCCCTCATTGCAACAATATACTCTTTTTTTTGCGGTATTTCATTATCTCTTCGTTCCACAGCGCCAAACTAGGCGTAGGGCTCCTCTCCGGGCGCTATTCGATCCCCGAAGCAGAAGGCACGCAGGCCGGCGTGGCTCCGCATATGTTCCGGCAGTTGGTGGGCAAGGCGCACGCCGAATTCGCCACCAAACGGCAGCAGGACGCGCACGAGTTCTATCTGCATCTGCTCACGCTTGTTGAGGTAAGAAAATTCAATGAGGGTTTTCGCGAATGAAAGATCCGCTAGATGGCGGGACGTGGATGTGGGGTCTGACTGCTGTGTGATTCACAGATCAAAAATAACCAATCATGCAGCATTGGACCTCGCGTCTACGTATTGCCATCTGGCGGATTTTTCATTCGCGAAAACCCTAATTGAAAAATAAATAATGACATTGAAATTGCCACGTGAATGTGTCCGCGTTCTTTTGCTTTATTGTGTTTCTTGTGGTGCACTTATGGATTTTTATAGGTGATTTTGCAAAAAATCTGTTGCATTTGTTATGCCGGCGACTGTATTTATTTTATGTAATGCTGACCATATTTTATGAAAGCGTGTATTGACATTGCAAGGCTTTGCATTTGAACAAATCCAGAGGCAGCCTCGTTTAATTTCAATTTGGCTCGCGAAGTAAACGCGTCTGCACATCACGAGACTTGCTCGCTTTGCAATGTCGACACGCCTAAAAATAACATTTCTAAAAACAGCATTATTATGACGACTCATTCAGGAAAATCCCTAAAGTAAGATTAGCATTTCTCTTAGGGTTGATAATTTAAATCATGATTTGAATCTGCAAGAAATGATTTTTTCCTGGCGGCTTGGTGACTGGAATTGAACCGCCACCGGTGCAGACTAAGAAGATGGTGAATTGTCTGCACGTGAAAAGAGGTTGTCCGGCTTGCAGAAATTTATATAAGTTACCGTTCCTTGTGTTGTGATTAGAAATGCAAATAAAACAGCTCCCTCTCAATTGACACAATTTATTTTATCTCGTATGCTCATATATAGTTAACAATTACGATATTATAATAACTACTGTAATAGTGCCAATCTCAAGGGATTCAGGGTCGTTAATTAGGTTCGGTTTGGTGAATATTATTGCCACTACAAATTTCTTAAAACTCAGCCTAAATATTAAAAGACTCTAATAGTTAAGATAACTGCACGATGTCAGGTCGGAAAGACTCCTACTTGAAGGATGGAAAAGTGGGTACCTTGGAAGCCATGCGGTTATAAGCCGTTACCCTGAACGTTCCTCTCTTCTTCCGGGGTCCAACGGGTCTCGCACACTTTTAGGCTACAAGCAGCGTCCTCCACGGCCTCAAGCGCGCAGTGCCAGATGAAGCTCTTGCATCTCTTCGACAGGTAAGCGTTCAAACTCTTGCAGAGACAGAGGTTTGATGACAAGGAGGAAATGCGAAGAGATCAGCAGTTTAGAAAGGAGAAACAATTCATACGAAATGAAGAGAAATTAAAATATATGAAATATCATGAAAATATTATGTTTAAATTATAAAATCAATGTAAAATTTGAAGTATGAAATTGTTTAAACTACAAAATATTGTAAAATCCCGCATCTGAAACGAAAAATACGAGTGTCAGAATCACAAGTGGAACGTGGCATTAGGTTATGAAAAAAAACCGCAATGGGAAACAAATACTCACGAAAACTGCTCGCTAATTTAAACTTCACTCGCAGTTTTCAGCATCCCAGCCCTCGTCCAACATAACGTTTAGGAAATTTCTGAAAGAAACGATCACATGAAATACCACGTACTGGAATACGAAAATTATCAATCACGAAAAATAAATAAATTCTCCGACGGGAACTTACCTCATGTGTGAATATTTTTAAATTATATTAATAAATTATCGTGGATGCATTCTGCATCACACGATTTGAAACATAGGGGATCACATCCCCGAAAATAACAAAATTGCGGTTGCGCAAGATCGACCAAAATTCCAAAGTGATTTGACAGCTCAACTGACAGCCGCGATTCATAGAGATGTCGCGAGACGTTCCGTTTCGCCGCCCAAAAAAGCAAACACTAATAAAAACCATGATGAAAACAATTTCCAGAACACTGAAAACATTCCATCAAAAAATAGAATAAACAAAATAAAAACATTAGGAAATATTTCATAAAAATATATTTGAATTGACTGAGCAAAAAGCGCCATCTATTGCAAATTAATTCTAAATCACGCCAATAGATGTCGCTAGTGGTATCCTAAATCAGAATATCGAGTAAGAAAAACAATTTGTGAAAAACAGCCAAAACTGCAACGCTACAAATCACGATTTTTATTGCGTGATTTTTTAAATAAAAATCACTGATTTAAATCAAAGGCTGGGAGTTTATAATAATCAACTGTAATGTTCGAAAACAATTCAATGTTAATATTAGGTGTTAATGTATGAAATTGTCGTTTTATATGGAGAATTTGAAAAAAATATTTTTTCTATACAAATATATTTGCGATTTTTTAGATAACCACATTTTTTTTGGCGGTGTTGCCAGTTCTATACATCAATTCTACGTAAATAAAAATGTTTTCCGTAAGAAGAAGTAAAGAAATGATCGCAAAACCTAATAAAAGTCCCTAAAATCAAATTAATCAAAAAAATCGTGATTTCTTTTCACCCTGATTTCTCTTATCTTGTATTAGAGTGACACCAAGAACCTTTGTCCCAACAGCGCCACAGCCGCCACAAGGCGAACCCGGCTGACTGCCTCAAGTTTGCGGTCGAGGAGCGCGTTCAGTGCACAGAGTCCGGCAACGTGCGCTACACCACGCGGCCCGAGCACCACTTGCCGGTGCCAGTGGCGCTGCACGCCGCGTCTAATGCTGACGCTGTGAGAGAGTACGAGCGACGCCGCGCGCAGGCCGAAGCGAGCGGGCAGCGCCTGTGAGTACACAGCTCGTCACTTGTCCAAGTGTCACTAGCGCCATCTAAAGCCCGGTCCATGAGCACGTAGAATTTTGTCCAATGACCCCTAGCTACCCATCGTTATCGCACGCGCGTAATTATATTGCTGTCGCGATTGTGCGACTGGCACCCGCAGTGAGTGTGCGAGCGCGACAGCAACATAATTACGCGCGAGCGCTAAGAATGGGTAGCTAGGGGTCATTGGACAAAATTCTACGTGCTCACGGACCAGGCTTTACACCCAGTTCCAACGCCGACATCAAAGAATACAAGAGGCTCAATGCGCAGGCCGAGACCAGTGGCAGTACATGTAAGTGTGGTTGAAGCTTTACTGTGCGTCACTAGTGAGTGACTAGTGAGTCTCTAGCATATAGTGTACAGAGTCCGGCAACGTGCGCTACACTACACGGCCCGAGCACCACTTGCCGGTGCCAGTGGCGCTGCACGCCGCGTCTAATGCCGATGCTGTGAGAGAGTACGAACGGCGCCGCGCGCAGGCCGAAGCGAGCGGACAGCGCCTGTGAGTACACAGCTCGTCACTTGTCCAAGTGTCACTAGCGCCATCTAAAGCCCGGTCCGTGAGCACGTAGAATTTTGTCCAATGACCCCTAGCTACCCATCCTTATCGCTCGCGCGTAATTATGTTGCTGTCGCGCTCGCACACTCACTGCGGGTGCCAGTCACACAGTCGCGACAGCAATATAATTACGCGCGTGCGATAAGGATGGGTAGCTTGGGGTCATTGGACAAAATTCTACGTGCTCACGGACCAAACTATACACTGGATCCAGTGTACCGTCACTAGCGCCGTCCTTAACACTTGCTACACCCAGTGCCAACGCCGACGTCGTCAAATAATACAAGAGGCTCCGTAAGTATACTATCGCTTAGACCGCTTTCACATTAGGGCGTTTGAAGCGACAGAAGCGCGGCAGCGGCGTTTTTATAATGTGAAGGCAGGCATACGTTGTCATATTATATGATCGGCAGCGCATCTATCGCGCGTTTGTCGCACTGCTAAAGTCGCATAAATGTGAAAGCGCTCTTACTGTGCGTCACTAGTCTCTAACATGGAATAGAGTCCGGCAATGTGCGCTACACCACGCGGCCTGAGCACCACTTGCCGGTGCCAGTGGCGCTGAAAGCTGCCTCCAACGCTGATGCTGTGAGAGAGTACGAGCGGCGCCGTGCGCAGGCCGAAGCGAGCGGACAGCGCCTGTGAGTACACAGCTCGCCACTTGTCCAAGTGTCACTAGCGCCATCTAAACTGGATCCAGTATACCGTCACTAGCATCGTCCATAATACTTGCTACACCAAGTTCCAACGCCGACGTCGTCAAAGAACACGAGAGGCTCCGGCTCCGTCCGCAGTCTAGGACATACGTGTCCAAATCATGCGTGTATTGATAACAATACAATAATGCCCTAAGGCCCGAGCGTCAACGGTGCCCATTTATGCGCCCACAATTTGCGTGTACTGTTGTCGCCATAGCACCCGACCCGAAATGACCCATTTATACATCACAGTTTGCTCTATAGTCAAGTCAATCGGTATTGTTAATAATAGAAAGAAACCCTTTTATTTACTTCGACGAAAGTGATAATCTCCGGCAACATAAATCGTAAAAAGACAACTTCGAGTCTTATCGGTAGGAAGCGATCTTCACTATTACTCTGTAAAGAATGCATTGCGCGGCTCACACGGCTATGTAGATAGTGTCCATGTAATACAAAGAAAGAAAGAAAGATTATTACAATGGACATCACACAAAGACAGGCAATTACATAGACATGACAGTGGCACATAATAATGGAAGAAGAAAAAAATAAAAACAAGAGTAAACTGAGCCAGTGTTGTTCACACTCACCAACAAGATGCCCACTGCAACGGGACCCCCCACTTAGCATATGCCGTGGCCCACGGTGACGAAGGCCACGGCGCTGGTTTTCAGTGTGCCCCATGCCGAGTGAGGGTCACGGACCATTGGTAAAATAAATAAAATAGTAAGCTGCATAAGTGCAACAGGTGACCATATTATTGTTTGTGGTTGCAGCGACCCGTCCCTGGTGGTGCGGCCGCACATCCCGTTCGCGGCGTGCCTAGACAGCTTCATGAAGGAGGAGAGCGTGGAGCAATTCTTCAGCAGCGCCGTCAACAAGAAGGTCACCGCCCACAAGTGAGTCGCGGACAGTCAATACTGCCAATGACATAACTACTAAAATAGGCTTTTATACATTGCCATTAAACTTGGTGAGAATTTTTAAAAACGATCACTAATAATAATGTCGATTCCCTTTTAGCATAGTTAGTTAGTTAGTTTTGCAGGGCAATCGAATACCGCACTTAGCCTCATGATAGGGCCATTGTGCGCGATTTGTGGTTTATCTTCCTACTCCAACCACCCCAGATCCCCCCAGAAGGCGAGCAGCCCGTCCAGGCTGCTGCAGGCTTCCTGTAGCGACGACGGTGATCGAAGAAATTGAGCCCGTTGTTCTTCCACGCTACTGCACTCCATGAGCACATGCTGCGGTGTTTCCTCTGCCTCCATGCACCCCCTGCACAGTGGGCTGTCTGTGACACCTATGTTGTATAGGTGCTTGTTTAGCATACAGTGTCCGGTTATGACACTTAAAACCTTGCGGATGCTGTCCCTGTTTAGTCTGATGAGGCTGCGGGAGAACTTTTTCGATACGTCCGGAACCGCATCTTTAGTTTGCCTGCATCCTTCGCTATTTTTCCATTCTGTGTGGTGTTTTTCTTCTGTTTTGGAACGCAGCCAGTTCCTGATCTGTGCTTGTGGTATCGGCAGTATTGGTTCCGGGCCAAATACTGTTGTGTCCGAACCTCTTTTTGCCAGTTCATCCGCTGCGTCGTTGTCTAAAGAGTTACTGTGCCCTTTGATCCATTGTAGGGTAACTCCATTTACAGCTGCAATGTCTTGGAGCGCTTCATGGCATTCCAATATAAGGGCCGTTGTTATTGTGTTGCTTTGTAGCGCTTGCAGTACGGATGCACTATCCGAGATAATTCTTATGTTTAGACCTCGGATGTCTCTGGCTGTTACCGCCTGTGCTGCTTTGGTAATTCCAATGCATTCTGCTTGGAAAATTGTATTGTGTTTATCTAATGTTGTTGATATTCTTATATTAAGATCATTCGAGAAGACACCAGCTCCTGTACCCGTTTGAGTTTTGGAGCCGTCCGTGTATATCCTAACTTCATTGATTCCAGAGTAATCTCGCGTCTCCGCTGTAAGTTGGATATCATATCTTCGGTCGAAAATGTGTTCACAGGGTATCCTATCGATGGGTGCCTCAGTGAGAGGTATATCTTTTATGGTTTTCTGCAGGATCGCAGTGTCCTGTTTCCTTGTTTTGCTTCCATAGGCCGTTTCCTTTAAGTCTTAGAGCGGCTGCTTGCGCTTCCTCCTGAATGATGAGATCTAAGGGTCTAAGATTCAGAAGGTACTCAAGTGATGCCGATGGTGTGGTTCTCATGCAACCAGTGGCCGCTATGCTTGCTAGACGTTGCAGGCTTTGGAGTTTTGATCTTACTGTGGATAGTTTTGTTCTGGGCCACCAGACAACTGATCCATAAGTGACAGAGGGCCTGATAACTGATGTGTAGAGCCAAAGTGTTATCTTTGGGTTAAGACCCCATCTGCTACCAATGAGTCTTTTACACTCCCTTTTAGCATACAGTCAATAGCAGATCGACACTAATTAGAAATGAATAAATATTATTGCTCCAAAAACAACAAAAAAAAATCAAAAATATTTATTCAGTTTAGACCACAAGTGGCACTTATGAACGTCAAAATATAGTAAATAATAAAAAAGAAAAGCCCTTATGGGGCACTTTACATGTCTCCTTATCTTTAGGGCCCTACCAGCGCTTCGAGACAAACATATGGGAAGTGCTGAGAAGAAACAAGATTAGGTACTAAATTATTTGAAAAAACATAAAGCTCCTCCTCACCATCACCATTATATCATATCAGACTCCAGTTGGAGAACTACAAGTCAACAATATACGACTTTATTTCAGAATCACACGGCTCGCCACATTCCCGGATTACCTGCTGATCCAGCTGAAGAAGTTCACCATCAAGGAGGACTGGACGCCCGCCAAGCTTGATGTGGCTGTCGATATGCCATGGGAGGTTCGTAAAGCTTGCAGAGTTTTGTAGCTAGTGCTGTTTGGTCCTTATCAGATAAATTCTCTATCTATTTCCATCAGAATGGCAACAGTTGACGCCGCCAATACAAGCTATTGACTTTACTTTTTGGCCTATGCTACTTTTTTTTCGGAGGTGCTATCGTATTTAAAGGTTAATTGAAAATTAATTGTATTCTTCTTTTAGATAAGTTGTGCCTTCAAATTTAATGCATGTCAACTTAGAATCTATCATCAGAATTCATTCTTTCTGAAATATTTTAGTCATGTATTTGGAATATTGATGCCCGTGTTCACCATCAATCCCTAATTTTGAAATGACCGCTATGAAAACAAAATGTCTGTTATGTTTTACCAAAGGGGTCACTTTAAAATTAGGGATTGTTGGTGAAAACGGGCATGAATGTTTTTTAGGATTGTCTTAAAGTTTCTAAATTACATTATCCAGGTGGATCTCGGCTGCCTGCGCGGGCGCGGCTTGCAGCCCGGCGAAACTCCGTTGCCCGACGCGGCGTCCGACACGCCTGCGCCTACCTACGACGAATCGCTGCTGTCTGACCTCGTAAGTACACTTCGGCTGAAGCCTAACTAAAATGTTCATTGACACTTATTCAGCAGCCGGTCATGCCAAAGATTGATGAGAGTGATAACCCGCTGTCCTAAGTGTAAGACATACGCGATGCGACGTGATTCGATGCAAAAATAACATGTAGCGTTGTAGTACGTGAAGTATTAATCGCATTACGTCGCATTGCTTCTAGTCGAAAAATGCTCAATCGTTTAGAGTTTAGAGCCTCTGTTGTTCTTTCACCCTTCAAAAACCTTCCATTACAGACTCGATTCACCCATCCTTGGATAATAACGAGGTCACTTTCAATCTTCTTCTTGTCGTTTCGACAACAAACTTCAAAGTTTTATACTGGACACTGTGAATGTCCAGCCTAAAACTCCTCCACAAGAGTGGCGTTGTCAGTAGCTTTCATTAAATCTTCCTGCGTGCAGTTCTTTGGGCATGCAGGGTACGACATCATGTGCCTCGTCGACTGAGGAACAAAACCACACTTGCACTCCCAAGTTTGAGCCATCCAAGAATCCACTTTCAATTACAACTCAAAGTGAACTTTGTTCCATTGCAGTTAGAGATGGGCTTCCCGGTGGAGGCGTGCAAGAAGGCGCTGTACTACACCAACAACGGCGGCATGGAGCCCGCCTCCAACTGGCTCATGGAGCACATGAACGACTGGGACTTCGCCAACGAGTTCCACCCGCCCGGAGCCGCTGCTGGTATGATTTATGATGGATATAATCCTGGCTTCCTGGCCCTATTTTTATTGCGCGTGAACATGTCTGCTTGTCCAACTACGACTTAATGAGGGCTATCGTTTTAGCGCTCACCAGTTAGCGCCACTGTAGAGTAAGGTTAGGTTAGGTTTGGTGAGCGCTAAAGTGGTAGGAGGACTATCGCAATTGCACTCATCAAGATGGCGCCACTGTAGAGTAAGGTCCTGTCAATCGCCAGGGGTGCCAACTGTTAAGTATAAAAACGATAGCCCTCATTAGGTTAAGGTCTTCTCATTCCAATGAGGAAAGTATGCAATGAGGAATCTGGTGAATGACAGAATCTTAGTCTATAGTGCAGCTGTGGCGCCACTCTAATGACCTACCGCTGACGCCACTAGCGAGATATAAGGACCCTACTCTACAGTGGGGCTAAATAAAGTCAGGGTTAATTGAAATGTTTCTCGAACGTTGCCTGACACTGCGTTTGATCTTATGTTTGCTCATTGTTATTTCTCCAACAGCAAGCGCCGGAGCAGTAGCGGACGAGGCGAGCGTAGAACAGATCATGAGCATGGGCTTCACGCGAGCACAAGCGGCCAAGGCGCTGGCGTCCACAGACGGCGACGTGGGCCGCGCCGTGGACTGGATCTTCAGCCACGCGCACGAGCTCGACGACGCCGCGCCGCCCGCGCCCGACCGCACGCTCGGATGCCGCGATGGACCAGAAAGTGAGTTGCGATTGTTTTAACGCAATCACGCAACGCGATGACGAATTTCTAAAGTTGGTCATGTCGTAAAACTCATGAGACTTCTATAATTACTAAGCCAATGTTTGCCATTACCTAACTGAGCTAGTAAAATGATGTTTTCCCCAGAATACAAGCTGATCGCCTTCATCTCCCACATGGGCACGTCGACGCAGGTAGGCCACTACGTGTGCCACGTGCTGCACGAGGGCCGCTGGGTCATATTCAACGACAACAAGGTAAATACATACTATTTTGACATCTTTCATTAAATGGATACAAAACTAAAGGTTCGGACAAACCAACGCGTGCAGCGATGGCGATGGCGACCACTGCGCGTGCAAAAGTTGTTTCACACTGCCGCGACCGCGATGGCGATCACTGCGCGTGCAGGTTGTCACTGTCACCACAACTGTCACGCATAATGTCAATCACGCCTATTCGGCAAAATAGAAACTGAATTAAATGATTTGTTTGGAGCTTTTGATGCAATTGAGACAGTGGAAACACTTTTTCACTCAAGTTTATTCAGGCGGCCATATATTATAGAATGAGACAGGATTACATGCGGTGTAGTAGGTATTGGTTACTCATAACCAAGCTATATTTCTGGCTTCGTTTGTAGTCCCTAGAGCCCTAACAATACCTTTTAATTAGATTTAAAGAAAGGTTTGATAGGAAGGAGGACTGCACTAAGGCTTTCTTGGCCTCAGTGGGGGAAATGAAACACAACGCGGACGGTTGATATCTGGTTTATTACTGTTATGCTATTGCTATATACAAGATTTACATAATGAACACAATTCAATGTGTCCAGTCCAATGTGCCGTCGGTGTAGAGTGCCTACGGTGCACGTTCGTTCAGGGTTCATGGGCCAGTCGGCTAGCATGTTGTAGGTCGCGGTCGATGCTGACGTGCTCGTACAATATCCTTGTGGGCAAGTAAGATTATAACCAATTCATCTTTTTCCTTGAGGGAAAAAATTTGCCCCCATTACCTTTTACCATTGTCGTTCTTATCGTTAAATCGCACAAAACTACACAGAACTCAACACAACATCTATCAAAATCAATTTTCATTTTAATTTTTGGTGCAAGTCATCTTGACATTTACTTTTTTTAAGGCAAACCACAGAGTACCTACATAATAGTCCAAATATCTTTTTTGTCTTTAATAATAACCCAAAAAACCCAGTTTTGATCAACTAGGTGTTTCTAGTGGCACTAAATTAATGACTGAGACGTTTGATGACTTTAATTAGGTTTTTATTTATGGCATACTTAGAATTGCTCTAGGGCCTTTGAGAAAGCTGCAGACATGTACATTCTCAATTATTTCGTTCTGCAGATAATATCCCAATTTTATTTATGAAGTTGAAGAAGCAGGTTCTCGAGAAAACTAGAATAATTTGTTTATTACATAAAAATAAATTCTGATATTGATACTTTATTCTAAAACCTTTTTTATTATTCAAGTAGGTCAGACTAGTGGTATGTTATGAATAATTCATTTTTAATTGTGTAAAAACTTTTTAACAGATCCTACTTACTATTTATTACATCGATTTTAAAAAACAGAAACGTCACAGTTACAAATGTCGCGATGATCGCTGATCGCTGCGTGCAGACGCTGCATAGATCGCCGCGACCAATGACAGGACGCGTTGATGTGAACACATCGCTACAAATTCATACACGCTGTCTGGTCGCCATCGCCATCGTCATCGTGCACGCCGGCTGCACGCGTTGGTCTGGTCTAACCTTTAGAGATCAGTAATGGAACTATCCTATCTAAAATACATTTTATGCGATTCTGACCTTTTGTGTAGAATAGTTTATCATGCTTGACCAGAATACCAGAAGTATTTTATACCCATATCTCTTCTGTTACAGGTTGCTCTCTCAGAAAACCCTCCCAAAGATCTTGGATATTTATATCTCTATGAAAGGCTGTGATGTTAACAGAATGTGAAATAATTGTACCAAAAATCGCTGGCATGATTTTATGGAGTAAGAATTTAATGTCTTAGACTGCATATTATATGTGTAAAAAATGTTTTAAGAGATTTTAAAATGACTACTTTTTAGGCGATATTTATTTTATAGAAACAAATTTTTAGACATTTCAATTAGGTTAACAAATTTTTTATCTTGTCTAATCAAAAGTGGTTGTTTTTGCATCTAAATGCATTTTTGTTTGCAGTTATTTTTTGTATATTTTTAACAGGAGATGTGCAATGTTTAATTGTTTGTCACACCATATTAACAAGAAAAATATCAGATGAATTTGAAAAGTTTATGTAACTTTGAACTGTTTTTTCGCCATAGGCCATGCTTACTGTACTGTGTAACTCATGCTTAAACAAGTTTTCTTTGTACCTAATTGATTCTCAAGAAGCAGTGTTTCATTTGATGGCACCCGCTCATTGTCAGGGTGTTTGCCCATGTAACATTCATGGCTATTAAAAGGAAACAACGAAAAGTAATAAATTATTACCTTAAATTACATCTTTCAATTATATCCCCACTTATTTTTAATGCAGAGTAACAAACAAAATGATATTCACTGATAATAGTAGGGAATTTAGTGCAATGATTTGTATGGAGACCCCTCCACTTTGGTATAGAAGGCTCATTTTTGCAACAGTGGTTCTTTGGGTGCTCCTGAGTGGATTTCCGTCGGTAGACATCGGGAGCCCCCCCTGTGGTAGCAGGGGGAGGGGGGGCAAGTTTCCTTCCGCCGCGCTTCACTTTAAGGCCCATATCTTCAAAACTATGGGTATTAGGGCAAGTGTGGTATCATTTTCGGATAATTAAAGGATGGCGAATTCATTTCTAGAACAAACTTTTTGCCTTTTCATACAAAAAATTAGAAATATTGAGTAAAATTCACAAAAACCAAAAAGCATTTTTTTAAATAAACGTCGTTTACTTTTAAACCACTGGAGATAATCTAATAAAAAAATATGATCTGAAAGCTACATATAACAGACTTATAAAAATATAACATTGTATGGTACTTTTTTCGCAAAAAGTAGGTGAAAAAAATTTTTTCTTCAGGACACAGCGGGCGAATTTTATTGCGCATAGGAAAAAAATATTTATTTTATCCATGAATTCATACTATTTGGTTCATAAGCAAGCAAGGATTATTATTTTAGAATTTATTTAGAGTTGCTGGCACATCAATCTACCATATTTTGTATTTTTTCGTCAATTGATTTTGAACTCTATGTGTGAGACATAAGGTTGAAAATAGTTTAAATACATTTTAATATTGAAAATATAAGAAGAAAGCACTAAATAAAGAACTTTAATTTGTCTAAACGTCATAATGATTATTATTATTTTAATTAACACTTATTTCTACATACTATTGTACTAGTGATTTAACGGAAAGGTAAGTGTGAGGAAAATGAGGTTTCACAATCATAGTACGGGAGATATTTTTAGCACAAAGGTTACGGCTGTGACCTTTTTAGTTGTTTTTTTCAGACAGCACCAGCTTCTGCACTACTTCTTAATACTCAATACTCAATAGTTTATTGCTTCCATAATGTTTACAAAAGGTGTTATTGGTAAGGTAAGATACAATTATGGACCCTGTCGGGCACTGCATTTTAGGAGAGAGGAAGATTTTTAGATTTATTGCACTTACATCTCACCATTTCCAGGCAAGCCGCGGCAGCTACGGGCAAAGCGGTCCATGTAGGCTCCATCTTGCTATCGACTCTGGTCCACCCCCAACCAGTCGGGTAAAGGGAAGACTCGAGTCGGTTGCTTGCACCTGATCCTATACGCGAATCCCTTGATATACTGCCAGTAGCCAAGGCTGATACAAAGCTGCTGCTGCTGTCTGGGTTATCTTATGTAGGGCCTAAGCTAAGCTAAGCTAGGTCTAAGCGTAGTCCACAGCGACCCATTAGGATCTTTATGCTCCATTTTTTTATTCCCTATCATCCAAAAAAAATCCTATTCATTAGGTGAATTAAGCGTCTGAGTGAAAGCCTTCTAAGTCTTCTGATGCCGGATATGCTGACCCAAGCAGACCCATCCTTACAGTATTGATTTATGGACCCCACATGTATTCCACATGCTCGAGAGCTGTCTTCTGTTGTTAGGCCCATTTTGTGGGACATGTGGTTCGTTCCATAATGCCCAGTACCTCGCAGGTACGCAGGTACAGTTTGCGTACCAGTAATTGCTTGGGCTTAGGTACCTTTTATTTCCGCTTAATGGGTTTTCTCCATGACCCTGTGTTTCCCTTTAGGAATGATTTGGAGATGCTTATCTTATATCGTTGGAGCTTTCCCATTCAGCACTGTGCTTCTTGGATATGACCATATTATGGCCATGAGGTATGCCGTTAGATAAAGGTAAGTATCAGTTCTGACCCAATAGGTATCGCCTCTGACCCTAGTTTCGCTAGACTGTCGGCTCTCCCATTGCATTTGATCCGTGTATGTCCAGATATCCCACATCAGGGACACTTTCATGCCTTCCGAGTTTGTTCATCTTTACGATTGCATCTAGAATAATTCTAGACTCAACCTTCACTGAGGCGATGGCTTTTTGTTTGAGTGCTGCCTGGCTGTGGATCAGGATGTAAATATTGCGTTTTTTACACCCCTGTTCTTTAGTGCACACATATTATAGCGTAGAATTCAGCTTGAAACACTGTTGCAAACCTCCTTAAGCGTTCACTATGTTCGAAGTGTTTACAGTAGACGCCCGTTCCCGTTCCCAAGGCCATCTTTGCAGTGGCGGCGTAAGTCCTAAGGCACCCCCTGGTAACCCCCACGATTTTGGGGTTACCTACCGATTCCAAGATTGAAGACATTGACATAGACCGCAGACTTGCTATGCAGATGCGCCAGTGAGTACTAATCTGTGCGACATGTGTCACCCTCTGATGCTTGGCACCCGGGGCGGCCCCCCCCCCCCCCTTCGCCGCTACTGCATCTTTGAGCTGTCAGTAAACCAGATTAGACTGTTCTGTTGGGATTTTGGTCCTCTTTTCTAGTCGTCCCTTGTTCAAGATCTATCCACTTACTTATTAGATCAATCCAAGGGGTTCGCGTATAGGATTAGTTACAAGCAACCGACTCAGTCTTCCCTTTACCCGACTGGTTGGAGGTGGACCAGAGCCGATAGCAAGATGGAGCCTACATGGACCGGTTTGCCCGTAGCTGCCGCGGCTTGCCTGGAAATGGTGAGATGTAAGTGCAAGAAGTAGTGCAGAAGCTGGTGCTGTCTGAAAAAAACAACTAAAAAGGTCACAGCCGTAACCTTTGTGCTAAAAATATCTCCCGCACTATGATTGTGAAACCTCATTTTCCTCACACTTACCTTTCCGTTAAATCACTAGTACAATAGTATGTAGAAATAAGTGTTAATTAAAATAATAATAATCATTATGACGTTTAGACAAATTAAAGTTCTTTATTTAGTGCTTTCTTCTTATATTTTCAATATTAAAATGTATTTAAACTATTTTCAACCTTATGTCTCACACATAGAGTTCAAAATCAATTGACGAAAAAATACAAAATATGGTAGATTGATGTGCCAGCAACTCTAAATAAATTCTAAAATAATAATCCTTGCTTGCTTATGAACCAAATAGTATGAATTCATGGATAAAATAAATATTTTTTTCCGATGCGCAATAAAATTCGCCCGCTGTGTCCTGAAGAAAAAATTTTTTTCACCTACTTTTTGCGAAAAAAGTACCATACAATGTTATATTTTTATAAGTCTGATAAATGTAGCTTTCAGATCATATTTTTTTTATTAGATTATCTCCAGTGGTTTAAAAGTAAACGACGTTTATTTAAAAAAATGCTTTTTGGTTTTTGTGAATTTTACTCAATATTTCTAATTTTTTGTATGAAAAGGC
Source organism: Ostrinia nubilalis (assembly GCF_963855985.1). Classification (NCBI taxonomy): domain Eukaryota; kingdom Metazoa; phylum Arthropoda; class Insecta; order Lepidoptera; family Crambidae; genus Ostrinia; species Ostrinia nubilalis. Next base: position 13,290,454 of record NC_087097.1, read on the forward strand.
AAAAAGTTTGTTCTAGAAATGAATTCGCCATCCTTTAATTATCCGAAAATGATACCACACTTGCCCTAATACCCATAGTTTTGAAGATATGGGCCTTAAAGTGAAGCGCGGCGGAAGGAAACTTGCCCCCCCTCCCCCTGCTACCACAGGGGGGGCTCCCGATGTCTACCGACGGAAATCCACTCAGGAGCACCCAAAGAACCACTGTTGCAAAAATTAGCCTTCTATACCAAAGTGGAGGGGTTCTTGCACTAAATTCCCTACTATAACTAGGATATTTTATAAATTTTGCAATACTTAGGTATGGATTATTCAATAAGAAGTTTTTAAATTTTAGTTTTTAAGTCATTTTAAGTTAATGTATTATTATAAAATTTATTCTCGAAAAAAAAAAAAAAAAAAAAAATAAGAAGTTGTAAATACTTTCTACAGATATTAATTTATTCCAACCAAAATATTTACATTAATTTACAATTTGTCTATCGCTTCCATTTGTCATTCTGATCAGGTATCCGCTTCATGAATATAGTTTTCTCATCGTAGTATGTGTTGAACTTTTTGTGATCTCTTCTCTTTCTGGGGTCCTTCTTGCACCCTGCAGGAGTCAGATTTATCATCAAACCTGCAAAAGAAGAAGACTTCAATCTTGGTCCTTCCATATCTTTTGTAAATCTACTTTCAAATGTGTATAGCAGGGCGTTGGGTTATATTACTGTAGGTTGACCAGACAAGCATGAGCTCTACATTTGTGCATACAAATAACTTGTATTATGGAAAGATTTTTTGTTACAAAAATACTGACCTGCTTTTTGAGCCATTGTAACCATTTTGCCTATTTTCTTCTGCTGACGGCTACACAATTGAGTGATCCTCCGTGGAAGCATACATCCATCAGATCTTACAAACTGGCTCAATATTAGGACATCAGTGTGTTTCACGTCCAATCCAAGAGCACACATATAACATGGCTTCTTTGCTGAACTATCATCGTCACAGTATGATGTGGGTAAATTGAATTTCTCCGCTCGAACTAGTAGATCCTGGCGTGGAGATGGCAGCGTCACAGCCTCTACTACTAGAGTTGTACCTTCTTTATGCTCCCGTACTAGAAAAACAACACAAAAATGAAAATAACCCCAATAACAAATGTGTAGAGGTTATGTTCACAAAATGTAAATTACAAGAATAAGATATAGCCTAATACATACTTTCTTTAATATTTAGTGGTGTCGTAGTCGAAAGTGAACGAATAGAAGTCGATAAAATCGTATTTTTGAGAAATCCAAGTTTAGAGCGAACCAACGCCGCCATGATTGTTGTTGATCTTTCGCAAATGTCAAAAAACGTTTTGTTTCTTCACTACTTTTGTACATTCTTGAGTACTTAGTAGAAAATATTTGTAAATTATATGGCAACACTGGTTTGAGGGTCATTTCCGGTCTTACCGCGCCATTTTTAAAATAGTTTACATTTACGGTTTGCGGACAAACTCGATATACCTAGTAGCACCTGTGGTGTTTTTTTCTTTTCCTGTATTTTATGGTTATCTATTTTTTTTTTAATTTCTAATAATGACGTAACTACTTAATTTTATGACAAATCACAACGACAAAAACTAAATCGTTAACATTATAATATGAGGCTGTGAAATGCCATACTTACTTCCAATTAAAGGGGTTTTTTTAGTTAATGAAATAAATATAGTAAGATAATATAAGTATTTATTAAATAAGCCATTGACACGGATAAAATATTTATATGACATCATTTATAATTAAACAAATAACAATAAAATATTAATACAATAATAGTAAAAAATTTAAACATTGCGTTTGCGCTTAAACATTTAAAAAGCAGTAAAGTGTAAAGGTAGTCAAACTACCTTGAAGAACAACATGAAGAACCATAAAATCTGTTGGCAATAAAAAATAGCCTGCCGAGCAGTACGTGAATCTGTGTAAATAGTTTAATAAGATAAATAAAAGCTATTGAACAGTGTAATATTCTTCCAAAAGCTGAAACATTCTTAGTAACAAAGATATTAAATACTTCTGCGAATCCGATCACCTACGTAGTTATATCCAGTATAACAATTTCCAAGGCCTTCAATGGACGGTAAAGCGAAGCATTCTTTCTGAATTTGGAATTTGAAATGCAAGTGAAATGCAAAACAAACTGAAATAAAAACCTTACTTACAACTAAACTTACCTACTTGTACGATCATATACATTTTTATAATGTAAGATAAAATGAGATTGCATTTTTGTGAATTAACATACCTAATGTTATTTACGATTTTGAGGTATACAAACCATTAAAATGCTTAAAAATAAAACTTAAGATACATTGTTCGCGATGTTGGTGTTACGCAACCTCCATTCTGTGTTAGGCAGACACTTAATAAAATACAATAAATTGTATCATTATATCAAAACTTAAAGACAATGTGCAAGTATAAACAAAGATGAATGTGTGTATTCGGAAACTAACGAGAGACAAATTATAAATATAGTAAAATAACCTTCAAGGTACGCAAAATAAATGAAAATCTAGTAACTTAATAGACTTAAAATGGTAAAAAAATACCTAGGAGAATCTAAACAAAAATGGAGCACAAGTCAATTAAGGGTCTACTTGTCATAACCTATGTTAGTTTCCGTATACACATGGCATGCAGGCTCGGGGAGGGTTCACTTGGGGAAGGTGGCCAGCCCTTTGCTGAGGAGCCCGGCTGCGCCCTGCGCGCCGTCATGCGCTGCCGTCGAAAAGTTGGTCACCAACTGGAAGAAAACACGAGGGAATTAGTTTAAATAGTGGGCAATCCTACGTTGGTGGCGGTGTTATTGTTAGGTAGGTACGTTTGTTCGTTCGTTCGTTTCAGCCAAATGACGTCCACTGCTGGACAAAGGCCTCCCCCAAGGTTTTCCACAATGAACGGTCCTGCGCTGTCCGCATGCAGGCTCTTCCCGCGACCTTTACCAGATCGTCGGTCCACCTAGTAGGAAGCCTGCCCACGCTACGTCTTCCAGCCCGTGGTCGCCACTCGAGAACTTTCCTGCCCCAACGGCCATCGTCTCTACTAGCTATGTGCCCCGCCCACTGCCACTTGATTTTAGCAATTCTGCGAGCTATGTTACTTTGGTTCTCCTGCGGATCTCCTCATTTCTGATTCGATAGGTAGGTACAGTCAGCGTCAAATAGTTTTTGATACCTAAAATAGTCAAAATGTTCCAAACACATCTTTGTTACCATTAATTGGAATACTCGTAAGATTGTCCAATCAACTTTTTGATCACTGAGTGTCACGAACTATTTGACGCTGACTAAGTATGTACCTAATTATTTATAGGTATGTATGTTTCGTTTCATGAGCCATCTTACAAACTGCTGTGAACGGAAATGGAATCTCATCTCATGACGTTTATAGTGAAATGACTAATATTATGACGTTGCTACCAATCCACTTAGTTACTTCTGGAAGCGGCTTTCCTGTACAATCCGTGAAACGATTGCGAAATGAAAACTGCCACGTAACTTCTTACCATCTTAGACTGCATCTCACTTAACACCAGGTGCGATTGCGGTCAAATACCTGCCTTGTCTAGCATTAAAAAAAAACTTTGTCTAAGGGGCATTTGGAAGAAGCTTGCCGTATGTCTCTTACTGGCTGAGGAACTTGTCAGCGTCCTTGATCTTAGTGTGGGTGGCAAGCTCCACTCGCTTCAGCGTGGTGTCTTAAGGGGGCAGATATGATCTAGCATTGAGGGGTAAATTAGACCAAGCAGTGGGAGCAGCTTACCGTATCTCTCTTCTCGCTGAGGAACTTGTCAGCATCCTTGATCTTAGAGACTACAACATGGCCAACGTTCTTGAGGCCCTCGTCGGTTTTGAGTTTAACTCGCTTGAGGGTGTTGTCGAAGGTATTTTCTAGGGGGACAGGGAAGTCCCAACAGTAGGGGCAAAGAGCAACCTAGAGAGGGCTTACCGTATCTCTCTTCTCGCTGAGGAACTTGTCGGCGTCCTTGAGCATGGAGTCGACGACATGGCCGGCGTTCTTCAGACCCTCGTCGGTGGCGTGCTCCACTCGCTAGAAGGTGTTGTTGACTGAGCTATGTCAAGAGGGGGCAAGTAGGACTTAGCAGTAGGGGCAGCTTACCGTATCTCTCTTCTCGCTGAGGAACTTGTCGGCGTCCTTGAGTTTGGAGTCTACCACATGGCCGGCGTTCTTCAGGCCCTCGTCGGTGGCGTGCTCCACTCGCTTGAAGGTGCTGTCGACGGTGCTGTTGACGGCGTTGGTTGCGTCGGCAGCCGCCTTCTCTGCTGCCTTCTTGGACTCTTCTAAGGCAATGTCTGAAGTGAATAAGTAACGTTTGTCCTATTATAATGCTAAACTTAGGCTGAGTTGCATCACCTAATTTGACCGTAACTATAACGATAACCGGTGCTTTTTATATGGAGTTTGACAGATTTTTGACGTTTGTCAAAGTTAAAGTAAGATGGTGCAACCCAGCCTTAGGCTTATGGAGGTTGCACATGATAATGTGCAAGACCGCGTTTAGTTTACGAACGATGATTTTCGACTCGATTGCTTGATTCCGACCGGCGCGGTGTAAGTTTTGAGCCAGCTTGTTTAAATAAAGTACTGTGTAGATTTATCGATGGACACATCATCGTATTTTTGTCAATAAACAAAAACAAAAAACATAATTATTCAGGAACTGCTTTGATTGCATCATCGCTGTATTTAAATTATTCAATTTACAATATTAAAATAGACAAATTACTCGTATTTCGACATTGTAAAACTTGTTTTTATTACGGCTTTAAAACGCGTCACCACAACAAAGACATGAGACTTTTTGGCCGGCAAGAAGTTGAATTAGGAAATCCTTTGTATTTATTAACGGACGTATAAAAGTGCTTTTAAAAAGCCTATTTGCAAATATAAAATGAGTTTTATTTAGGGTTAGTACTCACTGGCTGCCCTCTTGGCCTCTTCCTTGGCGGCCTCGGCGGCGGCCTTGGCCCTCTCCTTGGCGTCTTCAGCTGCCTTCATCGTCTGCGCCTTCGCATCCTCGGCTGCCTTCTTCGTCGTGTCCATGGTCGTGTGGATGGCATCTGAAGAGAAAATATTTATAAGAATAACATACACGAAAACGTCGTTTAGCATTAGTAGGGTTTTTTAGAGATTAGAATCGCTCATTTGTCGTGGGTTATTTCAAAAGACACACACTTCACTTCAATAAATAGAAATAATTCAGTTAGACAACACAAATAAACTTTTCAATGGAGAAATGTGTTTAAAAAGTTTGTCATTGTAAGCGGGTCAGTTAATCTTGGACATTAGACATATTAGTTTCATGAAAGTAATTATATTCACTCAAGAAAATCTGTTTAGATCATTCATTAATGAAAACCAATGCGCGAATAGTTTACCAGTAGATTCTTCAACTATACATATACTCTTTGTGCCGTTCAGGGCAGAGTTTGCCCCTCATTTAGTAGCATCGAACTTAGTATCAATCAGACTAGAAAATAGTCGCTAGTTAAACTCAAGCAAGTATAACAATTGCACCGATTACCCATTGATGTCTTAATGAAAGACTTCTGTCTCAATTGAACAATTGTTATGGCGCCAAACTCTTTTATTAACGACACGTCGTTAATTGTTCTGTTAAGCATGACTAATCACCTATCTGCCTGATTAATATGTCAAAATTTTTCAACTAAAAATAAACAAGCAGGGAAAATGCTACGTTGTTACTTACCTGAAGAACATTCAGCTATTTCTTCAACTTCGTTCTCGATCTTTTCAAGAGACTCTGAGGTGCTAAATAACGTGCTTGTTACTGTATCTACGGAAAAGTTAGTGAGAGTTAAAGAAAAAAAGCAGAAAATTAGAAAAGAAAACCACATGCAACCCAAGAAATGCCTTAAAATTAATTAGGTTATGCTAGTTGTGTAAGTTGGTAGATTTTTTCTTTCACGCCACAAATTCATACAATCAGAATAATATCAAATTGTTAAAGTTTAACCATTTCAGACATTGTACGAAAACTGAAGCCTAAAATTAAGCATTATTCAACTGCAACTTAAACTGGTAAACAGGTATGTTTTAGTCATAACTAAGTATACCTATCCAATTTGCAATCGTACCTATCTAAGAGTATAATGACGTCACACAACAAACAATCACAAAACGAAAAACATTATTATTTATTTTTGGCTGACCTTTGGCTGACCCTACAAAAGCAGAGCTTTTGTCTACTGCAGATGAAGCCCCATTTTTGGTTGTGTCTACAGTGCCTGATACAGTGTTTGCTACTGTGTCTACAATTAATAAATCATAGTAAATAACACAACAAATAATATTAAGTAAAAGCAACTGATGAATGATAACCAATGATAACCAAAAGATAAATAATAAAGTATACCTTTAGCAGAATCAAAGAAACTTGCGCCCTTGTCTACTGCTGAAGCAGTGAAATTTTTGGTTGTGTCTACAGTAGCCGATACTGTGTTTGCTACGGTGTCTACAAGAGTAAATAAAACGATTAAAAATAATCATCCTACTAAGTACAAGTTCGCAAAATAAAAGCATTATAATACCTTTAGCAGAGCCCACTAATGATGTTCCTTTGTCAAACGCGGACGAAGCAACATTCTTAGTTGTGTCTACAGTTGCCGATACAGTGTTTGCTACGGTGTCTACAACGGTAAATAAAACGATGTAAATAAATATTGCTATAATTATAGGTAAGATGAACCTCTAAATGCAAATTAAAAGCATAAAATACCTTTAGCAGAGCCCACTAAAGATGTTCCTTTATCAAACGCGGACGAAGCAACATTCTTAGTTGTGTCTACCGTTGCTGATACTGTGTTTGCTACAGTGTCTACAATAAAAGATAAAACGATACAAATAATAAATATTCCTCTCATAATGGGTATGAACCAGTATGAACCTTTAAATGTAAATTAAAAGCATAAAATACCTTTAGCAGAGCCTACTAGTGATGTGCCTTTGTCAAATGCGGACGAAGCAACATTTTTGGTCGTGTCTACTGTGGCGGATACAGTGTTTGCTACAGTGTCTACAAATAAAAGGAAAATAAAACGATAAGAATAAATCTTCCTATCCTAATGGATATGGGCATTTCTACGGGGACGACCGATCGACCTACTGGGGCGAAAAAAGTACCTTTAAAATTGAAGTACGGACTTGAAAAAAATCACACGTATTTATAGGACTCTTGACTTGATGGAGAGCATATTTAGAAGACCGCCAGGTTTTACATCTCGCCTTGAAAAAATCCGAAAGTTCAAAAACGGGCGAAATTTGGCCTAAAATGGAGTGTCCGGTTTCCAGAATTTACTCGTTCTTGCTTCATAACTTTTGAAATAATAACTTCCCCATTATGAAACCCACATTCACAGAACAAGGGATAGTTAATAAAGCTATATAAATGAGTTTCTTTATTGCAAGTCCTTGGGTTTTAATACAGTAACACATTTAAATTTTGTCCGACGTGTGTGCCTCAATTCCGTGATTTTTACTTTTGTGCTCATATATCACTAACAACGCACAATACGAACACCCACGCCTGATTCCCATAAACTAGCAGTTGCACTCGAGTGGTCGAGCAGTATAAAAGAGGGATCAGTCGCTTTGAGGAGCATTTTTCAGAGGTTTGAAATCACTCAGAATTTTTGGTCACTGGTCATTTCTCAAACCGGTGTGCGATATTAATAATGTTCATGAAGTATTTAATGAGATTACTGCTGAATTAATTAAGTATTTAACTGATATCTGCCATTACGTTTGGTAGAAATCGTTGTAATTTATAATATTTTCGAGTAATTTGATGAAATGTGATTTTTCCTCAATTCCGTGGATCTCAATTCCGCGGAATATGGGGCATCGAATTGAGAAAACACGTACACCGAATTGATATTAAATGAAAATAGATACTTTTATTGTGCTATAAATTGTTTGTGTAACTTAAAATAATAATGAAATCAATAGAGCATAATAATAGGGTGAACTAACAATCATTGGACCGTACCAGTCATTGGACAGAAGACAATAAAACTAATTTTATGAGGTTTCATTAAAAAAAATACACTGCTATTGCTATCTCATTAAAATAATTCTTCCAGGTTCTTCCCTCGACCTTCACCAGATCGTCGGTCTACCTAGTGGGGGCCTGCTCACTGGTCCGTGGTTTCCACTCGACAACTTTTCAGTCCCAACAGACATTATCTGTACGAGCTATGTGTCCCGCCCACTGCTACTTGATTTATGCAATTTTACGGGCTATGCCGGTCACTTTGGTTCTCTTGCCGATATTCACATTTCTGATTCTTATTAGGCTCATAGTAAGCGACCAAGTTTCACATCCATACACCATCACTGGCAACACACACTGGTAGAAGACTTTTGTCTTAAGACGCTGCGGTATTTCAGAAGTAATAGCGAAGCTTCCCGATCGATGCTTAGCTGAGTTGAATTCAGCGATAGACCTCTTTCTCAAAGTTGGACCTAACTATCTGGACTCTTGTCCCAGGTATACACAATTGTCAACAACTTCGAGTGTAGTCTCCAACCTTCAGAGGAGTGGGTGCAACACGGACATTTGACATGATTTTTGTCTTGTCCATGTTCATTTTGAGACCCACTTGTTGAAAGGCTCTACGGAGGCCATGACTCGGATATCATCCCCGATATCGCGACTCCTTGGTCTTCTGTATAATCTGCCGTAGCGTACCTGTGTGTGTACCATAATACTAAAGCCTTTTCGGAAACAAGCTTGTTCGGAAGACTGGAAGTCGTCGAGTCTGCGAGCGAGATAATTCGTAAGGACTCTCGAAAACAGTTTGTAAACACGCCTCATAAGTGAGATGAGTCTATAATGCTATCACTACACTTCTGTGCCATGCCGGAGGCGTTTTTTCTTCGAGAATGACGTAATTGAACTGCTTCTGTAGAGCCTTTAGTACCGGCGAAGCTCAGCTATAATGCCGTAACACCTGGTACCTTGTTGTATTTCAGCTATTTGAGTGCCATTTTAATCGTGTACAAACTGACGTCCGATATAATATCTTCGGTATAGTGTCAGGTCAATCTAGCTCTTGGGTTTTGCAATATTTGTTTTATGTTTAAGGTTAAGAATAAATAAACAAAGAGACCCTGTGTTATGTATTTATTTGTTTTATTTAAATAAAATTAAAATAATATATAAAAATTAAGAATTTATTATAGTTCCTTATTAAACATATTGATTAGGATTTTTGTTTTATTCCATTGGTATTTCAGACACATAAACCTAAAAATGAACCATCTAACTAATAGACCAGCAATCAGATATCAAAACGTTTTAAGTATTTATTATGTTAATTATTGAAATACATTAGGCATTCATCACTTCATAATGTCATCAATTCTAAGTTTGCGGAGCGATTTTTATATTTGGAGATTCATTTCTCAATTCCGTGATTCATTTTCTCAATTCGGTGCTCTCTCAATTCGATGCTTAACATTTCTCATAAACCACTTCATAATATTTAGTGACAATGCTATTTTTACATTCAGAATGGAGTAACATTTATTTTTTTGTATTGAAACTACTTAAAAAGCTAAATATAAATTTTAGCACCGAATTGAGAAAAAATACACCGTACAGTAGAAATGCCCATATGAATCTTTAAATGCAAATGAAAAGCTTACAATACCTTTAGCTGAGCCCACTAATGCTGTTCCTTTATCAAACGCGGACGAAGCAACATTCTTAGTTGTGTCTACTGTTGCCGATACTGTGTTTGCTACGGTGTCTACAATGGACAATAAATAACGTAAAATTAAACTTTGTATTATGAAAAGCTTTTACAATTTGAAACCAAACGTAAAAATGATGAAATTGTAATGGTAATGAATGAAATTGATAAATTTTACCTACCTTTGGCTGAACCTACTAATGATGTGCCTTTCTCAAATGCAGAAGAAGCAACATTTTTAGTTGTGTCTACAGTAGCTGATACTGTGTTGGTGACAGTGTCTACAATAAATAAAAAATAAATAAACAAAAATACAACCAAACTGAATTGTAACTCAGGAATACTGAACTTTATTACCTTTGGCTGAACCTACAAGGGATGTGCCTTTCTCAAATGCGGATGAAGCTACATTTTTGGTTGTGTCTACGGTGTTTGATACGGTCTCTACAAAAATATAGTACGCAGTTAATAAAAGCATAAAACAAAAACTAAAGATGAAATTTATGACGATAAATTATACCTTTAGCAGTTCCTACCAGTGACGTGCCCTTGTCTATTGCGGCCGCTGCTACATTTTTGGTTGTGTCTACAGTCGCCGATACAGTGTTTGCTACGGTGTCTACAATAGTTAAAATAATAATAAACAAAAGAAAATAGAACAAATAAAACAAACAAAAAGTAAAAATAAACAATTTTGTAATACCTTTAGCCGTGCCTACTAATGTAGTGCCTTTTTCTACAGCGGCAGCGGCAACATTTTTAGTTGTGTCTACAGTAGCCGATACCGTGTTCGCTACGGTGTCTACAAAGAATAATTAAATAGTAAGGATATATCAAAACAACATAAAAAGCTTTTTTAAATGCAAATGAACATCAATGACCAACCTTTGGCAGAACCTACTATGGATGTGCCTTTTTCTACTGCAGCTGAAGCCACATTTTTAGTTGTGTCTACTGTGGCAGATACGGTGTCTACAAAAATAAATACACTACAGTAATGAAAACCAGTCCAATGATTCTATGGTTCATGTACAAATATCTACCCAGTGTATACCTTTAGCAGCGCCTACAAGTGATGTGCCCTTTTCTACTGCAGCCGAGGCCACATTTTTGGTCGTGTCTACTGTGGCAGATACTGTGTTTGCTACGGTGTCTACAATAAAAATAAAATAAAAAGTATTTTTGAAACCAACAAAAAACAAAAAAAACAGTGATTCTATGTATCTACCTCTAGCAGTGCCAACTAGTGATGTCCCTTTGTCTACTGCAGCTGCAGCTACATTCTTAGTTGTGTCTACAGTGGATGATACTGTGTTTGCTACGGTGTCTACAAAATTTGAACAAAAATGAAAATAAAGTACTAAATGAGAAAATAAATGTATGGTCAAGGTCATAAACTGTAATGTTATTTTACAGCAGTTTTGAGATAATAATTTATTTACTAAGCCATAGGGAGTAAGCACTAAAAATTTAATGTGAAGCGTTTTTTGGTTTATTTACCTTTAGCAGTGCCTACTAACGTGGCACCTTTGTCTAAAGCCGATGATGTAAAATTCTTTGTAGTGTCTACGGTAGCTGTCACAGTGTTTGCTATAGTGTCTACAGAAGCAGAATGAATTAACATTAAATGGTTTATTTACATGAATTTGATAAACATATACTTAATGGTAATGATACGGGTAAATTAGCACAAAATGGATGACAACTTGACAGTGGAAACATAAATTAGCACAATAACGTTAATGAACTTTGAAACCTTTGGTTGCTCCAGCGATTGAAAGTCCCTCATCGTAAGCCGAGGTCGAGACATTCTTCGCCGAGTCTACTGAGTTTGCAATCGTATCTAAGAAATGAAGGTCACGTAAAATACCATCCATTGTAAAAGTCAAATATTCCTATTTCGACTACCACTCGTCCATTGTCATCCAGACCATCCAAAATCCTACCACACTGATTTGTGTCTGTCTATTCCATCTACTCGTAGTATAATTACAATAGGTAGGTTTCTAAATATCTGCCTAAAGTTATTTTTATTTATATTGTTTGTTTTAAAAACATGCCTACCTTTAGCACTGCCCACTAACTCAGTTCCTTTTCCAATGGCAGATGCTGTGACATTTTTAGTTGTGTCAACTGTGCTGTTCACCGTGTTCGCCACGGCATCTAAAATTGTTTCCCACGTAATTATATTGCGTGTCTTAGGTGTTTAACACAAGAACAACATTACTCAAGTTCCTATACCAATAAAATTGCGATAATAACTTAATGATTGTTTTCCTGAACAAAACAAAAACTATTATTAATAAATGGTAAGTTAATAATAACTTCCTATCGCTAATTTTATTTAATGCTGCTATTTTAATTAACAATTAATCTATTTCTGATTTAGAACGTGTAATGATAACTATAAATACCTTTAGCGCTGCTAACGTATGTTTTGCCTGTATCCACAGTAGAGTTTACAACATTTTTCGTGGTATCGACTGTGTTTTGGTAGGTGCTTGTAACGGCATCTACAAAAGTACAATGAACTAAGGAAAAAGCAACAAAACAAATGTGAAACCAAATTCAAATTAATGATAAATACCTTTGGCGGAATCGACGTACGATTTCCCTAATTCGACTGTGTTATGGGCTGCATTTTTAGTGGAATCTACCGTACTGGCTACAGTATCTACAAGGGAAAATACAACTTAAAAAATTAACAAAACAAAAAAAAAACAAAAGCTGACGAAAACAAAACACTGATAACTGTCAAAGCAACGTGTCCTACCTTTAGCACTATCGAAATACGACTTTCCAACGTCGTAAGCGGAATAGGCGGCGGTCACCGACGCATTCAGAGCCGATTGCAATGAGCTTTCTGCTGAATCTAAAAGCGAGGTTTAGACTAGCAACAAAACTTGCAGAAATTGACTTCCTCAAGCTGTCACCACTGTATATATCTTGCAGAAGTTGGTTTTCCACAGCTATTTGCGTAGTGGTAAACAGCTTGTTGAAGTCAATTTCTGCAAGTTTTATCGCTAGTCTAAACCTCGCTCAAAGCGTTTAGTTGGCAAACAAACAAAGGGTTAATAACGGGGTGCAAATAAAGGACACAACTCGCAGATACCTTTAGCACTGTCTACGAATGACTTGGTAGAGTCGGCAGCGTATTGCGCTGTGTTTTTGGTGCAATCGACAGTAGAGTTTACTGTATTTGCAATTTTATCTACAACATTAACAATATTATTATCGTGATAGATTTCTCTAAGAAAATCTACTTTGCTAACGCTATCTAAAACCAGATTTCAGTAATCTAGATATTGTTTAAAGGGGAAATGAAAATTTACAATGACTTAGGTATGTAGGTGATGGTCCGATTTAGGTTATAGATTTGATGAAAATTACTTATATCTTTATACCTTTAGCACCGGTAGCAAAAGATTTGCTCGTGTCAAATGCGCTTTGTGCGGTCTTTTGGGTGGTGTCAATTGTGCTTTGGGCTGCGCTTGCGACTGTATCTACGAAATCAAAATAACAAGCAAATAAAGATGGCTGAAAAATATAACAAAAAAATAAAATAATATGAGGGAAACCTGTATAAATTCTAGAAAGTAAAAAGGATAACGAACTTAATACTGAAATAGGCGAGAATGGATTGACTAACCTAAAGATACATCGATGTGGTGAAAGCAAGAGAAACTTGCCAAGAACGTGGGAGGAAAATTAACGGAACAACATGACGACAGGAGACGTGTTAATGATTCGAGGTATTGAACCTATGCACTATTTTTTGTCGATAATATAAACAAACACCTAACGATAAAACACGAGGTTACTAAATATAAATACTTTAAAACTTTAAAGTAAAGCTTTGGATAAGTACATTAGGGATTAATAGAGAGACAAGTCTCAGAACATTGTTGTTCATCAAATCGAGACACAAATCATCACAGTTATAGGCATCGCAAAATATTGCCAACTTGCCAGTAAATAAAAAAAATGGTTCTTCATTTGGCCCGTAGTAGCTCTCGGATAGAGCTTTAAAGCTTTAAGTTACGGAATGGCTGGGCTAGACCTAATCAAGCTTCAACGACGATAAACGTGTACATAAATATGTCTTATTAATTACCTTTGGCGCTCCCAACATACGACAGACCTGTGTCCACAGCTCCCTGAGCGGTACTCTTGGTAGAGTCCGCGACGCTACAGATACCATCTACAAAGTGCAATGCAACAGTTAACAAGCAAGTGCTGATAAGTTAAGAACTACTGTGCTTAATAAGAAAAAAGTGTGTTAAGTCAAGAATAAGAAACATGCAGTGTTTGTGAGAAACAAAGTTATAAAGATAATTAAAGTATAAAGCAGAGTTGTAAGGAAGGAAATAGTCTCCTTCAAGGCTAGAATGATGACTTCATCTCGAGGTTATTGGAAGGCTACGTAAAGTGTGATCTCACCTTTAGCTGTGTTCACCGCAGATTCGGCTGCCTTCTTTGAGTTATCAACTGTGGTTGCAAGTGTATCTACGAATAATAAAAGTGCAATTATAGCTACTTATGCGATACATTTCATACTAAAAATACTACTAAAGGACTGGTGTACAAGAAGTTGAAAGATTTGATTTTCCAATTTTAGAAAGGTACTCGTAACTACTAATTAGGTTTGGCAGACCTTATTGATATGATGCTACTTTCTATGGGACTACTCTCTAAAGTACTATGGTACTAATCAAGCCCAAAATCATCAAAAATAAGTGCTCAAACTACTCTGCTACCAATTTCTAACTACCAGAACTACCTTTTCAGGTCCCAGGATGCTGGTGCCTTACCTTTAGTGGTGTCTACGGCCTTCTTGCCATCAGCCACGGCGCGGCTGGCGGCGTCCTTGGCCTCTCCTGCAGCCAGGGACACCTTTGACATCTCCTTGTCCAGGGCATCAATGGCTGACTGCTTGGCGTTGGCAGCTGGAGAAGATTTATGGTTTAGTATAACTAGTAGGAGAAATCTCACATGGTGTTCTTTCAACTACTCAAGGCTTTAAGAAATAGGTGACAGAAGTGATAGAGGTCCTCGAACTCAGTCGATCTACTTGTTAGGGCAAACAAATTTAATTTGTAGAGGTTTGTGCCCTGAAATGGGCTCAATATGGCAATCAAGAATTTGAATTTGAGACCGTGTTACAACCTAAAACCTATTTTCGGTGTGATTTCATCTTTACTAAGACTTAGAATAGCGCGGTTGATAAGGAAAACACTATGTAATTTAGGAATATAAAACGGTTAATCAGATGGCTCTAAACACGAGAACCTGAGGAGGTCGACCTCGAGCGTTCAACGCAACCAGAGTTGCTTAGCCATTCTAAATCCAGGACTTGGGGTGAACGACACTTACAATAAATCAGCAAGCCCCAATAATCATATTCGTTATAATTTCGGAATTTTATTGGTGTCATTTAATGCTAATGCGCAGTTAAAAGATAACTGATCACGCGCGACGGAGGTAGAGCCAGTAAGTCTCTATAAACGGACTCCAATTAGCTTAGACGCTGATAATATCTTAATAGCATTGTTGCGCAATCAATGTCAGCCAAAAGGTTAAGAGAATGAAACAATAGTCCAAGTTAATACACTTTTGTTTTTAAACGAAATAGGACGATGAAAACAACTCTAAAGTCTGACGCTACCTTTCCTTTGAAGAAATACAAGTAGGTAATGTTTATTTATAAAATTTTATTCATCAAGAAAGAAATCTTTGATGATTCAAGAATTCGCATGAATCATTCATGCTTACATTATCAATTAGTACAACCAAATTGTTAACTCGATAAATGATTAGTGGAGCACTAACTAATTACTTAATCATCGGCTGCTGCGGGAAATTCTAGACAATCCATTAATTAAGTGCTACGCATTCAATGTTGCAATAATTACTGTATTGTAATCACCAGGAGTTACGTCTTGAGATTTTCTTTCCTTTTCATATGTGAGCAATCTCCTACCTTATTTTCGGGAATCTAACAATTAAATTTATTCATCTACAATAAAATACTATCGCATTTATAGTGACCGTAATAGCCTGCAGAATTGCTAAAATCAAGTGGCAGTGGTCGGGGCACATAGCTCGTAGAGATGATGCATGGCCGTTGGTTGGCCGCTGGGGCAAAAGTCAAAAGTTCTCGAGTGGAATGGCGACCACGGGCCGGAAGACGTAGTGTAGGCAGGCCCCCTACTAGGTGGACGAACGATCTAGTGAAGGTCGCGGGAAGCAAAGGATCGGTCGTTATGGAGATCCTTGGAGGAGGCCTTTGTCCAGCGGTGGAAGTCATTTGGCTGAAAAAAAACGAAGAACTTGGAGTGCAGGTGTGGTTTTGTTCCTCAGTCGAAGAAGTACATGATGTCGTGCGCTGCGTGCCCAAACAACTGCTCGCAGGAAGATTTAATGAAGGCTACTGACAACGCCACTCTTGTAGCGGAGTTTTGGGCTGACACTGTGTAGGTTTGTTGTCGACACTTCAAGAAGAAGAAAGAAGAACTGTCGCACTTACCACTACCAGCAGCGTCCTCAGCGGTCTTTTGGGCGCCAGCGATGATCTCCCCGGTCTTCTTCGCCTGTTCTTCCACCACGTGGGCGGCCTCCTGCGCCTTCTCCTGGGCCACCTGCTCCGCATCCTTCTTCTTGCGCTCGAAGAGAGACGCGGTCTTCTCTCCGATACTCCGGAACGCTCCTGCAGGGGTAGAGTCAGTTTTAGAATAAGTTATTTATTTATTTTATTTTTATTTTTAAGTCTGTAACACTGTGCATGGCATGTTGTTACGTAGCAGCATTTTGGTGTCATTTAGTCGGCCGTTTGGTGTAGTGGTTCAGAACGGACTACTATGCCGAGAGGTCCCGGGTTCGATTCCCGGCCGGGCAGAAATTGAAATGATGAATTTTAATTTCTGTGACGGGTCTGGGTGTTACTATGTATAATATGTATGTATTTAAAAAAAAAAAAGTATATAAGTAATATATCCGTTAAGCTAGCACCCATAACACAAGCATATTCATTGCTTACTTTGGGGCTAGATGGCGCTGTGTGAGATTGTCCAAAGATATATTTATATTTATATTTCATTTGTAGGTACAGTTAGCGTCAAATAATTCGTGACTCCCAGTGACCAAAAAGTTGACAACACAATTATTTCGATTGTAACAAGGACGTGTTGCGAACTTATTGTCTACTATGGGTGTCATGTCATGAACTATTTGACGCTGACTGTAACATATTATTGTTGTAGCGTCGAACGTAACAACAAAAGAGGTTTTTTTGAGGAGGGTAAAATAAATCCATGTACAGTCGTCAGATCAGACTGAATCTTTATTTTAAAATAGCACCAATTGCAACTCCATAAGACCAGTGTTTAGCCAAATGTGCCGCCATTTGTACATGTGCTGTATGTCGGCGTCAGTCAAGGTTAACTTCAGATTATGTCATTCAAACCTGGTATTCATTTATCATGGACATTCCTATTGTGTCAGTTACAATTAATTACAGATTGAGTACTCTTACTGCTACTGGATTAATTACATAATACATCACAAAATTCATTAGGTTAAAAATATTTTATCAGTAAAACAAACCATTAAGGTCCATAAAATAATCCTGATAATGTCATAGATGCACAAGATATAGCAATATATCCTTAATTTACTAGAGCGCGTAATGTAGAATGGGCGGTAAAATTTAACGACAGGCTCCACCATAGCGGGGCTGGAGTAAACAACTTTAATAATGCATGACGGTTCGCACTCAATGCATCAATTAACGCGGAATACATTTAAATCTTAAACAGAATTTCTTAAACAGCCAACAATCTGTGCTGGGATATTATAAGATAGACCTGAGTAGGTTCATAACGTTTTTTCACTGAATACAACTAACTAAGCCGGGAAGAAGTACCTAGAACCCATGATTTTTTTACTTTGTAGTCTTTCCAAATCCTGAGACAGTCATTTAAAATTATTGGAAAACGGTTTAATAGTGACCTACATTCAACAAGATAACTTAATTGATGTTACTCAACCTATATCAATAATACAATGTCAACAAGATTATCTAAAAATAATTGGTTTCTTAATTAAGATAAACTTTGACGTAGCAATAAAATATAATAATATCAGGAAATAATATAGCTTTTTATACTTTTCATCAGGTATGAGTATTTTGAAAATGCCACAATTGCTACAATAAAAATATTGTTCATGAAATTTTATATTAGGCTCAAATGAAAATAGGTATTATTGATTTCAGTAATCCTTAATTGTTGATTTATTAAATGAAAAAATCGCATTTATTAATTGAAATTACATTTCGAAATTATTTTTTAGAATAAAAATAAAAGTGCTAGATAGAATAGAACGATAAATACAATAAATTACACGTAAGGTAGGTTATACGAATGACGCACTATTTAATAGAAAAATCGATATAAATATAATATTTAGCCGTGAACTTGGCTCTGCGACAGCAACGTGTGACTGTTTATATTGATTTCTTGTGACTTTCATCGCGGTCAAGGTGTCTTTTAGCAATACTATTATTTCATAGTTATCAGGTGTTAAGTCACATACAAGTGGTTTTAACTAGTTTGTACACAGGGGAATTTATCAAGATGTTGCACAAAATAATTATACATAACGTAGGTATTTTTCACTGTAGATCGGTAGACATACAATAAGATTTCAAAGAAACCTGAAAACTCATACTTACTAGTTACTAGTTTTTATTTTAGTCCCATGGAAACGTAAAGATATTTCGTGCAATTTAAAATATTTACTTGCTATTTCAATAAAATCTACATGGAAATTTTCAAACCGATAAAATGGTTTTCCGTGAACAAGTCTCTAAAAAGACACCACAAACAAGAAAGATTTATAAAAACAATCTTGAACTCACCAAGGTTCTTGTCTACCGGAATGCGTGTAATAAACATAAATACCACATTTAGATTTAAATCGTTCCAAAACCATGCGAGTATGTAAATATTTACAATCTACGTCTACGTGGTAAGGTTCACTATGCGAAAGAAAATGATCGAGGTCGGGCAAGGTAAATATTGTGTAGACCAGTATTCTAAAACGATAATCAGTTAAGCTTTTAAGAGTTTCAAGCCTTTGATTAGTCTAAAGATTGAAGTTAAACCAATCACAGGATTGAGTAATCGTTCCAGAATACGGGTCTATGTGAGTAAATTGACCAGTAAAATCTATTTAAGTTATTGTGTCTATTTACAGGAATATTGTGTATGTGTGTTATTCAATGTGCGTCATGTAGAGTTAGTAGTACATGCGATTGCAATTCAATATGTATGTACAAAACGATATGGTTTTTAGCCTATTGTGATATAGTATGTAATAGTCATGCAATTGAACTCTACATAAACTTAGCGATTTTTAACGTTGCTACTGAACTCTCTCTAAAATTCCCCAACTACTAGAAGCGTATTTATTAGGCATCCAATTCATACTTTCATACTAGCTTAAAAATATCCATAGTTTTATCTCCATTGGTGTATTATTTCAGGGCAAATAAAATTAATATTTAATTGTTTTCATTGTGTAGGCTTAAATACCTAGTAAACTTATGAGTAAATTAGAAAAAAAAGCTTCCTAGGCATAAGTAGAATAGTGTCCGTACTTTGCTCTTTATCTTATATCGTCATCATAGCCATTCACACGTCAGTATCGTGCCGAAAAAATAAAAGACAAATGACTCTACATTCAGCACGTGAGTGGCGTGTCACCTCCGGGCATCGATCTCGGCCACTTGACACGGGAATAGCCACCACTCACTCGGTCAGCCGGCCGGGGGTAGGGCTGCTAAAGCAGTTTGACTGTTTTTATTTATTTTTGTTTGTCTTACACTTGACGGTTATTGTGGATAGAAAACGAATGATATGATTTTTATTGCGCTTGTAATCACTAGTAATTTTTATTATTTCCTCAATAAAAAAATAAATAAAGAGGAGTGTATTACAGCAAAATTAGTTTATTCCTAGTCTAGTGTGATGAACGTAAAAATAATCAATATTGTCATAATAATAAATCTTAAAATTATTACATGTGCAGCCACTATATAGACTTTTAAGGTATCTTATAAGATACAGTACATAAAAAGAGTGGTTCAAGAAAAAATCTAGAGTAAAGAAATTCTGTGTCAGTTCATCAGTTGTGAAATCACTAAACCTGCAAAGTAGTAACAACAACCCCCCTAAAGAATAGACAATTATAAACTCATTATCACTCATCTGCCCGCCACATGCGACCTACATTCTAAAATCAAATTAAAGGTTGACAACCCTGCCCGAGAGCAACGCTCGTTGTTTGGCAACCTAGCATTGATGTGACCCAAATAACTCAGGAAGCACTCGAGGTAGTCTTGAGGTACGTAAGTAAGGCACTCCCTTCGAGGGGCCGTTCCCTACAAGTACCTTGCATCTGGCTAATGTTTGATATTGCTAAACGTTTTCATATTTCTGAAGCGCTTGCGCAATTTTGGGTGTATGTTGCAAGAGAAGATGTATTTATAAACGCCCTGTACAGATGAGATTTAGTGGAATATTGTCTGTGGAGCAATAGGATCAGACAAATGGATAGTTTAAGATTGGAAACCAATAACCCAAATGTTAAGTTTCGAAAAAAGGGGTAGGGTATAGTAATTTGTCACCGTTACGAGAACTACGAAATATGAAAGTGCTACGAGCACTTGCTACGTGTCGTAGCGTGCTTTTAAGTTCAGCATTTTCATCGCTGTAAACTTTTATATCAGTCGTAAAGGAAAGTTTCACACAATAAATAATAGCTGAAAGTTTATTTTCAAAGCTGTATTGTATAAACTTTTCTCTCCAAATGAACGTGTAATTGTATTTGCCACCGTCGCGACGAGTGCAGTATTATTGTGCTGATCAAAATATCCTACAGCAGATTCATGTTGTTCATACGTAATACCTACTTAAAATTACGTCATCTGTTCGTAATTTGTAATTCATTCAGTGATTCATTTAGCAACGTACATTTCTGATTGATTCAATTAGCTTCAAAATCATAGGTAACGCGATCGTGTTCAGAAGGTTAATGAAATAGTGAGAGCAGATTATCACTGAAAAAAATGTTTGGTTACTGCTTACACAAAAAAAGTGTTAACTATAACCAAACTAAGTCTAGCTCACCACAGAATTATTTGTTTAATTTACACAACATTTTGTTCCTCATAACCAAAGTGTTCGGTGGTCACTTTTGTTAAAACTTTTGTTGTGTAAGCAGTAAACAAACATTTTTTTCAGTGTATTACAGCGAGTTTCTCACATTTCAAAGTACTTAACAATTATTTGAAATAACCCGAATAGAACGAGCATTGAGCATTGACCTATAAATAGAGCAATCCAAAGTCCGCTGCGACAAGTAAACAACGAATGCTATGGAAAATTACAGACTGAAGGAAAACAAAGAACAATTATGAAATTCTTATGATATTGCCTCTTTGTGTTGAGGAAGGTCTATTTTCAGTACTTCTTGTGTAACTTTCATGCAATAAGGATTAGTAGCTACTGGTTTAATTTCGAAAATTAGCACTGTGAATAGTAAAGTCAAAAAAGGAATATGTGCTCGCTCCGAGTATGCTGGCACCAGAATCTTCCACGATCGTACACAAATAGCGTATAAATAAATAATCAAAATACAAATTAATAAAACAAATAAACCCTACAGTAATTAAAGAAATATGAACTCATGAATCTGTAAGATTTCAGCAATTTCAGCGATAAACATAAAATATTTTATATTTACTGCCAATACAAGCGAAACTCTCTCGTTTAATATGATGTAATCCATTAAACATAAGAGAAACATGTAGCGCTCCCGACTGCCAGTCGCCCTACATTGTAGAGACCGTAAAATGTCGATTACGCTTTGACGAGCTATAATGTAGAGTTAGTCGGTTATATGAATGTTAAGATTTTGGTTTACATAATCTGATGATACCTACAGTGGCTAAAGATATCTGGAAACTTTGTTTATAAACATACAGGGTGTCCCAAAAACAATGGACATTGTTTTTGAGACACCCTGTATAATTAAAGCTTGCCTATAAAAACTAGATACGCACTTCTATTATATTAATTTTAATTGACAAAGACGAAAATTACTTGCGATGCGAGTTCAATTTCTACTTATTTATTATTTTTTTTAATTAGTTTTTAACAGATTGAGCTACACTTTTCCATATTTACAATTCCAAATGTGCATAAAAGTGACAAAATAAAATTGTTTATTGAATAAATTATGCCAAATGGTAGAGCCAATATGTTATCCACATCTTTGCTAAAAAAGGTTTTATTTGGCAAAGCCCATGGAAAAACACAACAGATAACCAACCAATCAATAACCTTTCAGCCACCATTTACTTAATACTACAGCAAGCAATAATCCGCCCTATACCATTCAATTAGTGCCTAGCACAGGGGTTCCCAATCTTTTTCATCCCGCGGCGCAGTTACAAAAGTATTTTCACGATGCCCTGCCCTTTGAAAGAGATACAGTCGAAAGAAATAGGCGCCTATAGTGATAGTTGATAGTATTAAGGTCAGGTAGATAGGAACAAAAATTAAAATATCTACATATTATTATCTACAACTAGCTGTGCCCGCGACTTCATATGCGTGAAAATAGTTTGAATAATATTTCCCGTTTTTGCAACATTTTTCTTTACTGCTCCACTCCTATTAGTTATAAGGAGATGTTTATATAGCCTTCCTTAATAATCTATCTGTCATCTATCTCTATGCTATCCAACACAATTTTTTTCAAATCGGACCAGTAGTTCCTCAGATTAGCGCGTTCAACCAAATAAAAATAAACTCTTTCCCCCTTATTAATAAAAGTTACACCCTAGTTGATCTCTGGCTTAAGTTGTCATTTAGTATGGAAATGTCATTTTAATCCAGTGTTCATCCTAGGTGTAACTTTTTATTAATAATGGGGTTTAGCTTTATAATATTACATAAGTAAGTATAAATATGAAATTTTTGCGCACCCTTTGGGAACCCCTGACCTAGCGTCCCACCCGTGACCTACAGACCCGCTGCTATAGCTTTTCCAGCTAACTCAATTCGCGTAACGCAGTTACCGACGCCCGGGCGTCTGGCACCGCCCGGGTGGCATCGATCCACTAAACATACCTGCAGATATGATGGAAACTTTGTGAAAACCACTATTATAAAAGAATTAGTCAGCTTGCAGTTATTAGGGAGATAGTAACTTGACTTTGGGAGGCCTTTGTCAAGCTGGTCATAAGGTTGAAACAAACTAGACAACAATGAAAGACATTTAAATTAACTCGGAAAATTAAACCGTAATCGCGAGACAAAGAAGCTGAGAATTTTTTTGCTGGGTAGCAACTTGTCTTTGCGCAAAGAAAGTGAGTATTTTTATTTTCTAAAAGATTTATCAATTTAGGCGATATGGTCCAAAAAAGTAATTTGACCCAAAGCTCCGAAAGTCTCATAAAAAATTCGAAAATATTATGAACCTGAACTTAATATATTCCGTGCTATAAAGAGCCTGAGAAAGACAAAAGGCCGATCTTGAGAAAAATCTGTGGTTTTATTCTACTTAGAAAAACAAATGCCCTCCAAAATCAGGCAGGGGCATCTTGAGAGCTGCGTCTCGCGGCGACAGAGGGCGAGGAAAGGTGGAGTTGGAATCGATAAAGGTCACACAAACGTTCTAAATATGCACTAAGATATCTTATTCGAATGTAAATAACAAGCCGAACAAATACACTTTTATTTTTCTTATTACGTCTTTGTATTACGTAACGAACCTAATACGCATCTGTAATTAGTAAACAAACAAAAAGCTCATCCTACGTGAAATCCTCCCAGTGTGGTCGGTCACCTGGTATGGAAAGAGCCATTCCTGAGTGCATTGAAGTCTCCCAAAATGACCAACTGCGCAGAAAGGTATCGGGTTAGTGCCTTATCAGCTGATTGACTGAGGTAGTCGAACAGCCAGGTTGTCTCAAGGTCAAGGTCAATGTTGTCTCAAGGCTCGTTCTCAGTCCCACAGTTACACTGGATCACAGTTATACTGGATCCAGTAATGCAGAATCTCGCAAACTGGACTGTCATGTGGACACACGCGTGTCAAAAAAAAATTACAAATTCCAATTTTGCTGGTCAATGAAAACGTGTGAACGAATACCTATCACTAAGCGGGATCTTACAAAAAACAGTTCAAGCAAAAAACGGGATATGCATATATCTGTTGGGAACAAGCCCTTAACTTTACAGTTTCATTAATAGATCAGCAGCTAGCAGACTGGTTCTGGTCAAGTCCAGACATCGATCGGTCTGCGGCAATACTTGGTATTGCCTCTATGACCTAATGCGGCTATAGCACACTGGGGAAGGCGACATTGCACTTTAATTCATTTGTGAATATGGAAAAATACTGGTTATGAATGTAGAGAACAATTTTAATGTTAAAATTAAACAAAAAACTACACATAATTAATACTTAGTTCAAATTTTCCGTACTTTTGCTCGCGAGTGTATTTAAAAATCTTTAACATGTTTTTCACCACCCTTCTCATAATTTCGTCATAAATAAATGCAGCACAGTTCTCATTTGAACGGAAAGTCTAAAAACTCGTACTCTAGATACTTACTCGGACAGTATAATTGATAACATCAAACGCTTCCTATTACCCATTATGGAATTAAAGCAAACAAAGAAAAGTAAGTAATCAAGCCGTAATTACCCGAGATATTATCAGCGATGTTTGACATAATAACTAATGGTTCACAGCACAATAAAGAAACAAACTTAGCTATCACAAGCACAGTTAAAAACTGCCTGAAAAATATTTTATCACGGTCTTATATCACATTCCCGTAAATTAGTTAGTATTGTTCACTGTTGTAAGCTGTTAGATCATACGTGCTAAACTGTGCTCTGTTTTGCTCAGGTAACCTTATGATACTAACTACTCGATTTGTTTACGATGTGCTTTATAAGTTCCAGAAATTTTACGACTGATAGACAACTCGGACGCGCGTGATATCACGTCGGAAAACAACTTTCACGCGCGTGATACCAGGATGAAAGTCAACTTAAGTGCACGTGATATCACGCCAAGCAAAATGGGATAAAATGGTGAAACCAGAAATACCCTAAAATTGAGAATTCCGTCAGATTATAATCACCCACTGAGTATATATCATGCGTTTATAAGCTGACGAAGTTCAAAATTTCACGTTGACTTACAAAACTAACAAAAATAAGGAAGGGTAAGGGATCAGACCAAAGAAGAGATCAATGACTGATGAATAACACAAATCCTAAAATGAGCTGATGTAATCCACTGGAAGTGGCAATCAGAACGTTTAGCAGGCTTGTGTAGGCACGACAGGCAATGCCAGCCAATTGAGGCGATGCGGGCCCGATGACATAAGCACGCTGCGTGAAATCACGCCGTATTTATTTTGATAGACACATTGTTGACTTCCTTAATGCAATTATCTGCTAATCTAGTTTAAATTGTAATTGCGTTGGTAGTTACGTGGATATCCGTGAAGCCGTTGAGAATTAGGGTATAGAAGAGACTCTACATTTATGTTTATCTTCCCTTAAAAGGTAAATTGCAAAACATTTCGGTAGCAGTCTATTTATAAATTTTTGGTAATTATAATGTACATCCAAGCGCAGTGTGATGATGACTAATTGCCTGAAGTCTCTGAAAATAACTTCTGAACATAACATATTTTTGTGCAATCTTCTCAACTATCACCATCACTGCGTCACCGTTTTAAATAGATTCTTTGAATCATTCAACTCTTGCCTGTTTTTCTTAACAAAGCTTCGTTTTTCTTTGTTTTTCTACAGATTTTCCTACTATAACAATAGAGTAGCTGCCGACCGCGTTGTACATTTCAATTCGTAGCCCATATTTCCTGAATGGAGGCACTTGCTTCGCCCTTCGGTTATTAATGCCCCAGCATTCTTGACTTTATTTTCGGAGCGTAATTGCTACGCAGAAACGATTCGGTTTCTCTGTCTTCCTCGCTTGATCGGATATCGGATACGTTAGAACGAGATGTGTGACGCAGCGCGGTGCGTGCGCGGTTTCGGACCGGCCGACCTTGGTGATGTCATCGCGGTGCGAGATGCCGCGGTGTGGTTAGGGTTCACAGTTTTGCACCTCAATGTTTTGATACTTTAAAGCATAGTTTAATGAACCAGTTTCGTGTTACAGCCAGATACAATTGAATGCACCTTCACTCGTTGTTATGAATATATGTACTTTAGTTGTACCCGGCCCCACCCCACTCGTCCTAAAACAGGAGTCTGTTTAAATTTCACCTATTTAATATTGTTTCTATGCTATTATCATGCGCGTATACATATTGTGGGGGGCCGAGGTGGCACGGCCCCCCCTGAAAAAGAAGCCTAGATACGCCAATGGCTATATTCCGCCACAAGGGAAATAAAAGCGAATTTGCGTTACAGATTCGTCGAAGTAGGTAAGTAGGAGTTAAGTACAACTAAATTCTAAGAATTGGATAAAGCCTAGCTCTTGTAAAGGGTCTCATCATGATCTCATCCCAATTCCCAGAGATCTCTATTAAGTGATACTTACCGTTTTATGTTCAATTAAAGCTTCTGTAGAGTCTTGAATAAATTGTACGACAAAAGACATCTACTCAGCCGGAACTAATGACTTCTCGTAGTAGTACAGTCAGCGTCAAACAGTTCGTGACACTCAAAGTGACCAAAAAGTAGACAACACAACCTTATTCAATTGTAACAAAGACGCGTTGCGAACATATTGGCTACTTTGGGTGTTACCTATCAATAATTAATTGTATCTGATAGTAAATTACAATGCTAGTAGCCCTATGCTAGTGATCATGGTGCCGCGGTAAACAATGCGCCGGCGCAGACAGACGCGGCATTCCGCTATCATTTGTTTATGCTCCACCCTACTGACCTCTCCACGCTATTGTGTAATGATAGTTTCAAATATTACACGCTATGACTCACTCGGTATACTACGAGTGTCTTTTATCAAATATGTTTGGCTGCGCAAGAAATTAAGGATTAATATTAAATTAAGATTAGTCGAGCTAGAGATAGTCTTAATGGTTTTTTAATCAACAAAACTAACAATTTAATAGGTACCCAGCCAAAATATTTAAAAAACTTAGTATCATTTTTCGAACATACCAAGCGTAAATGATAAAATTAATGATTTATTTGCTTTTGAGAAATGTAATATCTCTTCTACATAACTTGCTGTTTTCTTTACAAAACCTATCTTTATCTAAATAATTTGAACCAATTTTGTTACAAATACATATTTATTTACGTACAAAGTTTTCTTGCTTATTTACTCACTTGTTATAATCAGAATTATCGAGTAATTAGGTATTTATCAAACACATTGTGTCTTTACCGTGAGAACTCGGTCTGACAAGATAACTAGTCTGTTAATGTTCGCAGTAAACCATAACGTGACGGTTAACGGAGGCAACCTTGGGTCGTGGCTATTTAAGACTTATCTGGTGACTTTGAGGAAGGACGACGTGAGAAAAGATGGATGGATTGGGCGGTGGTATGGATGAAAAGATACTACGAGATGACATGCCACGAAAATATTTGACTTCTTGGATTGATTCATTTCATAATTATATTAAACTACCTAGATTTCCGCCCGCGGCTTCGACCGCGCCCGCGTGTAATTTTGTCTGTCACAGAAAAACTTTAATCGCGCTCGGCCTTTTTTCAAAAACCGGGATAAAAACTATCCTATGTCCTTTCCCGGGACTCAAACTATCTCTATGCCAAATTTCATCAAAATGGGTTCAGTGGTTTAGGCGTGAAAGCGAGACAGACAGAGTTACTTTCGCATTTATAATATTAGTATAGATTCTGTTCTGATAGATTTTGTTTCACTTGCTGAAATTCTGAAATATTTCCACAGGATAAATAACAATATAGTCGAACTATAAATAGTGTCCCCGATAGAAAAGTCCCATGTGTCAACATTATTATTCTTAGTCTGAGAATGGAGTGAACATTTTGCTCTACAAGTTTTGGTGGTATAAGATCTTACCACTAAATCAGTTTATTTAATCAGTCCTAGAAACAGGTAACATATGTAGATTTTTAGGTAATAGTTGTAATAGGAATTAAATTAGTAAAATCTAAGTAAGTCGTAACAGAGTTAAGTTATGTTTTCAGGCACTTTCATCCGATATGGCGTGGTGGGGCTTGCTACGGAGGGAGTTTTTAATATTCTCGTGGGGCCTAGAAGACTCTATATTTGATACAGATGATTTGTCATCAGTGTTGATTTGATAGAAATTTCGAAACAAACAAAGGATTATGATTATGACAGAAACTTTGGACCGTTAGTAATTTGGGTCACATATTATTTATGGTAACCAATGTTATCAGTCAAACGGATTTGAGTTCACTGATATGAAACGGATATTCTCTATTATTTTCACATTTCATTTTTTGCAGAGCATTTGGTATTATCTTTTTACCTATTAATTATTTTATAGAGAAGACAATACCTATGTGTAATGTTAAAGCCAAGAAAACAATGTCTGCTCTATTCTATAAATATTTCGCTACATTGATTTTTGATACAAATCCAGGAAAATAGGTAATACACCTACACGTGGCAGCACCCGTTCTAAGCAACAAAGTTGGCAACACAGAGTTTTAAGTAGCTTGATTTTACGTGGGAAGTTGGGAGAAAGCGGCGAACATAATAATAAGTTGGGTAACTCAATCGTGGTATTAGGATTTTGTATCGATAGAGACAAGACTTAAATGTTAGAGGTTACCTGAAGACTTATTCCGTAAAAAATAAATATCGGACTGAGCATTTTTCATTGCGAAAGGAAAACTAAGTAGGACCTTTTTTGGGTGATGAAACTTATTGAGTATAGGGGTGGAATCGAATATCTTTGCTAGAAAGTGCTTTCTGCCTATTCAACTTAACCACAAGTCCACAATAGACCACAATAAACATAACACTGTTTACAATTGCGGTCGAAGTATCATTCTATGTTACATTGTCATTACATAGAGCCGCTCGCCGATCACTTAATTCAAATTTCTTTTTACTTTCCTCAGTCTCAATTTTAGTCTTCCAAAATGTAAAGACGATGTTGAGGACAGTGAGGGATCAGAGGTAAAGGAGTGAAAAATATAAGAAAATATCCAAGTAAGTTATTCGCGTTTAATTTCGAGACGTTGCTTACAAGACAGCTATCAAAAAAACAGATTTATTCTTAAAAAAAATAAAATAAAAAAAGTATAAAAGGCAAAGAGGTTCGGTTTGCCACAGACGACAAGTTATACCTTCTTTAAAATGTATAGTCTGATCATGTGCTGTTGAATGTTTAACAAAATGATAACGAAATTCAAAATTTAGCCGACGTGAATATATTTCGCGGGCGTTGCGAACTACGATCCCATCATCCTACTAATTTTGTCAATCGACGCTTTCCATGAACTCGTCACGCCGCAGTCACGTCGCGCAACACTCTACATCTGTCGTATAGAAACAACTAGGGTTTGCTTTGAGTAGTTTAGTAATAACAGAAGATTAACGGTTTAATGAATGTAGGTCGAAGTTAATGCTCTTAGAGATCAAACGGACGTAAATACCTTAGACGCCGCAAGTTCAGTGACAAAGCCGCATTCCGACGCCAATTATCACGCTTCTATTCTCTATGTGAATCATTTCCTTTTGTTTAATTAAATCTTATGGCTAAGGATGTCAGTTTATAACTTCGCACAGTGATTATGTTATCTGCTGTAGTCATTGATACAACGTAGGTATCCAATACTATCTAAGCCATCCAACTAATAGTATGAGTAAATGTGAAAGTTTATGAGTCTTTCACGCTAAAACTGCTGAACGGATTTTGATGAAACTTTACATTAGATATTGTCTGTCAGAATATCATTAGGCTACAATTTAAAACGATCTGTGACAAACTGAATTTCACACGGGCAAAAAATGTCAACAAGTAAAAACTCGTCGAAAAAAATTTCGGATCGTTGGCAACATGCTAAGATGTTTCATATGGGCCTGAACATGATGTGGGTCCGTGATTAAAGAATGCTTGATAAGCCTGTAGTTTGACATAAAGTTTATATCTAGTCAGCCCTACGTGACTTGCCCGTGACCTTAGCTCGGTGCTCGTGCACCGGTCGCCTACGCCCGCAACGATATTTTATCGCCATCCCAGCTGGCCGACGTCGAGAAACCGGTGCGGGAACAAACGCGGCCCGGGTAGGTATCGGTCACAAGACAACAATGGAAGATTCGAGCTTTGACTGAACAGTATTAGATGTTGATAGAACCAAAAAAATAATTAAGTAAAACCATTAATTCTCTACCTACATAATCTGTTATACATAATACGAAGAGAGCAAAAATTAAAAACCGTATTGCGTTTGTTCTAGTCTGACATCTTTATTTTTTGTTTCGCGAATATTTGCAAGTTTGTGTTTTCACACAAAAACTTGTGAACGGGTTTTTATGAAACTTGTCAATTTTATAGCTTTTTTAATTAGTTAAAAGTCGTTTTTATTCTGTCTCGGGAAAATAATAAAATAATCCGGATTATCATTTCTTTGGAGCAACTTTTTTCTGATTTTCCTTCACGTTTAATTTTGATTAATTAATCAAAATAATATTAATATTAACGTTACTTCAAGTTTGTAATTAAACAAGTTAAATATACGAATCCTCATTTAAGTTACGTACCTAGGTACTTAGGGTCCACCATGCATGTTATTACGCACATCTTGTTGTCGTTGTTGATAGCTCTACATTTATTTATTAGTTATTTTTATCACTTTTCCTGAGACGAAAATAGCAATAATAGACGTAAGGGAAAATCATATGATGTAATGATTCTAGTAAACATACGTAAATACCTAAATAAGTAAAATTAATGAAGTTGTAGACGTCAAAATAGTAAAATCATCGTCAACACCAACGTTCGTAAGGGCAAAGTCTAAGTTTTTAATAAATTAATATTGATAACTTATTGTCAAAGGTTGGTTGACTCATCGTGCAAAGTCAAATTGAAAATAATGTGGTGACTCTCATGTTTTGTGCCGGTGAGTGCGTGGGCTCTGTCTGGACCCTAGTGCCTTTTGTATTGCTCATTTGCCCTCTATATAATGTATTCAGTCTTCTTAGCTGTTCAGATTAAATGTATCACGCAGGCGTTACTTAAAATAACTTTAAATCACGTAAACAAAACGCAATTAATTACATCATCAATCACCATAAACTGTTTAGTTTGCCTACAAATATCGCGGGCTTCGCGGTTCATCTAGTAATCTCATGAATCCTTTAGTCCACAATATCACAGAAATACTAGGTTATCATCATTATTTTTTCTACTTATTTGGCACAAAAACACATTGTACACTATAAACACTTTTAAACAGAAAAAGTAACTAAAAAAGACAAAGAGTGCCCAAAAGTAAGGGCATCATCATCAGATCATAGTCGTTACTGATGGAACCACCCACTTCAATTTACCGAGGCAAATGGGGATTTGGCCTAACTCCCCAAGCTGGACAGACGACTTGGGGAGGCTATTGGCCACATTTTATTACAGGGCAACCAGGAAGTAGGTAAACGTAGAAGAATTATAAAGTAAGACTACACCCAAGCTAGGTCACGCTCGCCATGTTACTCAGAATGTTTGCACGATGGGGTGACGTCAGCTAATTGCATTCTGATGCACTTTACCACTGCAAACAACTTCATGCTGACACAGTTTTGTGATGAAAAATGTGTCAGTAAACGTATAGGGCGGGTAATTATTTAATAGAATAAAGTAACAACTGACAGACTGTCAATTAAGTTTGTAATTTATAGGACGGGTAATTATTTACTGGAGTTAAGTAAAAACTGCTAGTCAATTAACTAAATTAATTATTTCGAGTCAGCTTTTGAGGGGTTAAGTAGCAAATGAGCTTATTCCGGTCTAAACTTCTAGTTCTAAGCTACTTAGAAAGGAAACTTCTGAAAACTTATTTATCGAATCGATTTTTTTCTTGGGAATTACATATTTTACAATAAGTAATTCCTTAAAAAAAGAGCTTTAGCTTTTAGCTTTGCACACTGCAACAGAAGCAAAACTATGTAGGCTTAGTTGTATGAATGGCAATATGCCAGATTTATAGGAATGATTGCATCAATATTCAATCATGAATAGTAAATTTAATTAGTCATAACTGTGAATGATTTCTAGCATTAGTGGCATGCACTCGGCTGGCATGCGATGTAGGCAGAAGGCGTAATTTGCTATTGTTACATTCCTTATAAAATATTTTGTCTAATTTATATGCCTACTCTACTACAATTGCATGCTGCTCATATGTATGTATCATAGTTATCTAAAAATAAGATAAAGTTTAATTTAATTTTTACACACCAAGCTGGTTGACTATTAGTACCTATGTTGAATATCAACATAAATGTAGGTAAAATGAAATTAAATAGTCTTGGCGCAAACGCCAAGTATGAATGTGACCAGCCTCCAATCATTGTGTAACGAGGAAATTTACATTTTAGCACTTGGCCTCTGATTAGTCAGTGTTTATTGCGCACTTTACCGCTAAAATATTGATTTTGCGTGTATTCCAAATTTATTCGTTGAACACTTCCTGATTCTTGAAATTCCACAGAAGTAGTAAAACTCGACTACGCATCACAAAATTAACATTATTTAACACAAAGTACTGTACATCCCTAAGTAACTACCTACCTAGTAGTTAGTACATATTATTATAGACGTGTGTAATGCCTCCTCAAACAGAAACTGTCCCCCACCTAATTTACTCTCCGTTAGTCATTAATTAGGTAGGTATATTCAATTTTCTAGAAACAAACAGTTCATTTGAGCCACGACCTACGTGTTTCGTTAAATTGTATCGTCCAATGAAATTAATTTAATTATTAAACTTAGTGCCAATTTTAATTTTTCATCATAAGAACCTATTTTTAATGTTCTAGTTCTAGTACACTCACGAATATGGAACGCTGAACCCGTTATAAGCCAATCGTTATTCAACACACGGTCCTATTAAATTCTCAAGCTCTGAAGTCAATCCACTCATTGCCGCGATGTCTTCCGGTAGTACAGTCAATAGCACATCAGTTTTACATTTTATATTGCAAAATAGCTTCTAATACAACTTCATTAGATGCGACAGTGTTAAGCTTGATGTGTTTTTGTCTATACCTACGCTATAGATAATTTTAATAGTCCATAATACGCGCATGACCTCATAGCAGTCATACGGACAACACAATAAAACAATAAAATATGGTGTTCACTTTGCTAATTAAATTTTGTCTGTTACAGTTGTCTGATCTGTCACATACAAAAACGTATCCTGGCAGTCTGTCAGGTCTGAACCAACGGCATAATCGATTTGATAAACACTTCTCTACAAGCCTAAATTTACTAGCACCGTTTTGGTTTAGGCCATTTACACTATGGTTAAATAAATTAATAGTGATTTACCTCCCACGGACGCGGAGAACCGACCCCAAATAAAATGGGAATGGGCCAAAGAAGAAGAAGTGATTTACCTCCCACTGTACAGGTTTATGCAACAGTGTACCTAACTGAAGTCACTATTAAGCATTTGCTTTGTTTGAACTTTGATACAGCTGTTTAGTAAACATAGTTATCTGGGGTCTAGACAATGAAAAATAGTTTCGTAGGTAAGACAGTGCGACGTCATCGCGAGGTGACCGTGACATTGTGATCGATCGCATAATGGCTCAAATAGTATACTCATGTGTATTTAAAACAATATAATATACTTCGATGTGAATCTTACCAGACACATTTGAAAATCAATAGTTTAGCAGCGGGGGCAGTGGTAAGAGGAGAGAAGAATAAATAAATAAACAAGTTGCTCATGATGTGTGAATGACAACTTGCCTACCATGACTTCATAATGTGTATGCTTGATGATATCACCCGTAAAGTAAAAGCTTAAACTGGATGCAATTGCAAAGTGAAGCATCTTCTTCAAACTTTTATTGTTTAAATTCAAACTAAGATCTATCCGTCCATTTTGAGGGTAGAACCTATCCTCCAGGAGTCCTTTCATAATGCATGCCGGCCCAAAACTTTATTCTGAAACGAAACTCAAATGAATCTACACTCAACTCAAGAGTTTCGAACTTGTGACAGGTCTACATAATACCAGGCCTGGCTCACTCCGCGCGGTACATCCGATAATTACCTACAGCGAAGCGCCCCGCCGGCGGGTATTATATCAGTCGAGTGTAACGCGCGCGCCCGTCGGGACTTGATGTTTTGCCTTTAATAAATAATTTCTTTTGAATACAATTTATGATGTTTTAAGAATTTGATCGTTAAAATATTAACTATTACCTTTCCGTGTAGGTAAATGAAACGGAAGAGTAACATCGATAAGTAGGTACACCAAATTACGACAAGCTAGTTCTTTTGCCATAATGCATAGGCACCCCAACAATATTCAGTAAAAAATAAAATTGTTGCCAAAGTACAGCGAGTAACATTAGATTAAGTTTGTGCAAAGCCAAATAAATACAAATATGATTTTCGGGTGGTGCCTCTCGTTCTAGGATGTAGCCGTTTCGTGTTTGCGTAGTAAGTAGGTAGGTATGATTTGTCATTCTTTCTTCTGTGATAGTAGGTATGTTTAATTTATTTGTCTTATGTTAAAATAGGTATGAATGAAGACATTGTATTAAAATAAGTACTTTTTTATCCTAAGTAGGTATATTTAAAATGTTATTTTTACAAAGGTAAAATCCGTACCGCGCGGGAATAACTTGACATGTCATTTTTGCGTACTTTTCAGGGGAGCGATTTTAAAGTTTAGAGTTCTCTGGTAAATCTGAATTAATGATAATTGATATTTTTATGATTGAAATAAGCTAATTTGATGCGTATCTTTCGATTGGCGTAAGAATTTAATTAAATTATCTTCTTAATCTATTAAAAAAAAGACTTGTCAAGTTGTGTACCGACGACTTGTCAAGTTATTCACCAAAGAAAAACAAACATTTAAGGTGTAAAAATTGGATTTAAGTTAATTATTTTGAATGAAGTTTAAGTAAAAAAACAAAACATAAAAATAGAACATATTTTTATCACTTTTGCAATGAAATAGTAACAAATTTATTAGAAAAATCAAATATAATCGCAGATTATGATTGCTTTTGATCAGATAATTGTACGTTTACTTAAAATAAAAAAAAAAGACAAATAAAAGAACAAAAGCAATGCTTCATAACAAGCACAATTAATTTTAATTATTTTAGGCTTACCATTAAGCTTAAAATAATTAAAATTAACTGAAATATTTTTGCGTAAGGTCGACACGCCCTTTCGCGTCCACCGTCCAGTTCACGTCCAAATGACGGATCACTCTAGAACGAAAGCTATTGCTATGATTCCCTGAATGTATGACAGGTAGGGTTTCTGCTCGAGCCTTCTCGAACTCGAGAAAACTCGAGAAATTTGGCTTCATTCGAGACGAGAAAAAAATTACCGGAGCTCGAGAATTCTCGAGTTTCGATTTTGAAGCTTTAATACTCTTGAAAGCCTGTTTTCTTAGACAAAAGTTAGTTTTTAATTATTTAATATAACCTATTTAAATCAGTCAGAGTTAAACATACATAATAAATAGGTATGGCATACTCGACTAAGGAATACATACTACTTAGTTTCGATTGAGATCATTAATTGCAAATCAAATCAGTTAAAAAAGGAAGACTAGGCCAGTCTAAAAGCAACGTGGTTAACGTTGCTTTTAGACTGGCCTAGTCTTCCTTTTTTAACTGATTTGATTTGCAATTAATGATCTCAATCGAAACTAAGTAATAATGTTTACCTACGAGTATGCCATACCTATTTATTATGTATGTTTAACTCTGACTGATTTAAAGACCGAAAAATTTGTTAACTGTCTGTTAGGTTACGTACTCGTGCCTCCTCGTAAAGTTTATTCAAGTCGTTATCCTAAAGAAATTTAAAAAATTATTAAAAAGTGTTTTTTTGTTTATAAAAAAAAACTATTTATCGTAATTTTGCTACATATTTGGACTTGTGTCCTTTGGAAAACAAGTGATTCAATTGTAGCTCCAGATTTTTTATTTTATTTTATTTTATTTTATTTGTTTAACAATGTTTCAACAGCATTAATTTGTACATAAATGTGCAATTTTATTGTTATTTATCTTTAAAGTACACGCGACTTTATGACTTTTGTTCCTTTAGTAATAACTAAGTTATGATTAGTTAATATTAATTATGAAAGAAGATTTCATTTTTTGTTTGTTTCCTTACCAAAATAAGTGGTACTAAATTCTAATATTGATTGTTGTGCATTAAAGTAGGTATATTAGATTAAAAAAAACTGTGTTTTTATTAAATTTCAACCGATTTCAAGAGTTTTAATTAAAAGACTCGAGACCCGAGAAAACTCGAGATTTTCGCCTCGAGAATTCCCGAAACTCGAGAAAAAAAATAGGTCGAGAAATCAGAAACCCTAATGACAGGTAAACCCACATTAAAAAAATCTTATAGCATGCTACCGTTTTTGCCAAATATAAATCCCACGTGAGCAGGTGCGCGTTTCAAGGTAAGTTTTTAATATATTTAGGTCTAGTTTGGGATTTACCGCAGTCTCTAAGCCTTAACCATGAACCATACAATACGGATAATGATATCGGTGATAGTACTTTATTAAATGACACTTAAAATAAGGTGGATGCGAATTTACTACAATGAAATTTCCACTTTGCGTCAGAAGTGATCGCGGTCTGGTCTAACTGGGCCTAAGATATTAAAATATACAAAACATTGCATGTTGTATATTATTTAAAACGTTATTTACATGACTTATCGAACACAAAGATTTTTTTTAGTACTTAGGCCTTTTCCTGGACGCTAATACACGCTCCAAATGTAGCTTACCCTTTGTGATAACCAATTTGCGTCCACATTATCACGACAATTTTTTAAATACAGAGTAAAGACGTTGTAAATAATATTAAAAAGCAAACTGTGCCTAGAGAGGAGACCATATTGCAAATTGAGCCATGCTATTGAAATTTAAAAAAATGAAATAAACTAAAATATATTATTATGAATGTTGATAATTATTAAGTGTGATACCTAAATATTTTGAATACCAATTAGTAAGATTTTATCTTTATTTTTTTATTTCCATGCTGTTATTAATTATTAGTGATTTGAATGCATTTTTTCTATAATATTAATATTACAAAGATATTAAAACTTCTAATGGTTTAAAGCAAGTTTAATACTATACTTATAAAGACTAAAGGGAGCATAATGACAACAATTTTTCGTTTAAAATGATTACGAAAAATTGTATATTATTTTTATTCCTCAAATCTACCAACTCACTAAATAGACGAGATCTGGCGTATCGACCCTACTTACCTCATCATTATTCCTAATTAATGTCATTGAAGTCAATAGACTATAAAAAATATCCGGAACTTAAAGTTGACCTAAAAGTTTATTATTAGATTTTTTACTTATATTCGGTTGTCAAACGAAATCTTAGTCTGTTATGAAAAAACATAAGTAGATAGTACCTACCTATTGACTAAACTTATCCTTCTACTTTCAACTTGCTATTTAAACGTTAATTTAGTTTTAAACTATTGAAAATAGTAATAAAAGTAATAATTAATGCTTAAATATATTAAAAAATATTTTCAGGGGTTGCAAAGTAAAAAACATTTAAAGACGCTCGAAATCCTGACAATGTTATATTTTAACAACTGCTAAAACACATATAAAAATATGATTATACGAATGTAATAGCTGGATAACTCCAAATATCCAAACTCTCGACAGTGTGCATAACTAGACAACTGCACATATCATGGATGTGTTTAGTACTCAGAGGGGATCATAACTTGATAACTGTTTTTGTCAAATTAAAAACGAAAATCCATAAATGTATAAGTCGAAATATTAACAAATACATGTTCTGACATACATTGATAAATCGAAATATAAATGTTTGTACGAATAATATTAATTGGATATATCGTTATGTCAAATATTTATTGCCTAAATTGGAGATATTTACTTGTGAACAAGAGCTGTATTTCAAGTATTTTTGGATATTTCGAGTTGAGTTTTTTATACCAGAAGGGTATAAGGTAGAGGAAACGTTTAAGCTAATAAAAAAAAAAAAGTGCAGGTCGAGATGTCAAGTTATTCCCGCGCGGTACGGAAATAACACTAATACTTACCTACATACGTACCTCATTACAAATACCTAAGTAGATTAATTCTATTTTTTCACTAGACAGCATAGCAACCCTAGCAGCGTAAGAAGAGTTCAGAGGCACGCGATAGAAAGAGACAAAACTTGTAGGTGAATAAAATTGTAGGTACGTAGTGCTGTGCGAGCTGAATTCCACTGTATCGCGTCGCAGCAAGACTCGCATTTATTTAAATCGTCTTGCGGAGTAATCCTTCTGTACCTGTACTATTACTTATTCTGTGATAATACCCAACGTTTAAAGAATTAAGATTAATACACTTAAATATTTACGTAGGTATTTACATCTTCCTTCATGTGCATCAGAAAATACGAGTGCAGCACTTATGACTTTCGATTTGCGCATTAATATTCGTACGCGCGGTCAAGGCTTCCCGCCATCTGTTCTCGAGATACTTATAAGAAGTACTTATATTTCTTGTTTTTTGTTATTCCTCCCTACTGCGTATATTTTCAACATACTCAGTCTCACCTTACAATACTGGAATGCGTGAAAGGGTTGAAAAGTGCCTACGTACCTACCTACCTACTTAGTTAGGTACTTATTATTCTTAGGTAAGTATATAAATTCATAATATGCAAACGAGAGTCTCATTTAATAAGTACTTTCATTTTCATATTTCTACAGGTCTAACATTTATGGATTTTATTTTATTTTCTTTATTCAGAAAACCTCAGGTCCTTAAAATACTACAAACAGGGGACAAAGTAGAAGACGAGCAGGTACTTCTATTCTTTTCTTAAGAAAGACCGAACCCTTAGAACTTACATCCTTACAAGGATTGCTGCACCTCACCGCGATTACAATATTAACTGTGAAATGTCTTTAAAAATATTTCACGTACCTAGACCATGATGATGTCAACCAGTTACCTGATTATGAATTCTGTTAAAAATAAATAACCTTTG
Organism: Ostrinia nubilalis; assembly: GCF_963855985.1. Lineage (NCBI taxonomy): Eukaryota > Metazoa > Arthropoda > Insecta > Lepidoptera > Crambidae > Ostrinia > Ostrinia nubilalis. The sequence goes on from NC_087097.1 coordinate 13,329,545, forward strand.
AAAGTTATTTTAGTTGCGAGCAGTGAGATGACTTGCTTCGAACGCATTGATATGCGGTCACTCCCGACTCCCGAATGCGGTTGTGATTGAATAACAAAAGAATGAAATTGGAACATTTTAACATACGTTTATGTAGTTGAACAATTTTACGAAACCATGCTTTAAATCCAAAAAGTTTATAAAACAATACCATCCTCCCCAACATTACGTAATTTTAATTTTGCACAACGGCAAAGTTAGAGTTAGAACTTTGTCACCTAATTGATTTCGACAAACAGGCGCCATCTTTTGAAACGCATGTCGCACTTGCAGTCCTTGTGTACAGTAAAAAAAGATAAGTAAATTGTTTAAAAATACGCTTGTTGTTTTCAAAGGTGCCTTACCTAATTAAAAGATGACCGGTTGACCTCGTCTCGTTAAATTAATCGTAATTCCTAGCCAGTCAGTCTAGTTGTTCATTTCCTACCGCATGAAAATAGTAAACACATCAATAAATGCCGTAGTTATGTACTTAAACACAGAAGTTAAAGAAAACTTTAAGTTTGAATCAGCAACACCATCATGGTGTCATGTCAAGGTTAAATAATATATTTTTCTGGTTCAATGAACATTCTTACATACAACCTATTTTGAAAATTTTCCTTTATTTTGAATTTCACTAATTAACATAACATTTGTGCGTAGGTATAACCATTGTTATTTTTTTCTTGCTTTGGTAAAAGTGCGCTACTTTAAAATAATGTGGTAAAAGTGTCAGCATTTAAGTTTATAAAATTGTAGTAAATGGGTGACTACGATTCTACGCATTAGGAATGCAGACTATTTCTACAATTTGCTGATATAAATATCTAAAATGATAAATAACTACATTTTGCAGTTAATAAATAATAAAAACTTACCAGTATGGACCCGTTTATATCAATTTTAATTAAGTTTCGATCGCATTTTTTCGTAATAATTATTAGATAATTAAAAGTTTTAATTAGTTAAAAATAAAAAACCTTACCTGCGATTCCACTGAACATTTTGACTAGCTAAAATAAATTCACTGTTTGCACAAAACTCCACAAATTATTCCAAGTAGAGCGCACTAAGCAAGAATTCCACAAACTTATGAATCAGGGACACCACTCCATAGATAAGAATAAGTACTACGTATAGATAGCCGTCTCAAGGTTTTGATAGAAAGAGGCGCCATCTAGTTCTCAAGCTCCGTACTCGCTTCTGCTTGTAACACGGTGCTTTCGTCGTTCATGGTTCGTATCCAGGTATTATTCCAAATATTATTTTGAGGCGCAGTTTTATTTTGGTAGATTTTTTTCCAAAACAATGCAACAGTGCATTAATTTGGAAAAAAAAATCTACCAAAATAAAACTGCACATAACCAATTGCTAAACAAGGTAAAAGAAATAAAAAACAAATATGTAAATCATTTAAAACTTTTATTTTTACTTTTATGTGATACAAAATATCTGTGCGCTAACATTTTCATAGGACAATTTTCATCAAAAACTATATTTTTACCATTTAATATATTATTTATTTCTTTACACCAGTCATTTATCATCAAGGAAATTCCTTTACATATTATAAGTTCTTTAACTTTTTCTTTATGACTTTCGCATGTCACAAAATTTAATGTTACAAGAGAAGTGGTTACCAATTTTATATATTCGGATATTTGATCCGATTCACACTGTGTTGATAAAATTAACAATGTGATTTCTTCTATATGCAATAGGCATTCCAGCAAATGTTTATTGGGATAGTGAAGATTGCATTTTTCTGAATATTTTTTCATAGTTATAAATTTTGAATAGATTTCTTCACCATCCCCTTCTAAATCACTTTTACACATTTCACAATAACCAATATTTTTATAAATTGTTTTAATAACCCAACCACTACAATAAGCAGCTGCTGCGCATTTTTCGATGTTTAACGGATTTTGGCTTTTTATTAAATTATCAATGTTGGTTAGATCCATGTTTATGTGATCAAAATTTATTATTATATTTTTAGGTAAGGGCCTAACAATGTTTTCATAAAAAAGGTATTTGAGATTTTGTAAACAATAGCCATCATCACTTTCGCAATTAGCCCCAATTGATTTAGGCGACACCATATTATTTATTAAAAGCGCTTTATAAGAAGCCTCAAATGCCGGCACTGTAGGCATTATATTTCGATGCCCATGAGCCCTTATTGCACCAAAAAAATTTTCTAAAGGGTCTTGATTGAAATTGCGCAGCAGTAAAGATTTGAGCCCAATGGAATGTAATTTTTTTGTTATTTGCTGGAATGCTTCTATAGTTTTAATCCAACTTCTTAAAGATGGAACCACCCCTGAGCGTGCTCCACCAACAAATTGCATGGATTTTAATATTGGTAGACTTTTATACCACAACTTATGATGTGGTGACTTTGGCGAGACCGCAGATCGGTAAACTTTACCCTTTTCAATTCTGTTGTAACTACCGTTTACGGAATCGAACAAATTGTCGAAAAATAATAAAATTTCTGCAGTATCTTGAGCTTCTTTTGGGATTCTGCCAGTTCCTATAAACAAACACATTATATAGTTACATACAAGTATAAAATATATTTACATACTTGTTTTAAATAAAATTATTATAAGGTAGTCCAGATAGTGTCGTGCACCAAATTAATTTTAATTTATTAATTCGTTAATCAAATTAATTGTAGTCAAGTCCAATGTATTCAATGCATTTTTGTAAAATTAAATCCTTATGTTAAAGTCAGTTAAAAACGAATCTAGACATTATGAAATCATGGAATATTTCCAAGCAGATGACATGAAACTCTTGCAGTAGAAACTAAGTTATAAATTATAATATTCGTGACTATGATGACTGGCATAAAAGGCAAGTACAAATAAATGTTTACCTGCTGTAAATCCCATGGCAACGCTGACAGTTTTACTAAAAAGTTCCGTGCAGTATTTAACCTTCATTTTAGGTATTAAATTAGGAATTACATGGCGCGCGGTAAGTTTAGGAATTAAGCGCATGCCTTTATAGCTTGGGCCCTTTTTGTATAGAGCTTCTAAATGGGCCCATTTTGCCGTGCGCTTTTTCCCATTCAGAGTAAATTCCAAATTTTTTGTAATCAGATTTATTCTTATTCCTTTTAAAAGATGAGGGGGGTCGTATAGTGGGTAAATTTTGTGTTCGTTGATTTCAAAAAACCCCCCTTTAAATTCTTGATTCTGCCTTATATAATGACCTTTGGTGTCATTTATTAGTGAATTTATGGCAGCCATATTAGTGGATCCCTGGTCGCACGTTGTCGAAATGACTTTGAGTCCGGTTGCTAAAACGTTTTCAATTACTGTTTTTAATTGCCTTTTGAGCTTCTCCGTTTTTGTGGATCCAGTACAAAAGCTATAAGCGACAGGCTGCTTAAATTTTTTGAATACTCCTCTGACCATAAATACCAACACGTGATCAGCAAATTTTCTTTCGCGTTCGAATCCGTCGTCCTCAAAACCTTTTATTTTATCGGTATGTTTATCAAATGCAACATGGGCAGCAATGGCCATTTCGTCAAATATTATAGAGCAATATCTATGCTTACTAGGCATTTTTTCTACCCTTTTCTTTAAATTATTAAAGATAATATCATTTATCCCAGGCATTAAATATGTTTTCGTCATTAATTTGTTCAAGGTAGTTTTTTTCGGCAGAACACATATTTGGCTCAGCAAGCGATATGCCTTTGGACTAGGTTTATATAATGATAATGCCAATATCTTTTCATCTAATGTGAAACGATGTCCTTTGGGGTGTTTTGTAGATTGTCTTATTTGCATATCAAAAAATGTTTTTGCTGCTGGTGACAAGTCTTTTGTAACATATTGATAAGCTTTGGAACGGGTCAATTTCTTGGCTATTTGTAACTTTTGTATTAATCCCGCTTTTGCTTTTTTGCATCGTCTGAGTTCCGCTTGTGTTTTGGCGACTGCTTTATATAGATCTTGTTCAAATTGGTTCTTGAACATATGGCCTAAAATTAAGAAATGGTAAGAGTTAGTTTAATATAACCACATTATTATGTATAAAAAAAAAAAAATATTTTCCTTACTTCTAATAACACCACTGTGAGTCCTTGTGCTTGGCTGCTTGCTTGCTGCTTGCTGGTCATCCATTGTCATGGGCGGAGGCCTTTTAGAAGTTGGTTGTGGTGCACCTGAAAAGAAACACATTTTATAATTTACTTCATTCTGGTTCAAATGAGCATGGTATCTTGAAAGATAATAAGAACCTCTTCTTCTCTAATTAATTCTGGTGCTCAAATTCACAAAATTTCATACAAATAATCCGGCCAGATATTTGATTATGAGATTAGAGTTATGCAATAAAGATTTTGAATTTGAGTTTAACTAAGATTAAAACAAAGAGGCAAGATACGGCTTATGCGTCTCGTAAATGTCGAGTTCGAATGGCGTCCCAGGATGGCATTTTTGACAGGTAACAATCGGCCTTACCTACACATTACACGCACGGAGAGCCTTTTTGTAATGTTTTTACCCGACTGCGCCAGAAGTATGGTTATGTTTTTTTTAAATAAGCTCATACATGTGTCGTCTAAAATCATCCATAAGAGTTTATCCCGGCTCAGCGGCTGGGCATCAGTTTTCATTTATAAAATAAAACAAAACTTACTTCTAGTAACACCAGTGTAAATCATAGTGCTTGTGCTTGGCTGCTGGTCATCCATTGTCATGGGCTGAGGCCTTTTAGAAGTTGGTTGTGGTGCACCTGAAAAGAAATACATTTTATAATTTACTTCCTTCTGGTTCAAATGAGCATGGTATTTTGAAAGATTATAATAACCTCTTAAGACCTGATTCTGGTGCTCAAATTCACAAAATTTCATACAAATAAACCGGCCAGATATTGAGATTATGGGATTAGAATTACGCAATAAATATTTTTAATTTGAATTTGAGTTTTACCCAAGATTAAAACAAAGAGGTAAGATACGGCTTATGCTTCTTGTAAATGTGAAACTCGAATGGCGTCCCAGGATGCCATTTTTGACAGGTAACAATCGGTGTTTTAGATGACCTAAACTGAACTGGCCCACCAAACTCATTGACAGGGGGACGCCACCATCGTTCAACTTTATAGTTTCCTGCTGCTTTTACACTGCGCGGAAATTAGAAAAGTCAAGTTAATGTGAACACACACCAAACAGCGGGGTGGGGATGAAAATCATTTATTTATCATCCCCACCTCACTGTTCGGTGTGTGTTCACATTGACTTGACTAATTTCCGCGTAGTGTAAAAGCATCATCCAGCATGGAAAAAGTCGGAACCAGCTATCCGGTATTGACGGTGGCGCCCCGCTGTCAATGTCACGGATAGGACAGTTAAGTATATTGGGTCTATACCTACGCATTACACGCACGGAGAGCCTTTTTGTAATGTTTTTACCCGACTACGCCAGAAGGAGGGTTATGTTTTTTTTTAAATAATAATAACTCATACATGTGTCGTCTAAAATGAGTTTATCACGACGCGCATCCTAGCCCGGCTGGGCATCAGTTTTCATTTATAAAATAAAACAAAACTTACTTCTAGTAACACCAGTGTAAGTCATAGTGCTCGTGCTTGGCTGCTGGTCATCCATTGTCATGGGCTGAGGCCTTTTAGAAGTTGGTTGTGGTGCACCTGAAAAGAAATAAATTTTATAATTTACTTCATTCTGGTTCAAATGAGCATGGTATTTTGAAAGATTATAATAACCTCTTAAGACCTGATTTTGTTGCTCAAATTCACAAAATTTCATACAAATAATCCGGCCAGATATTTGATTATGGCATTAGTTTTACATAAGATTAAAACAAGGGAAGATACACTTAAACGTCTCGTCACGCTCGAATGGCGTCCCAGGATAGCATTTTTGACAGGTAACAATCAATCTTACCCACACATTACACGCCTTTTTGTATTGTTTAAATATGAACAATTTAAGAACTAAAAAGAAAGACCACGGCATCACTTTTCATTTTAATACAATGAAAAAAAAACATGATGTCAGTGCCTTGTTTTCACGTCCACTGCTGGACAAAGCCCTCCTCCAAGGTCCAGCATAATTTTTTATATTATGCAATATAAAATTTCAGTGTCCTAGTTACAATAGGCTCAATCAATGCTGGGTTATTATTTATTCCGATTTTTGCCACTTGACATTTTGTCCATTGTTTCATTTTTGTTATAATCTTACCCCCTTACTAATAAAAAGTTACACAGTTGTTGAACACTGTTTTAAAATGATATTTCCATACTAAACGTCACTTTAAAAAACTGTTCAACGAGCGTGTAAGTTTTATTAGTAAGGGGGTTAATAATTAAAAGTTCTGTAAACTCTTATAACTGTTTATGAACTCATACTGATTTGTAAATAAACTATAGGTACAATACCATTTTAATGTTTTGCTGTTTTATAAAAGAGAACACTAATAATATTTACTTACTAGTATTAGGACCACAATAGATCTCTTTATATGTGGGTGGCTGCTGCTCACACACGTCCATAGGCTCTGCTGTGTAACTGGATGGGACATCTAAAAAATAAAGACAAATTTAATATTTCATCCGTCATAAGAATAAAAAATTGCTCGACTTGGAGATATGTAGAACAACATACATGGTGACATTGCAAGATGTTGCCTTAGTATATTAGGAATGTCAGGACTTAATTTATGCGAAAGAAGAAAACCACGCTCCAGTCTACAGTGGTTGCGGGTTCCAATCCTGCAAGGCCATAATTTTGGTACAAATGTCAATCCATAATTATTATGGCTTTTATACATTATAAACATAGTAGGAACTTATTTATGTTAGTAGTTAGTGTCACAAAATTTATGTACCCTATTTTTATAGGGAACTTAGGTAAATGTGTTAGGTACAACTAGTTTATTACAAAATTAACAACTAAGATTTTGGAAGAATGGTGTATAATGTAGGTAATGATAACCTGTGTCTTAGTTTAATTACAAGTAATTAATTAAAAATAATAATTACGGATGTATTTTTACACAAATTTACATGCCAGCTGCGCTGGTGAGATAAATTGCACATCTCTTTAACATAAGACCACTTTTAAATTTAGTACCACACTATCTCGGTGAATAAAATTTTAGAATGTGTGAAAAAAATATTACATAGGTAATAATTATTATTGTCCTATATGTATATGTATAACTAACTAAAATACCTGGAAGATGCAGTGTTGGAATTGCCAGTTTGCTCAATCTGTTTTTCGGGTAATGATATATTTTATTAAAATGAAGATGGCAAATTCTTCTGTTGGCAAATATATGTTTGTCATCCTCTCCATCAATACCAGCATTTTTCACCCATGTGCGAAACTTTTCCAACTCTTTCAATGGATTCGGAAAGCTATGAAGAATGGCACCTGCAAAATGAGATTTAAGTTAATGTCAAATTGTAATCTTTCTCAGTTATAGTTTGTTGTAACACCTGAAGCTTGGCGCAAATGGGCTATTGACCAAAGCCACCGGTGGCCATCAACATATTAAAATACAAGTTATTTTTAAATTGAATTTTCTTTTATTATGTCTCCGTAACAATTTGTGCACTCCATTAGTTTAGAGTATTATATTATTGAGTGGCATTGTAAACTAATAGTGGGTTAGGTAAGATTACAAATTGTAGTCTAACTGCGCCAGATTATAATCTGGCATGAGTTCACAATTTATTTTTTGATGGCATAAACATAAGGTGTTTTTTTTAATTTTATCATCACGGATTGCAATAAATTTATACTCTCACAAGTTTGAAGGTTGTTTGTTGTTAAGACTTTAGTTGTACTTTATTTAGATACCTATTCATTCTACATCATCAGATTAAGATGAGATTGAATAGTAGGTAGGTACAAGTTTTATTAAAGTAATAAATTTTTATGGCACTTGGCAGCTAAGTAAAGCATAAGGTTGGTTATTTGTAGGTAACCATTTATTACTGTTACAAGTATTTATTTACTAACCATTTTGAAGTGATGATTTGCATGAAGAAACACAGCAGATCTTCTGAGGCATGGTTGTGGTCACACAAGCACATAAACAAAAGTAAAAGTTCACTTTCTCAGAGTCACTATCTCAACACGACACGTAGGTATAACAGAGTCACTATCTCAGTCACTTTCTCAACACACACAAGACCTGAAGTTAGAACGGAGGAGCATTAGCTCGACTCAACGTTTTACTATCAAGGATCGCGAATGCAAAGAGAAAGAAATCCAATAAGAAAACGGAGCGCGCAACAGCAACGATCAAGTTTTCAAATTAGAATGTCAGATTTGACGTTCAAGTGGTTAACCGACATATTATGGAAGCGTTCACACGATTCAAGACTTTTTAAAACCAATTTTAATTTTTCTTGATTATAAAGTTTTAAGAGACTATAAAATATTTTATAGAGTTCTATTTCAATTAAATAACTTTTAATAATAAAACATTGTATAACAAATTAATATTTTTATAAACGTAAACGCATTTTAAGGTCAAAAAAGTACGGGGTCAGGCGGATAGATGGCGCTTGCGAGCCTCGATTTGATACGTACTAAGAAAGACGAACTAGCATGCACCACTCTACCCCGAATGGACGCGATCGAATCGAAATACCTTCAAGGTTCAACTACAGTCCGCAGCAAGTCGAGAAAACCATGCGGCTAAACCAGCCGGTATTTTTATCGCTGACGTCATAACTTTATTGCGTTTTGTTATTCCATTGGCAATCTTTATTTACTAATTTATAATTATTCATAATACAAATACGCATAAATATTTTTTATAAGAATTTAAACATAAATTTTATTCATGGGTTTTATGAAAAAATATCATAAAATGTAGACACATCATGGTATTACTTTTTTCATTAATTTCTACCACAAGCGGTATTATTTATTGCTGGCAACATTGATAACCTTGCGTTGCGATATCTGTAGCTCACAGATATGGATTAGAGCTGTAGCTTCATGCTTGCGATTGAGAACTTACGCTACTTCCGGACAGACAATGTACTTTTATCACTTTAAAATTCTATAAAATTGTGGTGTATTATTATTTTAATAATACATCACATTAATAATTACAAAATATTTGTGTCAAATGTTAATTGAATACTTATTTTACTGAATTGTTTAGAGATAATAGATTTAAAAGTAATACAGTCGATTGGCTATAAATCAGTTGCTTAGCAACCAAATGACATGACAACAACAAACAACTTAAACGTCAAAAAAGGTTGAAAGTGAAAAGAACTGAATCTGTCCGATTTTTCGTGGATTTGTCGCTGTTATGTGCGTGAAATGTCGAAGGAAAATTCTAACTTGCGGCTGCTGGGCTCGCCTGTAAATCTTACATACAGAAGTAAAAGGAAAGACGATAAAAAGAACGTACGCAACCGACCACGCTCAGCTCTTCAAAATTCCTGCTTCACGCCGGTAAATTTCTTTGTTTTTGTTAAATCGATTACGGTTCGTGACCCTAATAATTATTAATGCCTGCTTAGAAGGTCACGCAAATGAGATTAATATTGTTAGGTATACTTTGACTGAAAAGACATGACATATAAGAAATATTGTTTTACCATGGGTTTTACCTTTAGCCTAGGCGCAGACCACCGATTTTAAGTTGGCCGATAGTTGGATCGGGCTATTGATAAGTATAAACATGTATGAAAGTGCGCACATTAGACCGATTTGGTATCGGCCGATTCTTCATACAAATTAGAATCGGGCCCAACTATCGGCCAACTAAAAGTCGGTGGTCTGCGCCAAGGCTTAACACCCAAAATTCTGTAGAAATCTGATTGATCTACATAGTAATTCCATAATCAGTGTAATACATGAATTTGCTATATTACTCTAGATCTATAAAACTTCAATTCTTATCCCATCCCAACTAATATTATAAATGCGAAAGTAACTCTGTCTGTCTGTCTGTCTGTCTGTCTGTCTGTTACGCTTTCCCGCTTAAACCTCGCAACCGATTTTGATGAAATTTGGCATAGAGATAGTTTGAGTCCCGGGAAAGAACATAGGATAGTTTTTATCCCGGTTTTTGAAACAGGGACGCGCGCGATAAAGTTTTTCTGTGACAGACAAAATTCCACGCGGGCGAAGCCGCGGGCGGAAAGCTAGTAAGATTATAAAAAAAATATTTTTAACTAAATATTATCATAATTTGTTAATCAAAAGTCAACATAATTTATTAGATGTTAATTCATTAGTTAGCTATTTCTTTCCACTGCCAGGACCTTCAAGAAAAGTACAAGAGACCGTTCTCAGCGGATGCTAAGGAGAGAGCACCGTCTACACGGAGTTTCCTGAAGACATTTAGTGCTGAGATTCTGCAGTCCTATAACAGTAAACACTTTACACATTACTCAGACTTATATGCAACTACCTACACAACACTTACATTTATATTTTATGTTTAATTAATTTATTATGAATGTGGAACCTAATTCTAGGACTTTGTCTTATAAAGAATAATTTGCATGTATCTTGCAGCAAGGTCTTGATTTCTTCTTTATTTAGGATAATATTTATTGCATGATAAGTACAATGGATATAGATAAATATTTTGTTTAATACACCATTAACTCTAATTTTCAGGTTCCCCAACAACTGTGAAAGTGGTCGCCCCAACAACAGAGTTGCTTGGAGATTTCAAATCACCTCAACATCAATACATAAAAAAAGACAAAGAAATATGTAGCAATGCCTCTGATTACGGCTCTGAGGACACCTTTATAAGTTTAGGGACTAAAATAAAAGCCAAGGCCCAGTTAGGGCCAAAAATTAAAAGTCCTAGTGCTAAGAATATTTTAAAGTATAGAAATATAGCTAAAAGGGGTCGCAAAGTTATGGATAATGTGTATGGAGATAAGCCAAACGATGAATATGGTTTAGAAATTAAAATAACTGAACGTCCACCGAGAGCGTCGTCGCCAACTAAGAATAAAGATAGTTACTATGAAAGGAGTCTGTCTCCATCATTTAAAACGCGCTCTTACGAGTCTTACTTTATTCCTTTAGAATCTGACAAAAAAAGCACTGAAGATTCATTAGAAGGGCGCGTATCTTTCGGCACTCCGAATATTCAAGCAGAAGTAGAAGAAGCAATAGATACATACTCCCGTCGACTCACATTAACGAAGCAACAACTGTCTCTTGTCGAAGAAGAATCTACACAAGACTTGGAAAGTGTCCCATCACAAAATCTATCAAGTCTCTCTCCTGAAAACTCTTTAAACGATGCCAATAATGTAAAAGAAGTCAACCTAGACGAGAACCTAACTGGACGAAATACTTACGTGGTTGATTTAAAAGATGATGCATATCCCAAGACACAAAATTTCATGAGTGACCCTAGAACTTACAGCAGCTTTTATGATGACTTTCGTACTAACACCATGGAGTCCTATGCTGTCAAAATGTCAAGTACAGTTGTACATACTGATGCCTCTTCAAAGGACTCTGGCTATCCTGATAGTGGCGCCAATGATGAAAAAGTATATAAACAAAACTACTCTCTTCCACATTCTTCGTCTTCAATATTAAAGAAATCTAGCTCACATACAAAAATTGAAGACCAACCCAAAAGCCTGGACAGTGTCTCCACAAGTAGCAATGATAAGTATTATCATAAGACTTTCCCTTTAGATAAAAAGTGGACAGAACCTTTGAATCATAGTCGTTTACTATACAAAGATTTCTTCATAAAGAAAGAAGGGCATGTAGCTTTGCCTCCTCAAAATTCTCCTACTAAAAGTATGAGCGACAACATGCCAAGCACTAGTGAGGGTAGTCAAGGTTCTGAAAGAAAGAACAACAAAGATTTAGAATATCCTTCATACTTAGTCAATAGCACTACTAAAGCCTATACTTCCAAAGTAATAGAAGATTACAAAAGAGAGTTAGAAGCTATAAACAATCTACATGAGCTTACTCTTAAAGATATTCAAAGTGACGCCATATCACCTACTCCACTCAACATCGACAGAATGTTCGAACAAAACTCCACTCATTTTGTAGATGATAAGAAGGATTCAAGTGAAAATTCACAGGAATCAAGCATAAATGAGATGCCCAAAGTTAACAACAACTCTTTAGAAAATAGTAAAAGAGACGTGTCTAAAATTTCGACTAAAGAATTGATACAGAATTATTTAAAAGTTAAAGAGGGTGATTATAGCAAAGATTATATTGTTAAAAATCTTCAGAAATATGATAAAAAACCTAATAATAGTCCCAGTGATGTAGCTCCTAGGTTTGATGAAAGTACAATGGCTTTTAAACAAAGCTGGAATAACAAAAATACCAAACCCAATAGCAGTAAAGCTGCAATTCCTGTCCATATCAGAAACCAGACCCAAAAGAATTTGTATTCCAATCGTATCCCAATGAGCGCGAGGATAGAAGGGGTTCAAAATGACAAAGACATAGATTCTTGGATGTCTCTATCAGCGCCCTCACCTAGAATCCTTGAAATTGAAGAAATTCAATCTCCAGTAACTATACCCGAACAAACTGGCACTAGAGAAACAGTTGACAAAGTTGAAGTAGAAACTACACCTCCATCAACTGTAGTAAATTCAGCGAAAGAATCAAAGGAGCCACCAAAACCTAAAGAACTCAGTTCTAACTCTACAGTTTTCGATATTTACTCCATGTTGAAAGAAATAGAGAGCTATGGTGACAATCCTGTTACGTCTGTGGTTAGCCACCAAGGGACTGTTGCTGCTGAACCTGAGTCCAAGAAAGAAGAAGAAAATACTGCTCCCAAAGACCACTTTATGTAAGTGCTTAAAGTTAAGCCAACCTTCAAAAGAAGATCACAAAATAATAACTTTTCTTTATGTTTCCAGGGAGATATTTGAATTCCTAGAAAAGGTGGAACAAAGTGCTAACGATGCCCTATCTGTGGTCACTAACACTACTCCGCAAACAGTGCCAAAGTAAGATATACCTGGTTATGCTCATGAACCATCCATGCACTGGTCACTTAATTAGTTAAACTTTTTATAGGTTGGAGTCATTGTTGAAGCTGCCTCAAACGGAGCTAGCGCAGAGGTTGGTGACTTTGTCCCTGCAGCTAGAAGAACGATCCTGCTGCATCGCTCTACTGCAGGAGAGTCTCACCAACCATAAGGAACAGGTATGATAATAAGCTTCTTTCCTTCAAGACGAATATTTGTATGTCTTGCTTTACCAAAATGTAACAGAAAGTACTTGTTTTCACTGGGTGGCACCACTTTCATATGTATTTAAATTAATTCCAGATGGTTTGGATTGTGCAGCTGCCGACTAATGTTAATGTAGAGTGTGAAAATAATGTATCTAAGTGCGTGGAAGTGTGGTCTCTTGTAAAGGCACCGGCTAGCTACACATGAACAATTATACTATAGGATAGAACTATGTCCCTAGGTATCCTAATTCCCTAGTTCCCTAACCTACAGCATAAATATAAGATAAATAAATATATAAATAAGTGAGGGATGTCTGCACCGTGAGACCTAAGGTAACAGACGGAATGTGGTGAGGAATAAGGTGAGGAGTGGGTTTTCTCACTGCCAGTCAAGCAGACTCACAAGACTGATCAGGATCTGATGGCTAAGGGTGTCTTGGCCACAGTGAGAGGAATATAGTTACCAGGTGGAACGATACGTGGTTGAAATGATGTAGTCCAAGTCCAAACGGTCAAAGAGGATTTATTAACAATCTTACAATATTTATACTAACGCTATTTACACACACATACAAGTACATTACTTAAATCTATAATAGTGTACGCCCGTGTAATGTGCAACGATTGCACTATGATGTAGGCCAAATTTGTTGCTGATCAGAGATCAATGTTCGTCTGAACAGGATGATTTTATAGTAAAAATGCAACATAATAGTTTAAAATATTATAATTCCAGATGATTTCAAAAGTCAGCAATTTGGAGAAGCAGTCAATAAGGAACATATCAAAAGTGAAGCAAGAATGTGAAGAGACTATAAAAAGACATCAGAATTTCATTGACCAGGTAACAATAATTCATTTCATACTCTTGCTAATTCTGAAGTAAATTTTTGTAGTTCGATCTCAACATTAGTCAAAACGGCGCGTCAGTGTCAATGCGGTATAGTTGTAATCAGTACATCAGACTATCTATATTTACGTTCCAATATCGGCCCTATTACGACTACATAAGACACCACTTTCACATCAATATAGTTTTTTTTTCGTCTGTACCTACATATATCAACTTTGGTCATCCAAAAAGTGCTTACCTTTTCCCAGCTGATAAACGACAAGAAGACTTTGAACCACCGCATCGAACAGCTGGTTGACGAGCGGCGAGCGCTGGAGGAGCGCTGGAAACGCTCGGCGCAAGCGCTGGAGGAGCGCTACAAGCTCGAGCTCAGGAACCAACACGACAAGATGGCCGCCGCGCAGCAAGTGAGGCTTACACAGTTCATCAGAAGTACGGTCAAATGATACTAGTCAACTGGTATCAAGTACCCAATTTGCCTTAAAATGTGTTTATGACATCACCAGTCAATGAGGGCTATCGTTTTTATACTTAACAGTTGGCACCCCTGGCGATTGATAAGACCTTACTCTACAGTGGCGCCATCTTGATGAGTGCAAATACGATAGTCCTCCTACCACTTTCGCGCTCACCAGTTGGTGCCACTATCTTCGCTACTAGCAAGTGACAGGACCTTACTCTACAGTGGCGCTAACTGGTGAGCGCTAAAACGATAGCCCTCATTCAGTGAGATTTAGATATTACTGTCAAAACACGATTTCCCGTGACGTTATCTGACATCTCTGTCTGAGGCACATGCGCACTCTAGAAAAACATCAAAAGCCGTCATAGGACACTTTCGAGCATGAAAATTAGTGTTCACTTTTATTATAAAAAACGAGATCTATCAAATTATTTTAATCCAGCATTCATTAACAGTGCTTACAATCTAGCACAAGTATCATTTTCGCAGGGACATGAAACATATCCCAACACCATATTGCACTCATAACTTCATGTCTATTCCATCAATTTCAGGTTGCTAGGCAGCGGTGGGTTCGACAAAAAGCTGAGAAAATAAAAGTAAGTTCACAAACATACTATAGGTAGCACTATTTCATTCAAAATAAAATAATCCGAATAACCATCAAACATTTGATGTTGTCTTGAACGCATTCTCAAATAAAAAAATCTACACAGCCATATCTCGATTTCCCAGGAGTTAACAGTGAAAGGTCTAGAGGGCGAGCTTCGTGAAATGGCAGAACGTCAGCAGAAGGAAGTTTCTGATCTCAAGATGCTTCACGCGGAGCAATGCGGCCGCTCGCAGGCCAAGCACTCTGCTGAGTTAGAAGAGCTAAGAAGGACCCTTGAGGCTGAGAAAGAGGCAGCGCTGGTGAAGGAAAGGCAGCTGGCTAGCTCCAGGTAAGACATAGAAGTAGATAGAATAGATATGACGTTAGCAAAAGGAGGTGTCTGATCTCAAGATGCTCCACGCAGAGCAATGCGGCCGCTCGCAGGCCAAGCACTCTGCTGAGTTAGAAGAGCTAAGAAGAACACTGGAAGCTGAGAAAGAGGCAGCGCTGGTGAAGGAAAGGCAACTCGCTAGCTCCAGGTGAGGCATAGAAGTAGAATAGATATGACGTTAGCAAAAGGAGGTGTCTGATCTCAAGATGCTTCATGCAGAGCAGTGCGGTCGCTCGCAGGCCAAGCATTCTGCCGAGTTAGAAGAGCTAAGAAGGACCCTTGAGGCTGAGAAAGAGGCAGCGCTGGTGAAAGAAAGGCAACTCGCTAGCTCCAGGTGAGGCGTAGAAGTAGAATAAATATGACGTTAGCAAAATGAGGTGTCTGATCTCAAGATGCTCCACGCGGAACAATGCGGCCGCTCGCAGGCCAAGCATTCTGCTGAGTTAGAAGAACTGAGAAGCACACTAGAAGCTGAGAAAGAGGCAGCGCTGGTGAAGGAAAGGCAACTTGCTAGCTCTAGGTGAGGCATATAAGTAGAAATAGATATGACATTAGCAAAAGGAGGTGTCTGATCTCAAGATGATTTATGTGGAGCAATGCGGCCGCTCGCAGGCCAAGCATTCTGCTGAGTTAGAAGAGCTGAGAAGGACACTGGAAGCTGAGAAAGAGGCAGCGCTGGTGAAGGAAAGGCAGCTTGCTAGCTCCAGGTGAGACATAGAAGTAGAAATAGATATGACGTTAGCAAAAGGAGGTGTCTGATCTCAAGATGATTTATGTGGAGCAGTGCGGCCGCTCGCAGGCCAAGCACTCTGCTGAGTTAGAAGAGCTAAGAAGGACACTGGAAGCTGAGAAAGAGGCAGCGCTGGTGAAGGAAAGGCAACTCGCTAGCTCCAGGTGAGGCATAGAAGTAGAATAGATATGACGTTAACAAAAGGAGGTGTCTGATCTCAAGATGCTTCACGCAGAGCAGTGCGGCCGCTCGCAGGCCAAGCATTCTGCTGAGTTAGAAGAGCTGAGAAGAACACTGGAAGCTGAGAAAGAGGCAGCGCTGGTGAAGGAAAGGCAACTGGCTAGCTCCAGGTGAGGCATAGAAGTAGAATAGATATTTATGACGTTAGCAAAAGGAGGTGTCTGATCTCAAGATGCTCCACGCAGAGCAATGCGGCCGCTCGCAGGCCAAGCACTCTGCTGAGTTAGAAGAGCTAAGGACGACGCTGGAAGCTGAGAAAGAGGCAGCGCTGGTGAAGGAAAGGCAACTCGCTAGCTCCAGGTGAGGCATAGAAGTAGAATAGATATGACGTTAGCAAAAGGAGGTGTCTGATCTCAAGATGATTTATGTGGAGTAATGCGGGCGCTCGCAGGCCAAGCATTCTGCTGAGTTAGAAGAGCTGAGAAGGACACTGGAAGCTGAGAAAGAGGCAGCGCTGGTGAAGGAAAGGCAACTCGCTAGCTCCAGGTGAGGCATCGAAGTAGAATAGATATGACGTTAACAAAAGGAGGTGTCTGATCTCAAGATGCTCCACGCAGAGCAATGCGGCCGCTCGCAGGCCAAGCACTCTGCTGAGTTAGAAGAGCTAAGGAGGACGCTGGAGGCTGAGAAAGAGGCAGCGCTGGTGAAAGAAAGGCAGCTGGCTAGCTCCAGGTGAGCCGTGAGCATAAAAGTAACATAGGTATGACTTCCGAAAGCTGTGCCATTTTACCTCTAGATGCTTTATGCGGAGCACGCTAGCAGAACACTCGGCTGGATTGAAGGACTTGAGAAGAACGCTCGAGGCTGAGAAGGCTGCCTTAGTCAAGGAGAGACAGCTGGCTAGCTCCAGGTAAGGCATAGAAGTAGAAATAGATATGACGTTAGCCAAAGGAGGTGTCTGACCTTAAGATGCTGGAGGACTTGAGAAAAACGTTCCAAGCTAAGAAAGAGGTAGTGCTGGTGAAGGAAAGGCAGCTAGCTAACTCCAGGTGAGACATAGAAGTAGACATGACGTGTGTAAATATGACTGTCGGATGAAATGGAAGCAGATTTGGTGGCATTATGCTAGCCACACTGGCCTCATTTATTTTGTAACATGTTATGGTATGTGGACGACATTGGGCGAACGGGCTCGCGCGGCACGCTGGTCATCCTGCTCACCCTGCTCTTGAGTGAGCAGGATGTCGAGTTTGCCGCGCGAGCCCGTTCGCCCAGTGTGGACGCATGAATGACATGACACAATGTAATGACATTCAATTTATTCCACCACTTCTTCGTCGTCATATCAGTCAGTGATATAGTAGGTCAAGTTATATTTGGACTTCATAATTTTAATTGAATATTGTTGATTGCAGACTGGAGAAGCAGATCCTTGAGATAGAACTAACATACCAGGAGCAGCGAACACGGCTTGTGGCAGAGATGCGGGCAGAGAACGAGCGCGCCGCCGCCGCGCTGGCCGAGCGGGAGCGCCAGCAGCGCGCCGAGCTGGGTGAGCGAGCTAGGCTAGGGTTACTGAGCTAGGGATCTAGCCCAGAGCTAGAGCTAACGTAGCAGGAGCAGCGAACACGGCTTGTGGCAGAGATGCGGGCAGAGAACGAGCGCGCCGCCGCCGCGCTGGCAGACCGGGAGCGACAGCAGCGCGCCGAGCTGGGTGAGCGAGCTAGGCTAGGGTTACTGAGCTAGGGATCTAGCCCAGAGCTAGAGCTAACGTAGCAGGAGCAGCGAACACGGCTTGTGGCAGAGATGCGGGCAGAGAACGAGCGCGCCGCCGCCGCGCTGGCAGACCGGGAGCGACAGCAGCGCGCCGAGCTGGGTGAGCGAGCTAGGCTAGGGTTACTGAGCTAGGGATCTAGCCCAGAGCTAGAGCTAACGTAGCAGGAGCAGCGAACACGGCTTGTGGCAGAGATGCGGGCAGAGAACGAGCGCGCCGCCGCCGCGCTGGCAGACCGGGAGCGACAGCAGCGCGCCGAGCTGGGTGAGCGAGCTAGGCTAGGGTTACTGAGCTAGGGATCTAGCCCAGAGCTAGAGCTAACGTAGCAGGAGCAGCGAACACGGCTTGTGGCAGAGATGCGGGCAGAGAACGAGCGCGCCGCCGCCGCGCTGGCCGAGCGGGAGCGCCAGCAGCGCGCCGAGCTGGGTGAGCGAGACAGGCTAGGGTCGGGGAGCTAGGAGCTAGCTCGGTGTTAGAGTAACAGGAGCAACGAACACGGCTTGTAGTGGAGATGGTGGCCGAGCGGAAGCAGCGCGCCGAGCTGGGTGAGCGCGCTAGGCTAGGGTTACTGAGCTAGGGATCTAGCCCAGAGCTAGACCTAACGTAGCAGGAGCAGCGAACACGGCTTGTGGTGGAGATACGCGCCGCCGCCGCGCTGGCCGAGCGGGAGCGCCAGCAGCGCGCCGAGCTGGGTGAGCGAGCCAGGCTAGAATCGGGGAGCTAGCTCGGTGTTAGAGTACCAGGAACAACGAACACGGCTTGTGGTGGAGATGCGTGCCGCCGCCGCGCTGGCCGAGCGGGAGCGGCAGCAGCGCGCCGAGCTAGGTGAGCGCGCCAGGCTAGGATCGGGGAGCTAGAAGCTCGGTGTTAGAGTAACAGGAGCAACGAACACGGCTTGTAGTGGAGATGGTGGCCGAGCGGGAGCGCCAGCAGCGCGCCGAGCTGGGTGAGCGCGCCAGGCTAGGGTTACTGAGCTAGGGATCTAGCCCAGAGCTAGAGCTAACGTAGCAGGAGCAAAGAACACGGCTTGTGGTGGAGATGCGCGCCGCCGCCGCGCTGCTGAGAGGGCACGGCAGCAGCGCGCCGAGCTGGGTGAGCGCGCCAGGCTTGGGGCGGCGAGCTAGGGAGCTAACCCGGAGCTGAGTATTAGGAGCAGTCACACGGCTGGTGGTAGAGGTGGTAGAGATGCGCCCCGCCGCCGTACTGGCCGAGCGGAAGCGCCAGCAGCGCGCCCAGCTAGGTGAGCGAGGCAGGCTAGGATCGGGGAGCTAGGGAGCTAGCTCGGAGTTAGAGTACCAGGAACAACAGGAGCAGCCAGGCGGAGATTCGCGCCGACGCGCAGATGAGCGAGCCAGGCTAGAGACAGCGAGCTAGAGAGCAAGCTCGGAGCTAGAGTACTAGAAGCAGCCACGCGGCTTAAGATCCTAGCTAGATTTTTAGAGCTATTCAAGGCTATACTATGACCTATTTTTACTTTTTAATGCTTAAAAGACTAATTTTCAATGTTATATGTGTACAGAACAATGGAAAGAAGATCAAGAAAAGTTGTTAGACGACAAAAAAGTGCAGATGGAACAGGAGATCGCGCAAGAAAGAGAGAAGCATGAAGAGCAACTGAAACAGAAACAATTAGAACTCGAAGAACGCTTTGAGCAACACAAGCGGGATTTCGAGAATGAACAGCAGTTGATACTCAAGAGGAAGATAGCGGAGATATCCGCTCAGCACAAGCACGAAAGAGACAGGGAGATTGAACGAGCTATCGAAAGCATGGAGGCTGAGGCGCAGGCGGGGAGGAAAGATCTTCAAGAAGCACTGAGGTAAGGGCCGATCCTTTCTTCATAATCAACTCCAAACGTGTCAATGACGATGATAGGGGAGATTTGTGACGGCAGAGGCGTATACAGTGTGAGTCACGTTAAAGTGTACATATGAAAATAGATGAAACTAGACCTATTTTTATCGACAAAAAAGAGGTCAAAAAATTTTTGAGATTTTTTTTTAATTTTTTATAGATTTTTTTTTCTTCCAATTACTTATTGTAAAGAAAACGTAATAACTTTTAAACTAAGCGGTATATCCTGATAAAATAAAAACAGTAATAATGCTAAATAACAGGCGATACTAAAAAAATACATAAAATACACAAAAAAGGCCAACAAATAATAAAAAATGATACTTTTTGAAAAAAATCTGCTTTTAAATTCGTGTTTTTTTGGTTATTTGATAAATTTCTCCAAAAAATGCCCCTATAACCGGTGGTTTTTATTACGTTGTATTATTTTCTATCGTATTACCTTCGTAAAACCAAAAATCGCATGTCTCTATCTCTATCACAACGTTTGCAATGATCGTTTGAACTAAGCCTCTCCGGGCGCGCCATTCAATGCTTCATTAACAACGAAACTGAAAATGGCTCTAGATTTGTAATTTTGATAAAGACAAGTTAGATTTCAAATAAAAACAAAAGATTTTGAAGTAAAATAAGCATTTTAGTTAAAATTAAAATTGTCTCTACCTGTAGCGGAGAATAATGTTGTGGCAGGCCTTTGTTCAGACGATCATAGCAAATGTTGTGATAGGGATAGAGACATGCGATTTTTGGTTTTACGAAGGTAATACGATAGAAAATAATACAACGTAATAAAAACCACCGGTTATAGGGGCATTTTTTGGAGAAATTTATCAAATAACCAAAAGAACACGAATTTAAAAGCAGATTTTTTTCAAAAAGTATAATTTTTTATCATTTGTTGGCCTTTTTTGTGCATTTTATGTATTTTTTTAGGATCGCCTGTTATTTAGCATTATTACTGTTTTTATTTTATCAGGATATACCGCTTAGTTTAAAAGTTATTACGTTTTCTTTACAATAAGTAATTCGAAGAAAAAAAATTCTATAAAAAATTTAAAAAAAATCTCAAAAATTTTTTGACCTCTTTTTTGTCGATAAAAATAGGTCTAGTTTCATCTATTTTCTTATGTACACTTTAACGTGACTCACACTGTATAGGCTAGTATGAGGATCTTGAAGGGCCCGAATTGAAAGTCAGCAACACTTGTGATTTAAGTTTACTTCCAAACTCTTGACGATAAAAATAATATAAAAATATAGGGCGGTGACAATCGTGCCGGTGGCCAGAGAGAAGAGTGCTTAGAGCTACATACCATAGACAAATAATATTTTAATTTTAGTCTACTAAACATGCCGATACGTGGCGCTCTAGGCAGGTTTGCTATACTAGGTAATCAAAGGTCCTGGTGCTAAAACCCTAATTAAACTGTTAAAGTTGAGACGTGGTAGAATATTTAGCCAGTTCTATAGGGTTTGCTTGTTAGTCCTGAAGGTCTTGAGCTTGGAGGTCCCAATGCACGGCACTGTTTAGACATTGACACCACTGTTGTGACGTCCTATATGTATTTCTAAAGAACTTCAATTTGATATATCCCATAGGAGGAACAAAGAGCAATACGAAGCGGAGCTAAAGGAGCTAGCAGAGACGGAGCGTGCCACGCTACGACGCTACCAAGATGCGCAGGCGCGCGTTCGCCAGACCGAGGCCCACTGTATGTATACAGGCAACCAATTTGCAACGCCCAACAGGGTTCATAAGATCTTATCCTACTGCATTATTAAAATAAAATTCCACAGACTTTTAGTATATTTTTGTTTACATTACGTAGTGACGTAAAATTGCTATTTCCAGGTGCAGAGCTTGAAGTGACCATCAGCCAATTGGAAACACGCAATAAGGTTCTGATTGAGGTAAAAAATAATTCATACCTACTTACTTATTTGAAGATAAACCTAATGAGGGCTATCGTTTTAGCGCTCACCAGTTAGCGCCACTGTAGAGTAAGGTCCTGTCACTTGCTAGTAGCGAAGACAGTGGCACCAACTGGTGAGCGCGAAAGTGGTAGGAGGACTATCGCATTTGCACTCATCAGTGAATGTATATAAGTATATAAGTATATGAGTAAAAAAAAGGATATAAGTAGTAGGTATATCCGTTAAGCTAGCACCCATAACACAAGCATTAAGTTGCTTACTTTGGGGCTAGCTGGCGCTGTGTAAAAAAAAAAAAAAAAAAAAAAAAAAAAATGTTAGCAAAAGATTTTGCCAATATCTTAGCTAACCCCCAAGCCTCACTAATTTGGCTCTAACTTTAGTATTTTCCTCCTGAGAAAGTCAATGACGTCTTATCAAGCTAAACATTCAGACATCTTACGTAGTTGTAATAAGTCCGATGTTCCACGCGTTTCTCCAAACTAGCAATATGATTGTCGCAAATAAGGTGCTGGTAGTAACTGTATATTTTGTTATCAGAAAAACTCCCAACTGGAGGCAAGAGCGGAAGAAGTTCGATCCAGCTGCGAAGGGAGCTGGAAAGGGAAGGTGGATGACCTGCACCGGGACATAGACAACATGAAGAAGACGCACGAGGAGCAGATGCACCAGCTCTATGCCAAGTGAGTCCACCATTGTTAGATGATGATGACAAGTGAGAAGTTGTGTCTCAAAAATTAATGATAGGGATTATCCAAAAACTTTAATTAACATTAAGTTCTGCCTCGTAAAAAAAATGTTATTAACATTCTGAGATGCATCTACAACAGGTTTGTAACCTGAATGAGATGCTATAAGAGACGACAATAGCCTAAGGCCCAGAACAGACTGTGAAACGCAACTGCAACGAAACTGCAACTGCTAGTTACTTTAGAGTTGCATCTAGGTTTTTGCCGTAGCGTCCGTTGAGAGACCACACATGACGCGACCAGTTTGAAACTTTCAGTTTCATTCATCAGAATCATCACAAAGTTGCAGTTTCGTTGCAGTTGCGTTTCACCGTCTGTTCTGGGCCTAACGGTTTCGGCGTTGGACTGCTTGTTGGAAAAACGATAGTTCGATCTCCACCGATCGTTGGACTGTTTCGTTGTGGTGAATCTACTCCTAATACAGGCACACATTGAGCTTACTTGTGTAAGTAATAGAAAATTTAAAAAAAATCCATGTGTGTAGAATACCCTACCACTGCTTCAGGACAATAAATGGGCCAGTGCTGAGAAGAAGCAGCGCAAGAAACTCAGTCACTATTGTCAGCCTCTTTTTCAAAGGTTTACAGACTTTAAAATATACATAGTTTATAAGTATTTATGCAAGCTAGGCAGATAAGCATTCCAAACATTTTTATCTTTTAAATAATCATCGACTTTATAGTAGCCCTTTTTCATTAAGGTACTTTTAATATGTGCTTTGAATTTATGAATGGGCATTGGGCAGTCTATAATGACCAATCTGATACCCTGTAAGATACACCATATATGGCTTGTATCTTCTCTCACCTTATATGTTTTATCCCACCAGGGTGAAGGTAGCCGTAGCTCGCAAGGACTCCGCCATCCAGGCGCTGACACGCGAGACCGCCAAGTACCAGGAGAAGATTACACTCTTAGAACAGAAGCTGCAGCAGCAAAGGAAGGACTTCCTCAAGCAAAAGTGAACTCTATTACCAGAAATATAGAAGAGAAAATAGCAGTTCGTAATCTGAATATTAGGTACGTTTGCATTTAATAAATCTATCTAGATTTACCAACTTACCTTATTAGTAGGGGTAGTGACGATTTAAGCTAAGCGTCCACTTGTCGGTATCGTACGCAACGGACGCATCGTACGAAACACATCGTATCGGATGTGCGATGCGTACGATGCGGACAGGTGGACGCACTTATATGAGTTTCCATATAAATAATACTACGATCCGTTGCGTGCGATACGTCCGATGCGTACGATACCGACATGTGGACGCTTAGCTTTACGAACTCTTAAGAAATTATTTTCGGGAATCTTGTAGACAAGAGAATAAATAAGCCACGCCCACTTTTTCATAATTTATTTTAGAGTTAAAAATTGTAATTGTCTCGACATTAAAGTTGCGTGTATTATGCTTCCTAATTTCTAGCCAAAATGAATTAATATGACCAAGAATTGGTCAGGTATATCTATTTATGAAGCGTGTGTAAAGTTTTCCAATGATCGGGTGTGTATTTTTGTAACTGCAGCTATTTTTATTTTGAATAGCCAAAGATTGACTAGTCAGTCATTTATCATCTTGTCGTTTCTGTACCTGTTTTTTATGTACGAGTAATTCAGAATGGATGGTACCTCTTTGAATATCATGTTTGTCAGATAGAGTTGTATTTATTTAACTTAAATATTTCAAATTATGTTTTTAGATTTAATAATTAATTAATAACGTAACTTAATCCGTCCACTTTTGAATTGTTTATTTATTGTGATAAAAAGTGCTATGTGATGTGCTTGCCAATAAAGATAGTATTTTTAATCAATTGTTTTTAATTTACGATTCGTTATTTTTGTACATTTATCTTAATGTTTAAACCTCATAACCTTTGTCATGAGACTATCACTCATGCTAATTAAAAATATCTATTAGCGATAAATAATAACTACAGTGGACTAAAACTTAAAAACTCTTTAATAATACTCTTAATATATCTTAACAATATAAATTGTATACCACAGGGTAATTTTAAAGCTTCATTCCATAACTTCAGAATATAATATCACCATCAAATCTCACCAAGGCCGCCACATTTCAGTGCTTGTACTTTTTTCGGGGGACCTTGAGCCCGTGTCTGGTTCCCTTTGGTCCCCGACGTCAGCCCTTTGGTCTCTGACGTCAGCCCTTTGGTCCCTGACGTCAGCCCTTTGTTTGTCCCTAGCTTGACTACTAGAGGATTGCGCGAGCGACGCCGCCGTATGACTTATCACTGTTCTCGGCATCACAGGTACTAAATCGGGACTTATCAACGACGGTCTCTCCATAGGCGTGGTTATACTTTCGGGAAGCGTCAACCTCTTTTCTGGGTACACAGAGGTTTTTTCTGAAACTCTCCTGAACGCTGACTTTTCAGGGGACTTCCTAACGTAGATCAGTTTGTTGTCTAACCTCTCTGGTATCACAGTTCGCTCAGGTTCTATCTTGATCACCTTTGGCGCGGGGCCTGTAGCTTCAACTACCGGCCGCTTCAACTTACTCCTCATAGAGTAATCGACCGCTCGTTTGGGCGACGCATCGATTCCTATTTTGTAGTTTTCCACGTCTATGATGATGGATAGAGGTTCCATGTACTTTTTGTTTCTTATAGCTTCCTGTTTTAAAGTTTCCGGTGATATGGTTGTGGATGAAACGGTGGGTTTTTGAGTTTCGGGGCTCGAGTCTTGATCTGACGCGGATCTACTCGGTGGGGTAGGGAATGGGAAGGTCTGGACTGGTCTTGGTGGTGTTTCGAGTTCTGTAGAGGAGTCGCAAGCGGAATCGCAGGATAATGGGCTGAGGGGCGGGCTGGTGGGTTTTGTTGATCGTACGAAGTGGAACGCACTGGGTCTTTCATCTTCTAGTCTGAGAGGGTCGGGGATTAATGGGTAGTCTGCGGGAGGGTTGAGGCGTTCGATTCCATTGATGCAGGAGTGGAGATGGTTTCCCAATCGGTGGCGAAGACCGGTTGGAACACTGGCGAGGCGGGAGAGGTATCTTCTGACTTCTACAGCGCAGTCTCCGAAGCCGGCTTTAAAGCGCTGCAGAACAGCAGGGTCGGCGGCGATGGCAGCGGCCAGCTGTTGCCTCTGCAGCGTCTGAAGATGCTTCACCGTCAGCTCCAAGATATCGGCTTTCTCCAGTTTGGAGTGGCGAGCTGGCTGTAATGTAGAGAAAAGGAAATTAGCATTATTTCAGCTGTCAGATTCTTATTGGAATTTATGAAATTGTATCGCGTATTCATTATCTTATTGTAAATGATTTGGACGAGTTAAAAGTTGTTTTCGTCTGTAGAAATTATGGAAAAGTGAATGAGCTAAACATTATTTGGAGAATACGAGAATATGGAAACTTCTGTAATATGTAAAGTGAGCACAATGTCACGTAAGATTAAATATTTTACTGGAAGAGACACTTACGTCGGTGTTGGTAGAATCTATCAGCAGGTCCTTGAGCTCGTTAAGGCACTGGTTGATGCGCGCGCGCCGCTTCTTCTCCATTATCGGTTTATTCGTCTGCAATAGGGAAAAATATTGGTCACAATGGAACTAAGTATAACACTTCAAACTTTAATAACTTCACAGAAATAAATCACTGGGTATTGAAAATGTATTAACTTGAAATATTTTGTAAATCCAACTGATTTGCACTTTAGGTTAATTTTCAGAATTTTTCAAGATCACAATAAACACTTTCTTTTTTTCGAAAAGCACTTTTTAAATAAAAACCGCACAGCACTGGATCCTCACCTTTCGCAATTCAGCTTTAGACATCCCTCTGGTAGAATCTGACATGAACCCAGTTTGTGAGTCGTCATCCTCGCTGCACGGCATTTTGATACACACTACGTCACTGGCACTTCACAGATCACAGACACGTCTGCTCCCGACGGGGGCTCGACACGATATGTCCGAGCATCCTGCGTACGCGCAAAGCAAAATTCAAATTGCCCTTGTTCCCGTTCCGTCCGCATTATAAAACGCAACGGGGAAGTTGAGCTGTCTCTTTCTGTCCCGAGGGTTGGAGCGGTGGGAACTGTGTCGGAATGTTTTGTTTTCGTTCCGTCTCGCTCTACGGGGGAACCTGTTGTGAATGGACGCGGTGGATGAGTGGTTGCTGCGCGTAGGTGGGTCGCGGTTTGATTCTGGACTAAGTCTTTTTGGGCATTATGGGAGCGTTTTAAAGGATCTTGTTAACAAAACGTTACCTACTCAATGCGTTCTCTAAGAAAAAATACTTATTGTACAATTTTCAAAAATAAGTAGTAGGTAGGATTTGCATATCCTAAAATTAAACTAAGGAAAATGTAATCATTATTACCATTTTTATTAATAGAAATATTTTCCCAGGTGTTAGCTAGATAGTTATTTAAAAAAAATAAAAAACATTTCGCCGAAATTCAATTTCCTCAAAGTGAAGCTACTTCGATTACTCCCTTATCCTGTATTGTATGGGAATGTATGGGCGTCGGCGCGCCCATCAAGAACGCATTTTTTTATCGCGTCACCCGAACACATTATCCCCGTACTTCATTGATTCACACCTTTCCATGAAGGACTGTGTTTTTTTCTACGCACACCTTTGCGGTTTAACTCGGTACTTCATGTGTGCGGCGTACCGTGAAGGGGAAGGCTATGAAGTAGCGTGTTTTTTCGTGCAGTTTGGTTCGCGGTGGAATTACCTACTTTATGGGCAGGGGTGTCGCTGGGTTCTCACGGTCGCGGTGTATGAGAATGTGCCAAGGTGCAGGGTTCGATAGACCTCCGTATTTTATTATGCACTCGGTAATTCGCGTTGTTTTAGCAATGTCGCAGTATTTTTGGTATGGGGACTTCTGCTACTTATAAGTACAGTAGGTAAATAGATTTCATTTGTATTTACATATTTCAACTCATTTAATTAAAACTATTTTTAAGGTGACACCTTTTTAATATCCGATGTTATTGGTGACATGGTGACTAGACTAGGATGTCGCCGTAGCGTAGTGGTGAGCAGTAACGCTTCAAGCGAAAGGTCGTGGGTTCAAATTTTGGAGGATTTGCTTAGTAATGTTAAGTTCCTTCTACTTCTTGCGCGATGTTTATGTTATCGAATTAAAATTATTTTTAAGGATTATTAAGATATAATATTATATTCAGAACGTTATTGCATAAAATTTCATAATATTACAACTTTTTATTTAACTTTACACGCTTTAATACCTACTTTCATTGTTTACTTGCAGGTAATACGTGGTAAAGTAATACTAGTAAAGTACAAAATGTCATTGTCCTACTGAACCAGGTGTTCCATTGATGACCTTTCCGTCTGGTTCCGTACGTCCTGCATCGACAAATTAATATTTAATTAGATCGTAAACATTTCTCCCACGGTCACAATGCCAGAAAACCACTCAACTTGGCACCTGCAAAACAGAATTCCAGTTTATTTACAACCTTACTGCTTTGCAATACAGTTTAAGTAACGGTTTGTGAACGCAAAATGGTTCCAGTTAACGTTTAAGTCCAGACTTTTAATGGGTTTATCCTATGTAAAAGAGCATAGAGTTCAAAATAGCTTTTAATATAGATCCTGTGGTATCACATGAACCGAAGTGTGACGGTATTGCATGCGATGTCGTGACGGAGCCAATGAAAAGTGAATAATTTGATGTCATATGTCGCTGACGTGTGAAAGGGGCTGATGATGGGAAAAAGCGGTCTATCGGAATTTCTACTGAACCTAACCAATTTGGAATTTCGGTTAGGAACCTATGTACCTTAGTTACCACCACCTAACCGAAATGATTCACGTCATAGGTACAGTTATCGCTTTATTTCCTGAATCTAGAGAGAGCAAAATCCTTCTCTTTGTCATTTCCGATACTCATGGCTGATGTATGTGAATAGGCGGAAATTTTCTATGACCTACATTTACTTTATCGTAGGGCTATACCCTCGTTAACTGAGTACATAACTTACATATCGCTACACAACTTCTCAGGGGATGCGTCATAATAACGTCTTGTTGAGGACCGGTTTTCACGAGACCATGATGCATAAAAGCTGAACTTAAATGTGATCAATTTTTAAATGAAAACATGAAAGTACTTAAACTATAAATTCTCACACTCATCACTACTAAATTGTCCCCGGGCGGGCTTTGAACTTACAAAGACAGCTGGCATTGTTGACATGAACTCAGACCAACGCGGTCTTAACTAAATCAAGCTCTATTTTACACCATTTCAGCATCCATACTAATACCCACCTACGTAAAACTAGCCATCACCCCAAATTTGAAATTCCAAAATCCAATAATGGCAATCATACGTGACAATCTCAGCTAAAGGATATATCCCCCTCAATGAAACTTAAGACCATGTTCAGTGACAATTTTTATGTGAATCCGGTAATCTTAAAAACCCAAACCGAAAGTAAGAGTTTAAAAAACAACAAAAAACCGATCATGCCCTTTTCCGTATCATACAAGCGTGTGAACCGACGACTGGATATAATATTATTGTTTAATGGATAACGGGCCAGCTTCCTTCCTACAGATGGGGATGTAATTTATTGCGACGCAAAAACTTGAGGACGTTCCGGGGATTTAATAAATAATAATAATGTTAAAGTTCTCAGACTGGGTCAGTTTGTAAACACGACGGTTCTGGTTTGTGTCATTTGATATTCGACTCACCGAATGTATCTATTTAAACTAAGTAAATATGTACTTATTTGTACAATCAGACAACCACAAGAGCTTAAATGGGTTAATGATAGGACTGTGTTTAAAAAGGGATTTTACTTTTAATAAACACTATTTAATAGTCCATGCAAATAAAGGAATTTTGACATTTATTTGCTTCCGGTAGATAAGCATTTGTGTTACCAGTGATGACTTATGGCTCGGAAACGTGGCCTCTCACTATAGGCTTTATACAGTAGCTCAAAGTTGCACAGCGTGCTATGGAGAGGGCTATGCTCTGTGTTTCTTTACGAGATCGAATCAGAAATGAGGAGATCCGTAAACGAATTAGTCGCTGACATGGCTCGACGGATGAGCAAGCTGAAGTGGCAATGGGCAGGGCACATAGTACGCAGAAAAGTCGGCCGATGGGGCAGCAAGATTCTGGAATGAAGGCCTCGTACCGGAAAACGCAGCGTGTGACGTCCACCCATGAAAGGTAGCAGGGAAGCGCTGGACGCAGGCCACTACCAATCGATCAACATGGAAAGCATAGGGGGAGGCCTATGTTCAGCAGTGGACGTCCTATGGCTGAAATGATGATGATGATAATGAGATAAGCATTTCAGTTAACTAAGTACTTAAACACAAGGAAGACGAAAGTGAAAATTACTTGAACTTGTCATGCTACACGGTAACTCCCAGTATCTTAACCTGTATATGAAATTAATAAGAACGGAAGGGGTATTTATAAGAAATATTGTGAGGAGACGCTCTCACGGAAAAAAATCTTGTTACATCCAAAATCTGTAACACTTTTTCATCCCCGGACATGGAGATTTCCCATGGAAACAGGTGGGTACAAAAACTGCGCCCTTTGCCTATCAACTGGTTTTTATATAAAAAAAATCCATCCGGGACGGTTTCCGGGTCGGTCGGCCGCCGGACAAAAAACTTATTGTGCCCTGATTGATGGATAAATATTTGTAAATGTTCACTTTATAACGTGAGAATTATTGAGAGCATCTTCCGGTTACGATGATTTATTGGGAGATAATAACTTGACCGACTTTTGGTTTTAAACTTGCCGCATTATAGGATTAGATAGAATAACAATAATTACCTATACGTAAGAAAAAACTTAATAAATATTGGAAACTAGGTAATATATACAACATATACAGTGTGAGTCACGTTAAAGTGTACATATGAAAATAGATGAAACTAGACCTATTTTTATCGACAAAAAAGAGGTAAAAAAATTTTAGAGATTTTTTTTAAATTTTTTATAGATTTTTTTTTCTTCCAGTTACTTATTGTAAAGAAAACGTAATAACTTTTAAACTACGCGGTATATCCTGATAAAATAAAAACAGTAATAATGCTAAATAACAGGCGATACTAAAAAAATACATAAAATACACAAAAAATGCCAACAAATAATAAAAAATGATACTTTTTGAAAAAAAAACTGCTTTTAAATTCGTGTTTTTTTGGTTATTTGATAAATTTCTCCAAAAAATGCCCCTATAACAGGTGGTTTTTATTACTTTGTATTATTCTCTATCGTATTATCGTTGTAAAACCAAAAATCGCATGTCTCTATCCCTATCACAACATTTGCTATGATCGTTTGAACAAAGGCCTGCCATAACATTATTCTCCGCTACAGGTAGAGACAATTTTAATTTTAACTAAAATGCATATTTTACTTCGAAATCTTTTGTTTTTATTTGAAATCTAACTTGTCTTTATCAAAATTACAAATCTAGAGCCATTTTCAGTTTCGTTGCTAACGAAGCGTTGAACGGCGCGCCCGGAGAGGCTTAGTTCAAATGATCATTGCAAACGTTGTGATAGGGATAGAGACATGCGATTTTTGTTTTTACGAAGGTAATACGATAGAGAATAATACAAAGTAATAAAAACCACCGGTTATAGGGGCATTTTTTGGAGAAATTTATCAAATAACCAAAAAAACACGAATTTAAAAGCAGATTTTTTTCAAAAAGTATCATTTTTTATTATTTGTTGGCCTTTATTGTGTATTTTATGTATTTTTTTAGTATTGCCTGTTATTTAGCATTATTACTGTTTTTATTTTATCAGGATATACCGCTTAGTTTAAAAGTTATTACGTTTTCTTTACAAGAAGTAATTGGAAGAAAAAAAATTCTATAAAAAATTAAAAAAAAAACTCAAAAATTTTTGGACCTCTTTTTTGTCGATAAAAATAGGTCTAGTTTCATCTATTTTCATATGTACACTTTAACGTGACTCACACTGTATAGGTTCATGGGCACTTTCTCTCCATTTTAAATACTTGCAATATTTATCTGCATCTAATTTTAATACAAGTAGAGACGCGAGTGATTTGAAGGAATAAGACCGGACTTGTCCGGTCAGAAAAATATCTGTCTATTAGCGAATGTGAGAGTATAATATAAATGTGGTATAAAGTTGTAACTACCGAAAAATACGGACCTAGATCAAACTGTTAACAGTTACGATAAGTAAACAAATAAAGCCGTTAAAGATAAGGCCCCTCATATTCCAGCTGGCCTAATTCCTAAAGCGAGGAATACATTTTATCACACAGTTCACGGAGTTCAATCCACCCCTAGCTGGTCCTGTAAAACAGTCTGTATAGCTATGCGGACTTCCCTCCGTTCCCACGGTGGGGCGACAGGTGTGTTCCCTGCGACACTCCCTACTAATGGACATGCACAATTTGAACGTTATATTTGAATGATAAAGTTCAATATCGTTTGAATTCGAATTATGTTTTGTGTCCAGCAACTCTTGATGATATAGCAATTTTAATAAATTCACAATTTATTAAGTTAATGCGGGGTAATATTATTTTAATGATCAAAATACTAATTCCGTTATAAAAAATATGATAAGTTACTATCCGTGAATTGATAAATAGTAATAAACATATTTAATTGTCATCGACAATACTTACATAACAATAAAGAAAAGTTTTTTGTAATAAAGGAGCTGGACATAAATCATCTACCTCCTCCTACAAGAAACATCAAAAACGCCTAATATTATTGCTCAATTCCAGCAAAAAATATTGGCCATAAACGTTTCGACACCAACCCAATTAAAAATAGAAGATATGCATCTCCCAACTTCTTGTCCCAAAATGACCAATAACTTTTTTGCACTTCTTATTGGCAGAAAAAATGGCCGACTTGTGGGAATTATCCCGAATCGCGATTCTCAGTTACCAACCCGATATCCCTTTGTGTAAGGCACCTTGAGGGTTGACGGACGCCATTGTATTCATACAAAAGAAAAGATTACGGGGTCCTTTGTAAGAGTATACCACTTTCAATGAAGTTGGTGGGAGTCAATTTGAATGAGTGGCGCTTGTTTCTTTTTGGTATAAGTAGACCCCTGCTTGAACTAATAGCTTATTATTGAATACAACTTTGGTTGTTTATGTTGCATTTTGTTTGCATTTCTACGAAAAATATGCCAATCAAATTATTTTTTAGTGTTCATGAAAGTTTAAAACTTGTGTTTTTGGTTCGTTAAATATTGCTAAATTGTCATTTTAAAAAACCTGTTCGTTTTAGCCAAAGGACGTCCAAAAAACCCATAATTAAAAAAAAAATAAGAAAAAGGTAATTAAGGATGCAAGGCATTTAAATAAAAACCAAGATTAAATATTTATTTATTTTATTGTTATTTTGTTACATTCTTACTATTTCTTACCGCACTCGCAATTAACATTCTAATGAAAATAATTAAAAAGTAGTGCTGTATTTCACATAATAATTTTGAAGGGAGTGCGATTAATAAACATGCTATATAATAAAAACATACTTAACAAACACGAACAAATATCTTTAATCTCTTAGGTGCCGATAATGGATTCACTTTCTCAAACTAAAAGTCTGTAAATCTAACAGGACCTGGTATTTTATACCGATTATGGGACTAGTTATGTCCTCAACTGCACATCAATATACTTAAGTCATTAAAAAGTATAAACCTCATTCTGTTTCAGTTATAACTAACAAACGCGACGCGTGCACGCGGCGTTTATACGCTTGTAAAACGCACACGCCAGTATGAATCGGGACTAATAACAAAAGAAGTTAGACTTGTCGACTTTTAGTCTTAGATGTGAAGTCTCAAATCGGGCTCATACAAATATGAGAGACATAATAAACTAAACCTAACATTGCAAACTTATTATTCGATACGTAAAATTTTTAACCTATCTAACAAATAAATGCATTGATAAATGTCACGTTAGTTAGCTACACTAGCAAGGAACTGGGCGGTAAGGTAACACCGTTTTCCTTATCCTTGACATTTTAATTAAAATTAGGGTTGGCACATCTGCAAACATTGATTCTCTTACTTAGATAATCGATTTCTTCAGGGCAAGGTAAGCACAAGATTTAGGTACTCATTTATTTGTTTTATGTCTCTTGAAAAGTCTTTGACGTTTGACTGATGGCAATAGGTCTTGACTTAGACATAGTAGTAGACAGACAGGACAGCATTAGATACGCCTAGTCAATGTTTAAAGATGTGCAAAACCATTATAAAATACAAAACTTACTATCAACATACATCATAAATTCATTTATAATTTTTGGTCGTTTTGATAAAATTTGTTTGTCACCAACTTTGAATAAATAACAAAATCACTTTATCACAACACTTTTTTGGAAATTGTTCGAATTGACACAAAGTTAGCTTATCAAAATTATGAAGCTCCGACATTTTATAATCTTAGGTCAAGTAAACTGCTAAGTCCTATATCTAATACACTGGCACTGGGTTATCACAGAAATGGAAGTAATAATTGCAAAAGCCATCGATTAATTTAGATCTTTAATTAGTATTAATGACAATCAAAATGAGAATTAAGCTGAAATTAATAAAAATTCGGAGAAACGCCGTTAAAATCTACAGATCCGTTAAACTGGATCAAACTAATCTACTTAAAATATACAAGAGAAAGTATAAAATATGAAATTAAAAAATAAGTAATAATAAAAACAATAAAGTAAATGCTGAAATTCAATTGGCAGATTTGAGATTATTATTTATTTATGATGCGGTAAAATAGACAAGACTGTATAAAACATACTTGAAAAAATTAAAAATTTGCACTTTTATAAATTAGTTGCAGCGATTTAATTGATACATTTATTTCTTTCGAACAGATAGAAAGCTCTTCAGACTAGCATGTGTTTTTATGAACGTAAGTTATTGACGTCATGGAAAGTGCGCAAAACGAAAATCCTTAATCAGCCATTTACGGAACGTTAATAAAAACAGCTTAACATTAAATAAACTGTGTGTTATTAAAATATTCGAGATAATATCTAAAAGTGCATCAACACCATCAAAGTTATTTGGTTTGTGTTTATGGTGGATCACTAATTTTGAATGTTACTTAGGTCTAATTATTTTAACATGCTGTTCCATCGAAGGCCCATCGAAAAATTTTGATTGAAAATTTTCAAAACGATGTTATACAACTAACTGTCAAGCAGTCAGTCACGCATCTAATCGTAACCTTACAATCACAACACCGAAAAAACGTATATTATTTTAAATGCATTTTACTAAATTTAGGTTATCTAATTAAAATCTTATTTACATTGGCAGATCAGGCACTGAATTAGCGTATTTTCCATGGGTGAACAAATATTGCAAACAAAAATTAGTTCTAATTTGTGACGCCAATTAACATCAATGGTTAACTCTCAAACCAAGATTCTTCAGTATATTTTTAGTAGTTTTTTACAACTATTTTAGCGTCCAATAATAGAATGTGATCTGTCATTCAGAGCAAAACAACAAAAATGTATTGCACAGAGTAGGCTGTATTCAAAGCGAACACTTATGTATTAATGATTTAAAGTCTTAATCAAGTTTTGAATTTGACTTTTCAAATAAAGCTGCAGCCAGCGCTCTCGGGAATCGTTATCTATTTTGGAGAACATAATTATTTCACCACTTTTACACTAGGCGGTTTAAATGCTCTACAGATATGCTGCAAACTCCTAGTAGCTACATTGAGCAAGATTGCAGCTGTTAATTGTTATTGCGGCCACTATTTCGGCCTCTATTGCAAACTCGATAAGGCCCAAATTGGCTTGAGCTATTGGTCAAATGTACTGTAATATAATAACGTAAGGTTACGTATACGCGCACGTGTACGTGACGACACAGTTTATCTATTTCTGGTTTAAATCTTGAGAATAGTACTAGGATAAGGTCCTCATCAGAATAATATCAGCATCCCTTTATAAAATTGTTGAATATAGTCACATTTTAACTTTATTGCTTCGTCTCTAGGTCGAAAAACAATTTGCTAAAAAGGACTAATATGGTGCACATAATTTGCCGTCTGTAAAAGAACTCCCCGTGCATTAACACAAGGCAAATTTCCTATGTCCTGCAGTGGACTGTAGAAATGATGTTGATGCTGAAAAGGACCTTATTCCTACAGCAAAACTGTTATTATTGCTCACATAGGCACATCGGCAACGTACTCGATCCTCAGAAACAGGTCCATGATATCTTGCGGCTGCAGCCATCGCCACGGTACAGGATCGCGGCAGGCGGCGAGCGGTCGCGCGAACGCGTACAGAACGCAGACCGCGCACGCAAAGCAGACCACCGCGAAAACTTGGAACATGACCTTGAGTGCGTCCCTGCAATCACATACTGAGGGACTGAGACGATGTGGGCGCTGTCACGGTGAACACGAAGCTAATTGGTGTTATAAAGGAGATTATGTAAAAGATAAATATAGTTAATATAGCTTTCAGTGTGCTTACCATGAGTTTATGTTATGTGTGCTCAATAACGACTACGTAAAAAAATATATTAAATCATAAATGTATGACAAATTGTACAGCGCTTTTAGCGGCTACTTTTAAAACTAAAATCTTACATAACGTAAACTCATAGTCACACAGCTCATATCAATAGAAATTGACCGAGACCTGACATCAACCAAAGATGGCACTTTGTTGTGCAAATGCTTCGGGCCATTATAACCACTTTCCACTATAGATTTACATTGTAAATCAGTATGGCTATCTCGAAGTTGAAGATTCGATTCATAGTTATATTGAAAGTTATGCGAACATTCGAAAATACAATAAAAAATATAAGTTTTTTATACGCACCAGAAATATTTCCTCAAACTGCGGTGCGGTGCGATCACTTTCCTTTTCTCGCAGTCCGCGCACGGCACCTCCACCTGTGTCCCCACTGAAGATATGTCTGTAACATACACAAATACATTAGAAACTATACGTTCATTAACTTCTGTTCAACTATACTACATCTACTACATTAACTACGAACTAAAAATACATAATTTATACGTAAACATAATATCGTTACGAAAAATTCCAAACAGGACGCTTACAATGCAACAATTAACCTACATGGCCCACATTAAAGTTTATACACGGCGACGCAACGACAGACAACACTACAAAATGCTATGCAATAGAAAATCGTTTTCTTAGAATGATTCTATAGCAGCATACATCACCCGTGTGTAGGATTTTTAAGACATTTTTTTTACTTAGTTACTAAAATTGTTGCGTTGCCGTGTAAAATAATTATAACGCCACCACCAATCAACATAGAAACAAGACAAAATTACAATACACAAATGTAACAATCACATATTATTCCCTTTTTCCATGTAAACCGATTTGTTTCAACTTGAATTAAATATAATAAAAACCTAATATTTACCATCTCCTACATTATATCTACTCTCCTAATTCGACAATACACAATTACAAAGTCTATGTGTCCCAAATACGTTAATAGCATAAGCGATTTACCGCCATCAGTCTGGCACTGCGCACAGCACATATCGCGCTCGAAGCCTTCTAAAATCTCCTTCTGGCTAGCGCAAGCAGCTTCTAACAGCCTGATCTTAGCTTGCAAGCTATCCACAGCAGCTTGGAGGAAGCTATTCCTCCCGTTACTATCGTTTACTAGCTTCTGAAGAAGACTTAAGTTATCTTCGTAACGAGACAGCTCGCCTTCCGTTTCTTTTACGACAAGCTGCGAACGCCTCACGTCGTTCTCTAATTTATCTATATTTAGCTTCATTTTCTCGCATTCAAGACAGTTCGAGCAGTTTATACATTCTATACTATTATTGTTATTGAAGATGTCGTCAGTTTGCGTTTGAATGTTATGATACTGGGTGCACTCGCAATTTCCTAGATCCTCAGTTTGCGTTTCAGAGTTGATTAATTCTGTGATTTTGTCAACTTCTGTATCTGTTTGGGTCTCGACTGTTGTCATGGAGGTTTCGAAAGGGTTCAGGCATCTGTCATCGTAATGATTGTTGCCAGTGACGCTGTGCCTGGTATTGTTGAAGCTGAGACGGATCTCGTCAAACAGTGACATGTTGGTGCCCCGCCCTTGGTCTTCTTTTAGGGCATTCATGAACGACTCTTCGTCTAACAGGCGGTTTTCTAGAGGGAAATTAAAGGTTACTAAGAGAGTTAGGGATTAATAGAAATGGGTATCGTTAAAATGTGGGGGACAATAAAAAATTCGTCAGTCAAGAGTGAAAAGAGTAAGTGCGCATTCAAAGAAAATTTCGTTATAGGTTTCTACATAATCAAAAGAAAAAAATGTTATACAGAGCTGATGATGACTCATCAGCATTTTCAGTCAAAAGCAGTCAACTGCTGGACGTAAGCTTTCCCCAAGCAACGCCACAAAGCACGTTCTCCCACTCTTAGCATCTAGCCGTTACCACATAATCTTCTCGAGGTCGTCGGTCCACCGAGCAGTATACTGACCGGGCGAGAAGCGGCTCTCGTCGCAGTAGATGACGTCGATGGAGCGGTCGAGCCGCGGCGGAGTCTGGTCGCCTTGTACTGACGGTCGTCGGTCCACCGAGTGTACTGACCGGGCGAGAAGCGGCTGTCGGCGCAGTAGCTGACGTCGATGGAGCGGTCGAGCCGCAGCGGAGTCTGGTCGCCTTGTACCGACGGTCGTCGGTCCATCGAGTATACTGACCGGGCGAGAAGCGGCTTTCGTAGCAGTAGCTGACGTCGATGGAGCGGTCGAGTCGCAGCGGAGTCTGGTCTCCTTGTACTGATGGTCGTCGGTCCACCGAGTATACTGACCGGGCGTGAAGCGGCTGTCGTCGCATTAGCTGACGTCGATGGAGCGGTCGAGTCGCAGCGAAGTCTGGTCTCCTTGTACCGACGGTCGTCGGTCCATCGAGTATATTGACCGGGCGAGAAGCGGCTGTGGTCGCAGTAGCTGACGTCGATGGAGCGGTCGAGCCGCGGCGGCGTCTGGTCGCCTTGTACCGATGGTCGTCGGTCCACCGAGTGTACTGACCGGGCGAGAAGCGGCTGTCGGCGGTGAGGCTGTCGAGCGCGGCGAGCGCGTGATCCTCGCAGTAGCTGACGTCGATGGAGCGGTCGAGTCGCAGCGGCGTCTGGTCGCCTTGTACCGACGGTCGTCAGTCCATCGAGTATACTGACCGGGCGAGAAGCGGCTGTCTGCAGTGAGGCTGTCGAGCGCGGCGAGCGCGTGGTCCTCGCAGTAGCTGACGTCGATGGAGCGGTCGAGCCGCAGCGGAGTCTGGTTGGCTTTGTTCACTGTGTCTTTCAGCTCCATTTCCAGCAGGACCTGAATAGAATAGTTTATCCAGGTCACTAATATAATAGACTAGCTTTTGCTCGTGGCTTCACCCGTGAAAAATGTTCCATATTTTCATAGTGATAAGTTAGGGAGAGTTCCACCCTTTATGGGAGGTGTTTGAAGAGGAGGAGGGAAAAATTTCATCAAAATCCGTAATCCGTTCGTTCGTTCGTTTCAGCCGAAAGACGTCCACTGCTGGACAAAGACCTCTCCCAAGGATTTCTACAAAGACCTGTCCTGCGCCGCTCGCATCCAGGCACCTCCTGCGACCCTCACCAGATCGTCGGGCCACCTAGTGGGAGGCCTGCCCACGCTAACCTGCCCCGTAATCAGTATCCGTCCAAAAAGTAAATAACTATTTCTAAATAAGTGTGCTTGTGACGTGTCGGCTGCTATGCTGCAGCCGACGCGCGACGTGAATACATTATGCAACTCTTAAAAATGTTTGTGTTGAGACCCGTGTTTCTCTATTTTATTTCTAAATAAGATTTTTTTCTGCCTGCTGCAGCACCGACTGTGTACCTTCTCCTTGATGAGCTGCTGCATGACCTCTTCCTGGTCGTGCAGACGAGCGGCCAACTCGGCACGCTCGGCCCGAAGCGATTCGTTCTGTTCCAGCAACGCCGACTGCCGCGAGGCATACATCTCGTTGATGCGGTGGCACTCGTCCTTGGACTTGGTCAGCAACTCTTGCAGGGTCAGCTTCTGGAAACGATAATGAAGTCCGTGTAAAAGACAAGGTTAACAACAATAAACTGCTTCGGGTCATCTTCAGGAGCTTTTATTGTTGGGAATCTCCTCTAAATATTGGTGGGTGCACTATCAAGCTTTTAGCATTATAAACCTGTTCCATGACCTGTTCCATCCCCCAGGGAAGTGTACTAGGTTGTGTACTCTTTTTAATTTATATTAACGATCTTCCGAAAATCTTAAATAGAGAAATATCATTTCCCATACTTTTTGCAGACGACGTGTCTATTTTAATCAAGTGCGAAAAAAACTCAAATCCTAACACCCTTATCAATGATACATTATCAAATATTACACATTGGCTTAAACTACACAACCTAGAAATAAATCTTAATAAAACAAAAATAATGCAATTCCGACCATATACAATAGCTCCCCTAAACATAAATATAATACTGGACAAAACACAATTAGAAACAGTAGATACTTTTAAATTGCTAGGACTACACATAGATACAAACATCAATTGGAAAACACATATCGATCAAATAAAAACTAAATTATCAAAGTTCACATACGCCCTTTTCGAAATCAAACACAGCACCAACACAGAAACAGCATTAACGACATACTACGCGTACGCATATTCCTGGCTGAAATATGGCATAATGCTATGGGGCAACAGCGTAAATGCCAATGACTTGTTTCTACTACAGAAAAAATGTGTAAGAATTATAGCCCAAATAGATAATACACAAAGCTGTAAACCATATTTCAAAAAATACAAATTAATGACTCTAACATCAATATACATACACGATTTATGTTCATTTGTTTATAAAAACATAAATTCATTCCAAAAAATGCAAGACACCCATAACGTAAACACTCGTCATAAAGAAAAACTATGCCTACCATACTCGAGAATTAAAATGCTGAATAGCAGCCCATACTATATGGCCATCAAGCTATACAATAAATTACCACTGGAAATAAAAAACGAACAAAAGTACACAATTTTTAACAACAAGCTAAAACAATTCTTAATAAATAACTGCTACTACAAACTAGACGAATATTTAAATAACAAACCCTATAAAACAACATATAAATAATACAACAAACTAACTTTTTATACTTTTTAATTTTTTATTAAAATATCTCATTATGGCGCTCTGAGTCTTTAGCAAATATATTATATATAACATAATATATTATATTCAATAGAATATTTGATTTAATATTAATGTAACACTCTTATTTATACTTATTATAAATACTTACTTATTTATAAAAATAAATAATGTAGCCCTCCCATCAAACCTTTGCAATGCCTTAACTAGGTAACTAAGTAATAAGCACACATGTATTAGTGATAAGACCTCTAATGTACACTTAGTAGGCAAATAAACAATTTGAATTTGAATTTGAATTTAAATTACCATACAGCCCGAGCAAGCTAACCGCGCATCGAGCTGGAATGCGACTCTCCCTCTCACTGGGTAAGTGGCACACCTCCTCGCTTAACCCCATCCGTACCAAAGCGTCGATGTATCGTCATGGCCCCGTATCTACTAGTATGTAGCCTCGGGCCGAGCGGCTGCCTCATCCCGACCGACAAAATGTGGCTCGGTCCGCGGAAATTTGCCTCGCAACAAGTCGTGCCTCAGGTTGAGGCAGCGTCTCCATTTGAGCAGCCGCGGGTTGAGGTGGCCGCTCGACCCGAGGCTACCTCTAGTGGAGATTCGGTTTAATAGTGTCGTCCAGCGTCCGCTCACTGGCCAGCAGGCGTTGGCATTCCATCTCCGAATGGTGTAGTGCCCACTAATCGCCCCCATCCCCCTAAGTCCCTTTGTCAGGATTCGCCGCCCCTAACCTTGGGTACGCCAATGCGCACGTGGCTCGCTCGTGTCCCCTGCACTGACCTCGCTCTCCAGCGCGGCTCGCTGCTCGGCCAGCAGCTTACTCCTCCTACGGGAGCCCTCCAGCTCCCGGCGCGCGTCGTCCAGCGCCCGCTCGCTGGCCAGCAGGCGGTCGCAGGCTTCCTCATAGTCGCGGCGCACGTGGCTCGCTCGTGTCCCCTGCACTGACCTCGCTCTCCAGCGCGGCTCGCTGCTCGGCCAGCAGCTTGCTCCTCCTGCGGGAGCCCTCCAGGTCCCGGCGCGCGTCGTCCAGCGCCCGCTCGCTGGCCAGCAGCCGGTCGCAGGCTTCCTGAGGCGCGGCGCACGTGGCTCGCTCGTGTCCCCTGCACTGACCTCGCTCTCCAGCGCGGCTCGCTGCTCGGCCAGCAGCTTGCTCCTCCTGCGGGAGCCCTCCAGCTCCCGGCGCGCGTCGTCCAGCGCCCGCTCGCTGGCCAGCAGGCGGTCGCAGGCTTCCTCATAGTCGCGGCGCACGTGGCTCGCTCGTGTCCCCTGCACTGACCTCGCTCTCCAGCGCGGCTCGCTGCTCGGCCAGCAGCTTGCTCCTCCTGCGGGAGCCCTCCAGCTCCCGGCGCGCGTCGTCCAGCGCCCGCTCGCTGGCCAGCAGGCGGTCGCAGGCTTCCTGAGGCGCGGCGCACGTGGCTCGCTCGTGTC
Organism: Ostrinia nubilalis; assembly: GCF_963855985.1. NCBI lineage: Eukaryota > Metazoa > Arthropoda > Insecta > Lepidoptera > Crambidae > Ostrinia > Ostrinia nubilalis. The sequence continues at coordinate 13,371,951 of NC_087097.1, forward strand.
CCCTGCACTGACCTCGCTCTCCAGCGCGGCTCGCTGCTCGGCCAGCAGCTTGCTCCTCCTGCGGGAGCCCTCCAGCTCCCGGCGCGCGTCGTCCAGCGCCCGCTCGCTGGCCAGCAGGCGGTCGCAGGCTTCCTGAGGCGCGGCGCACGTGGCTCGCTCGTGTCCCCTGCACTGACCTCGCTCTCCAGCGCGGCTCGCTGCTCGGCCAGCAGCTTGCTCCTCCTGCGGGAGCCCTCCAGCTCCCGGCGCGCGTCGTCCAGCGCCCGCTCGCTGGCCAGCAGGCGGTCGCAGGCTTCCTGAGGCGCGGCGCACGTGGCTCGCTCGTGTCCCCTGCACTGACCTCGCTCTCCAGCGCGGCTCGCTGCTCGGCCAGCAGCTTGCTCCTCCTGCGGGAGCCCTCCAGCTCCCGGCGCGCGTCGTCCAGCGCCCGCTCGCTGGCCAGCAGGCGGTCGCAGGCTTCCTCATAGTCGCGGCGCACGTGGCTCGCTCGTGTCCCCTGCACTGACCTCGCTCTCCAGCGCGGCTCGCTGCTCGGCCAGCAGCTTGCTCCTCCTGCGGGAGCCCTCCAGCTCCCGGCGCGCGTCGTCCAGCGCCCGCTCGCTGGCCAGCAGGCGGTCGCAGGCTTCCTGAGGCGCGGCGCACGTGGCTCGCTCGTGTCCCCTGCACTGACCTCGCTCTCCAGCGCGGCTCGCTGCTCGGCCAGCAGCTTGCTCCTCCTGCGGGAGCCCTCCAGCTCCCGGCGCGCGTCGTCCAGCGCCCGCTCGCTGGCCAGCAGGCGGTCGCAGGCTTCCTGAGGCGCGGCGCACGTGGCTCGCTCGTGTCCCCTGCACTGACCTCGCTCTCCAGCGCGGCTCGCTGCTCGGCCAGCAGCTTGCTCCTCCTGCGGGAGCCCTCCAGCTCCCGGCGCGCGTCGTCCAGCGCCCGCTCGCTGGCCAGCAGGCGGTCGCAGGCCTCTTCATAGTCGCGGCGCACGTGGCTCAGAGTTATGTTCTCTTCGCGTAACCTGGAGATAAGGAACTAATATTTTTAATATTGCACTATTGATAATATTCCCGCTAACACATACAGCTTAGCCAAGTAAGCTTGCAGCAGTTCAGCAGTTGACAGAAATTTAACTTGGTAGGTTGGTACCTATCGTCGCCGCGTTGATGCGACAGTTTTAGGGCCTTACCACACTGGCAGGTTACAAGCGTTTTCAAAGCGGAGCGGCCACCACGACCATGCGGCGAATACTCGAGGCGGTAACGTTGAGAATCCGCGACGTGTTCGCCACGCAGCTGCTGCGGACACGCCGCGGAAAACGCTAGTGATCCACCAGTTTGGCAAGGCTGTAATAACCAGTGGCTATTCTTTTTTCAAAGTTTTGGGAATTTAAGATGCTTGTATTGTGTAAATTGACAGTTTGTGTGTGATATGCCATAAAAATAGATACTCTCCTACCTAATCTATCTGACTCAAAGCATGAATCATGACAATGCATTGTATGTAAGAGAAACATAATGCTCAAGGAAGTATTTTACCTTATCTTTTCCATATCTTAGAGCTTTTGTTAGCTTGAAAGAAAATATAAAATGTATTTTACCTTAATGCATTCCAACCTATTAGGACATAATGGCAAACAATTTACATAGTTTATGACTCAACCAATAATAATTACACTTATTTTCTATTATTATGAAGGACAACATTAGGGTGGATTTCAATCCAACTAGTCATCTCATTTAGTAGTTAAGTGATAACTAATTTGGATTGCAGTCTACAACAAAGCTTTTTTTAGATAAGTTGTTCTTTGGACTTATTTGCTAGTCAACAACGTAATTTATCATAAGTAATTTTAACGTACATGTTCAAATGTCCCCGCAGCGAGTCCCGCTCGGCTGTGAGCGTAGCCAGCACCTCCTCGTGCTGGCGGTCCGTGAAGTCCAGCTGGTTGCGGAGCTGGTGGGCCAAGTGTGCCTTCTCACGCAGCTCGCTTTGTAAATCTTCCAGCAGTTGGAAGCCTACAAGGGAGATACAGACGTTGCGTTTAAAGTGCTAATTTAAATAGAGATATATTTCAAATGATTATGGTTTAAATTACCATCAGATGATATCCCTGAGTCTGAATCATGCGGAGCTTGCCCACACCTCAAATTGAAGCTGAAAAAATAAGTATTATTGAAAGTTTGTTTACTTGTTTTTGTCAAATTATCTAGCGCTACAACAATAAATAAAAGGAGAGTTTAAGTCAATTGATTGTACCTAGTAAACACTGCACATAAGTTTTTAAACCTTGATAAGATAAGGAAACAAATAACGAATAAACGGTGTAAACATCTCATGTATGTTTTCAATGTTTGTGTGAGTCAATAAAGATTATTATTTTGTTTAATAAAAAAACTGTGTACAAAACAAAGATTTATTTACCTCTCATCAAGATCAACTTTACACTTCTGACTCTCGCTGTACTTGTGCAAAGCTTTTGCCAGGATTATCACATTCACTTCAGGGTTGTTCTGGCCAGGATCCAACAAGGACTTCAAGTAGCTGTATTCAGCTCTATGAAGAAATAAACAACACATTGAGATTAGAGTGAAAAAGGGCAATATTCAGTAACTAAATACTACGAAAGAGTTTAACTACTTACTTGTTAGTTTTGATGAATGGGGCAAACTTATCCATCAGAGCGTCAACCCGTAACGTCCCCGAGCTTTCTGCACCGCAGTAGTCAAAAATTTGAAGCGCAGTCACGTAATATTCTGCCAAATAGTACCAAATTTAGTTCACGCGGTAATTAGTAATTTTAGAATACGTAAATACACCACCGCGGTGTGTTATTTATAAATTTGATGCCGCTTACCATCCGCATTCGATGAATCCATGTCAGTATTCATTGTGTCAATATATCAAAAAATTTAATAAACTATACTTTCGTCACGCGTGAATTATACCATGCGAGCGGTTAACGGCCAAGATGTTTATTTTTCATTAACATAAAAATAAATTCGTTACACAGTCCAAAATAAACGTGGTGGCCAAAAGACGAACTATTTTATGATTGATAAACGTCAGATTTGACAGAACGCTGTGATTATGGTTGCCATATAAATGATAAAAGCTACCCTAAAATTTTTAGTTAACAAATGCAACGTGTTGTATAATAGCAGTATTAGCACATTTAAACCAAAAAACAGTTAATAATTAAACTCTTTAATTAATTATTCTCTTTTAACCAGGTTTCATAAGTTTCAAAGATAAAGTTCTGACTGATAATACTACGACTAGATCAATGAATGTTCCAGTGTCTTTCGGACATTTTAATAAAATAGTAACACCAATACATGTGAGCACCAGCGCCCCCCCAGTCAGACTATGAGTTCTAGAGATGGGACATGGACAACCTGATTGAACAATGATTGAATAAGATTGAAAGTGACGGCTATTTTGTCATCAATAATAGCTTTTATTTGTAGGATTAGGATAGAATAGCCAGAGGATTTTTTTTTTTTTGCCTAATGGGTCATAAAATCTCCAATATTATTAAGAGTATATGTGGCTTTATTAATATTTTAATCAAGCTAGGAACGAAATAAATGAAATCATATAAAGTTTCATATATTTCGTTTTTGTTTGTCAAGAACTATTACAGATGTTAAGGCAATAGCACATAATTATTGCCTTAATATTTTTATTAGTTCAATCAAAGCAAATTTGTCAACCGCTAAATCAAGTCACATCACTATGCGCTTTTTGTTTGTTCTGCTGACATTTCGTTCGTTCGGTATCTATCCGAGCTAATCGAAGTCGAACGAAGGAGGGCGCTGTTGCTGATAACCTCGTCGAACAGCTCTATGCAGCTTTGGGCTGTTGATTTGAAGGAAGCATTGTACCCACTCTGGACTCTAGACTAGAAAATGCAGATGTTCCGGGAATGTTCCCATGTTCTTATCCACATTAATGAGTTCATCAACAAAATAAATGTTTTTATTGTTATGTACGATCTTTGGAATAATTACCTAGTTGTAAAGGGAAATAAAACGACCACATAGAAAGTTAAGACACACTAAAAGTATATTTTATCTAAATAAATTATTTAATAACAAATTAAATTATAAATTAACTATTATCTTTCCCTTATTACATTCAGAATTTCTACGAGGCCCTTATGAACTTTGAGAACTGGCAACTTGGTTTCCACCATTGTGAAATCGCTTAGCTCCATCTGAAAAAACAAAACAGCAGTTTTTTAGTCACACAACCTCTCAAATCACGCTAAAAAGAGGTACATTCTACCTACAACCCGCACATTAACTGCGCACCTGGCAGCCGTGACGTCACATCGACGCTCTGGTGGTGCGAGGGAGTCGCATTCAGCGAGGTGCGCAGACAACTTGGCCGGGTTGCAAGTATTATCCATGTTATAGAAAAAAAAAACAATTTACCCCATCAGGTGGATCTTTATCTCTAGGTGGGAACCGCCCGTACATTCGCTCGCAAATGGCGCACAGCCCACACCACGTCCGGAACTTTATCGTGTTCTCGTCAGACTACAAAAAAAAGGAAAATAAATTAGTACCGATATTAAACATTACATAGTATGATATCTGAGAGGTTTAGCGCAGAACTGATTTAGTACCTGAGGTATGGGAGCGGCACAGAAGGGTCTTTATGTGAAGTCAAACATCAGCGAGAGTAGATGTGTTTGAGAATTGTATGCGCTGTCACGTCATAATGTCACCCCTCCTGTGCCGCTTCCATACGACAGGCTCTGACTCTTTGAATTACATATGTAATGGGAGCTATCGTTTAACACTGACTAACCAGTTGGCACCACTGCCACTGTAAAGTCCTGTCATTCGCCAGTGGCTCAGACAGTGGCGCCAACTGATGAGCACAAAAACCATAGCTCCCATTTAAAACACGGATGTTATGGATATGAGGTTTCGGTTACGATTACGGACATGCAATCATTTCGGATTATCCGAAGTTTCGGATAATTTCGGTTACGGATATTAGAATTTAAAAAATGTAAAATTTAAATAGCAAGACGCTGCGCGACCCTTATAGGCACTTTATGTACTATGACGGCACCTATTATAATGGAAAAACATCAGATTGTTATGTTATATAACATCCCTGATTTAAAAGCCAGGCTACTAACCAGTACTTCCCCATTTTCGCCAGTCTCGTCAACCATGGGTTTCTTAAAGCCAGTGTCGAGGAGAGTCAGCTTGATGTCATCTGGAATGTTCTCCTCCTCCTCATACGATTCCCAGTCCATTATGCTCTTGAAATTGCTGGCCTGCTTCTCATTTAAGATGCCGCCCATCATCAGTATGAGGCCTTCTTTTAAGTTCTGAAATATAAAATGTTTTCACTTAACAAAATGTTGCAGATAATGAGAAAAAACCTGCAAAGCTTTTCTTTTTCATATTTTTTAGACTTCGGGGATCTGACCCCATTTACGTAGTACCTACCTACCACATCTATCTACTGGTGCCTCTCACATATAAACAGATGCTGACTTGAGAGACAGATGCAGACTGTCCAAAAACAAGGAAAAGGTGTAAGGGCTTTGATCCGCTGATAATAAAAGTGGAGGGAAGTAAGTCGAATTCAGAAAGGTTCAGGTACCTACTCATAGAACCTTTAGATAGAAAGAAAGAAACATTTATTACGATGAACATCACTTAGTTATGACAAAGAAAGTATACGGAAGGAAAAAAGACAGAAATCTATACTTAATATTATAAATGCGGAAGTAACTCTGTCTGTCTGTCTGTCTCTCTTTCACGCCTAAACCACAGAACCGATTTTGATGAAATTTGGCAGGGACATAGTTTGAGTCCCGGGAAAGGACATAGGATAGTTTTTACCCCGGTTTTTGAAACAGGGACGCGCGCGATAAAGTTTTTCTGTGACAGACAAAATTGCACGCGGGCGAAGCCGCGGGCGGAAAGCTAGTAGCACATAAATATTACAAGGAAAGAAAATGTGAACTGAGCAGTGCCACCCTGTCGCAACAGCGATGCCCATCCCAATGGGACCCCACTCAGCATATGCCGTGGCCCACGGCGAGGAAGGCCACGACACTGGTTTTCAGTGTGCCCCAAGCCGATTTTAATTTTAATGGTAGGGACTGATCTGATGATACCTGATTGCTATTGAACGGTTATATTGACCCATAACTTACCTCAATAGGCACCCTGTAGCCACGCGACCTAAACTTCCTGAGCACTGTCAGATAGAGAAGCTGTTTCGACTTCTTCACAGTCACGAATCTTGCCGCGTAGTTCATTGGTGTTAAGCCTGAAACAAATAAGCAAATAACATACAAATGATAGACAAAGGGCTATTTCCACTGCTCGTTCCCATCGCTGCAACTCTTGTGTAGCCAGGATCTGGTTACAGGTTGACCGCCAGTAAAAACCAGTGAAGGTAAAGTTTGTCCTGGGGGAAAGTTTAACTGTCATTGGATTCGCAACGAAATTAATCAGCAGAACACAGTAGTTCAAAGTTAGGTAAGCTTGACCGCCCAGTAAAAACACAACCAAAGAAGGTCAAGTTTGTCAAAGTTAAGGATTGACTTAGGTACCTCCAGTGCTTTGCACTACAAAGAAAAAAAGACAAAATCATCTCGGTCGATTACCTATAGTTTGTTTCTGATTGCCTTTTCGTGCTCTCGCAAGAATTAAAACTTTCACAAGTACTTTGTGTACGGAGAATGGTTCACAGATCTCACCTTCAAGCGCCGCAGTATCTATGGGCAGCGAAAACTGTCCGTTCTGCCTTGAGAAGACCCTCGGTATATGTAGCCAGTCGCCCAGGCTCACTTTGGGCACCATGCACTTCTTCAGCAGAGCCTGTATCTCTTACCCGTACTGACGCTCTAAGTGAGTCCGATGATAGAGTAACTGCTATTCTGATCGACTATCTGGTTCACAGGTCTCGGCTTCGAGCGCTGTACTGTTTATAGCCAGAGTAAACTGTCCGTTCTGAAGGGAAGTCGAACCTTAATTCCTTAACTCCTCCTATGTTCTTCTGATTAATTTCGTTGCGGGTCCAATGACAGTTTAACTTTCCACCGGGACAAACTTGACCTTCATTGGTTGGGTTTTTATGGCGGTCAAGCTGTAGATCCTGACTACACAGGAATTGCAGTGGTGGGAACGAGAGGTGGGAATAGTCCCGTGTCCGTTCTAGCGCTAGAAGACCCTTGGAATCTGCAGCCTGTCCCCCAGGTGAGTTCGAAGATAAAGTACTTTACTGTTATTGATTTCTAATCGCCTATCTGGTTCACAGATCTCACCTTCAAGCGCCGCAGTATCTATGGGCAGTGAAAACTGTCCGTTCTGCCTTGAGAAGACCCTCGGTATATGCAGCCAGTCGCCCAGGCTCACTTTGGGCACTTTGTACTCCTTCAGCAGAGCCTGCATCTCTTGCCCGTACTGACGGTCGGGGCGCGTCCGAAGCGCTTCTTCGAGGACGTAGCGTCTCTGTGGACCATAAGGTATACTTGAACGAATGATTAAGGAAACATTTTCTGTATCACTTCACTACATAGTATAAAACAAAGTCGCTTATAGCTGTCTGTCCCCATGTATGCTTAATTTTTTAAAACTACGCAATTAATTTTGATGCGGTTTTTTTCAAATATACTCAACATCAAATAAACCGCACCTTCCGCGACGCGAACTTTAACGATTTTCTTCTGACACAATCATGGTGCCCCAACAATATTGGTGTTATTTGAAAGCCCAATAAATATCCTTAAAGAAAAACACATTTAATTTCTTAATAAATGATTAACATATACCATAAATGTGACTTGAAAAAATACCTCACTTTGGGCCCACCTATGGGATCAATTAGAACATTTTTTATGGTTATAAAACCAAATAATGATCTCACGTGTCCTTTTTAACAGATGGATAGCGATTAATCCCAACTTAACAGTTTTATAGCCATAAAATTTGGCTCTAGCGTAACTACCTATTTTTTGAAGAAGTGACTCTGGATCCTTCTAAAGACACATTTTCAGGGTAAAAACCTTTCCTTTAATGAAATGAAGGTTAGAAATAGGCTTTCAAATGGTACCAATATTGGTAGGAAGTGGGGAAGCATACGTTTGAAAATGCTTGTCGCGGGAGGTGCGATTTATTTGATGTCGAGTGTAGATAGTGATTCAAGAGGAAGGTTTATGTATACTTAGCACCCGTGCGAAGCCGGGGCGGGTCGCTAGTCCGCTTGAAGATTTTGCGAATTATGTGCGCAAATAGCACGAGAATAAGCTAAGATAAATATCAAGTCTAAAATAATTTCGGCCACTAGGGGCGCTGTCATTGCGCACACAGTGAAGATCAATGGTAGGATCTTTTAGGTAGCGGATTTTGCTGAATTTATATACTGAGATAAATAACAATTTGGTCGTTTTGTACTTTGGGCATGGACATCTAGATTTCCGCAACAGGGTTCTAAAAGCTATTTTAATTGAGTTCGTCATTAATGTTGCTGTAACCTTTGTAGGTAGGTAATTCATAGGTACCTCATATGGTGAAAAACTTTATGCAAATGAAAAGCGAAGTGAATTAAAAAACTACCTTTAGGAGTAGCGTTTCAATCAAGTCATTATAGACTTTAGGACTATGGCCATAGGTTTTTTTATTACCTTAGTGTCAAACTCCGTTTCAATGGCCTCCTCATCGACCTCCCTGTGCAAGTACTTCAGTATGTCATCATCCAGGAACGAGTCGGTCTTCCTGGCCGGTCCCACCTTCACGACTGGCGGGATTATGATGTCGTCATCAGCCGACTCCGCCACGGAACCTCGGGAGCTGGGGTTTTGGGAGTCGGTGACGATGCCGGCAATCTGAAGGAGAGTATAGTCTGGTTCGCGAGCACGTAGAATTTTGTCCAATGACCCCAAGCTACCCATCCTTATCGCTCGTGCGTAATTATGTTGCTATCGCATTCGCACACTCACTGCGGGCGCCCGTCGCACAGTCGCGACAGCAATATAATTACGCGCGAGCGATAAGGATGGGTAGCTTGGGGTCATTAGACAAAATTCTACGTGCTCACAGACCGGGCTTTAGAACATTTAGACCATGATGTTTATGTGTTTTGATTCAGGTTTTGATCAACCCTATACTTCGAAGATAATCTTTAGAGGTGTCTGCGGGTATGTTATGTCGTAACTATAGCCGAAACAAGCCACGATAGCCGAACGGTGAAGGGGTCGGACTGGCCGACTCGTGATCCGGGGAACGCAGGTTCGGTCCCCGCCGCCACTCGACTATTGTGGTGAGCTCAGTAGTGACACAAGCATATTTAGCTTAGTACGAGGGGCTAAAGGGTGTATTAGTAATTTGTGTGCAATAACAAATCACTAATAATCAAAATGTATGAGTAGTAGGAGTAGGCATCTTGAAGCGTCGCCAGCGCCACACACTTATCGACACGCGAGCGCCACTAGCTGTGCCACTAGTTACGTATGTTTCATAAACCTAGGTACCTTATATTTTTTTCTAATGGCATGCACGACATACCTAACGGTGTAACTTAAAAAACTTAAGAAATACAAAATATATTGTTTTAACTTTCATGGTCACTAACATTTGTTACTGACGGGATTGCTACCATATACCTTAATTTTGAGTTCCCGATATTTCGACACTGTTGCAAGCGCTATGGTCACCCAAGTAACATTTTACTCCATTTAAGAGTTCACATTTAGTTCCAATGTGTACTTAAAGCATTAGTACAGTTCACTCGTGATGTATAAGCTGTATTATTGCAATTAATTACACCTATACCTGTCTAAGGGACTTATAGGAGTGTAGACTAGTGTAGAGTTATACTTTTATACGATTGTTGGTGTTATAATACTCTAACAACTATCCTTTAGTCAGCCATCTGACTAAGAGCATTATAGGAGGGTAGAGATACGGCAACCGCTGTTTAACGGCCTACTTGTACGATGTTATAGAGCTAGCATTTTAATAGAACACACGTGGTCATTTATAAAGCCAAAGGCTGTTATGTTTACTTGTTTTAGACTGTTATACAGCTAGTAGCTGTAGTAGGACTTGTTTGTGATAATTAAAATAACCTTTTTTTACTATCTGTACAAAAGTGTTTCAATGGTTCGCATGTACACTGTAGGCTGTTAAAAGGACTATATGTGTTGTCCATTAACATCAATAGCAGTTTATTTGTCCACAAGTACTACTCTTATTTGCTTTAAGCTGAACACGAATGTGAATGTGATATTCTATTACACATTTCCCCAAGCCTGTTTTTAGTTGTTCATGGTGGTTCTGTACATGATGCAGAGGAAAATATTATGCCTGAACCTGAAATTTCCCTTCAAAATATACCAGATAATATCAGAGTGTGATGATTGCAGTTCTTGTGATAGTGAATACCATTTTGATTTGGACAATTATTTAACCTTTCGCAAAAAAAAATAAGAACATGGGCTATTGAAAATCGTATTCCTCATTCCGCTTTGAATAAATTATCAAGCATAATAAACGAATTTAAACCGGGAACACTACCGTCTGATGCTTTAGGTATTCATACTTGACTATTAGTACCTGGGCTAGGCGATTTAACGGACATTAATAATTTTTATTGCGGATCTCTAAAATTTCAGTATTTGAAAGAATTAAAGATACACAATTGACCTGAACTAGGTACATCTTAAAGCTGTACATAAGTTCACATTAGAATAAATTTATAGTCATTAGCGCTGTAGTGGTACAAATGTGGAACTTCATATAGATAACAGCATTCTAACAGAACACATGTGAACCTAATATACGCTCACCGCATTAAATTGGAGTTATAACAGTTCACATAGCCGTATTTCATTTCCACCATTTTGTTCTACATAACCTAAAATATTTACCAAATAAATCTCCAAAATTATTGCAGATTTATCACAAAATTCGCAGATAGAGCGTTTGAGTTTTGGTTTCATGTTATAATTAATTACCGTAATATAATTATAATGCCAATCCAATATCAAAAACTGAAAATTGTAGATTTCCTCTCAGCCAGTTTTAAATATTTTAAAATGAATATCGCGTTTTTACAGAGGCGCGTAAATATTTTAGCTGTAAATATGTATACATTTCACGATAAAGTTGCATTCCCAATGGCATTAACATTATTAAGTATTTAAAACCCGTGTTATTATTTGCTTAAATGATTATCCGCCCGAGTTGTTTCCCTCTTGGCACTCACGTACAAATACCAAACTAATATTAAAATGTGGAAATAATTTAAGACACACGTGAACTTTAGGTAGCATTGGAGTACTTTTGTCGGACTTTATAACTTTGAAAGCTGTGCATTTAGCCACTTGTTACTCTTTATTGTCCTCACGTACGTTGTATGGTTCACACTGCGTCCCATATAGTGCCGTAAGTCAGCCTTAAGTACGATGTTACTACTTAAACTGCTATTATAATGCTATTATACTGCTAATGTACAGCCATAGTGAACTTAAAGCTGTCTAATTTGTGCCCAAACTGGTTCTATAAAAGCATTATAGCAAGCTATACAGCTCGTATACAGCTGACATACACAGCTTGTGGAGTACATGTGAACGACTATTGAACTCTTAAATGGAGTAAAATGTTACTTGGGCATGGAATAACCAGAGGAAACTCAAAATTAAAGTACATGGTAGCAATCCCGTCAGTAATAATAATTAAATACATAATATGTGTTTACTTGTGTTTCAGGGTCCTGCTGCGTCTGCGCCGCCAGCCCGGCTGACGTCAGCCGGTCGCTGCCTGCGCCGCGGCCTTTACGCCGGCGCTTTCCGCGTCTTCTACTTTCCCCTACAGAAATATTGAAATAAACGTTTTTAGAAAATGCCCCTTTGTTTCCTTCGTCTAATCTGTTATGTTACGAGTACCTATATACAGTGTGTCCGGGCATGTAGTGATCAAACTTTAAGGGCGTAATCTATAGACAATTTTATCGACGAAAACACTTCAAATTTGGGTCTTGACCCATTTATCGCAAAATTACAAGGATTTAAGTTTTTAATTTTTAGTTTTCACCTCTTCCTTCAAAAACAAGTGAAAGCGTGTGTAGCTTAACATTAATAAGCAAATACTTTATATCATGCGATAGCCAATAAAATTATGTATTAGTAGAAGTAGAAAACAGACACAAGTTTCATACATTTTATGGGAGTAAGAATGGATTTAATTAGAAAAATACATGATTTTTTTCACTTCTTTTTCAGTTATTTTCCAACACAAGAAAAACCAGGTCGTCAAGGTATGTTTTATTTGCATTGTATTATTAGTATTTGAGCTATTCTACAAAACAAATGTAAATTTATTAGTCTACGTCTATTAGTTTCGACGTAATTGTTGAACAAAGATACCCCTTCCCAGCGGTTTCCATAGCGCACGCGACATGCGAAAATGCACTGCCTGAAAGAATCACACAACCTATTCCGATTACTGTGGAAACCGCTGGGAAGGGGTATCTTTGTTCAACAATTACGTCGAAACTAATAGACGTAGACTAATAAATTTACATTCGTTTTGTAGAATAGCTCAAACACTAAGAATACAATGCAAATAAAACATACTTTAACGACCTGGTTTTTCTTGTGTTGGAAAATAACTGAAAAAGATGTGAAAAAAGGAATGTATTTTTCTAATTAAATCCATTCTTACTCCCATAAAATGCATGAAACTTGTGTCAGTTTTTTACTTCTACTAATAGATAATTTTATTGGCTATCGCATGATACAAAATATTTGCTTATTAATGTTAAGCTACCCACGCCTTCACTTGTTTTTGAAAGAAGAGGTGAAAACTAAAAATTAAAAACTTAAATCCTTGTAATTTTGCGATAAATGGGTCAAGCCCCAAATTTGAAGTCCTACTTTTATCGATAAAATTGTCCCAAGATTTCGCCCTTAAAGTTTGATCACTACAAGCCCGGACACACTGTATATGGAAGAAGAGATCGTCTACCGCGCGTCTAAAAAGGTATACTGAATAAGCTAGTTTATCTGAGGAATAACGCCCGTATTCACAAACAATGCAAATCGAACGCATAGCGTTGAATAGAGCTCTGTATTGGTTCGTGTGTCACCCTGAGCGTCCACGGGCACTGTGAGACCTCATAGTAGGTACTGAGCACTGTGAGACCTCATAGTACTGTTAGTGAATACGGGCGAAAGTGTTCATCTATTTTGAACGTGACAAAAGAATCCTGCTTAAAATAAATGGTTTTTTTTAATGTTAACTTATAATTACTCAGGTTTAGGTACATATTTTGTCTTCTTACCTCCATCGTCACCATTAGCAATGACCTCGTCTGCGTCTTCGTTAGGCTCCTTGTCAGACTTTGAGCGCTGAGATGCGGGAGCTTCAGCTTTGTTCTTGCTCTTTACTGCTTTACCCAGGTTCAGTGCCTTGATTTGATTCTGTAACGATATAGAGCTATTAAAAATGCGACTTTTGGTTGATTGGTATTCGAGAAAGCTTCATAGAACACACCAAAATACAAAACAGTGAAAATACGATACAAAAACGTAGATGGACCTTCGCGATTTCGTCGGTTCGAAATCAATACCTAACGAAAGTAGTTGTGCTAAGGGCGTAGTCAGATAAATGAGGTAACCATAGACAAAATTATGCTACTAAGAATGACCTAGTATATATAGACCTATACCTCTAACTTCTTGAAAAATGCGTCGCTATCATACATCAATGTGGTGTGCTTTTTCTTTATTTGAACACTGGGCAGTTTCATCCTCTTCTTTTGCCCAGTGGTACCCAGAGATGGTGTAGACACTATGTTGGATGCACCCCTTTTCCTTGTCTTTGGGGCGTAGTTGATAACAATCCTACTGAGATGCATCAAGCTGCAGTCGCAAGGAGAAAGTGGAATTATAGGAGGGATGTTCAAAGGTTTTCGTTTAATCCGTCGAGGTTTTACTGTGCTTAAATTGTCGCCAGCAACATAAAAACTCTTTTCTTTTACTTTATTTTCTCTCGGCTTGTCCCTTTTTATCGATAGCAACTTCGTTTTCGACACAAGAAATGGCAACATTCTTTAATATTTTTACGTAAGTAACACTTGCTCGATTCAAAGTCTAAACGGGAACTGGTAAAGGTTGACGCCAGTAAAATATCGATTACAAGCTTATCTGGTGATTTTCAACGGTCTAGTAATTCTTAGAGTACGGAAATATCAATAACATTGATAACCAAAGGTTATTAATCTAACATAATATTGATTGACACACCTTTGACACCTTACGTAACACATAGAGCTTAAAATAGGGAAACATTAGGACTAAATATGATTTAAAAGCTTGACAATACAGTGATGCATATACATTATGATTAATGCTTATTGCTCACACTACCTTTTCATCAAACTGTCCGTAAGTAATACTTACATAGGGTTCTTACAGCAGTACTGTCTTCTGCTAAGAACTAGAGTAGACCAATGACAGGTCGCGGGAACTTCCATGGGTCGCGCGACCTGACATTGGCCTATGATCGTGCCGGCGATTGCGTTGGTGTGGTTGAATCTTTAGAGCATAACCAATAGAATTAACCTACCTTTTTTGCGACCCGTACACTTTGGGGCTCCTTCACCGGGACTGTCCTCTGCGACAGAACTAGGGGCGACGCAAGAGGGGGCAGCTGTTCACACTGCCCATTGATGAGGCGGTTGTGAGCTCAGAACATAACCAATAGAATTAACTTACCTTTTTTGCGACCCGTACACTTTGGGGTTCCTTCACCGGTACTGTCCTCTGCGACAGAACTAGGGGCGACGCAAGAGGTGGCAGCTGTTCACACTGCCCCTTAATGAGGCGGTTATGAACTCAGAACATAACCAATAGAATTAACTTACCTTTTTTGCGACCCGTACACTTTGGGGCTCTTTCACCGGGACTGTCCTCTGCGACAGAACTAGGGGCGACGCAAGAGGGGGCAGCTGCTCACACTGCCCCTTTATGAGGCGGTTGTGAACTCAGAACATAACCAATAGAATTAACTAACCTTTTTTGCGACCCGTACACTTTGGGGCTCCTTCACCGGGACTGTCCTCTGCGACAGAACCAGGGGCGACGCAAGAGGGGGCAGCTGTTCACACTGCCCCTTAATGAGGCGGTTATGAACAGGCGCGAATCCAGCCCTCAAAAAAGGTTGTGGGCACAGCCACCAAAAATTAGCAAAGTTTTTGAGTTGGAGTACGTACTCACTCACGCTCGATTTTTTAAAGGTAAGATCATAATTAAAACAAGCAAATTAGGGTTGTGGGCATGCCCACAGTGCCCACAACGGTGGATCCGCGCCTGGTTATGAACTCCCTATAATTTAGCTTAACCAATAAAATTAACTTACCTTCTTTGCGACCCGTACACTTTGGGGTTCCTTCACCGGTATTGTCCTCTGCGACAGAACCAGGGGCGATGCAAGCGGGGGCAGCTGTTCACACTGCCCCTTGATGAGGCGGTTGTGAGCCCCATCGGAGAGATTCAGTGACGGTAGAGTGGATCTGTCATTGGTCACACTGGTGGTGTGACCCGCTGTCAGGTCTGATGTTGTGTAGCCGTGGTAGTATAGGGTTTCCTGGAAAAGATTACCAGAGTACGATTAGTTTTAGTTAGTGAGTTTGCAAAATTTTAAATAAATGGGTATTTAAGATTTCTCTAAGGCTTGTATGTACCACGCTTACGTGCGAGTCGTAGTATTATTTACGTAAATTCCTTAACATGTAGGTAATATATTCGACCTTTAATACAGGTGAAAATCTTGCAACAACGCTGCTTCAAGAGACTTAAACTCTGTGGTATAAGTTCTGAGAAGAACCAAGATATATTTTTGAAAAAATTCCAGAATGCACATAGGTATATTGTGATTGATTGGATAATTCTCAACATAATGAAATATGTTGGACACCTGAATGTGGACACAGATCCCCTCCTCCAGTTATTTTTATAGAGGTTTTCTCCTCGCGGCCCTGGTGAAACAGGACCCCCTGCTCGCCATAAATGGGTTATGGTCTGCTCCATGCCGCTGCTCATTCAACTGCTAATCGAGAAGAACCAATCTCGGCCCTCCAAAAGAATGGGCCCGAGCAAACGTCGTACTCGTAAGGGGCCATCCATAAAGTACGTCACACGAATTTTATGATTTTTTGACCCCTTCCCCGTCCTTGTCATAGGTGGTCACATTTCTGAAACCCCCCCCTCCCTAGTGTGACGTCACATGTTTTGCAATTTCACATCGAAAAATTATTAAATTAACAAAAAAATAGCAACAAATAGAAACAATAAAATCACGCGCGAGGTACGGTGCGTTTGGCGGCATTATAGGCTAGTATAATTAGATTTTAAATCTGAAATAATACCTACAAAAGATTTTATTGATTTAATGGCTTCATTGGTTGCCCATTAAGACTCTCTTAGGTTTTCGACTTCGACGGAGTTGTGCTTAAGTGGTGGGGATATTTTTTAGTTTAATTTATATTTCAAATTAGGTGATTACCTACCTCTAGATTACGTGTGACGTACTTTATGGATGACCCCTAATGTGATTGCTTGGGAGACCCTCGATATGTACCTGACTGTGACTCCTGCGCAAGTCAAGCACGATCGTGGTCCTCTGGTGCGGCTGGTCGGGCGTGAGGCACCTCCTGGAGCCCCGAGACTTGCCGCTGGCCAGTGTCGGCGCTGGCGTGAGAGGTCGCGAGTCTGTTTCGGTATACCTGTTAGATAATACCACATTATTATATGACTGTAGTAGAGTCAGCATCAAATAGTTCGTGACACCTAAAGTGGCCAAAGAGTTCGCAACGCAGCGGTTGTTATCAAATTTTTGGCGCTGACTGTACCTGGCTATCTAAAAAAAAAGCTGTAGTACCTACTCGCATAAAGAGGGTTCCAATTCTATTCTAGACTTGGGAACCAACAATATATTCTTAAAATGGTTTAGAACTATTTTATATCGATCCTCATCTTAGGTCAGCAGTCACAAAAGACCTACTTAGTTAATAAGTAACTAATAAGTATGTAGATGGAAATGTATTAGTATCTTTTGAATGGCTTACTCGTAAGTAATTTAACTCTAAAAATATCAAAGTACTTAGTTAGGTACCTACTTATTTCAGTCATTTAAGTAATTGCTAGTACCTACCTTCTAAACATATCTTCAGTGACAATGTCATGGGGCGTCTTATTTTTCTCGGCGGCATTTTGCTCTTGGAACTTCGATAAATCTTCGTGCAGAAAATGGGCTTTTCCCTCCAAGAGCTAAAAAAAAATATTATTAGAATCAGGAAAATTGGAGAAAAACATGACGTCTTTGGTACTTAGCTACGAAGTATAAAAATATCGTTAAACATAATATTACGTTCTTTTTAAAGATTCTTATTTAATTTTCTTCCCATGATTAGGTATTTATTACTTGCTATTACGAGTAATAAGAAATTGCCATTACTTAGGTACATATTGGTTAAAAAACTGTATGCTTTAAATTCAAACATGTGTAGATATAGTTAAGTACCTAATAAGTGCTTATTAGTAGCTACGAATATACTCATTTTCCGTATATGAACTAATTGATTGATTTATTTTAATAGGTAGGTATTTATGTTATTAGATTTGTTTTTGTTTATAGAAATAAAACAATATTAACAAAAACTAATATTCAAACTGTGTTCAAGGAAAATTGAGTAACTAGGTATAAGTAAATGATATTTCAAATGTGTTGCGACTGCAGTACTTACTTAGGTAGTTTATTTATGATGATTGGGCTGTTTAATTAGTCATGCAAATGTTTAATGATATAGCTATTAAAGGTACAAATACAAATCAAGTAAAATGATATATTAATGTGTTTAAATCCATTTAAATTGGCTAGTAACTTTGCTAAATTATAAAGTCAATGTCGCCGTCATCATTATGTGACCTCTACGACTCTACGTACGGCGCATGACCTACCTAATAGTAGTTGGCGTCTACCATGCCAGAGGTTGTGGGTTTGATTTCATTAAACGCCTATAATACTTGCTGTTGATTTTCGACAATTTATTGCTTTAGGACCGTGGTTCGTGGTATGTCAGTACGTTGGTACCAACAAAGAGTACCTACCTAGGTACCTAAATATTGTAAATATTTAATCCCAGCCTAGGAGACTTCTTGAGTATCTCAGTGTATCGTGGTGTCAATAATATTAAAAGGTCTTAGACAGATTTTAACCCATCAAATCCTAAGTGGTAGCACGAAACCGCGGCGGTATCAATTGATTTCTATTGTCTCGATTCGCGGGTAGATACTTGAAGTTCTTTTAACTACAATAGAACACTTACCCAAGAGTCTTTAACCCGCTTCACGTACTCCTTGGCTTCGGTATCGGCAGGATGGTTGCACAGCACGGAGCAAGAGTGGGGGAAGGGGTTGTAGAGACCAGCGTAGGGCCGCATGAACGGCGCTGGGGTGACGTCACATCGCAGCTCGACGCTTACTTACCCAGGAGTCTTTAAACCGCTTCACGTACTCCTTGGCTTCGGTGTCAGAAGGATGGTTGCATAACACGGAGCAAGAGTGGGGGAAGGGGTTGTAGAGACCAGCGTAGGGCCGCAGCATGAACGGCGCTGGAGTGACGTCACATCGCAGCTCGACTCTTACTTACCCAGGAGTCTTTAAACCGCTTCACGTACTCCTTGGCTTCGGTGTCAGAAGGATGGTTGCATAACACGGAGCAAGAGTGGGGGAAGGGGTTGTAGAGACCAGCGTAGGGCCGCAGCATGAACGGCGCTGGAGTGACGTCACATCGCAGCTCGACTCTTACTTACCCAGGAGTCTTTAACCCGCTTCACGTACTCCTTGGCTTCGGTATCGGCGGGGTGGTTGCATAACACGGAGCAAGAGTGGGGGAAGGGGTTGTAGAGACCAGCGTAGGGCCGCAGCATGAACGGCGCTGGGGTGACGTCACATCGCAGCTCGACGTTGCTCTGGAAAAGAATGAGTAGAATTAATCAGGGTTCTGCATGTCAATGTTAGGAAATGTGTTTGTCGTTTAGTACTTACCACATCGAATGAATTGGTAGAGCCACTGGTAAATGTAGGATTACTTAGATAATAATAATGTCTTTACCTACCCCCGTACGTTTCACCTGCGGGCGCCCATATTCTTAAGTGTAGGGCACAGGTATTGTGGTATAACGTGACTTAGGTAGGTATCACCGCGCGGAGCCCACGGTGATTGGAAAACTTTGATTTAATTTATTGAAAATTTAAAGAACATTACACAAGGCGACTACCTACTTACGAAGTGATTTCAAAGATATTTATGCAGTCACGTTTTGTTGTGATAAACAAACATCTTTTGTCGAAGCGCCTCATCATTCGAGTGCGGTGGTATCGTGGAGAATGTACTTAAATAAGTTGTTACGGAACCAACCTTCTGTTTTGCAAGTGTGTGTTTTTGCGGCACGCTCGCCAGCAAACCGGTATTGCTTGTGAGACCCATTGGTCTATTTTAATGCTTTATTTATCACAGATCCTTTACTCTGACGGCGCCTAGTACAATATCGATCAATCTATCACCTAGTTACGCTTCCAAAATAATTCTAGTACAAATATCGTAAAACATAGAAAAACGCTCGAAAACTCACACATTACTGTCATGGTGTGACGGAATTTTGACCCATGCACAGAATAAATAGGTAATAGTCCATGTTCAACATGGGCTGTTGGGTCCTTCCTTGACTATGGCTTATGCAAAAATAAACTTTTCACAAGTACTTTTGTCTGAAGTAGGCTGAACACGAGTAGATTATTATTTTTATACAGAGCAAAGCACTGCAATCAAACTGATTTTAAATGAGATGCGTAAGTACATGATAAGTACTTTCGCATCTCATCCCTTTCTTTACATAAAACTTAGGTAGTAGGTGCGCAACTCCAAAATTCCAAGGCAATGAGAATTAAGTAACCACTTCATTTGAAGACAATCGCCTTGTAACTTTTCCATTTTCATAGGTATTAATTAATTACCTACTTAAGCATTGTTAGCGATATGTTAATAATAAGGAAAAATATCGAATTTACATAATTTCATGGAAATTTCTGAGCAGAGGTGAGAATAGAAACACGAACTTGATTTTTTTCACATATATTATTCAAAAAAATTTACACAAAAGCACTAAGACATCCATTTAACCTTATTGTCTAAATAAATGAAGTTTTAAACCGACACGCAACCTCTTAATTAATTAAGATATAATTTGTCTCTAAAAATAATACTCATTTCCTCTTTTAAATATCAGAAAGTAACTATGGCATTATCAACATAATACCTACCTACCAAGCGACATTGTGAAATCTAGAAATATTTCAACTCTTTACTCAAATCTAACAGTTCTCTTTCTTACAAAGGGAATTTATATTACAGTTATAGTGCAATAGAATTATTGAATGTGTACACGGGCAAAAATTACAATCCTAATTTACAAGATGACTTCTTCTAACCACTTATTTTAATTAATTCACAATAAGTATTGTGAAAACCATTTCAATCGCACGTATGCACCTATACCTAGTAGTAACCATAGCACGAATGTATTTCTTACGCCGCATGCGTGTAAATTGACGCTGCGTAAGTGCGTACGCGCTTCCTTGCTAAAACCATTCCCTCCAAACAACAGGGATTCGTATTCAAAATAAAGTTAAAATTAGTAAAGAGGAGCCAATAAGAATCTCAAGACACATATTTTTCTTTGGCATAAAAAATGTACATTTTTAGAATTTTTAAGAGGTAATAAATATATTCCCAATTACATTTACGGTGTCTAGAGCTCAGATAGAATTAACTTCATCCCAATACCCAACCAACCGATACATCCGTGCTATGAATTACTACGCAGATAAATTATAGTAGATTAGCAATATTTCAAAAAAACTGCTACTGCAAAATGGGAACCAAACTACCTTATTATTGCGTTGGAAATTATTTTTGTACTTAACTAATTCGGATATCATTTTGCAGTGGCGTTTTACGAAATCTCTCTATTTAC
The DNA here is from genome assembly GCF_963855985.1 of Ostrinia nubilalis. NCBI lineage: Eukaryota > Metazoa > Arthropoda > Insecta > Lepidoptera > Crambidae > Ostrinia > Ostrinia nubilalis. The sequence continues at coordinate 13,393,011 of NC_087097.1, forward strand.
AAATTTAAATTATCATTTGTCTGCTACATGATACGACTGCTAGTTTTCATAAATATTTACACAGTTTCTACCTATGTCACTTTATAATTTTGCTTTGCCCGCGGCGTTGCTTGCGTACATTTGTGTCACAAAATACCTCGGGAGTAACTTTAAAGTTCACTTCGAGAATATTGTAAAATTTTCTTTTAGAAAATTGGAGGGACCTGCAAGGCTGCTTTCTACACTGTTTCCATATTTTCGGATCTCGCCATCCTTTTCACTCAAAAGCCAGATGGCGGCATGAGTAAGAGCGACGAATAAACCCGAAAATACGGAAGCTGCCTAAGCGTCGCTGCTCAGTTCAATAGACCTCAAAAATATTGACAAGCAGATAACAGTAACTATTTTTATTATGAGTATAAATTATAATTCAACATAACTTGTATATGATAATTTGTTATGTAAAATGCTACAAGACACTTGTGATGTCCTCACAAACGGTGTATATTTCTAAGTCGAGACGTTTCCTTCGCGATACAAGCTGACAAGACTGTAAAAACGCTTATTAACACTCTCGACTCGACACAATATTTATTTATTGGTCATAATTGGTTAACAATACATGATTAGCGTCGTCCTGTTAGTTTATTAATGTTCAATATTTAACACTTTGAGGAAAATATACTGTAACACACTTCCTCATATGCCGACCTACTAATATCAATTTAATTTGCTTTGAAACCAACTCGAAAAGGAAGTAAGAGACCATTTTGAACTCTATAGCAATTAAAATTAGCAGTCATATCAAATGCACCGTATATACTCTAGTACTCTAATGAACAAAATTACATTTACTGATAAGAATTCTAACGTGATCTTGCATTCTTTTCACATTACACTCTGGCGCAACATTGTTCGCGACTCAGAAGCAGATTTGCGCACTGGCATTATCAAACGAAGATAAGATGACACATCAATAAACAGTCATTTTGTGGCAGACCACAATCTTACATTGATATGTGAATCTAGCTTCTTTCATATATTATTAAATACATATCTAACGTTTCTCTCAACTTAATTAGCGTTACAGCTACACATAAAACTTTCACGTAAAACGATAAAATTATGCTCTGTAAATAAAATCGAAGGGAAATATGACGCTTCCTTATCCTTAGTTTATAGAGTAAGAAAGTTACTACAGGTCAATTACATAAAAGGCAAGTCGATTAGAAAGGCAAGTCACAGTCCCTACTCTGTTTTATACAACTTCATAATTTTATCATTACATAATATTATATTTTATATCGTTATGTCATGAACATAATGTAAAACAAGCGACGGCCCCGCGGGGACCGGGCGACGCGCGGCCCGTCACCGGCACCTCGGCTCATCGGCACTGTCATTCGCGAAACAATAATTTAAAAAACACGCAAACGCGCCACATCCGGAGGTCCTCGCTCTCCACAAATAAAATTCTAATTATGACTAGCGGTTAAGAAATAAATTTGAGCATGGAAATCAAGCGCACTACACGACCATGCGGCTACCGAAATATAAAAACTCATAAATATAAATTACACGTATCTTAATCGTACACATACTCCTGAAAAAGTGGTCCGTCGGGGCACTCACACGCGCGGCTCGACGGGCTCGGCGGGCTCGGCGGGCGCGGGGCACTAGGGCCGCGACGCGCGCGCCGCCTCCTCCAGCGCGCGCACCTTGAGCTCGCGCTCGCGCTGCTGGCGCAGGAACTCCTCGTGGTGCGCCGGGTGCAGGAAGCCGCGCTCGCGCTCCAGCAGGATCTGGCGCTGCAGCTGCTCGTGCGCCGCCGCCTGCTGCGCCAGCTGCTCGGCGTACGGCCGCCCCACCGCGCCCAGCAGCTCGGGGTGCAGCGGCCGGTACGGGCCCAGCGCCAGCGCCTCCTGCTGCGCCTGCGCCGCCTGCTGCCCCGGGTGCAGGTGCAGGTGCGTGTGCGAGTGCGCGTGCGTGTGCGCGTGCGTGTGCGCGTGGTACTCGGGGTTGATGCCCGCCATCTGCAGGCGCACCATCGGGTCGGCCGCCAGCGCCAGCCGCTCGGCCGCCTCGAGCTGCGCGGCCGCCACGCCGGGGTGCGGGTGGTGCGGGTGGTGCGGCGGCGCGGCCGAGGGCGCGGAGGGCGCGGCGGGCGCGCCGGCCGGCGGGATGCCGAGCCGCTCGAGGCGCTCGCGCTCCAGCTGCGACAGCGCGGCCGGCCCGTGGCCCGGCGGGTACAGCCCGAACTGCACGGGGATGGCGCCCTGCGGCGGCGGCGGCGGCATGCCGTACCGCCGGTGCATCTCGAGCCAGTGCGGGTCGAGCGCGCGCGGCCCGACGTTGTTCTTGAGCAGCTCCTCCTTGAGCCGGTCGTTGAGCTCGCGCTCGCGCAGCTCGCGGATCTCGCGGTCCCGCTTCTCCCGCTCGAGGTGCTCGAGCTCGAGCCGCTCCCGGGCGCCGGCCGCGCCGTACATGGAGCTGAGCTGGTACTGCAGCATGGGGTCCATGCAGTGGCGCGGCAGGTTGCCGGGGCTGAAGCCGGCGTGCGGGCGCGCGTACTCGGACAGCTGCCGCAGCGCCGGCGTCTCGGGGTAGCCGGGCGGCCGCGGGAACCGGTCGTAGGGCGACGTTATCGTCTCTATCGCGCCTCTCGACGGCGGTTTCGTGTCGGGTTTCTCCGGCGTGGCGATCTTTCTGTGAGCCTGTTGAGCGATCTTCTCCCTCTCCTCCCTGTCTCTCTCCGCCTGTTTCCGCAATCTCTCCTCGCGTTTCCGTGCCAATTTCGAATCTGGCACGGGTTTGAAAATGAGATCTGTTCTTGTGCACGAGTTGTAGTCGCCTCGATTCCAGTGTCTCAAAAATATCGCCGATTGAGATCTGTGGCATTCGGTGTCCTCGATTTTCGGTTCGGGACTTGGACCGTGCGGTATGTGCGCGGGGCTCGGGATTTCTTCTTCGTCGGGTTGAGATTGTGTTTCCAGTTTTAGTTCTGTGTTTTCGTCCGGCAGTGGTCTCGGTGGCCCTCGTAAATGCGGATGGCCGTGGGGCATTTGATGAGGCGAACCCGATCTGGCGTGTGCAGATTGTAGCCCGGCCGCAGCTTGAGCATGCAATCGAAGACTCTCAATGGAGCTCGGCCCTGGGCCGGAAGGCAGGCCGAGGCCGCTCATAGGATGACCCATGGAAGGCGGTTGGATCATAAGATGGTTTGGATTGCCAGGTATCATTTTAGGATGATGACGCAGTAACATTGAGTCCGCAGGAGACAACCTCTCCGGGTGATGCGCCAGATGGTGCGAGTGATGATGGGTATGATTATGATTATTCGTCACGTTGACACTCGATGACGAGCTCGTAGTTTGGGATACGCTGCCTGACAAGTGATGAGGGGAGCTCGAGTGAGAGCTTGATTTTTGCTGCGTGTTAATTTTGTGTTGTATCGACTGAGACGAACTACTCGACGTCGAGTGAGATATCGACAAAGTATGATTTGTTCCGCCGCCAACATGGTTCGGTTGTTTTTCTGTACTAGTGTGTACTGCACTATGATGACTGGTGGAGTGATGATGCGTCATCGTAGTCTCGTGAAGTTGGTGTCTTTCAGTTGTTGCATTAGGATTTCTTGGATCTTCACTACTTTCTGAAATCTCTCTTAACGATCTTGTAGTAACAGAAGAACTCGTACTATGATGGGAACTGAGCATCGTTGTGGATTCTATCGTCGAAGGTTTCACTGGATCGTGTCTTCCTGGGGTACTAGATGCGGGATGCATCGGTGGTATAGGATGTGGTTGCGGTAAGGGACCGTAAGGATATGGGTACGGCATCGAGTACCCAGGATGCGGATAATAGGGATGCATAGCGTGTGCCGCTGCCGCTGCTGACAGTTGGAATATCGAGGGATGTAATAAGGGATGATGCGGGTGATGTAGATGAGATGCGAAAGGATGCGGAGGGCCAGGTTGCTGACCGGAGTGCATGACTGGTCCAGGTATTGTCGATGGTATCGATAAGGGCGTTGGATTCATCAAATTCAAAGCCGAATGAGATACCGGTGTATTTGGTTGAACAGGCGATGCTGATATTTGTCGCGGCTGTGATGGACTCGCCAGGTGTCTTGAAAAAGGTGACGTCGTAGCCGAAGGATGAGGATGTCCCGGTGTTCCATTGTGACTTGGTTGACTTTTAATAGGTGTAGGCGTGTGTGGACTCTTTACTGGCGGAAGCGCATTGCCTGTATCAGAATTACCTTGGCTGGTAGGTGGTAAATGCGGTTGATGGAGAAAATCTGGCTCTTTCTTAATGCTATCAATTCTTGGTCCCAGGAATGCACTTGGCATATTTGAACTCTCATTTGTGGGTTGACTTGGTGGTCTGCTATTATTTTCTACACTCGATATCGACTCTCTATCTCTTTCGGTACTCAGATGTTGTGCTATAGCACTTCCTATTGGATATCCTGGCACTTTAACCTCCTTCAATGACTGCAAGGGATCTGACACATTTTGTGTAGAGAGATTTGCAGGCATATTGTCAGGAACTTCTTGCTTAATTTTCAAATCTTGTGGCATTGATGGGTCATTTTGACTTGATGGTGGTGGAATAAGACTTCCAGGATGCCCATGTGAAGGAGGCACTTGTTGGATAAGTGGTGGTAAAGAGCTGGGTTTTTCTAGGCCAGGGTGACCTGGATGTCCATACAGAGGAGTAGGCATAAAACCATAAGGACCAACATTTGCACCACTTCCCACTGAAATGAGAGGGCCAGGAGGAAGTAATCCTGCCATGGAAGGCTGGCTTAATGGAGGAGGAGGCATGCTTTGCGACACAGGCGTGCTGGATGCTTCTGTAGATCTCACACCAAGATTTTCAGGACGAACTGGTGGTGGGAATATTGGTGGTCTCAATGATGTATTTTGGTTTTCCAGTTTAGGCTGAGTCTTGAGGTCAGTAGGTTGTTTGTCATCCACATCAGATTCTTTGTTTTCTTGTGAATTTGCAGGAGAGATAGGTTCAGTATTTGTAGTTGTTGGATGTTCCATAGATGGTGGTGATGAGCCTCTTGTGTTAGTTGGTGATGGACTAACTCTTTGTAATGAGTCCAAACGAGGCGCGTTGGGCGAATCCACTTTGCTAGCAGTTGATATTGTTGCAGTAAATATTTCTGGTGTGTTTTGACTTTTCATTTCAGAAGCTTCATCTCTTGGTTCAAGCTTGATAACAGTTTTCAGGGGGTTTATATGAGGATTGTGCTTATTGGCATCACTGGCAAAATTCATACTTGCAGGATAAGAAAATGCTGGCATTCCACTTGCAAAATCCTTTGCACTCCTGATAATTGAATTGTCCTTGGTAATGTTAACTGGATTGAAAATATTTGGAGTGATTCCTCCTTCAATTTTGATATTATGGTTCAGTTTAGGGTTGTACAAATGGTTATCTTTGATAAAGAAGTTTGTATTTTCTAAATTGAGTGGTTTATTGGATTGGTTAATTGGGTGTCCAGGGAAGTTGTGTGACAGCGGATCTTTCTGGAACTCTTCCTTATGTAAGTTTAGTGATTGCTCTTCAGTATCTATTTCTTCTTTGATCTTTATCTTTTCCATTGGTTCAGTTGTCATTGGAGTCACTTTTGGAATAATAAGTTCTGTTTTAGGGAATATTGCACTAGGCATTGCAAGAGGTCTTGGTTCAATAATTTCAGCATTCTTAGGGCCATTATTATCAGTTTTAAGGTCAAGAACACTTCTTTCATCTTTTTCATTAGTGGGCTTGAACACAGGCGGTAAGGGATCCTTTTCAGTTTTTATAACTGGTGGAGGGTCATTTATTTCCACTTTGATTTGTGGCTCAGGTGGTTTAACATTATTCTCAGGTTCTGGTTCTTTGTTTTGTTCAATATTTTCCTTTTCAGGTTTAGTAAAACTGAAATCACAGGCTTCTGGTTCAGGCTCCGCAGTTTCATCCATTGCAGGAAAACTATCATTTGTAAGGCTTTCCGATGGGCTCTCAGGGGGATTCTCAGACTTTTTCTTTTTCATTTGAACATCACCATCTAAGATTTCAGGTTTTGTATCATCTGGAAGACGTTTCTTTACCTTTGAGACATCAACTTTGCCATTGGTGGTTACTTTCTTCTTGGCATCTTTGCTTACTGGTGAGGAAAGTACTTTCTCTGTAACATTATTATTTGTATTTGTACTTTGAACAGTTGGTTTAATAGGTTTAGCCTTGGATTTCGAGTCATTATCACTTTCATCTTGCCCTTTCTTTCCATTTGGTGTTGTTTGTTCTTTTGATTTGTTTCTGGTGCGCATTCTGCTAGGTGAGTCCTCAGGATTGTCTTGTCTGCCATTGTCAACTTTAGCCAAGTCTCCTGCGTCCCGTGAATCACTATCTTCCTCTGAATTTTCGTCTTCTGTAACTGAACTCATTTCTCCCGCTTCTTTAGGATTGGGAGAAGGTCTAGAACCGTTTGTGTCTGGGACAGCTGGAGTAGCCTCTGGAGTTTGTTCCTTGGGAGTTCCTGCTCTAGAATTCCTAGTGTTACGAACACGACGCAATGATGCTTGTCTTCTTCTCCTATGTGGTCTGTTACTACTAGCACCGGGAGTCTTTTTCCACAAATAATAAAACTCGACTAACTCAGCTGTGTCTTTATGGGGCAACAAGTCTTTTCTTATTTTGAAAAAGTTTTTGCCAAATTGGCGAATACCTTTCACAAACCGTTTAGTTTCTTCCTCGGACCACTTTTTCTCAATTCCTTTAGGGACAGGGCACTTCACTAAAGCTTGCAGGGCACGTCCAGGGTCGTATCCAGAGTCATGGAGAACGTCTAGCGCATTGATAGTGGTGTCGTCGCGACTGGCCGCCATACAGCCGTCGTCGGGGGAGCCGCCGTCGCACATGCCAGCGAAAGCTGCCATCGACCGAGCGGCCCTCAAGTACATAACCAGGTCCCTGTCTGTTGCTTGAGCGGGCAGCCAGCGCAGCTCCTCGCCACCTGGACACGGTTCATCGGGTCCTAGCGGACCATTCAAGCGCATATCAGGCAGGCACGCATAAATATCCTTGTCCTTCACGGGTTGGTTCGGTGTTCCCACTTGAACCTCCCCTTGGTTTTGGGCCATGATTCGTACGTGACCGTCTATTTGCACTGGCACTCTGCACCAAAACTATTCACATGTCACAAAGTCTACATATTGCACAGATATACCATTGGGTAAATGCATTATACCTTCTCTTCACGCGTGTGTTTGATTGTCCGTAGAACAGTAAGTATGCCAATATACATAATTATTACTCCTAATGGCCTCCATTACACGGTGCATTGTGCTTCATAATACGAACTTGTATGATACACACAACTTATAATTTATGACCTCACTAATTTCTATCATAAAAATATTTTTGTTAACTCAGTATTTACGCATATTTTACTATTATTTTAGTAAATGCTATCTACATGCTACCCTTTTGTTTAGCTTCGCCTTTCTTTGGCCACCATAGACAAAAACATTCTATAAAATGGCTGCCACGATTCTACATTTTTATTGTACGTTTCATTACAAGGACATAATTAAATGTAAAAAATCAAAATAAAATGATAGTGGTTTATAACTTGATAAACTAGTTCGATTTGGAATAATTATTCCGCAATATATTTCCTTCAATTTGATAACTTCAAAATATTTTTACACGCACAATTTAGGCAAAATAAATAATGTACAACACGAATATTAAAATGCCTTCGCTATATTAAAGACATTTAAAACTACATAACGTCAAAATGTTTGTCTTTGGAACGTTATGTTCGGTCCACCAAAAACATTTTCAATGGGACGGTGAGCTCCAAGATAGATCAATGATTTTGGGACACAACAAAACTATACTTTGGTCCTCACTGGCCGAGATTGACAGCAGTGACAAGTGTGACAACTCGTAAAGAAAAAAAAGTTGTTGCTTGCTTTGGAAAAATAGGGAAACATGAAAATCTGTGAATTTTCTCGATTTCAGTAAATTTTAATACTGTTGTAAATCACTGAGATCTAAAATGACTTCGGATGAATCAGATGACGAACCGTTGTCGGTGTTAGCAGCTGCTAAAAGATTAAATCCCGAGAAATTTGAAACCTACGAAACTGAAACAACTATTGAGGTAATTCGGCCATCGAAAAAGAAGAAAAAGAAGTACTCACGTAATGATACCGTTTCTATTACCATCAAATTACATCAACCAATAAAAACCACACGACCGCCGAAGATAGTTGAGAGGCCTGCAGATGTATGGATGTACATAAAAGACCTCAATCCTACTGGACCTTACAGCTGTCTGCTTTGCTCGGAGTGGTTCATTAACCGGTCTAAAATAATACTCCACTATATTCTGAATCACAAAAAAGATTTTTGTGGAATTTGTCGGTGAGAGTCTTCTTATTACTTAGTCAATCACAAATAATGGAATGCTGTTTAATCTCACATTCTTCTTCCCAACTTAATTCACTTTTCTGTTTGTAAAATACACCAATATTTATCATTTTATGGTTTTGTTTTAGCTATTTTGTGACTGAAAGAGCAGTGTGGCAAACTCATCAGAAGTTTCACAGTCCGTGGCCATGCTCACAATGTCTAGACAGCTTCCCAACACAGGTCGAATGGCGGAAACACTTCAGTGAGGCTCACAACCTGGTCCATTGCCGCCTCTGCCACTTCAGAACCACAGACGATGATCAATATGACGTGCACTTAATAGAAAAACATAATGTAACTAACACAGAGAGTAAAAATGCAGAAGTCATTTGGGAAGTTGAATATCTAGGCTGCCAAAATTTCCTATGCTTGCTGTGCAATAAAGGAGATGTTTTTTGCAATAACTTCTTCAACCACTACATGGGTTATCACCACTTCACTCTCAAATGTATCACAAACATAATATCTGGTAATGATCCACCTTTCCATGTAGACGGTGCTAATGTTAGTACAGACTTCGTTACAGACCAGTTCAATATCAAAACAGGCTACCTGGAATTGGAGAAAAAGCCAGATATTGCTGATGTGCAAAATGAACAGGATTCAGGGGTAAAACAGGAGCCCCTTAGTGATAATGAAAATAAAGAAGCAAAAAATAGTATTGTAGAAACTTACAAAGGCATTGAAGATTTTGATGTTACCCTAATGGAATTGATTGTGTTGAATAAATGTTATTTTGAGTATGTCAATCAAACGTTAAGCCAGATTAATTCAAACACAGTTCCTGAGGATTCCGGTATAGACTACAAAACTGCCAATGACGATGTTGAATTGGACATAGAATGTGGTGTATGCAAAACCTGTGTTACATCCATCCACACATTTAGCACACATATGTTAAAAATGCATTCTGTGAGATCGGTACCTATTTATTCGTGTAGAGTGTGTGCTACCACATTTGACAGTCAAGGTGAGCTTGAAGCTCATGTGACGGAAGAAATGGGAGAGTTTGACGATCTGTGGTTATGTCAGTTTTGTGACAAAGAGTTTGACAATCGGGAGAATACAAGGAAGCATTTGAACAGCCATTGGGATGTTATGGAGTTTGACAATTGCTTTAGTCCACACTTGGGTTTTAAGTGCAAGTACTGTCCTACGTTGTTTTGGAATGAACCTGATAGAGAGACTCATCAAATAAGAGTGCATTTTGTTAAGTACAAGGAAGACTTTTATAAGTGCGAAAATTGTTCAGAGATATTTAGTGATAAGGTAAGATCAGCTCTTAAAAACTGCGATGAATATTATCTCATTCTAAGAATTTTAAAATAATTTAGTAATTTTTTTTAGATTTGGTTCATCCACCATTATGTGGAAAAGCATCAGTCTGAGCAAGAAAAGGTGCTTTTCCTTGTTAAATGTTGTGTGTGTTGTCTAGTGTTGAACACAGTTGAAGACATGAGGGCACACTTTGAGAAACAACATTCTGATGCTAGAAAAATCTTCTGTTCCCTGGGAGCTTGTGTGTTCAAGCCACTGAGTCAAAGGAAATCATTCAAAGTGCATATCAAGGTTGGTGCTATCAAGTTTTTTTAGTGGGCAGAAATAATATCATACGCCTAGGCTTTTTATCTATTTAAGTACTGTTACCCAAACCGCTAACGTACTTTTTGGAGCATCCCATTACAAAACAAATCCCTGCTCTTAGGCTGGTTTTAGAATCACGCTGACCGTTAGCGCTGACAGCCGAAATGTATGTAGCGTCGGCGCCGAGCGATCTGCGTCACTCAGGAACGTTCCCATCAATTACATACATATTGATCTGTCAGCGCCGACGTTCAGAGAGCGGTCAGCGTGATTCTAAAACCAGCCTTAGAACGCTTTCCGTACCGCCTTAAAAGGGTAATGTTTTGTTCAATTCGCTTAAAGCTGCGCTATTTTAAATACTGAAGGTTAGAAGGCCATAGATACACTATTTATTTATTTCATTTCCATAGACGGTCCACGCTACAGAGGAGAAGAAGCCACCACGGCCTGAAGTGTGCACGATCTGCACACGAGAGTTCAACAGCTCGCGCGCGTGTGCAACGCACATGGCTCAGGCGCACGGCGCGCGCAACTACAAGTGCAAGCTGTGCCGCGACGTGCTCCACACGGTGGACGAGCGGTGAGGCAAGCTATTGTGGCTCGTATCAGGCCTGTTCATCTCCGCGAGTTTACATCGAAAATAAAACACGCACGATGGCCCACCTACAGGATACTATTCGACAAGGCCTCACATACGAGCGAACATTGACTCACGCACGCGTATTCTTGTGTATGATGGAAGAAAATAAAGAAAATGGTGTACTAAATACTGTGCAGTATTTAACTGCCTAAATAATAATAAAAACACAGAATGTACTTTTTTAAGTTGCCTCAATACCCTGAGAGGTAAATAAGTAGTTAATATTATTAATGATAATTCATGCTAAATCATGTATTTCCTCTGCCATTTTCCGTAGTTTGGCACCTCACGTCACATCATTTTACCGAAGTCAGCCCTATAGCTTCGGCGCAGTGCCGATCACTGACGTTTGTCAACAAAATGGTGCTTGACTCTTGAGACAGGCTAAATTACACCATATTGTTAATGACATTGAGCATACATTTTTTTAAATACCTTCGCGAAGTAAAACTTCTGTACGTAGTACTTATTATTATTCTGTGCTCGTATTCCCGCGGCATAAGAGCGAGGGTCCAACAGCGTATGCACCCCGATGTAATGCACCCCAGGTGCATTTCCATACATTAATAGGATGGAATGGATGGCGCCTTTCGGCTGACACGACACTGCCTAGAGATAACACCGCCAAAACCGCACTGTTGAAGATGATGATACTATTTTTAGTATCGACACTATTTTTAGTTTGAATTTTTACCATCAAATTTTCAGTCAAAGGACGCCCACTGCTGGACAAAGGCCTTCCAAGGATTTCCATAACGACCGGTCCTGCGTTACCCGCCAGGCTCTTCCTATGACCTTCGCCAGATCATCGGTCCACTAGGAGGCCTAAAATCTGACTGACATTAAATTGAATTTGAGCGCTATTTTCTTTCTAATACGTACCTTATTCCTTCCAGCAAGCTGCACTACCTCATCCGGCACCCTGGCAAGCATCCATACGAGTGTTCAGAATGCGGCAAGTCCTTCCAGTACAAATCATCTCTGTACATGCACAAGCAAGTCCACGCGCCGAATAAGCCCACTTATACATGCTCGTTCTGCGGGAAGGTGTTTATGGTGAGCTATTTACGACTTTATTAGCTTGCATTAAGGTTTAGTTTGGAGTGCGGCAAGTCCTTCATGTACAAGTCATCTCTGTACATGCACAAACAAGTCCACGCGCCAAATAAGCCCACTTATACATGCTCGTTCTGCGGGAAGGTGTTTATGGTGAGCTATTTACGACCTTATGCGCTTATTTTAAGGCCTAGTTAGGGGTGCGGCAAGCCCTTCCAGTACAAGTCATCTCTGTACATGCACAAGCAAGTCCACGCGCCGAACAAACCCACTTATACGTGCTCGTTTTGCGGGAAGGTGTTTATGGTGAGCAATTTACGACCTTATCCCTTTGCTTTAAGAGTCCTTTCAGTACAAGTCATCTCTGTACATGCACAAGCAAGTCCACGCGCCGAACAAACCCACTTATACGTGCTCGTTTTGCGGGAAGGTGTTTATGGTGAGCAATTTACGACCTTATCCCTTTGCTTTAAGAGTCCTTTCAGTACAAGTCATCTCTGTACATGCACAAGCAAGTCCACGCGCCGAACAAACCCACTTATACGTGCTCGTTCTGCGGGAAAGTGTTTATGGTGAGCAATTTACGACCTTATCCCTTTGCTTTAAGAGTCCTTTCAGTACAAGTCATCTCTGTACATGCACAAGCAAGTCCACGCGCCGAACAAACCCACTTATACGTGCTCGTTCTGCGGGAAAGTGTTTATGGTGAGCAATTTACGACCTTATCCCTTTGCTTTAAGAGTCCTTTCAGTACAAGTCATCTCTGTACATGCACAAGCAAGTCCACGCGCCGAACAAACCCACTTATACGTGTTCCTTCTGCGGGAAGGTGTTTATGGTGAGCTATTTACGACTTTATCTGCTTGTATTAAGGTCTAGTTCAGAGTTCGGCAAGTCCTTCCAGTACAAGTCCTCTCTGTACATGCACAAGCAAGTCCACGCGCCGAACAAACCCACGTATACGTGCTCGTTCTGCGGGAAGGTGTTTATGGTGAGCTATTTACGACTTTATTGGCTTGTATTAAGGCCTAGTTCAGAGTGCGGCAAGTCCTTCCAGTACAAGTCATCTCTGTACATGCACAAGCAAGTCCACGCGCCGAATAAACCCACTTATACGTGTTCGTTCTGTGAAAAGGTGTTTATGGTGAGCTATTTACGACCTTATCAGCTTGTATTAAGGCCTAGTTTGGAGTGCGGCAAGTCCTTCCAGTACAAGTCATCTCTGTACATGCACAAGCAAGTCCACGCGCCGAATAAACCCACTTATACGTGCTCGTTCTGCGGGAAGTTGTTTATGGTGAGCTATTTCCGACCTTATTAGCTTGTATTAAGGCCTAGTTTGGAGTGCGGCAAGTCCTTCCAGTACAAGTCATCTCTGTACATGCACAAGCAAGTGCACGCGCCGAATAAACCCACTTATACGTGCTCGTTCTGCGGGAAGGTGTTTATGGTGAGCTATTTCCGACCTTATTAGCTTGTATTAAGGCCTAGTTTGGAGTGCGGCAAGCCTTTCCAGTACAAGTCATCTCTGTACATGCACAAGCAAGTCCATGCGCCGAATAAACCCACTTATACGTGCTCGTTCTGCGGGAAGGTGTTTATGGTGAGCTATTTACGACCTTATAAGCTTGTATTAAGGCCTAGTTTAGAGTGCGGCAAGTCCTTTCAGTACAAGTCATCTCTGTACATGCACAAGCAAGTCCACGCGCCGAACAAACCCACTTATACGTGCTCGTTCTGTGGGAAGGTGTTTATGGTGAGCTATTAACGACCTTACGAGGTTGTATTAAGGCCTAGTTTGGAGTGCGGCAAGTCCTTCTAGTACAAGTCATCTCTGTACATGCACAAGCAAGTGCACGCGCCGAATAAACCCACTTATACGTGTTCGTTCTGTGGAAAGGTGTTTATGGTGAGCTATTTACGACCTTATGCGCTTATTTTAAGGTCTAGTTTTTTACAAAATAAAATGCAACATGGTAATTAACATCTATTGTAGTTTGTTGATGGTCACATATCTTTAAACAAAACGGAATGGAATCAAAAATGGAATATAGTTTTTGGCGAAGTGATCAAAGCAGCATAGACCTCAAAGAATACTGCTTTGAAGTTTTGTTGAAAGATATGAAACCATCAACAAAGTATAATAGATGTTAATTGCCAATTTGCATTTTATTTTGTAAAAAACTAGACCTTAATACAAGCAGATAAGGTCGTAAATAGCTCACCATAAACACCTTCCCGCAAAACGAGCAAAAGTGGGTTTGACTTTGTTCGGCGCGTGGACCTGCTTAATCTTAATATGCTTAACCCGAACCTTCTTTGTCGTTAAACACTTTTTCCCACAGAAAAAGGATTCCTACCGCGAGCACATCCAAATCCACGAAGGGCCGCGGCACGCGTGTTCCTACTGCCCGATGCGGTTCGTGCAACGCTCGAACATGCTGCGACACGAGCGGAGGCACACGGGAGAGCGGCCCTACGCGTGCCCGCAGTGCCCTCGCACGTTCTCAGATAAAGGCGCCTGCACATCGCACGCGAGGCAAGTGGCTAAGGCTTTAGGCTAGGCTCTTTCCACCAAAGCGAAGCGGAGATGAGTCGAGAGGAGAGGAGATGTGTGAGCTGTGCGGCCCTACGCGTGCCCGCAGTGCCCTCGCACGTTCTCAGATAAAGGCGCCTGCACATCGCACGCGAGGCAAGTGGCTAAGGCTTTAGGCTAGGCTCTTTCCACCAAAGCGAAGCGGAGATGAGTCGAGAGGAGAGGAGATGTGTGAGCTGTGCGGCCCTACGCGTGCCCGCAGTGCCCTCGCACGTTCTCAGATAAAGGCGCCTGTACATCGCACGCGAGGCAAGTTGCTTAGTTTCCAAAAAGGCGGAGCGGTGCGGAGACGAGATGTGCGGCAAAGCTGGCAGGCTATTTCCACCAAAGCGGAGCGGAGAAAAGTCGAGAGGAAAGGAGATGAGGCGAGAGGAGATGTGTGAGCTGTGCGTAGCTGTCGCTGTAAGTCTAGAGGCAAGTAGCTCAGGCCCGGTTTCACCATCAATCCCTAATTTTAAGTGACCCCTTTGAAAACATAATTCCTGTTATGTATTACCATAGGGATCACTTAAAAATTAGGGATTAATGGTGAAAACGCGCATCAGGCTCTCAGTGGAAACCGTCCACCAAAGCGGAGTGGAGACGAGACGAGAGATGTGTGAGCTGTGCGTAGCTGTCAGCTGTAAGTCTATTGCTATCTATGAAATACCGCATTGTTCCGCAAAGCTCCGCGCCGCGCCGACGATGCTGTCAATTCTATAGAAAAACAAGTGCGCCCGACGTTTCTCCGGTCGATCCATTTCCACCGAAGCAGAGTGGAGTGGAGATGTGCAAATAATGGAATCTGATTGGTTATTCAAAACACCTCTCTCGCTCCGCCTTGGTGGAAGCCGCTCCAATATGCTGCGACACGAGCGGAGGCACACGGGCGAGCGGCCCTACGCGTGCCCGCAGTGCCCTCGCACGTTCTCAGATAAAGGCGCCTGTACATCGCACGCGAGGCAAGTTGCTTAGTTTCCAAAAAGGCGGAGCGAGTGCGGAGACGAGATGTGCGGCAAAGCTGGCAGACTATTTCCACCAAAGCGGAGCGGAGAAAAGTCGAGAGGAAAGGAGATGAGGCGAGAGGAGATGTGTGAGCTGTGCGTAGCTGTCTCTGTAAGTTTAGAGGCAAGTAGCTCAGGTCCGTTTTCACCATCAATCCCTAATTTTTAAGTAATTTTAAGTGACCCCTTTGAAAACATAATTCCTGTTATCTGTTACCATAGGAGTCACTTAAAAATTAGGGATTGATGGTGAAAACGGGCATCAGGCTTTAAGTGGAAACCGTTCACCAAGGCGGAGCGGTGCGGAGACGAAAGATGCGGCAAAGCTGGCTGGCTATTTCCACCAAAGCGGAGCGGAGAAGAGACGAGAGATGTGAGAGCTGTGCGTAGCTGTCAGCTGTAAGTATATTACTGTCTAGGAAACACCGTTCCGCAAAACTCCGCAACGCGCCGCGCCGCCGCTGCTGTCAAATTCTATAGAAAAACAAGGGCGCTTACTGTCTGGCGACATTTACGAACTTGATCTTCACTGGTTGGGTTTTTATTGGCGGTCAAGCGGATCCTGGCTACACAGGATTTGCAGCGGTGGGAACGAGAGGTGGAAATAGTTCCTTGTCCGGCGATGTCCTATGACCTAGTGGAGATACGAGACATGGAGCGACGGAGACGTTGTATTAGGTAGAAAGTTGGACAAAGTAATTTAGATCCACGTAAACCATCATTGTCTGATACGTTTTTATACCTTAACCAACACCAGTATCTCTACTACACAAAAGGTCATATATTATTGAAACAATAGTTCAACCAAAAGACGCACACTGCTGGACAAAGGCTTCCCCAAGGATTTCCACAACAATCGATCCTGCGCTGCCCGCATCCAGGTAATTTCCACAACCGTCGTACTTGATCGTCTTTCCAGTTACTTACTCCACACTTACTTGATCGTCGGTCCACCAAGTGGGGAGCTTGTCTACACTACGTCTGTGAAACTTTTGTGCCGTTGAGGCACCAGTTCTACGAGGTATATGCCCCGCCCGCTGCCACTAAAGTTTGGCAACTCTGTAGCCATTATCGGTGGATTTTTCTACGGATCTTCTTATTCCTGATTTGATCATGATAGGAATTTCCGAGAGCCAAAGTTAGTAATATGATAATGAAGTTATTTATTTCTTCATAGGACTCACACCAAGGACAGGTCGTACGCCTGCATATACTGCGGGCAGACGTTCGTACAGAAGTCTAAACTTACGTATCACGTCAGAAAACATACTGGGGAGAGTGAGTATCATCCAGCATAATAAGTTTACTATTTTTTATTCATTTATTCATAAACCCTTGAAAAAGAGGCTGACAATAGTGACTGAGTTTCTTGCGCTGCTTCTTCTCAGCTCTGGCCCATTTATTGTCCTGAAGCAGTGGCAGGGTTAATAAAAAAAAAGTGTAAAAGTGCCTTTTGAAAGCCTACTTGCATAAATCAATTTATTTTTATGAGTTTTCATATTCCATTGTTTTCAAATTTTGGACCTTCGTTTCATCCTCTTAGGGGGTGAATTTTAGAAGATCCTTTCTTTGTTAGTACTTCGTGGTTTGAGCTGTCTGTTGATAGATTAGTTATGAGTGTCTGAGGTATGGGAGCGGCAAAGAAGGGGTGACATTAACATTTATGACTTGACAGAGCATACAAATCTGAAGCACATTGATGCCCGTTTTCACCATCAATCCCTAATTATTAAGTGACCCCTATGGTAACACGTAACAGGAATTTTGTTTTCGTAAGGGTCACTTAAAAATTAGGGATTTATGGTGAAAACGGCTATGAGTCTTGGTGACGTTTGATGTCTCAAAAACACTTCCGTATCGCTCTCATACCTCAGGCACTGACTGAGTTAAACTAGACCTACATATTTGGATTCAATTTTGAACAACTCAGCACTTACGATAGAGTCCAATTTCCTCTAACAACTGCCATCACTTCCAGACCTAGAGACGTGTCAAGTATGCTCGAAGCTGTTCACGAGCGCGTGCTCCCTTCGCGAGCATATGAAGATCCACGATCGCCACACCAAGGTGCCGGTGCAGTGCCCACTATGTGGTGAGTATTTATTTATTTAGAGCGCTTTATTTAGGTGACTTTAGCAGTGCGGCAAATGCACAACAAACGCGCTCCTGATAATTTCATTATAACAGCGCAGAAGCAGTGTTTTTATTATGTGAAGGCAGGCATACGCTTCTGTCACGCTTCTGACGCCCGTACGTAAGACCAGAGTAAATACAAATGAGTTAGCTCACATACAAACCGCGCTCGGTGCGTTTCTATGAAGATGACCTACTCATTTGTATTTACTCTGGTAAGACTTAAGCGGTCTTATTCTTTAACGGATAAATAAACTGGTGAGCTTGCGCCCATTAGACGCTAATAGCGAGTTGGGTCTTGTGAGTGAGACTCGCTAGTGACAAAACAGGGACTGGTGTGCTCACGATAAGAGGACTGTAGCATTTGCACCCACCGTAGGCGCCACTGTCAACTGGTTACCGAAAAGACGATAGACCTAATTTACAGACAGGACTTGATAGAAAATATTAGATACTTAATGATTGTTATTCCTCCCCAGATCGCAAGTACCAAGACGAGCGCTACATGCTCCGCCATATTCGCACGTCACACACGCACGTGCGCTACACGTGCCCGCTGTGCCGCAAGGAGCTCACCAGCCCCGCCGGGCTGCGGCTGCACGTCGTCACGCACGGCCAGGCCAACATGTACAAGGTGAGCCACACACGCACGTCGCTACACGTGCCCGCTGTGCCGCAAGGAGCTCACCAGCCCCGCCGGGCTGCGGCTGCACGTCGTCACGCACGGCCAGGCCAACATGTACAAGGTGAGCCACTACCCGCACGTCGCTACACGTGCCCGCTGTGCCGCAAGGAGCTCACCAGCCCCGCCGGGCTGCGGCTGCACGTCGTCACGCACGGCCAGGCCAACATGTACAAGGTGAGCCACTACCCGCACGTCGCTACACGTGCCCGCTGTGCCGCAAGGAGCTCACCAGCCCCGCCGGGCTGCGGCTGCACGTCGTCACGCACGGCCAGGCCAACATGTACAAGGTGAGCCACACACGCACGTCGCTACACGTGCCCGCTGTGCCGCAAGGAGCTCACCAGCCCCGCCGGGCTGCGGCTGCACGTCGTCACGCACGGCCAGGCCAACATGTACAAGGTGAGCCACACACGCACGTCGCTACACGTGCCCGCTGTGCCGCAAGGAGCTCACCAGCCCCGCCGGGCTGCGGCTGCACGTCGTCACGCACGGCCAGGCCAACATGTACAAGGTGAGCCACACACGCACGTCGCTACACGTGCCCGCTGTGCCGCAAGGAGCTCACCAGCCCCGCCGGGCTGCGGCTGCACGTCGTCACGCACGGCCAGGCCAACATGTACAAGGTGAGCCACACACGCACGTCGCTACACGTGCCCGCTGTGCCGCAAGGAGCTCACCAGCCCCGCCGGGCTGCGGCTGCACGTCGTCACGCACGGCCAGGCCAACATGTACAAGGTGAGCCACTACCCGCACGTCGCTACACGTGCCCGCTGTGCCGCAAGCAGCTCACCAGCCCCGCCGGGCTGCGGCTGCACGTCGTCACGCACGGCCAGGCCAACATGTACAAGGTGAGCCACTACCCGCACGTCGCTACACGTGCCCGCTGTGCCGCAAGGAGCTCACCAGCCCCGCCGGGCTGCGGCTGCACGTCGTCACGCACGGCCAGGCCAACATGTACAAGGTGAGCCACTACCCGCACGTCGCTACACGTGCCCGCTGTGCCGCAAGGAGCTCACCAGCCCCGCCGGGCTGCGGCTGCACGTCGTCACGCACGGCCAGGCCAACATGTACAAGGTGAGCCACTACCCGCACGTCGCTACACGTGCCCGCTGTGCCGCAAGGAGCTCACCAGCCCCGCCGGGCTGCGGCTGCACGTCGTCACGCACGGCCAGGCCAACATGTACAAGGTGAGCCACTACCCGCACGTCGCTACACGTGCCCGCTGTGGTCGATATCAAAATATAGACTATACTTGATTATTTTCCATATACCTAGTTGTTGCAATTCACGAAGGCGAGTGAGCTTTACATGTGGTGGCTCGCTACTGTTCGTTTTTCATGTACACGTACACACACACAAGTAAAGTTCACTCGCCTTCGTGAGTTGCAAGAACTATACCAGCTGTTTTCCCTTTGTAGTGCTAGAGCAAATTATATTCAGAGCATAAGTACTATAAGCATAAAAAAGGACTACATAATAACAGGACTATTCCCACCTCTCGTTCTTACTGCTGCAACTCTTGTGTAGCCAGGATCTACAGCTTGACCGGCAATAAAAACTCAACCAGTGAAGGTCAAGTTTAATCTGGGAAACTTAAACTGTCATTGGGTCTACAACGAAATTCATCAGAACATAGGGATTTTATCTCCTGTCATCCGCTTTGCATTGGAGAGAAGTCGAATCTAACTTCGAACTCCCCATATGGCCTACTGGCCTACATACTAATAAAGAATTTGATTCTCCTTGTACCGATAGAATTTTATGACAACTCATTGATCTGTTTTTTTCCCACAGTGCAAATCGTGCCCCAAAACCTACGCTGTGAAGCGGACAATGATTCGTCACATTCGCAAACGGCATATGCCCAAGAATACCTCCCGCGCCCCAAGAGAGTTCTACCAGAAGTTAGACCCTCGAGAATGTTGTCTGCCTCTCGACGAAGAAGCGATGACGAAGATCTTCGGACCACCAAAGAAGAAATCCAGCGAAAACGTCATCAGAGACTTTGTGACGTTCACCAAAGGCTTAAAACTCCCTGAGAATCCCCCGGCTAATGATGGCGCTGATGACGACGATGACGATGATGATGACGATGAGGATTTGAGTGAAGAGGGAAGCCAAGACAAGGACAGCGAAGGTGAGAGCGAGGTTGATGAGAAAACGCCGCAGAAAACCGAGGAAGAAGCAGAGTTGGAGCCGACTGACTTTGTGAGCGTTAAGATCGAGCATGTGGAAGAAGATGTGGAGGAAGAACAGTGAATTGAATCAATATTAGCGACAACTCAAAATGCTACCCTAAAAGCTTGTATAATCTTGAGCAATATGATCTTCAATCAGAAGTCGGTATGTCGAGTTATACAGGGTGTTAGGTTTTTTAATTTTCATACAAAATAAATTTTATAAAATCCGATTTGTATGAAAATTAAAATAATTAAAATGAAGATATCAATTTTCTGACTTCACCACCATACCATTTATATGCCCATGTTAACATGGGCTAGTGTCGGCTCATATACCCATTTACCTAACACCCTGTAGGTTAAATCGCTCTCGTGCTGTAAGGTTTTTTCCATTAACTAGGTCTCAGAGTTTTATGTAACGCTAATAGTAAATGTCTTATTAATATCTTGTTAATGTAGTTCTAATTACTTATTAAGGTTCACGTTCAAATCGTAGTTGTAAGTATTACATCTTCTATTGTTTTATTTAAAATCTGTAAATTAATAAACCATAGACAACGTCCAACGGGACTCGCAGAAAGTGATAGCTCTATGACCATTTTACAGACTGTTCCTAGGTATTATAATACTTATTGACTGAAAATTATGTTCATATTTGTTTGATAAGATAAATCAATAAAGTTTCATGCACCACGTACGTAATATGTAAAATCAGCGTCAAATAGTCCATGAAACCCAAAGTAGCCAAAAAGTTCACAACACGTCTTTGTTCTGTGGTGTGAACTTTTTTACCACTTATGCCGGTTGCAGACCAAGAGCTAAGCTAAGTTAGTTTCGTTTAGCTCGCATAGCTGACGCAGTTTCCCATAGAATTGGCATAGTTTTCAGTCTACACACGACTATGGGAAACTGCGTCAGCTATGCGAGCTAAACGAAACTAACTTAGCTTAGCTCTTGGTCTGCAACCGGTATTAGGGTGTTACGAACTATTTGACGCTGACTGTACACTGGTTTAATTTTGTGTTTTTTAAATTGTGCAATAAAGGTTTAGAATATTATAAGTTAAGGTCTCTACATGGGTTATGAATTATGATAAACGCCCGAAGTACAGACTTCGATTATGGATTAAAATGAAAAGTACCTTACTTTTATACGTACATATTTGTTATAAGTATTTTATTTTCTATTGTTATTTACGTTAAATTTTTTATACAGACTGGTTACGATGGCGGGTTGACACTGATTAAGAGCGCTTTCACATTAGGGCGTTAGAAGCGCGGCAGTTATAATGTGAAGGCATGCATCCGCTGTCACATAGTATGAAATTTTCGGCAGCGCGACTGTCGCGTGTTTGTCGCGCTGCTAAATCGCCTATAAATGTGAAAGCGCTCTAAACCAATCAATAACTTTAGATAGTAATTTGTTGAATAGCAAGCTGATGGGACCGCAGAAAACATTCACATTTTATTGTCTGGAAACAAAATGTTGTTTCACTTGGAGTTGCAAACACAAAATATTAAATCAAAGTACCTATTAGTTATTACCAATATTATTTACTTGACTTTACGTACAAGTAATATAAAATGCAGTAGAGTAAAAAAAGCAGTATAGATTCAAGTAACTAGTAGGTAAATAATGCTTTATGTATACTTACTTTTATTTTGAAGTACCTAGATGATGCTATAATAAATGAGGTTTATGTGTATATTTCGTACTTTTGACGAATAGAGTGTAGGTATACGGTGGTTTTTGCTGTTTCTGTGTCCAAATAATAGAATAATAAAAATGATATCTCACAACTTTGGTGTTGTTTTTCTTTTAAAATTTACAAACGCACTTCATTACAATAAACAAACACTTGTGTTATTAGTAAGCGAGTGTCCTAGGTTTGATTCAGGTTTCCAGGCATGTTATTTAGTTTTAACCGCTTTACTTCCATATTAATCTGGCATTGGCGTCCAAGTAAGACAAAACATTCGAATCAGTGATGATTAAAATGATGATTTGTACTTGCTCAGTGTTCGACGTCACATGCTATTAGCCGCTACTACCACATTACTGCTGCCACAGTGTTTACAGTGTATGGCGCCGTCCGTGCTAAATTGTGCTATGAAATAGCACAATTTAATCATGCTCGCAATTTGATAGTGAAAATGCGATTAATTATAATAAAACTAGAGATTGGCATTCTAACAGGGAAAAATCTTATTGAATTGAACGCATGGTTATTGTAAAATAAACAGCTTCATGAACGTGTTGTTAATCAGCTGATAGAAACGTCAAATTTGACAGATAGTTAATTGCTTCGGAACTCGGGTTTCGACTTTGGACTTGCGGATATTATCGTTTTTTAGCCAATTATTCATTACATGGTGTTGCGATGACGCAAAATTCGTAAATTTGCATTGAATTCATGTGAAACACATAGTTTTAAGTGAAGAAAGCCATGTTCAATCCGGCAGTAACAGTTCGTCGTCTCGATGTTTTGATAAGGATTATGAGCCATCGAAAAGCAATCCTAAGTGCGAATCCTGTCCGAGCGTATTCTAGCGAAGATAAAGTGACTATAGGAGATGTAACTAAGGATATCAAAGTGCCTAAAAAGATCGAATATGTGCCTAGAAAATACTGTAAGTATCCTGTTGTTTTCTAACCTCCAAAGTTTGGTCAACTCATAATAAACTCTGGAAAAATGGGATCATTTATTAAAACAATATCTATGAGCATCTAGTGTGACAAATCCTTATGAGAAAGCCCTATCTTGGGTACTATTTTTCTGAAAATACATTAAAATGAACTTTATTTCTTACAGTGACAATAGAGAGTTCCGAAATCAAACTCCTATCTCAAAATACACTCCGGAACTTAAGATGGATGATGCAGAAAGACTCTCTTGGCCAGGATATGTTCCTACTTGGCAGGCCTGGCCCAACAAGGTATGTTAGAATAACAATAGGTAAACATTGTTCAACTGTTTTGTGTATCTATATACAGGGTGTCCCGTAATGTAACGTCAAGCCGGAACTGGGTGTTGAGGCAAGTTATGCTGGTTATCAGAAAAATATAAAAAAAAATCTATGTGGCATATTTTCAAAATAATGGGCATTTAAAAAAAATCAAAAATTTCTACTCCAGGTGACGGTCTTTTTACTCGTGTTGCCACAAATCTTCACTTTTTCCAAATTTTTTTTTTGTTATGTAACCCTGAATAATGCTTCTCTAAATTGTTATCAAAATTACAAAACCAGCTGCTACAGCTTGGATAAAAAAAATATATTATTCCCAAAAAAAATTCCAAAATAAAAATTTTGTCTAGCCCTTTCGGACCCGCGCTTAAACTAGAAAGAAATTTGTAATTTTGAAAATGAATTTTAGGTAATTTGGGGCCGCAGATTACGAATCTGCTATAATTTTCCAGATTTTCCGCCGCCATCTTGGAAAATTCATATACCAACAATTGTATCAAACTGGGCCCTTCACTTCCCACGTACAATTGTGAGGGTCAAAATTGTAAGGGTTTTAGAAATTGTATCAATGGCATGTATTTCGAAAAACGTATTTATAACCCGTAAGGAATAAAGAGGTTTCAATTTTATACCAGTATTTGCCATTTAATATTGATTTGTGGGCAAAACCATCTGTTCCATGAGCTCAACAGTAAATATAGCGCTCGAAATATTCCTATGGAGTTTTAATATCTCCTGGATCATGAACAGCATCTCCTGGAAGAGGTTGACGATTGAAGGGCTTCGTCTGCTATGCCGCTTGCATACTCACGAGGTATGTATCGTCATGAATGTCTGAGCCTTCATCAGAAGAAGAGGAGTAGTTCATCTGAAGTAGACGAAACTAGCTTTTGTCGTTGTCATCGCTCTCATCCCCAGATGCATTAAGCATCTCTGCGATAGTAGCGTCGTTTAAAATCGGAAACATGGTGCGGAAACCATGAAAAATTAATAATTATGAGAAACTTAAAATACGCATAAGGTATTGTAGGGCCCACGTCGATACAATTGTGTCAGTAAAGTTCGTTAAGCCGTTACGCCAAAGTCTTTGCTTACAAGTAGTCACTGTTATCATCAAAAGATGCTATTTTTATCTATTTGTCTATTTACTAACTTGTATATTACTACAATTACAAAATAAAACTATAGTAGGCACTTTCTTTCGCCAAGTTGGGGAGCGCAATCAGTCATGAACTGTACAGGTTGTAACCTGCTCACCAACTGCGCTTCGGACAAAATTTGCACGGGAGGTGAAAGAACGCATCCCGCACAATCGTACGATACTCAGCCCATCCACTTCCCATGTAAAACTAATGAGATAATCTCGATTTTGTAACCCGCACAATTGTATTGGAGCGGTCCGAAAGGGCTAGTTTAAACTGACTGTACTGAAAAAAAAAGTACTACGCAAGTGTGGCATGTGACGTCATAACTTGGCGCATTAAGTAAGGATTCCAAAATGGTATAACACTTGGTAAATTCTTGCTGTAATTGTCGACAATTTTTGGTTTTTTGGAAATAATCCCGTTTTTAACTTTATCTACCTTGGTTAAAAAATATTATTCTAATGTGCCCAAAATTCAAGTTTCTGTGACTGACTACCGTACAGTCAGTCACAGAAACTTTTGTCACCATGACAGTAATTAGTAGTTGACATACTGTGACAAAAGTCACCCGTGCGTGCGCGCCGTTACTACCTGCTCTGCCTGCACTTGTACTTGGTAACAGGGATAATAAGGATATGAAGTTTCGGTTATGGATACGGTTACGGATATTAGAATAATATTATACCAGTTTCGGTTACGGTCACGGATATGAAATCATTTCAGATTATCCGAAAGTTTCGGATAATTTCGGTTACGGAATTATTAGAATTTCAAAAATGTAGGTATAATTCAAATAGCAATATGCTGCGTGACCCACATAGCTACTTTATGTACCAACTAAGACGACACCTATGTATGATAAAGGTTAAACAGGCTGGCATATTAGATGGTGCCAGGGAATGCAAGACAAGTTGGTAACAAATATCAAGATTTAAGGTACAATTCCAAGACGGGCCGCAGACCGCAAACTGCAAAACTCTATGAAATCGGCAGCGCGGCATTGCTACTGCGGCGTGTATACTGCAGATTTCATAGAGTTTTGCAGTTTGGAATAATTGTACCCTTAGACTCCGCCTTTATCCGAAACTATCCGTAACTTTTGAATCAGTTTCGGTTACGGTTACGGATATCCATAACAACCCTGCTTGGTAAGATGGCCCTCTCCGTCCCGCTCATACCTTTTAAAATGGCTTCTCCACCTCATTTAAGCCAGAAACTTGAATTTTGGGCACATTAGAATAATAATTTTTAACCAAGGTAGATAAAGTTAAAAACGGGACTATTTCCAAAAAACCAAAAATTGTCGACAATTACAGCAAAAATTTACCAAGTGTTATACCATTTTGGAATCCTTACTAAATGCGCCAAATTATGACGTCACTTGCCACACTCGCGTAGTACATTTTTTTTCAGTACAGTCAGTTTAAACTAGGCAAAATTTTTATTTTGAAAATTTTTTTGAGAATAATGTATTTTTTTCATCCAAGCTGGAGCAGCTGGTTTTGTAATTTTGATAACAATTTAGAGAAGCATTATTCAGGGTTACATAACAAAAAAAAAATTTGGAAAAAGTGAAGATTTGTGGCAACACGAGTAAAAGGACCGTCACCTGGAGTAGAATTTTTTGATTTTTTTTAAATGCCTATTATTTTCAAAATATGCCACATAGATTTTTTTTTATATTTTTCTGATAACCAGCACAACTTGCCTCAACACCCAGTTCCGGCTTGACGTTACATTACGGGACACCCTGTATATAAAAGAAAGTCGTGTTAGTTACTCCACTTATAACTCAAGAACGGCTGAACCGATTTAGCTGAAAATTGTCAGGGAGGTAGTTTACAGCCAGGAGAAGGACATAGGATACTTTTTATCCCGTTCCCTTTTTTTCTGTCCCGCTTATTTATTGCCATTAAGGCGGAACAAAGTTCGCCGGGTCAGCTAGTTTTCAATAAAAATAGTTAATAATGAAGTAGGTATCTCATATAGTCTTAGTATCTGTAAAAAAAATATGAAGATATTGAATCTACCTTTGAAGGCTATAAAAGACTCATCAAACCTTTGTCCTTCCCAGACTAATCTAAAGACTAAAAAATCTAATTTAAATTTAAGTTAAGTCTCACTAAGGATTCTCATGTTTTGGTAAATACTTAAAAACATTTCAACTCAAAATAACAGCAGTATATTCCATGTGCTTTAACTTAATTTACATATTTTATCCTCATGTATTAATAGATATTGTTACATAAATTTTTTTCTTAATAAAGGAGAAAAATAGCACTCCAATACTTGGAGCTGACTCAAAGAGAGCTCGAGTATGTGGCTCTCTCACGAGACACCACAGAGGCCGACCTGAAGCAGAGAAGAGAGATCCAAAGCTCCACTGCCAAGTACTTTGACCAGGTATTTTTCGATTGATTTAGCTAGCACTATATTATAATTTCATGATATGACGTGAACAACGCATGACGTATCCTGTCTTGTTGTTGTAGAAAATAACCAAAACCAAAACAGTCAAAATAAAGGCAACTCTATATTACTTACACACACACAGGTAAATGAAATTTAAATTCAACAGCTTTGTCATGAATAGAATAAACAAACCAAATGATAACCTACATTGACCAAGTTAGAGTATCAGTTATAGATGGCTCACAGTCACAGGCTTTAGTTTGAGTATCTTTCTTGTTTTAAATTAATTAATTCCATACACAACATCAAATTTCAGACAGTACTAGACTTTATTAAATAATCACAAAGTTGTAAAAATCATAGACTCAAATATTAACCCACTTTATTCCACCCAGAGCGCCGTCCGCGCAGCCGTCGAGGGTCGGGTGCTGGTCATCGAAGGCATCGAAAAGGCGGAGCGAAACGTGCTGCCTGTCCTCAACAACCTTCTGGAGAACCGGGAGATGCACTTAGAAGATGGCCGGTTCCTGGTGCCGGCTGCCAGATATGACAAGCTGTTAGAGGTAGGTGTTTACAGCTGTATACTTGTAGTTTTGTTTAGCGAAGAGTACTGCCTGTTCTAAACAGCCTCCTGGAGATTAGGGAGATGCACTTGGAAGATGGCAGGTTCCTGGTGCCGGCTGCTAGATATGACAAGCTTTTAGAGGTAAGCTTTTCCATACTTACAACTGCATTTTGTGTGCATTTTTAGGGCTATGACGCCGTTATAGTGACGGCTAAGCAATATCGATATGACGGATCATTGAAGATACGCTAATGATTTGTCATAATTACATTAACAACTGGCTGCTGACTGACTGGTTGTTTATGATGGAACGTAATAATTTTAATATACCAATAAAAAATTGTGGCCATTTTTTTAATTAAAAAAAAATCTGTTTTTTGTCGATAGGCCAGTAGAATTAAACACAAAAATGAATTAAATCGGAAATAATTCCAACTAAAGATTTTAGTGTTTTAATGGCTTCATTAGTTGCCCATAAAGATTCTCCTAGGTTTTCGACTTCGACGGAGCTGTGCTTAAGTGGTGGGGGCCCTCGAAAGGGGCGCTTTTTCGGTTTTCCGGTTATACCGCGTAAAGGACTTACCCTATCGAAAAGTGGTCTTTCTGAAGGTTGAAGGGCATTTAATCCTGCATTAAATAAGACCAAATTCATATGTTTTGAACAAACCATTCTCGTGCAAATGTTCGGCAAAGTAGAAAACATGTGTATAATTAATGACCCTCTCCACGTCCAATGGCTCGTTACCCGCAGGCTTCCAAGTCTTGAAAAGGAGCGTCTCAACTAGTGTAACCCCATCAAGGCTTACGAGCTGGATGCGCCTATCCTTGTTCGTCCCAGCCGTTCCTTAACTGCGGTTGCACTTGCTGCACCTCTTCCTGGCACTCACCTGAACGACTCTGTGTTACCTACTGTGGCTGTCCCTCTTCCTTGTATCCTCCTGCACGACTACGTTTCCTAGCAGTATGCCTGGTCTAAGGTTCGACGCCAAAAATCAACAACAACAAGTTTTTATTAAAACGCTGAAGAGTTTTTTTGTTTGTTTGTTTGAACGCGCTAATCTCAAGAATTACTAGTTTGATTGAAATAATTTTGTTTGTGTTGAATAGCTCATAAATTGAGGAAGGCTATAGGATATTTACAATTACTCTATGACTAATACAGGCGAAGCAGTAAAGAAAAATGTTGCAAGCACGGAAAATAGTATTTAAACTATTTTCACGCGTACGAAGTTGATGTTGTGGCGTCGAACCTTGGACCAGGCATACGGCTAAGCAATGCAATCGTACAGGAGGGTACAAGGAAGAGGGGCAGCCTCATTAGGTAACACAGAGTCGTTCAGGAGAGTGCCAGGAAGAGGTGCAGCAACCGCAGTTAAGGAACGGCTGGGACGAACAAGGATAAGCGAATCCAACTCGTGAGCCTTGACAGGGATACGCTGGTTAAGGCGACCCTTTACAAGGCTTGGGAGCCCACGGGTGACGAGCTATTGGACGTGGAGAGGGTCATTAATTATACACATATTTTCTACTTTGCCGAACATTTGCACGAGAACGGTTTGTCCAAAACATATGAATTTGGTCTTATTTAATGCAGGATTAAATGCCCTTCAACCGTCAAGAAGACCATTTTTCGATAGGGTAAGTCCTTCACGCGGTATAACCGGAAAACCTAAAAAGCGCCCCTTTCGGGGGCCCCCATCACTTAAGCACAACTCCGTCGAAGTCGAAAACCTAGGAGAGTCTTAATGGGCAACCAATGAAGCCATTAAAGCAATAAAATCTTTTGTAGGAATTATTTCCGATTTAAAATCTAATTCCACTGGACTACGATAGTTTATGATGTAGTTTGCCCCCCTTCTGAGGTTTCCACTGTATATTTTTTGCTATCAAAATGGTAACATTTGTTAAACGACTTGTAGGAACATGGCGCGGAAGAAGTATCAAAATGGCGGCTGGTGCGAGTTGACGAGAACTTCCGCGTGATCGCGCTAGGCTTGCCCGTGCCGCGCTACAGCGGGCAGCCGCTCGACCCGCCGCTGCGGTCCCGCTTCCAGGCCAGAGATGTCGCCACCATCGGGTTTGGGGTGAGTCTTATGTAGTTGCTATAGGAGCTATTTTGCAACGCAAATGTAACTGTTCGCTACAGCGCGCAGCGGGCAGCCGCTCGACCCGCCGCTGCGGTCCCGCTTCCAGGCCAGAGATGTCGCTACCATCGGCTTCGGGGTGAGTTGGAGTCTTATGGAGTTGTAATAGGGGCTGTTTTGGAACAAATATGTATAATGTACACAAAGCAGTGAAGTCAGCTGCTAGATACAGCGGGCAGCCGCTCGACCCGCCGTTACGCTCGCGCTTTCAGGCCAGAGATGTCGCCACCATCGGGTTTGGGGTGAGTTGGATTGAAATGAAATCTTATGGAACTGTGATAGGTGCTATTTTGCAACAAAATTACATTCTGATGTGCCGTGATAAGATGTCGGCCGCTGCGGTCCCGCTTCCAGGCCAGAGATGTCGCCACCATCGGGTTTGGGGTGAGTTGGAGTCTTATGGAGTTGTAATAGGGGCTGTTTTGGAACAAAAATGTATACTGTACCTAAAGTAGCGAAGTCAGCTGCTAGATACAGCGGGCCGCCGCTCGACCCGCGCCGTTACGCTTGCGTTTTCAGGCCAGAGATGTCGCTACCATCGGCTTCGGGGTGAGTTGGAGTCTTATGAAGTTGTAATAGGGGCTGTTTTGGAACAAATATGTATAATGTACACAAAGCAGTGAAGTCAGCTGCTAGATACAGCAAGCAGCCGCTCGACCCGGTCGTTACGCTCCCGCTTCCAGGTCAGAGATGTCGCTACTATCGGCTTCGGGGTGAGTTGGAGTCTTATGGAGTTGTATTAGGTGCTATTTTGTAACAAATATGTATAATATACACAAAGCAGTAAAGTCAGCTGCTAGATACAGCGGGCAGCCGCTCGACCCGCCGTTACGCTCGCGCTTTCAGGCCAGAGATGTCGCCACCATCGGGTTTGGGGTGAGTTGGAGTCTTATGGAGTTGTAATAGGTGCTGTTTTGAAACAAATATGTATAATGTACACAAAGTAGTGAGGTCAGCTGCTAGATACAGCGGGCAGCCGCTCGACCCGCCGCTGCGCTCCCCCGCTTCCAGGCCAGAGATGTCGCCACCATCGGGTTCGGGGTTAGTCTTATGTATAATATTTTAAACTATTATGTTGCATTTTTTACTATAAAATTATCACTTCACGGGATTTATTGCAACAATATCTATTTTAACGGTAAATAAAATATTTACCCTCCCGACGTTTCGGCTCGGTTGCACGAGTCATGGTCGCGGGCAGATACATTTCTGCCTCGCGTAAAACTGTTTTCATTAACCTTTAACCGACGACGTGATTTTTTTGTCACGCCGTCTGCGACGTGCGGTCTGTGGGACCGCTATACTGTTTACTCAAAAAGTAATCATTTTTTGTATAAGAGTATATTGGTTTTATATTTTTTGAGAACATAATAGTATTACAAATAAACATACGTATAATTTGTGAGGAATCAATGTATATTATTTATTTAAATATGGCTAAAACTTTTTTGACCCTTAATTTCATTGAAATTACACTAGAGCTCCATAATACCTATATAACTTGTAAATTTTAATCAAAGCAAGAAAAACTATACTCCTTCCTAAATATAGTGAACATAATTAATAAAATAAAAATAAATGACACGTACATCACATGCACAAAAAAATTTTGACGTAGGGTAAACATTAGGCACAATCAGGACATTATTTTTTACCGCATGCCAAGCATTTTCGGAATGCATAGGTAACACCTGTAAGATAATTTCGTTTTCAATTTAGGTGGACTAAAATGTACGTCCTTTTTGCAGCTGGTGCAATGACATCAGGCTGATTTGGCATGTCAGAGCCTAGAATAGATGTCACTGTTTGCTTTACTACCCGTTTCGCGGTATTTTTTTACAGACTACCATCTTTTATATAATAATAAGTCCTAATATCAATATATCATTAGGAAATGTCTTTTGCTAGGTTGTGGTGGCCCAGGATCCATCAATTTTACAAAAAATGAGTCGTCTAAAACAAAAACGCATGTTTTAGTATGGTACAAAAAAGTCACGTAGTCTGCGACGTGCGGTCCCACAGACCGCTGTTGAACTTTAAATCGAATTATCTTATCAAAACTGCCCTTATCGATGTAACCACTAACTGTAATCGCGTATGGGCAACTAAACTCGAAGGTGAGACTGAGACGCTCGGGACACGGGAGTAAGTAGAACATTGCAATCCAGAAATTTCAAAAACCGGAGCGGTCTGTGAGACCGCACGTCGTCGGTTAAAGGTTAAGAGGGGGATATACATTGATCTAGAATGAGCGGTGGTATGAGCAAGCTCTAACGTCCAAATCCTCAAAATTGTTCCATTTAGGCTGAGTTGCACCACCTAACTTTGACCGCAACTATAACGATAACCGTGTTTCTTGTATGGATTTTGACAGATTTTTGACGTTTGTCAAAGTTAAAATAAGATGATACAACCCAGCCTAAGTCTACATAAACTTTATAGGAACAGATATGCCTATGTACGATGAACACTGTTATGTTATAAGAGTAATGGACCTAAATTGAAAGCTTCTACAAATTCAACACACGTAGGAAAAATATTAATCTATTTAGTGGTTTTGCAGTAATAAATTAATCCCAATACTCTAGTATTTGCGTACTATGCAACCGTAATTTGAATAATCAGACGGCGCAGCTTTGCGTGCACGCCAGCATAAATCCAATCCGTCGGCTCAATGAAATAGGAAGGACTGAGCTCGGTAAAGTTCGTTAATAAATTGCCCGAAACTACTCAATGAACTCAACTTTGTTGATTTATAAAGCTTTTATTTGGAACTAAGATTTTAGCGACGATAGAAGACTCTCAGTTCTACTCGTCGAGGTGGAGTTAAACTTCTTCGGCAGCTCAGGCATGAATATGTGAACTTGCTTCTTTGATCCGATCCCTAAACCGGGTATTAGCTTCTGTTTAATCAAATCGGCGTACTGTTTCTCCACGGCCGTTCGTTCTGAGACGACTTTCTGGCGCGTCTCCGCGACGTTCGCTCGTAAATCCTTGCTCTTGGTTTTGTTGGCGTCTTTTTTCCCGCTCGTCTCGGCTTGTGGCGTGCCGCGCGCGTTCCGTGACTGTCTCGCGTAGTTCTCAATCGTGTTCGTGGACGTCGGCACATAAAAATCGTGCCGATCGATAACGCTTTGTTGTGGTTTCGCACTGTCGCCGGCTTTTGGCGAATACGTTTTGCCACTATCCTTCGCCCGAACGTCGACTGTTGTCTTCGATTTCGATAACCCGTGGTTCCGCCGCTGAATCTCTGGCCAACTGTGCCGCGGTTGAGCCATCCGTTCAGCATTTTCGGGCGCCAACAAATCCACTTTGCCAGCTAAATCCAACCATTGCAGCACACGTTCTGATAATTCCGTGTTTTCTTTCACCTCTAATCTGGACGTCCTATTCACCCTTAAGTGCCTCATATTTATGTCAAAATTAGACCGAGAAGTCTCGTAATCGTTGAGTTGCTGCGGGGTAGCTCTGATCAGAAATCCGTCTTCGGACTCGTTGTCCACATCAGTCAAGTTCAGCTTTTCGATTTCGAAGTCCTTAGAGCTCTTCGGCCTTGTTTTTGGTATAAACGTCCTTTCGTTTCGAATAACAAGGTTGAGTTTCCTGAGGCAGCCTTCCAAGTCGTCCGCGTGGTTGCTGAGTCTGGAGTGCCTTTTCGGGATCTTGTTGCTGGTGGAAGCGGAGGATGTGGGTCTCCGCCTCTTGGCGCTGAGCTTGACGAAGTAGGGGTCGTCTTGCGACAGTATGGCGTGCCTGAAGCCGTCCACCCACACCGTTCGCACGTACATAGGCCGCTGGGAAGACTGCCAGAGTGCCGGCATATTACCCGCCTCTCGAGCGCTACACGTTAAAGCACGTCGGCACGCGACCCCCGCTAATGCGTGCTAAACTTTGCTTTGTCTTCATAATTGATTCGTGCTTTATGTTACGTGCTCTTCGCTCGATTGTGGTGCCTGAAAGCAAACGGAAACTTTTTTAGTTCTATTTTATAACTCTTTACTTAGTGTTAGCTGCGTATTTACCATTTTGGCGCTAAATCAGCATTTTATATTCAGGGGCGTGCCATATTTTCGAAGCTTTGTATGCTAAACTTTGTACATATAAAACTAGGGAGTGACGTAAAAGTGTACTCCTGAACATTTGATACCTATTTTATGGGCGCGAGAATCAGGTTAACGTTTTGACTTAGGTTTTAGTATTGGATCGTTCAATACTAGAGCTTTCTGCTATTTTTCCTTTTTTTATTTTACCCATAACATTTAGTTTTATTTTATTCGTAATCTATAGATATTTCTAGTAAAACGTTTTAATCTAAAATTTTTAGTCATATTTTATCTATTTATCCAATTGCGACAGAAGGAGGGTTATTAATTATATCATAATTGGTCACTTCACAAATGTATTTTTATGCTCTACGTCGTCTTTATAGAACGTTGACTTTGGGATCATTAAATGATTCGTTGATTTTCTGTGCTTAATTGAGGAAAATAAGGTTACTGAGGTAAACATAAATATACAATTTATATCTTCACCATATCAGTTTGCATTATTTTAATGTCCCTGTATGTCATATAACTCTGCCTTTACTTTTCACATGTTGAGTCATCATTACAACTACCAAGCGATTCCAAACTACGTTTCATTCATAAATTGAATTAATGTTGAAGTTACAAAGCACTGGCAAAACATGAAGTCAGCATACAGTCGGAAGCTAAAGACTTAATTCGCTCTTATTGTTATAGGAGTAAGGTGAATTTTCTTTAATACTTCCGTAGTAGATTGTACTAGTGCCTGTTGCTCGCAATTGTTCCATCAACGCCTAGTTGGTTGTGATTAATTACTGGTGTAGGTTGGATAGAGTGATGCAACGTTATGGGCCAGTAGGGTGTCCAAGATGCAGTTACTATAGACACGTAACTTGTAATATTTTTGTTAAAATAGTAACTACATAATAAATTATGTACTATAAAACGATGTTCAAGTATAAATTTACGCTCAATATTTTTCTTAAATCTGTGTCGTTTAAGTATTAATATAAGTTTGTTTGCAAAACAACGCTCAAACCTTCCTCAAGATTACGAATGGACGTATTGCATACGACATTTCAGTCTTATGAGAGAAAAATATGTGATTTCGACTGCTATCCCAGTTAAAACTTTAGTAAGCTAACTTAAAAGTTTTTCTTTACACATAACATTACCTAATCTAACATGTAAGAAATAAAAAAACGGCTCATATATTTCTCTCTTCTAAAAAGTATTTAATCATCAAATAGCAGATTAATTTGTAATATTTTATGCACCTTTTCAAACACTGCACCATAACAATGATTTTATGACTTGTGTTACTTAATCTGAAAGTTAAAGTTAAAACACGAATGTGGCTACCCTACGCTACAACACCCTTTTATCGCCTAGGGGTGAAATTAAAAACTTCCGTCCAAAGTTTCACTTGTATACTTTTAACATGGAAAGGGGACCCAAAAACTTTCCTTGCCTTTTTATTAAAAAGAGCAGCAAAAGAAAATGCTTTTCTTCTTGTTAACGAAGTCATCGTATTTTTTACATTCAATTTTGGAAGTTTTTAATTTTTTTTTAGTATACCTAACCAAAAAGCAATTCACAGAGGTTATTTGATATGGTTTATTAACTATTACAGTACCGAATAAACTTTGTTTCTTTTAAAATTGTCAAAATATCTTTACTAGCAAATTTTCAATTATTTGATGTTGGTCATAAAGTATCAGTCTTTCTGTTACTGTATGTAGCTTTCTAAAAGACCTTGTTTATCGATGCAAATACACTTCAATAACCTACCAGTATCCATTGAATGCATTTGTGACAAACAATGCGCACTTTAGTTGTTTTAACAACGAAATCACCCTTCCCAAAAACAATTAACTATTACATACAAACAACGAATTATATCCCAAATAACCAATTGTTTTGAAAATAACATTCGTAGTACTCACTCATTGCTACGAGCCGTAGCACATCCGTAGCGTCCAACTCTCGTAGTCACTACGCCGTAGCCACTGTCCGAACAATCATTCGTTTTTCGTAGTTTGAAACTTTCGTAGTATGAGCATTATTTACTGTTTTTGAACTAGCTAAACGAATTATGTAAATGATTCGGCGTAGGTTACGTCTGTCCCGGGCACAAACCGGCGTGTGACTGGTGCATGTCTCACCACATCGCCGGGTTTTGTCGAGCTTTCGTTAACGGAGCGGTTACATGCCGGCGAAGTTCGGAGCAAAGCTTTTTTTATTTATTTTATTGCGATTTATGTGTGCATCATGGTGAGAAACTTTTGAGAGTAGGTGTCAGATGTGAGTGACAATGTCACAATGTTATTGTTTTTAAAGGAAAAAAGCCTTTGCGGAGTTGTAAAAAGTTTTTATTACTTAATAAAGACCATAAAAACAATTATTATAGGTCGCTCAATGAAAGTTGACGCAATCAACACAAGTAGACTTTCATCGGTCATATCACATGCCAATAGAAAGTTGTATAGCCTGACCAGGAACATAAAAACCCTCGCCATGTTGCGGAAAATTAATGGTACTAATTTCTTTTAATGGCAACAGTAACTGAAAACTTCATTGACATGTCACCTTGCATGTCAGTCTATTGCTGTCAAAGTGTAAACAAACTTTAATTTAAATGTGCGCAATTGATTTTGCGAATTAAATTGCTAAAATCTTTTTATAGTCGTGAAAGAAAAGTGGTTCACAATGTGTTAAAGTATTTGTCGAAGAGAAATACTAAGGGTTCGGACAATATTTTCATTGAATAATGTTTCCGACAAAGGTTGTCAAATTGACTGACATGTTTATCGTATAGTACAGTCAACTATGAAAATTAGCTGTGGTTTGTTTCAACTACCCATTTTAAAGCTTTTTGTCACTTTGTAAGTATTGAATTTTATGGAATTGGGAAAGAAGTACCGAGTTTGAAGCGTTCATGAGCAGACATTGTAGTTAAATATTCAAGTTCAGAATTTGATTATTGATGAATAATAATAAAATCCTACTTGCTCGATTGATGGTTTCATTTAATTTATTTAAACCAGTTTACCTATAATATAATATGCTTTTGTTAATTTATGAAAATATTAAATAAGCCTATAATCCTTAATCCTGATACATAAAGTTAGCCTATTAATTTAATACAGGTACGACTGTACCCAGTGTTGCACTATCAAATGCAATTGAAGCGCCTCTATGCCAGGGTTTTTATGTTCCTGGTCAGGCTATAACTGTATTTGAATTTTTTTAATAAAATTTATTTATTTCCAGAATATTTTAAGCGCTTTGTCTAAGAAATTGTTTAAAATGTACAAAATAAGAAACAAATTCTCACTTTAAATATTGTATAGATGACCCACGTTGAACTGTCCCACCAAACTCAATGACAGGGGGGCGCTACCTTCGTTCAACTATATGGTTTCCAACATGGCAAAAATCTGAACCAGCGATCCGTCAGCAATGTCATGCATAGGACAGTTTAGTATTTTGGAACTATATGCCCATGCGGCGGAACACAGCTGATCTATCATACAAATTTTATGACTTGACATATGTTCCTGTGATTTCACAATAAACACAATTTGAATTTGAAATGCATTCATCTTCTATTTTCTATAGTTTAGTGAATAAAAATAAAGTATTGTGTTATAATATCCCCGATTAGTTATTCCCATATACGATCCCAATTACATGCCCAGCTTATTGGCAAAAGCAATTTTATTTTATGTTAATATCGACAATGCAGCGGGAACAGGAAATGTACCATGGGTTATGGCTCACGAACCCTATGGTTTATGGCCTCTAATAAGTAGGTGCGCGAGGCTTGGTAATGGTTTTAGTGCTCACTGAAACGTGTTAGATCAAAGTAGTTTTCTATATTTATTGTATGCTCGCTTTTCCTGTTTAGATTTCGATCTATCGAGTAAAGTCCTTATCCATGAGTCAGAAATACGGATACGACACCTAAAAAGTTTCATTGTCTTTTGTTTTTTTTACGTCTTTCATCGTCATAATCATCATCATTTTCGGCCATAGGACGTCCAATGCTGAACATAGGCCTCCTCCAATGATTTCCACAATGGCCGGTTGGTTGCGGCCGTCTTTACGGGAATTTAAAATGTTTGCTACAAGAAGCTTCCCCATCTTAAAAAAAACAAGCATCTCCTTATAAGACGTTAACAAAATCTTCTGGAAAATTAAAGTATTTTCCAATCCAATTTGTTAATCATTAATATCATATTAATTAAATCAAGCTTTAGGATGATAATTAGAACTCACGAGCATATCGTATTTTATTATTTTAATTAGGATTAAATATCAGTTATCTACCTATTGTTTCTTGATTGAATACGCAAAACTGAATAGTAATGTAGTATGTCTATTCAAAAACTGTTATTTTTGTTGTTATCTATTTAACTGCTTACAAGTTCGTACCCTAGCAAAAAGTTTGCGGTTTAACTAAAGGAAGCAGTTGCTATGCCCGCAAATATTGTAGGCCGCACATAGTTGCCTAACTATATGCAAACGAGTCGCGTCAACTGATATGCCGTGCTCTATTTTATGAACACAGCATTTTGTGTACACCAATATTAGTAAGTATCACTTAAAGTAGAACATGAAAGAAGTAAGTTGATCCGTTTATAAAAAGTTAACGTCGTTACACTTTAAAGAGTTACATTTATACTTGACTTAAGGTCCTATGTTCCTTAGATGGGGCAGAGGGCGTCTACAAACGTCCTCCATCGCGTTCGGTCTTGAGATTCGAGTTTGATCTCGCTCCAAGTCTTATAGATTTTCTTTGCCTCGTCTAAGCTGCTACTTACAGTGCGCCGCCAAGTTTGCTTGGGGCGACCACGTTTGCGTTTTCCTTGGGGGTTCCAATCCAGAGCTTGCTTGGGGATGTGACCGGGATCCCTTCGGAGAGTGTGGCCGATCCAATTCCACTGGCGGCGCTTGATCTGCTGGTCGATCGGAATTTCGTGGCAGCGTTCCAATAGATCGACGTTGGAGATTTTCTCGGGCAAGTATATGCCGAGAATTCGGCGAAGGCAGCGGTTGACGAAGACCTGCAGCAGTTACATTTATACGAGTAGGTATACTCGTGAATAGTAATGCTTGTTTCAGGAGTACAAACTTCTCATCGCAATACATAAGCTCAGACTTTCTGTCGACAGAGATCGAACTAGAATCCCCGAACAGGCCTTACACATAAACCGTTGTACGTGTTCGCCTCAACTTTTGTTGTGTGACCTATAATTTCTTGTAAATCGAATTATTTTGACCTTAAAAGCCTTGAAAACCTTTAACCCTTTCCGTATAATAAATCTCCCACCCCTCATACCATAGCATGCTACCCGGCTGTTAGCGGCGCGCGCGCCATGAAAACAATTGCCGGCTATTAACTCTGACAACTCATTAGCTGTAATGAATTAATATTCCCAAAGGTTTTACTTTAACACAAGCAACAACTGATGTTCGTGTAACTTTTTGTTTGAAGGTCGTTGGGGAGAATTAAGTAACGTTCATAAATTATTTATTAGTGTAATGATAGAAGGAACGGTTTATGGTGGCGTATTTTCGTAATTTTGATTCTGTAAAAAACTACCTGTAAAACGATATTTATATTGTAGCGGTAAATGCCTGGGAAATATTAACGTGACTGCGTTTGGAAAATTACTGATAGACAGTTCTTATTAAGGAAGTAGAAAAAAGTAAGCAAAACTTTCAGACAACATTCCGTTCCAAAAATAGTCGCTGAAGTTGAAATCACGTTGAAACTTAAATTAGTTACGAAGTTGGCCATTTTTTTGTAGAATCAAACTTTTAGCCATCACATTAACTTTTTACGTTGGGGGTCGATTCTCGTACTGTAGAAATAGAAAAAAGTCTCACCTCGAAAATCAAGTTTCTGACAATCAGACCAAACATTTTCCGAACAAGTTGACTAGAGTTTACTTGAGTTCTAGATTTTGGCTCTACATTTTAGACATCGAATAGATTCAACTGATCAGTACCTCTAGCATGAACAACTTTCGTCTTCGAATCGTTTGCGTATTCGATATAATTCGATACTCAATCTTCAAATTAAACGATAACGTGACAATTTTGATCATCAAAATAAGTTTCGTGCAACCACATCTCATACTAAGTTCACTTTACGGCACGTTCACAAGGGCGCTGTTGTAGTATTGTTACTAAATCTTTTGATGGCGATTCGAGTGCGCAAACGATTTGAACTCGAAAGTTTTTCGTACTAGCCGTACAGTCCTCGAGATAAAGTATAGTATTGGAATTCACCAGAGAAACGGTGTTTTTCTCTATTTCCACGAAGAGAGCAACTATACGCCACCACAATATTATCATTTACTATTTTGGAACTATTTTGTAATTCCGAGCATGTAGGTACTTTTGAAACAGCAGGTAAGTAATACTGTTGATTTTCTAATAAGATATCAAATAATTCTATAAATACACACAATCGTATAATTGCTAGGCTAGCTTAATTAAACCGCGAAACAAACATTTGAACGAAAATTCTGAACTTGCCTAATTAAAACAAAGTTAAATTAACTTGTTACGTACTTTGTACACGATATTTGGGGATTAGGATATAATTAAAGTTTGTAAAAGTCAATGCCTCCTGTCTACTGAAATTTTAAACTATTTTAACTTTATTCCAGGAGAATTCGTCGGTGGAGTACAGTCAATTCCTCAATCGATTTGAAACTTAATAAAATCTTAAAATTCAAAATGAATCTGGTTAACCTGCGAGAGTCATATTATGCAATTAGATGATATCTATTTGTAGAATTACATAAACTTACTTTTACTTATTACTAGCTGACCCGGCGAACTTTGTTCCGCCTTAATGGCAATAAATAAGCAGACTTTTTTTTTAATTTCGAACGGGATAAAAAGTATCCTATGTCCTTCTCCTGGCTCTAAACTACCTCCCTGACAATTTTCAGCTAAATCGGTTCAGTCGTTCTTTTCAAAAAAAATAAATTCAAAAAATTCAAAATTATTTATTTATCGATAAAAGTCTTAACAATGATATTGTGAGTCTCATCCTTTTAAGTTTGTAAAACTTGTGTTAGAATGAGACTGCTCTTCTGTATGACAACTTGGGCCGGGTTACACCATCTCACCCCAAACCCTGACAGACGCCAAAAATCTCTCAAACTCCATATAAAAACACGGTCATCGCCATAGTCAAGGTCAAAGCTTGGCGGTGAAACCCAGCCTTTAGAAATAAGACTGTAGAAGTTAGAAAATAAGTGAACTTTTAACAATTTTTTTTTCTCTTTTAAAGTGAGAAGTAAGTAAATACGTAAAATAAGGTAGGTAGGTGTAAAATATCAAATTTGCTTTCCATTTCACATTGCCATTGTGTTGTATTACTATCGATGGGGGTGGGAACTATAAATATTTATGTAAGTTTGATATATTATTATATATGTCATAGTCAAAGGTCGATATGCAGTCTCTTCGCGGAATGACTGGTCTATCCTAGGTTTGACCAAAGCCTTCAGGCCAACCCCGAAGTGAATTCTTATTTCGGCCTTTGACTAAGTCAAACCTAGAAGTGCCTAAACTGTTCAGTCAAACGTCGAAACTAAAATAATCTGTTTCGGGCTTTGCCTAGTCAATCCTAAAACGACTGGCAGACGTGGTCAAAAGTAGACGCAGCGTTACAGAGGCCGGCAGCAATTGTAGAAAACCGACCAAGTTCGAATCGGATTCACGTACGGGTTCCGTACGACTCTTTTATTGTTATATGGCGAATGGGGATGATTTTTAAAGTGACTATAAAACTAAATATTTTGGGAAAGGCATGAGATATACAGCTTGGTGACAGACAAACAGCGAAGTCATAGTAATAGGGTTCCGTTTTTACCCTTAATCCTTTAAGGTACAGAACCCTAAAAGAAATAATTTCAAGATCGGTTTAGACACACTGACAAACTACCGCAGTAAACAAGTTTAGTTATTCATACTCGTACCTTCACCTAAAGAGAGAACCGATCGGTAAAGTCTATGTAATAAGTTCAATATCAAAATGAAGTGTAGTTTAGTTTAGTCTTAATTGAGGTTTGACTAGTCAAACCCCGATTTCATTAAATTCAGTTTCGACGTTTGACTGACCAAATTAGTCTCACCTAGGTTTGACTAACATTCTTTAGTCAAAGGCCGAAATGTTTGGGCTTTGACTAAGACTTCTAGTCAGACCTGAGGATTGACTAGTCAAACCTAGGAGCGCCTGAGCTTCGAGGTTTGACTATAACATATATATAATAGACTAAATGCCAAAGAAAAAATGCCTTGAGTTATAAGTGGTGTAACTAACACGACTTTCTTTTATATAATAGATTAAAATCATTAAAAAAATGTAATAGGCAGTTGAACAATCAAATCTTTTTTAGATAAATATTTTTTGGATATAGTAGTTTAGTTTACCTACAGATTTACTTGTTTGGCTGAAATATTTAGGTAATACGTTTCGAAGCCAACTGTCCACAAACGAGCATCCGAACTCCAAATAGAGTTTTCGGCGAACTAATAATGACACTATAACGGCAAAGGTTGTGTTGTCTTTTTGTCGCCCATCGCGTGCCAACTTAAGCAGTCTGCGAAAGATCTACCTTATTTGTTTAATTTTAGGTGTCATTAATCAAAGGCGTTTTTAACGCTGTTATGTATTTAATGAGTGGCGACCACGAGCCGGAAGACGTAACGTGGGCACTATGTGGACCGACGATCTGGTGAAAGTCGCGGGAGGTGCCTGGATGCGAGCGGCGCAGGACCGGCTTTGTGGAAATCTTTGGGGGAGGCCTTTGTCCAGCTGTGGACGTCTTTCGGCTGAAACGAACGAACGAACGAACGATGTATTTAGTTTCGAATTCTTGTAAAGTATAGCCACCAAGACCAAGCCCTAGCTATTTGCCAAATGATTCGTTTGGCCAATATGTAGTTGGCGTTGGCGAATGTATGTAATAAACTAACTCTGAGAATGTATAACGAATGATACAGTGCCTGAAAAAAGTTTTCGTGCTAACATTTCACCTTGCTCAGTTTTCATGTTTTCTTATTCCATTATATGAAAGGCGTATTTACTTTGCCAAAAGCTATATTTCAAACAACGTAACGTCCTCGAACAATAATCATGTTGGATAGGCACTTTCGTCTGCTTTCGTGAATTCCGAGCCTAGATAACAGCTTTTTAGGTCATATATTACTTGATAAAATATGTAAGTATATAGGTTTGTGTTAGTTACCAAAAACATAGTCAGTTACAGGCTACCTAAGGTCATGTTAGTAGATAAATTTTCAGCTACAATTTATCTAGGATTCCCTTTTAAAATCAGTAAAATAGCTGTGTATGTAAAAGCCCATTAAAGTAAAACGCATTTGTAACTGTAATTGGAAGAACATTAATTTGAGAATCAATTGGAGTAACATAACCATATTTTACTTCATACAATAGGTACTACATCTACTTATCATTTTAGTATCAATTTCCACGTCATATTTCGCACCGTCACCATTGAATTCTGCATTAAAATTGGAATTAATAAAATAAAAGAAATACGAATGCACCTCGCTTCCCAGATCAATGCGCGCGAGCATGCGACGATCGCGTGTCCCGAGCGCCGAACAATTGCGATCGCAGCGATTTATGATCTCGCGAACCGAACTTACGTAGCTAAGAAATAAAGGCCATTTCATTTTTAAATCTTCGGGCAAGTTTTGTATGAAGGGCAAGTTGATTTAATTTACTTTCAGCGGCCATTGTGATGCTTTTATTGCTCCTGAAATTCTGGAGTGATTTTTGCAGCACATCGACCTTTTATTTTTATTTATTTATTGAGGTATACCAACATTACATACAAAGTAATTACATTTCTTTCAAAGTTGTGAAAATGTTACATCTTAGCTATTACAATTAGTGCATTTAATGCAACAGTGCTAATAGACAGGTAGGTGTCAATCTGGCTACACCTCCCTTACTGCGCTAAATGTGCTTTCGTTTCTTTTCGAGCTGTGACTTAGTTCGTGCTGAAATTGAGAACAGGCGTCGAAGTACGAGGTGGAACGACAACTATTAGGTGATTAATCGCTCTCCAGCAAAAAGTTTATTTCTCTTTACGTGAAAACATTTTCATAATACCTGTGATATTGACATTTGTGTAACGTTATAATAAGAAAAATACTCATAGGCAAGAGTAATAATCTCAAAATCGACCAAAATTTTAGACATTTTCAGAAAAAATACTCCTTAACTTTTATATTAGGTACATTAGTCTAATTTATTTAAGCTGAAGCAATCAAAAGCATGAACCTATAACCCAAGGGAGTTTAAATACAGTTTTGAGTAATTTCATATCTGGAAAGTTAGGCCACTTTCCAGAACATTAACCGACTAAACTTAGGCGATAATAAAACCGAACTGAAGCAAGGCCTGTAATTCGAGCGGATTATTTGAAATTAATTACAGGGCATTTGCTTGTAAATGTTTATTGCTGCGGGGCTTACACAAATTTCATTTGGCGTAGCGCAAATACGACTCATAATCAGGGGTGACATATGGTTTCTAGCATTAAGTTTCAGTAAGCAAGTTAAAATATTTAAAAAAAAATGTGTAAGAACAGGACTTTTAATGTCAAATTATGTTTTTCAATCAATATTTAGTAGATACCTTGAAAATACAAGTTTTAATCGCCCAAATGACATCCTTTGTATAATACCTAAACTGGTCTTTAGGTTATAATTTTGGCTCTAATTTAGATCATATCATACTTTTTATAATAGAGTTAGCTAGCTTAGTGAAAGGATTGGTTATCTTAATACGACAATAAAGTAGGCATTATTTAGATAATAAGCGCAAAGAAGGGCTTGTTATAATGTTCTTATCTCGTTAATGATCCGGTAGTTGACACTATATCACATAGGTATTTATATTAACTCTGATAGGTAACCCATTTAGATTTCAATTAACAATAAATAGATAGTTGTTGACGTGACATCATAATAATGTGCTTATCGCTATTTAAATTGTTCGGAT
Source organism: Ostrinia nubilalis (assembly GCF_963855985.1). Lineage (NCBI taxonomy): Eukaryota > Metazoa > Arthropoda > Insecta > Lepidoptera > Crambidae > Ostrinia > Ostrinia nubilalis. The sequence goes on from NC_087097.1 coordinate 13,437,650, forward strand.
ATAACTTTGTCATTTAACCAATTGGGTCACTTTTTACGGTTAAAACTAAGTATAAGCAAAGTTATCGTTCTTTGCTAAATGCACCAAGTGTCAAGTGTAAAAAGTTAACTCGGCTTTTGTCAACCCTAAAACTAAGGCATGGGTTATTTACCTAGATTAAATCGGTTTAAATTTAAACGAGTTTCCTCACGATTCGCCAAAACGTTAGCGTTATTCGATAGCATTCGAATTTACAGTTAAAATTATTCGCTGCGTTAAGTTTACGTTGAGTTGTCGAACTAATTTCGGGCGATAAGATCTTTGGATTGAAACTTCGATTAGTTTTGAACTGATTTCTGGGGAACATGAAGTTTTGCCATGGTTTATCGTACTTGATATCAGTGTCATTAGTTTTATTTTGAGGTAGGCAGTAGGCACTTACTTTGAAGTAGGTCCCTACTGGTTTAAGTTTGCTATCTTTATTTAGAAATACAGTGTTATAACAAAAAATAATAAGCTTTTGTTTTTCCTAACAAACTAAGTCTCCAATGTCCTGATCAAATTAGGGAATAAACACAAACTGGATTTATAACTTAGCTCATCTGGAAATATGACCCAGGCAGAATATCTAAGAGAATAGGAGGATAGTTAGAGAGGCGTTATCAAGGCACTCACTCCGGGATCAAAGATGTAGAAAAGGTCGCGGCTCGCGGGAAGCGCCCGGATGCGGGCAGCACAGGACCGTTCGTTGTAGTAATCCTTGGAGGCCTTCATCCAGCAGTGGACGTCATTTGGCTGAATAGATACATTTATTTTAGCCTCATAACTTCTGTACAATGTCGCCCGTATTCACAAACGGTGCTTGCTTAAGTGAAGCAGCAAATCGAACGCACAGCGTTGAATAGAGCTCTTGTATTGGTTCATGTGTCACCCTGTGCGTCCACGCGTACTGTGAGACCTCATAGTAATGTTACTACTACTATTATAGTATAGTATAGTAATGCTACTGACAACGCCACTCTTGTGGCGGAGTTTTGGGCTGACACTGTGTAGATTTGTTGTCGACCCGAAAAGAAGAATAGTAATGTTTGTGAATACGGGCGTCTACAGCTTATCTTTATCTTTCGCAGGAGCATCTAATCGTGCTCAAAGAAGACTCTCCCGATGTAGATCCAGTGAAGCTGGAGCAACTCCTGTCTGCTGCGTACGCGCTCATCAGCCCTGAACTGCAGCAAGTCAGCCTGCCTGACTTCCCCATCGATAGTTTGCAAGCCGCTACGAGGATACTGGTAATTACAAGCAACACTAGATTTTTATTCAGCAGTGAATGTTGTAATAATATGCGCTGTATATTCTTTTTCTATTGTGAATTTTGAAAATGAAACTCTGCTTTTGCTGAAGGGTTTGTCTTACAGCTATTAAAAAAAAAAGAAGTATTTGCTTGCTTTAAAAATTCAGCTAACTTGTTTAAAAATTTTTGGCCGACGCCAAAACTGTTTTGAGAAAGTTTGAATTTTATGAGCGGAGTTTAAATTGGCTTGATCTAATAGGGCTTGGGATGATATTTTAACAGCGTAGTTGCTGCTTTGAATGAAAATAAAAACCCATACATATTTACCAAGTTTTGACTCTTAGAGTAGGCGCACACCGTTGATTTTTAGTTGGCCGATAGTTGTGCCCGATTTTAATTTGTATGAAGAATCGGCCAAATCGAATCGGCGTAGTGTGCGTACTCCCATACATGCCCATACTGATCAACTGCCCGAATAAATAACTTGTAGAGAGTCAAGCATTGCGCGCGGTGGTTGGTATGGCCATTTGATCAACTGCCCGACTAAACTATCGGCCGACGAAAAATCAACGGTGTGCGCCTACTCTAAACATTTATTTAATTTTGACATAGCCGAGCTTAACATATTTTTGATCTCAATTTGTTACCTCTTTTTTACAGGAAAGAAACCCAAGCATTCCAGTTCACAAATTGCTGTACCTCCTCTATCCATACAATACCTTCCTGACTAGAGACCACGCGAAGAACGTGGAAGCTGTTCTAAAGAATTTGAACCTGGATATCAAGCCTAAATGCGACACAGTATTACGAGGTGTCGAGTACAAGGGAAACGAGGCCTTAGTGACTATGGATGTTAATGGGATTAAGAGCCAATTCGGCGTGCCTTGTGGTGGGAGAAGTCAGAAAGGGCTGAGAGAGAAAGGGGTGGTGAAAACAGCGTATCAGAGTGAGCTACTAAATGAATTACTGCTGAGTCATAGTGTTGGAGACTTTTGTATTGTGGGTAAGATCTATTATGATTTTTATTAATTAATTTTTAGAGCAGTAGTGCTCAAACGAACATTTTGTGTCGAAACCTTTTAATTTAGATCACAATTAAATAGCCTAACAGTGAAGGTATCGTGGGCAGGCCTCCTACTAGGTGGACCGACGATCTGGTGAAGGTCGCAGGAAGAGCCTGGATGCGGGCAGTGCAGGACTGCTCATTGTGGAAAACCTTGGGGGAGGCCTTTGTCCAGCAGTGGACGTCATTTGGCTGAAACGAAGGTATCGAACTGACCGACTCAAGATCAGACGAACGCTGGTTCGACCCCGCTACTGGACTATTTGTGGTGGACTCAACTCACGAATTAGCTTACCACGAGGGGTTAACGGGACTTATTATTTACTTAGAAATACCATCCGAATTGAGAACCTCCTCCTTTTTTAAGTCCGTTAAAATAATATACTTTAATTTTACTTTATTTAATTTCAGGTCCAAAAGGCTGCGGCAAGAGTCTGCTAGTCACGCAAATCGCGTCCTTATTGGGCTACACAATAGAGCCCATAGTTCTGTACCAGGACATGACGGCGCGAGACCTGGTGCAGCAGAGGACTACCCTGGATAACGGAGACACGGTGTGGAGGAATTCGGCTCTTGTTGACGCGGCTTTGAAGGGCCATATGGCGGTGTTGGACGGCTTGCATAGGATACATGCTAGTACATTAGCCGTGTTGCATAGGTGAGATTATTATGTCACATGTATTCAATAACACATCTGGCTACAATTTTATTGCAAAAAAGCAACGTCGTACCTGAAAGTGTCAACGGGGCCCTATTTAACCGTTCCATTTGGAAATCATTGGGGGAGGGCTATGATCAGCAGTGAACGTCCTGTGGCTGAAATGATGATGATGATGATGATGTATACGGCGCGAAACCTAAATAGCCCCAATAAAAATAGCCTTTTCACACAAGCAACGTGACAGTCGACCGACACTGAAATTGGAAATACATTGTTATTGACAAATAACACTTAGTTAGTTTTGCAGGGCAATCGAGTCGCATTTAGACTCTTGATCGGGCCATTGTGCTTCAAGAGAGAGAGAGAGGGGGGGGGGGGGGGGGGGAAGAAAGAGGGAGAGAGAAATAACGCCTCTTACAACTTACGTATCGTACATAATAATATTATTAGATTGATGTGCTAACGCATTGTGGTCTGTAAACGCATTGATTAGAACTATATTTCCCTATTAAAGTGACATGACTTTATCACAATTTCCAGACTAGTCCACGACAGAGAGCTGCAACTCCACGACGGTACGAGGCTGCTCCGCCACGACAGATACGAGGAGCTTCTGGCCTCGGGGCTTACGACGCAAGAGCTGGACGACAGCGGCGTCAAAATGATACACCCTGCTTTTAGGTGAGCACTTTTTATCTGATACACGTTGTACACGCCGTGTGGTACACCGGTGAGCCTCGTGTCTAGTTTCTCGGCGCTATAAGTCATATGCTACATCTAAAGCAGCGGTTCTCAAACTTATTTAGTCTACTGCCCACTTTGAGAATAAATTATTTTTTAGCGCCCCCCATTTTTGTAGTCAAGAGTCGAGCTCAGTCGGTGTCTAAGAGTCTTCCTAGTAGATGACGCCTCCCAAGCCTCTACACAACGTCCCGATTTTTTTTTCTGGGTCTCTTACCGCCCCCCTTTAAGCCTGCAGCGCCCACAAGGGGGCGTTATCGCCCACTTTGGGAAAGACTGATCTAAAGCAACGCGTCCAACGCGCTTTCATGATTACGATCCTGATAATTTCGTTGCGGGTCCAATGACAGTTTAACTTTCCCCCCGGATAAACTTGACCTTCACTGGTTGGGTTTTTGTGGCGGTCAAGCTGTAGATCCTGGCTACACAGGAGTTACAGTGGTGGGAACGAGAGGTGGAAATAGTCCCGTTACGACCCTTAACCTCCAAAATTAGTATAAGTTTTCATACCATTGATTTTGATATTGATGTAGTATCGATAGTATTTGGGCGCAATAATCGTCTGGCAATAACCTTGAGGGAGGCCTTTGTCCAGCAGTGGACGTCTTTCGGCTGAAACGAACGAATCGTCTGGCGAAGTAACTTTCGATAATATCGATATGGAACTAATTTTCGAAGTCAACTATCGGTAATTCAGCATATCTAGTGATCGTAAAATCCCCAATGGATTTTAAACATAATTTCTATAAATAAAAAAGTTTGAGCAATTTTAGAATCATTTTATTACAATGACCTTACTTGTGACCATAATGTGTAAGCTGTGTAATTTACAACAGTTCCGTTCTCCCACTAGGATAGTAGCGTTAGCTGAGCCTCCGGTCTTCGGTCGCGGCCAGCAGTGGCTGTCACCTGAACTGCTCAGCCTGTTCATCTTCCATGAGATGAGGAACCTCAGCAAGCAGGAGGAGATCTTCATCATCAACAGTTTGGTAAGTTACTATAGTTTGGTAATAAATTGGTGCACACTGATTCTTAAAGTTGCTAGAGATTGAGTAATAAGGCGCGGCTTTGGTACCTTCTTCGGTATATTTTTTGAGCGTTTCGTGTTACGCAGCATATTTTGTCTAGTGGATATTCAAATTTAAATAGTTTATGCAGTGCGTAGGCCCTTTCTAGGGCACTTATACATGTCCCAAATATAGCTACACAGCATAAACTACAGAGCTTATATTTTATTGACAAAGAGACCTTTGTAACCATATAACTATCAGCTTATGTAAATCGTCAGTCAGTTAACAACTCTAGAAATCGGTAAAATTGTATTTTTATTAATTCTCGGGCGCGCAATCCTCATCACGCATTGGTACCTGCTGAAAACCAGCTTCTCGGCATGACGTTTCTGTCATGTCGCGATTTTTGCTGAGCGGGCGCTTATTCAGCATATGTTTTTATTTATTTTTATGTTTACTCTTGCTTTGTATACCATATATTGTGCTGAATAAAGACATTATTATTCTTATTCTTAATTTGTAATTCATCTTATTGCAGTACGGAGACATATCAACCCCTCTCCACTCCATAATAAACCTGGCAGACGAACTCCGAAGCTCACAGGACAGCACTCTCAAAAACCTCTCTTCCTCACTCTCCACCAGGCAACTCCTGCGCATCGCCAGTCGAATGGCCAAGTACCCTACAGAATCCGCCTACGAAACCGTTCAGCGAACATTCTTAGCGAAATTCCTACCAAACTTAGCCAGAAAAGCACTTGATAGCGCTAGCGTAAGAATCGGAATCGAGCCTTCAGCTCGTTTCGGCATCTTTTCCAGTAATTTTCCTAAGAAAAAAGTTCAATGCACAGTCAAAAATGGCGTCCTTACCATTGGTGACACAAAGACAGAAATCTTCAAAACGGATGCTTTAACAAAAGTACCCGACATCCTATTCTACGACGTGCCTCAACATGTAAAACTTCTCGAGTGGTTGTTACAAGACTTCTTGCTAGGAAACCATTTATTGTTAGTAGGAAACCAAGGAGTCGGTAAGAACAAAATCGCTGATAGATTACTCCAGCTCTTAAACCGACCGAGGGAATACATCCAGTTGCATAGAGACACTACAGTGCAGAGTTTGACAGTTCAGCCAACTGTCAAAGATGGTATAGTTGTCTATGAAGATTCACCATTAGTGAAAGCTGTCAAAAATGGTCATGTATTAGTGGTTGATGAAGCGGATAAGGCTCCTACTCATGTTACTTGTATATTGAAGACTTTAGTGGAGAATGGGGAGATGATTCTCAGTGATGGGAGGAGGATAGTGCCAAAGCATATGATCGAAAGTTCTGGGGGCGACGTGAAGAGTTTCATTCCGGTGCACGATGACTTCAAGATGATCGTGTTGGCCAATCGGCCTGGCTTCCCTTTCTTGGGAAACGACTTCTTTGCTGCTTTAGGTAAGTCCTTACCGATTTTGAAAGATATTTCAATATCATTTATTGGTGATTCAATAATAAAATTTATCTATAGTTCTTCGTTTTCGTCTTCTAATTACGTAACACGTAAGACCAATTAAATTGTTTGTACTCCGATAGTTATCCATATCCCAGTCGCCATTATACAGACGTTGGCACACAAAGCCAACTTTGGCATCTGATGCAGTTGAAATATGTGTTATTATTCTATAAAAATGTATAGTCTGCTATGACGACTGTACTAGCATAGAAGATCTTACTACGGCCAATGGGAAAGCGATTGGGTTCCGAAGGTTTTAGTTTCAATTTAATTCCAATATCCTAAAAGAAGAAGAAATACTCGTACAATTTCAAAACCTTACACCTCTCTCATCCACAGGTGACCTATTCTCCTGCCACGCCGTAGACAACCCTTCAATAGACTCCGAGATGGAACTGCTCCAATCCTACGGGCCTGACGTACCGCACGACGTGATGAAGAAGCTAGTACAGGCTTTCGCAGTCTTGAGAGAGAAGGCGGACCAGGGACAGCTGACATACCCGTACTCAACGAGAGAGCTAGTCAATATTATCAAGCATTTGCAGGTGAGCGTTAATATGTATGCATGACAGTACGTTTGGTGTAGTGGTTCAGAACGGACTACTATGCCGAGAGGTCCCGGGTTCGACTCCCGGCCGGGCAGAAATTGAAATGATGAATTTTAATTTCTGTGACGGGTCTGGGTGTTACTATGTATAATATGTATGTATTTAAAAAAAAAGTATATAAGTAGTATATCCGTTAAGCTAGCACCCATAACACAAGCATATTAATTGCTTACTTTGGGGCTAGATGGCGCTGTGTGAGATTGTCCAAAGATATTTAATTGTAGAAATTAATAATTGTAGTACAGTGTTTACACTTTGGCATATTGTGCAAGGAAAATAAAGGCTAGATGACAGAATTTCAATTATTTGTCTGTCAGTCAGATAATAATTAGAAAATATTACTCATATTTTTTATTATCTTTCATAATTAAATAATAACAGTGCTACATTGAGTTGAAATGGCGCGTTACGTCACGCTTGAGTAAAATTTTTACTAAAAAGTGACGTCACGCGACATTTCAACTCAATATAATACTGTAATTATTCGATAATGAAAAAAATTAAAAAATAATGTGTCCATAATTTTTTTTATTATCTGTCTGACGGACTAAATAGAATTTCGATTTCATTACCCAGTCATCATCCCTATTGGTTCTATTTGATAAAAATCTATTCCCTATGGCTGAAATGCTGATGACGATCATCAACGTAGCATTATATGAAACTACCTTACAATTAGAAATTTTTACTTTGATACATAAATGAAATACCTAATCACTTATTGCATACCACCCAAAAAAGTAACTCTCTGGCTAGTCAACCGAAACCACCTCTGTGGTCTAGTGGTAAGACCACCTGCTTCAGACGCAGAGGTCCCGGGTTCGATTCCCAGTGGGAGCAGATTTTTCTGTTTGGTTGGTAGTAGGGCTTGTTCTAAGTCCGCCTTGCTAGCTACCACCATCTTACCTAAGTCTGTCGCCATAACAACAATGTTAACAGCATTTTTGTGTTCCGGCAGTTAGAGGTAAGATAGCCAGTTCTTCCGTGGTTGAGGATTCCGGGTGAAGCTCGCTTCCACCTTCGGCCTGATCGTCACTTACCATCAGGTGAGATACAGGACAAGAGCTTCCTCGTTGTGGATGACTGGGACTTTTTCAAACTGGGAAATCCCCACTTTTTTCCCAATATAGAAAAATAGTTGAAGTTGGATAGACTAAGACTGAAACATCCGGTACCACTCCACAGCCTTTATAAATATTAACTATCACAATCATATTATCTTATCCTGTTTTTGTTTTTCTAGAAATACCCAGGAGAGGACCTAGCAACAGCTATCAGCAACGTGTTCGACTTCGACCGCTATAGCAAAGACATGGCGGACACACTACTAGAAGTGTTGCATTCTAGTGGGCTGCCGGTAGAGGGCGTATTAGAGGGTCGCTCCAAAGAGGCGCTGAAGAAACTACAGATGACCATAGAGAGGACTAGCGGGTGTGTATAATAAATATACTTTTTTTTACTCCCACTGCTGGACAAAATGTTCCCCCAAGAATTTATATAACAACTAGTGCTGCCTGCATTCAGGACCTTCACTAGGTCATCAATCCACCGAGTGAGAAGCCTATCTAAAGATAAATACAGAACTTTTCTTTCCTTGTGCTAATACAGGCGGTGTGTGCTCCCGTGCAATGTTTACAATGATACCTTTGCGATTTATAATTCAAGTAATATAGCATGTACAGTTGCGATCACTTCAACTTAGCATCAATTCAATTAATTTAAAGCCTTATTTAAAAGACGAAAGAGATAAAAGTGCATTATGTAAATTAAATAAATAAATCTTGATCATATCGTTGTATTCCAGTAAAGACGTATCCTCACCAAAGCACGGTAAAGAGGACCCAAAGAACGAACCGCACGTGGGCGGGAACACTTGGGCGGGCGGCACTGGAGGGCGGGACACGGCCGGGCTGGGCGGCAAGGGCGGGCCCTACCGCCTGGACAAGGGACATGATGTGCATCAGGTGAGTCACATTGCCTGGATAGGTGTGCGCTATTCTAGACGAAATTCTCCAATTGCTCATAAAATAAACCTCATAAAACTGGTGCATTAGAGAGGGTCGTGCTCCTTTAATGGAGACTCAATGATCAAATAATAAAGATGATGAAAATACCCTATCCGATTCGAAAAGGGGTGATTAACACTTGGGCGGGCGGCATTGGAAGGCGGGACACGGCCGGGCTGGGCGGCAAGGGCGGGCCCTACCGCCTGGACAAGGGACATGATGTGCATCAGGTGAGAGTCAAATGAGGGCTATCGTTTTTATACTTAACAGTTGGCACCCCTGGCGATTGACAGGACCTTACTCTACAGTTGCGCCATCTTGATGAGTGCAAATACGATAGTCCTCCTACCACTTTCGCGCTCACCAGTTGGTGCCACTGTCTTCGCTACTAGCAAGTGACAGGACCTTACTCTACAGTGGCGCTAACTGGTGAGCGCTAAAACGATAGCCCTCATTGCCTGGATAGGTGTACGTTCAACATCATCATTTCAGCCACAGAACGTCCACTGCTGAACATGGCCTCTCCGAATGATTTCCATATCGACCTGCATCCAGCGCCTTTCCGCTACCTTTATGAGGTCGTCTGTCCACCTTGTGGGTGGACGTCCTACGCCGCGTTTTCCGGTACGTGGCCTTCACTCCAAAACCTTACTGCCCCATCGGCTGGCAGGTTCGCGTTATTCTAGGTGACAGTCTCCATTTGCTTTTGGTACATTGGAGAGAGTCGTGATCCTGCAGTGGTGACTAAATAAACTGATGAAAACGATCATGATGAAAATAGCCTGTCTGATTCGAAAAGTGGTAGGTAATTAACACTTGGGCGGGCGGTACCGGCGGGCGGGACACGGCCGGGCTGGGCGGCAAGGGCGGGCCCTACCGCCTGGACAAGGGACATGATGTGCATCAGGTGAGTCACATTGCCTGGATAGGTGTGCGCTATTCTAGACGAAATTCTCCAATTGCTCATAAAATAAACCTCATAAAACTGGTGCATTAGAGAGGGTCGTGCTCCTTTTAATGAAGACTCAATGATCAAATAATAAAGATGATGAAAATACCCTATCCGATTCGAAAAGGGGTGATTAACACTTGGGCGGGCGGCACTGGAGGGCGGGACACGGCCGGGCTGGGCGGCAAGGGCGGGCCCTACCGCCTGGACAAGGGACATGATGTGCATCAGGTGAGTCACATTGCCTGGATAGGTGTGCGCTATTCTAGACGAAATTCTCCAATTGCTCATAAAATAAACCTCATAAAACTGGTGCATTAGAGAGGGTCGTGCTCCTTTTAATGAAGACTCAATGATCAAATAATAAAGATGATGAAAATACCCTATCCGATTCGAAAAGGGGTGATTAACACTTGGGCGGGCGGCACTGGAGGGCGGGACACGGCCGGGCTGGGCGGCAAGGGCGGGCCCTACCGGTTGGACAAGGGACATGATGTGCATCAGGTGAGAGTCACATTGCCTGGGTAGGTGTGCGCTATTCTAGACGAAATTCTCCAATCTACTATATAAAAATAAGTCGGGTTTTCCTCCCTGACGCTATAACTCCAGAACGCACGAACCGATTTCCACGGTTTTGCATTCGTTGGAAAGGTCTCGGGCTCCGTGAGGTTTATAGCAAAGAAAATTCGGGAAAAGGGGGTAAAACGGGATCCACGCGTACGAAGTCGCGGGCGGCCGCTAGTTACTCATAAAATAAACCTCATAAAACTGGTGCATTAGAGAGGGTCGTGCTCCTGCAGTAGTCTCAATGATCTGATAATAAAGATGATGATGAGAATACCCTGTCCGATTCGAGAAGGGGTGATTAACATTTGGGCGGGCGGCACTGGAGGGCGGGACACGGCCGGGCTGGGCGGCAAGGGCGGGCCCTACCGCCTGGACAAGGGACATGATGTGCATCAGGTGAGAGTCAAATGAGGGCTATCGTTTTTATACTTAACAGTTGGCACCCCTGGCGATTGACAGGACCTTACTCTACAGTGGCGCCATCTTGATGAGTGCAAATGCGATAGTCCTCCTACCACTTTAGCACTCACCAGTTGGTGCCACTGTCTTCGCTACTAGCAAGTGACAGGACCTTACTCTACAGTGGCGCAAACTGGTGAGCGCTAAAACGGTAGCCCTCATTGCCTGGATTGTACGTTCAACATCATCATTTCAGCCACAGGACGTCCACTGCTGAACATGGCCTCTCCGAATGATTTCCATATCGACCTGCATCCAGCGCCTTCCCGCTACCTTTACGAGGTCGTCGGTCCACCTTGTTGGACGTCCTACGCCGCGTTTTCCGGTACGTGGCCTCCACTTCAAAACCTTGCTGCCCCATCGGCTGGCAGGTGTGCGTTATTCTAGGTGAAATTCTCCATTAGCTCTGGTACATTGGAGAGGGTCGTGCTCTTGCAGTAGAGTTTCAATGATCTGATAATAAAGATGATGATGAGAATACCCTGTCCGATTCGAGAAGGGGTGATTAACATTTGGGCGGGCGGCACTGGAGGGCGGGACACGGCCGGGCTGGGCGGCAAGGGCGGGCCCTACCGCCTGGACAAGGGACATGATGTGCATCAGGTGAGAGTCAAATGAGGGCTATCGTTTTTATACTTAACAGTTGGCACCCCTGGCGATTGACAGGACCTTACTCTACAGTGGCGCCATCTTGATGAGTGCAAATGCGATAGTCCTCCTACCACTTTAGCACTGACCAGTTGGTGCCACTGTCTTCGCTACTAGCAAGTGACAGGACCTTACTCTACAGTGGCGCAAACTGGTGAGCGCTAAAACGATAGCCCTCATTGCCTGGATAGGTGTACGTTCAACATCATCATTTCAGCCACAGGACGTCCACTGCTAAACATGGCCTCTCCGAATGATTTCCATATCGCCCGGTTGGTAGCGGCCTGCATCCAGCGCCTTCCCGCTACCTTTATGAGGTCGTCGGTCCACCTTGTGAGCCGCGTTTTCCGGTACGTGACCTCCACTCCAAAACCTTGCTGCCCCATCGGCTGGCAGGTGTGCGTTATTCTAGGTGAAATTCTCCATTTGCTTTTGGTGCATTTGGAGAGGGTCGTGATCCTGCAGTGGTGACTAAATAAACTGATGAAAACGATCATGATGAAAATAGCCTGTCTGATTCGAAAAGTGGTAGGTAATTAACACTTGGGCGGGCGGCACTGGAGGGCGGGACACGGCCGGGCTGGGCGGCAAGGGCGGGCCCTACAGGTTGGACAAGGGACATGATGTGCATCAGGTGACTCACATTTCAATGCACAGATAAGGTATGATGTTCTAAGGTACGGCCACAGAATAATAATAAGTACTACGTACAGAAGTTTTACTTCGCGAAGGTATTTAAAAAATGCATGCTCAATGTCATTAACAATATGGTGTAATTTAGCCTGTCTCAAGAGTCAAGTACCATTTTGTTGACAAACGTCAGTGATCGGCACTGCGCCGAAGCTATAGGGCTGACTTCGGTAAAATGATGTGACGTGAGGTGCCAAACTGCGGAAAATGGCGGAGGAAATACATGATTTAGCATGAATTATCATGAATAATATTAATTACTTATTTACCTCTCAGTATCTTGAGGCAACTTAAAAAAGTACATTCTGTGTTTTTATTATTATTTAGAGTTAAATACTGCACAGTATTTAGTACACCATTTCCTTTATTTTCTTCCATCATACACAAGAATACGCGTGCGTGAGTCAATGTTCGCTCGTATGTGAGGCCTTGTCGAATAGTATCCTGTAGGTGGGCCATCGTGCGTATTTTGTTTTCGATGCAAACTCGCGGAGATGAACAGGCCTGGTACGGCCAACGAGAAGCGATACCAAATGTAAACAAACCCAATGTCATGACATATTTTGGCGGGAGAACGAGACATTACGACAAATACACAAGATGGGAAGAGACAGAATATATTGTCAACTCGACAGTCGTATCGACCTTTTGTAGGTATCGCTGCTAGTTGGCCGTACTTTAGGTGAAATTCTCCATTTGCTTGTGAGAGTCACATTGCCTGGATAGGTGTGCGTTATACTAGGCGAAATCCACCATTTGTTCTGGTACATTGGAGAGGTTCGTGCTCCTGCAGTGGAGACTAAATGAAATAATGATGATGAAAGACTTTTTTGTAAGCATTGAAATCTAGCAAGCTCGCTCAACTATAGATCGGATCAACTATGATCAAGAAGATCCTGGATGACATTGTTTTCAAGAGCTAGCCCACAATTAAAAAATATCATAAAAAACAGTTCCTAATAAAAAAAGTGTTTTTTTTTTGAGTATTGGAGTAAGTTGATGGGTAGTTGGAAATTTTTGTGGCCTCATACAAAAAGTTTGAGGCAGCATCACCTCATTTCGCAAAAAATTAAGCAAAATTTATTTACATACTGTATAGTATAACATGTATATTTTCCTTTCTCAGCTGTCCGATGCGGAAAAGGACGACATTCCCGAGCATGTGAAGCAAGCTGCGCGTGAGATGAACAGGAAAGCCTTCGAGGAGCGACTGAAGGAGATCAAAATGAGCGAATACGACGCGAAGCTCTATGAGCAATTCCTTAGAGCTGTACAACCACAGGTAACATTTTGTTTAGTCTATGATACCTTAATTTCACATTATATTTTGTCTATTTTTGTTATGCATAACAAGGCAGGTATTTGACTACAATCGCACCTGGTGTTAAGTGGGATGCAGTCTATTATACCATACAGTGTAGTTTGAATAACATACTATGATTTTGTTATTTAATTTACCAGATTGGTGCACTGAGAGGTGTGTTAGCAGAACTTCAAGCAAAGAAAAAGGAACGGCAGTGGACTCGACACCAAACCAGTGGAGAACTAGATGACGCTAAAATAATTGAAGGTACTTCCAATACTTCCTTTTTTTTCCTAAATAAAATAAGAGAGATGCAATAATTTTAAAGATAGTGTCAGTGTTTCTGTCTTTTGCAATGTAGCTACGGAACGCATCAAATGATTTAGCATAGGTGTTTTTGTTACTTCTGCTATTGAGTGAATTTAATAATCTTTCTGTGGTGGTAACACATCTTTTAGGTGTCCTATAGTTATTCTTTCTCATTTCGACCTTTTTGTCACTTCCTAAAAATCTAAATCAAACTTATTTGCTTCGATAGCACAAAATACACTCTTCTAATTCTGCTAGGAGTTTTCTAACGATTTATGTCAATAAAATGTATTATTTTAGGTCTAACAGGCGAAAGATCGATATACCGAAGGCGAATGGAGCAGGAACCGCCGCCGGGTGCTCCGCCCGACAAGCCCAAGCGACTCAGACTGGTGGTGGATGTGTCTGGCAGTATGTACAGGTAAAAAGCAGCTACCACACTTTGACCACGCTTGTACAGTCACGGAATGAAAAGGTTCGTCAGTTTTCAAATTGATTCCTTCAACGAATCGCGAGTACATGTTACCTTTTGAAACTATGTTACAGAATAATCTCGAGTTAGAGAAAATAATCTTTAACTGTTCGTCAGTAAAGTTCAAAATTATTCAGATCAAAGTTGTTTGACGATTTAACTTGTCAAGAAGATTATTATGATTGATAAACTAAAACCTTCTTGTTGGTTCAACCTGCCATCATCTATTAAATTAAAAAAAACTACATTTTGTAACATTGCACTGATGGGATAGAAAAATAAACAAGCAAAACCTTATTCGTTAGAAAACGTCATATTTATTTAAATGTTAGCAGCACTGTTTCTTGCACGGTTATGTTGGCAGGTTTGACTCTTACAGTATAATACCTACTGCAAGCGAAAACCGACACTAAGGTGACGAACCTTTTCATTCCGCGACTGTACATTATTGAGAAGTTCTGCCACACAATACCGAATCAGCATCATCAGCTGTTAGAAGTACATTGTTGGATATAAATGCCTCCCTAACTACGCGCCAATTAACTGTGTCCTCGACGTGTCGCACCAGCTTCTATCAGCGACTTTTTGCACGTCATCATTCCACCTTGCTGGATAGCATTCTGCACTACTTTTGCCGAGTTGTGATCTCTACTCAAGTCGAGTTTGAGTCTCTGCTCAATCTCAATAACTCGTTTATCCCAGCAGTTATCGGTTTTTTGACAGATATGACGATTCCACTTAGATTCAGCTTGCTAATCTGGTGTGGAAGCCATCACATTGATATAAAAACTGGAGTGATGCAGCATAACGTGTCATGTGATTCACGCTTTGACTCATGCACAATGATATTTTCACCAATAACAGTTTCCGAAAGACTTCAAGACTGTTTACACTTGACGAGCGATGTTTTAGGTTTAATGACTTTTAAACCTAAAACATCGCTTGTCAAGTGTTTCATTTTTAACTATAGGTTCAACAGCTACGACGGCCGTCTAGAACGTTCGATGGAGGCAGTTGTACTGCTAACAGAAGCTCTCCGAGGATACGAGGCGCGCATCCGCTACGATATGTATGCGCATTCCGGCGAGGACCATGCTTTGGAGTTGGTGCGCGTCGACCGCCCGCCGGAAAACGAGAAGCAACGCTTACAGGTGAGTTTTAATTTACGAGGTTACAAGAACCTCGTGGGTTGGACTTACTCTTAGCATCACTGACCGGTTTCTTATTTACGAGGCCAGAACAGCCTCGTTCAAAATCCTAGCATTACCGCGACCGGTTCCAGTCTTTGTGATTGCCGCTATGTAATTGGCCTGCCAGTTAACATAAATTAGACAGTAGAATCCCACTGGTGACCTGATAAAGGTCGCGGGAAACACCTGGTTTTGGGCAACGCACGACCGGTCCTTGTGAAAATCCTTGGGGGAGGGCAGCAGTGAACATCTATTGCTTGTAATGATAGACATTACATAGTTAAAATGGGGAATCTTGGGGTATCTTTTGAAAAGTTGTATAAAATATAGTCTGGTCGCCGAGCACGTAGAATTTTGTCCAATGACCCCAAGCTATCCATTCTTATCGCTCGCGCGTAATTATATTGCTGTCGCGACTATGCGACGGGCGGCAGCAGTGAGTGTGCGAGCGAGGGGTCATTGGACAAAATTCTACGTGCTCGGCGACCAGACTTTAGAGGTATTTCGTGCTAAATCCTTTTTTCTTCTTTAATATTGAGCTCGGGGACCTTTACATGAGGGATTTTTATGTTTTTCTTACAATACTTTTACAGAAGGTGTAATATTTTATTGCTTGTTTGGTCACAGATAATCCGCACGATGCACGCCCACTCTCAGTTCTGTTGGTCGGGCGACAACACGCTCCCGGGCGCTAAGCACGCGATATCGACTCTAGCGAAAGAAGACGCAGATGAATCTATAGTTTTGATACTATCTGATGCTAACCTAAGGAGGTATGTGGTTTTTGTATGACATTTATGTTGCTATTTAAGTTATTACTTGGTGGTAAACAGTGCAAAGTAAGGCTTATGTATGTCCCAGTATTATCTGACGACTCCATACAAATTGAAAGTTGACCAAGCTGTCTAAAAGGCTGTTGTCTGCGGGGTGTCTTACTGTCACCTTAATTTCAATCAATCTGATCACAATCACAACTCAGCTTAGTAAAAATTTTATTGAGAATCAATGACTTTTAATACTAAATTTACACATCTATAAGGGATTTACAATGTTATTAACTTCTGCAGGTATGGTATTCAACCAGAAGAATTGGGTACAATTTTAACGTCAGAGTCAAAGGTGCAAGCGCACGTCATCTTCATCGGCAGTCTTGGCGACGAAGCTTCCATGTAAGTGTTATTTTATTTATACCGAGAAACAATTTATTTTAATAATGCAATTTAACATTTTACAATATAATTTAGGCAATAATTAAGTAGGTACCTGTTTTTCCGTCAAATGTTAAACGACAGTTTAGACCGAGTTGCACCGGGATATATGAGTACAGTCAGCGTCAAATAGTCGTGACAGCCAAAATAACCAATAAGTTCGCAACACTAACCCCCCAAAAAAAAACTCAATGAAGAATGGAATAAATAAATTATCACCGGGCAATCTTCAAATTTCACTGTTATTTATTTATTTATTTATTACAACTGTACCTCCTAACTGTACATTTCTTATAAAACACTCACCCTCAAATAAATGTATTCTTATTCTATTCAATTTCATCCCAAAGAATAGTAGTTCAACAAAATTGTTGCAGTAGTTTATGTGTAAATTTTAACCAACAAACACAGTTACCTTCATATAATATTTCTATTCCCCAGGTTACTTCGTCGCCTGCCAGCGGGACACGCCCACGTATGTATGGACACAGCCAACTTACCTCACATCATGCAGCAAATCTTCGCCTCTTCCTTACTCCAAAACGCTGATAGCTAGCCTCGTCATCAATACGGCTAGCACGAAAAACTCGAGTTCGAATCGTTTGCGTATTCCAATCGCCATCAAAAGATTTTGTACGAAAACTACAACAACGCCCTTGTGTCTTAAAGTGAATTTAGTATGAGAAATGGTTGCACGAAATTTATTTTAAGAATCAAAATTGTCACGTTATTGTTTAATTTGAAGGTTGAGTATCGAATTTTATCGAATACGCAAACGATTCGAAGACGAAAGTTGTTTATGCTAGAGTTACAGGTCATAGTCTCCACTGCATGTAGGACCAAATAAGGAGGCGAGACCGAAATAAGGGGCACGACCTCCTTTAATTTACTAGAAGCAAATAGAGGATTTCGCCTACACTTCCCACGTATGTTGGGTGGTCCTTTACAGGATGTGGTTTTGATAATAATAATAAATACTCTTTATTGCACACCAAATAACAGAACATAAAGAAAGGGAACATACAAGGTACAACTAGGCGGTCTTATCGCTATGAACATACGCGGTTTTTTAAAACAACGCCCATCACAGGAGTGGTACACACGAAAGAAATTACAAGAAAATTAAAAATAAAAATGTAACTACTACTTTATTAGTAAAAAAACCTTATTCAAACGTCTCCTAAAACTTTCGAGTCGGCGCTTGTTACCGCCCGCACCAACCCCGCGTACCCCGCTACACCACCGAGCACATGCGGCCGCCTCCCCGAGAGAGCGGGAGGACTTTTTTTTTGGAATCAGTGTCGTGTATACTAATGCCCGGTCTGCGAGCACGTAGAATTTTGTCCAATGACCCCAAGCTACCTATCCTTATCGCTCGCGCGTAATTATATTGCTGTCGCGATTGTGCGACGGGCGCCCGCAGTGAGTGTGCGAGCGCAACAGCAACATAATTACGCGCGAGCGATAAGGATGGGTAGCTTGGGGTCTTTGGACAAAATTCTACGTGTTCGCAGACCAGACTATACCACCCTGATTGGGCGTTGTGTTAAAAAAACACATCCTGTATTACGTTGCCGGAATCACACGACTCAAAACGTGCAGCTAACTTGATTCATAAAAGTAATTACTATAAGCAAAAATGAAACTGTGCCTACACGTTGTATTGCTGTTGGTATTCCGAATAAATTAAATTAATATCATTAGGTCGATTGTAACTGGTAGACCATTTAAACCAATAGCAGTCTACTACTAGATTTAAGCTATATCGTGGTATAGAAAATATTTACATTCCTAGATCAATGAAATAAATTATACAATTAAAATAACGTATGTATTTATGTACCTATTTTGTTACTATGTATACAGGGTGTTAGGTTTTTAATTTTCATACAAATCGGATTTTATAATATTTATTTTGTATGAAAATTTAAAAAATTAAAATGATGATATCAAATTTCTGACTTCACCATACCATTTATATGCCCATGTTAACATGGGCTAGTGTCGGCTCATATACCCATTTACCTAACACCCTGTATACCTAGATAGAGATTTGAGCGAAAGTGTAGCTGGAACTACCTCATAGACCAAATATTGTAATATTTAATTAATAGTTAAATATATTATTTTATGTAATTAACGACAATGTAATAAATAAGATAACTAAAATGTACATTTTTTTATTTTTTGACGATTTATTGTTATTTGTAAGATTTGTAATTATAGAGGCTATTGCGATCTATTTCGTAGTTTTATTTTTTAAATCAGGATATTTAATACTCCTTAGTAAAACACTATTTTAATTACCGACGGAACTGTAATAAATAACAAACGGGTAATGAATATATTTAATGTAAATAAGAAATGCAATCACACGAAGGGAATAACAATTCATATTTTCTAATTTACTCAGTTATTTAGACTTTAATGCCACACAAAATCTATACTAATATTATAAATGCGAAAGTAACTCTGTCTGTCTGTCTCGCTTTCACGCTTAAACCACTGAACCGATTTTGATGAAATTTGAAATAGAGATAGTCTGAGTCCCGGGATATGTCCTTTCTCGGATAGTTTTTATCCCGGTTTTTGAAACAGAGACGCGCGCGTTAAAGTTTTTCTGTGACAGACAAAATTCCACGCGGGCGAAGCCGCGGGCGGAAAGCTAGTAGTAAATAAGGCGAACTAAATGCCATGAGGCATTGTATGCCAGTGATATTGTCATTAAGGAGATCGAGCAAATCAGTAGATAGGTAAATGTGCGTTCCCTTCGAGAGGCCACTGTGGAAAACGAAGGTTTCGTATACATAAAGATTTAGCAGAACCTCTAAAACAAATGTAGCCAGAATTATAAATTTGTAGGTGTTGTAAGTTAGACGCTACAACTCGCCGAATGTGGTCCCTCAGATGAACTATGTCAAATGCCAAATTACTGAATCTGACCAAATAAGATGATTTTGATGAATGGTAATATTTAGGAGGTAAATCGTAGGGCTACATACGAAAATAAGAGCTCTGCATAGTTACTGCAAATAAAGAAAATCCAATCAGACGATGGGCCCTCAGTTCTCCAGTGCACAAAATTTACTTTAATGCTACAAATTGGAACTTGAGACTAAGTTTCTTTGGTAAGGTTTTAATTTTAGCAGAAGTAGCCACAATGCTACCCTGAGAGTACAGGGTTTATATATTCTACTAGTACAGAATAAAAGCTCTAGTAAAGTGAGCCCTCGGAACACACGCTAAAAACCAATTCCATGATAAATATCTCGCCCAACTCATTGTTTGATAAAAATAGTTTACAGCATTTTATGTACAAAATTTGCAGTTTAAAATTGTATTCAAATATTATTGCTATGTAAAGTATTTAAAGAAATATCTTGCTTTTTAAATTCTCCGTAATGATTTTGTGTATGTTAACCACATTGTTATCCGATTTTTTTAGGAAACTCAAAACAAAAGTATAAGTAGGTATTCTGTACGATTGCCTGAGAGGTATTTTGAGATAAATCCGAGTCTATTGATTTTATTTTAATTAAATACGACGTAAAAATTATTTTACTTAAATTACCTATGCATTGTGTGATACGGAATAGATTTAGAGCTGTGATACAACAAAATCGATTAATGCCGCGGTTCATAAATCAGAATGTAGGCGCGAACTAGCGATATATATTTTACAATATTATACCTATGAAATACAGTCCGCTTTTAATTTACATATCTTAAGTCTAGTCAGACCCTAACAGTAGCAGTGAATCGTTCGTTCGTTTCAGCCAAAAGACGTCCGCTGCTGGTCAAAGGCCTCCCCCAAAGATTTCTACAATGGCCGGTCCTGTGCCGCTCGCATCCAGGTACCTCCTGCGACCTTCACCAAATCGTCGGTCCTGCCACGCTACGTCTTCCGGCTCCTCGTCGCCACTCAAGTACTTTCCTGACCCAGCGGCCATCAGCTCTACGAGCTACGTATGCCCCGCCCAAGCTGCCACTTGATTTTAGCGATTCTGCGGACTATGTCAGTCACTTTGGTTCTCCTACGAATCTGCTCATTTCTGATTCGATCACGTAGGGAAACTCCGAGCATAGCTCGCTCCATGGCCCTTTGGGTGACCTTGAGCCTTCATGAGGCCCATAGTAAACAACCACGTCTCAGATCCGTATACCATCACTGGCAACACACACTGGTCAGTCTTAAATAAATAAAATAATATAAAAAGTATTTATTTCAGATAATTTTTTTAATCGTGGTATTGGTTGTGTAGGGACACTTTTTCTAGTTATCCATTAATTTTCTGATGTGTGGTTACCCTAATACGAATATTTTGTTCACACATAAATGAGTCAGTTTTATTTCAAGAAAGGAAATATTTACACACCACACAGATACTTAAGTTTGTACTACGAAATGACTACGTTTTTATAGTATTATGTGTAAATTAATACACCTTCCACCTTGTCTCTAAATATGATAACTTTTTTCTGAAACGTGTGGCCCGAGGGCTCACTTTACTAGAGCTTTTATTGTGTACTAGTAGAATATATAAACCCTGTACTCTCAGGGTAGCATTGTGGCTACTTCTGCTAAAATTAAAACCTTACCAAAGAAACTTAGTCTCATGTTCCAATTTGTAGCATTAAAGTAAATTTTGTGCACTGGAGAACTGAGGGTCCATCATCTGATTCGATTTTCTTTATTTGCAGTAACTATGCAGAGCTCTTATTTTCGTATGTAGCCCTACGATTTACCTCCTAAATATTACCATTCATCAAAATCATCTTATTTGGTCAGATTCAGTAATTTGGTATTTGACATAGTTCATCTGAGGGACCACATTCGGCGAGTTGTAGCGTCCAACTTACAACACCTACAAATTTATAATTCTGGCTACATTTGTTTTAGAGGTTCTGCTAAATCTTTATGTATACGAAACCTTCGTTTTCCACAGTGGCCTCTCGAAGGGAACGCACATGATAGGTAATACTGTTTCTTGGTTCTGCATTTTTTAAATGTTACATTTTTTTTTTGCAAAATATATAACCCCTGAACCCCTATCAGTCGATTCGTAAACACGCTCTATTTTCCAGATTGCTAAACTTTAGCTCCGAAGTACAAGCGCCCGTAAAGATTAATCCCAAGCGATCCTGGGGATGTCCTCCCACTCGTAAAATTACTTCCAACTTCCAGGAATATCTATGTAGTTGTACAGCTGCCATACATCAACATAATGTTGTACATTAATGTACATTTTTGTTTCATAATCACACTTGTTATTATATCATTTATTAAACAGCGTTCGGCGGTATTCACAAATGATGCTTGCTTAAAGTGAAGCAGCAAATCGAACGCACAGCGTCTAATAGAGCTTTGTGATTGGTTCATGTGTGACCCTGTGTGTCTACGCGCACTATGAGACCTCATAGTAATGTTTGAGAATACGGGCGTTAGTTTGATATCCTGTTTTTATAGTGAAAGCACATTAGACTATACAATTTTGTTTCAAAATCACATCTATCACTACACAGTATAAGGTGTTTTAAGAAGATGCAGCTGTTCATAATTTATCGTTGCGATCTCCGTGGACAGTGAGCGCGGATAAGAACACTGGGCTAAAAATAACAGTAAATAATGTTTCTAGAGCACTTCCATGAACAACTTAAGTTAATTTCTGATAAAAATATATCTTCATAAAACTTTCGATATCCTTGTATAGTTTTACGAGTACATTCTCTATGTTTCCGTTTTCTATAAGGTTCCACGGTGCCCTAAAAAGCATTTTCATGTAAGCAATGTAACATCCTCGCAACTTTTTAAGCAAATAAATTATTTCTATTTCTATTTTCTATTTCGCGAATGTTCAAAGAAATGCTCTCAGCGAGTGAACATTACCTTTAGGAGATTTTATATCTGTAGCTTTGTAAAAATAAAAACACTATCCGCGTAAAATGGGTTTTTTTTTTTAATCTGTTTTTATTTAGGGACTTTTGTTTGAAAACATGTCAGTCCCATCGAATCTTAACCTACGCTTACAATAACATTCACTATTTATAAAGAAATTTAATCCTGCGAAACCATATCCACCACAAATCTTGCAGCTTTGCTTGTTGGGTTAGCTAAAATATTAAGAAAACCTCCTACATCGTACGCGTTGATGTGAAACTTTCGCAGGATTAAATCTCTTTCCTTTTTAAATTTCACACTACTAGGATGTGTTGAACATCCTCCACCTTATCACAAATATTACAATTTGGAGAGTTAACTTTCTTCATCATAAAAGCGAACTTATTTCCAGGATAATGTCCAGATCTCAATCTATGAAGAACAACAATACACTTTCTGTTCAATTTAAAGTTATAAAACCAAGGAATCCGAGGAGGCTGACATTGAATAGTTTTAAACCAAATACCTTTTTCCTTACTTCTCTCATCAAAATACTCTTTAAACTTTTCATAACAAATATTTTTGAATTTAGTTAATACCTCAGTGTAAAACGGCAATATAGGAAACTCTAGACCTTCTGCAGTGGCGGCGTAGCAAGGCTTGGCACCCGGGGCGATCACCCACCCCCCCCCCCCCCCTCCCATGCTCGGGACTATGGCACCCCAGAAGATGAAAGATGTACGAATCAGCTATAATGATACCAATCGTCTTTGTCATGCAGATGCACCAGTGAGTACTAATCTGCGCGACATTTGTCACCCCCTGCCTGATGCTTGGCACCCGGGGCGGACCGCCCCCACCGCCCCCCCCTTACGCCGCTACTGACCTTCTGTACATGCTAATTTAGCCAATCTGTCAGCCTCCTCGTTGCCTCTTAGACCCAGATGAGATGGAACCCATTGCAATCTCAGAATCATGGCTGGTGATAAAGTCAACCTGTGAATCGTTTCTAACACCGTGTAGGCTATCGGCATTCCTCTGCTATGACCAGAGGCACATCGAGCCAGGTGTTGTAAAGCACTTTTACTGTCTGACAGAATCACTACGTTATTTCCGATATTATCATGATTTTGTATAATGTATTTAAGTGATTCTGAGATTGCAATTAGCTCCATGGTCATAATAGAAACACTGGTATCCACTCTAAAAAGCGCTGATGTACCATTTTTAAGGTCACAAAAGGCAGCTCCTAAACCATCTCTACTTTTAGAACCATCAGTAAATATTTTAAGGTAGCCTGGGTATTTATTGGACAATTCTTCAATTATATTTAAGTACACAGAAATTTGTTGGTTCTTCTTAGTACCTTTGATACATTCTAAAGGACATTGTCAGAAACCGCCTTAGATACCTGGGCACAGCAGTAAAGTATCAAAATTAATCTCTTACTTTTTGAATACTTAAATATTAATTAGATTGTAACGGACACTTGAGGATTAAAAAATGAAATAATAAAAGTATTTTATATGTATTCCATAATACTATGACGACATCCGGACATTTTAGGGCGTGGCCTGCTCCATATCCTATGAAGTTCCATAATTTGTGTCGATAAAATCTATGTAACATCGGCACAAGGCAATGCCGTACTTCATTGTTAGGAATCCATGTAATAGTGATGTTGACTGCGGTCATCATAGACAATAAGATACCGATCTTGTAAATAAAATAAATCGTCCAAATTGCTACAGTATGACTAGATTTTAATTAAAAGTTAAAAATATATTGCACGATACTACAAGAAGCTATCTAATGTGTCCAACTGGTCGAAGGTCATGAATAAAATAAAAAGAATTGTGATCATAACACTGATATAGACAATGACAACAATATGGGATCATCTTTAATATATCTGTTACAGTTTCAAAATTCGATGAAAAATCCAATGCCGCTTAAAGTGAGAGAAATGTCTAAAGTTCTAATAGAATTGAAAGTTTTATTCGCTCAAAATGCTTATAACAATAATTGGTAATACATTTCAAATATTAAGTACCTTTATAATGTATCGATAGAACCAAAATGATATCCTCTCAGCTTGGAAAGGGAAAACCCAGGATTGGGGGAGCGCTCCAGGCAATTTTTAGAACATTTCATAGGTGGTAGTAAATAATATTTATTTTATTATTAAAATTGAATATTTTGATATTGATAAAATTGAATATATCTTTCGAACAAATACCGAATATTTTTCAATCGATAATAATTATCGAGAATTGTTAATAATATTCAATTAAAAGTTGTTCAATCCCTAGTCATGCATAGACTAAGACGGTAACCATGGAGATAGTTAGTTTGGTAAGTCACGTGTTAAATGTCAAAAGTGGAAAGTAAACATAGGATTCATGTTATTTATTTACGTGCAAAATGTAAGTAAGTAAATCATAAAAGTGGAACGCCGAGCTATTTCCAAAACCCGTCCAATATTATAATACAATTTGGCTGCGACAACTACAATACAGAACATCTCCCAAATCGATGTGCATAAAATAATATAATACAATACTAGTAAGTAAGAGGTTATGATAACAATATTGCTATCAATAAGTTTATAGAATTGGTCCGCCAGGAATAATTGTTCTTACATAAAGATTTGTGTCATTTAGAACCTAGAAAGTATTATTTCGGCACTGTTGATCTAACGGCGAACAATGTATGGAGAACGAACATTGTCCTTTATGGAAATAATTTCATTTATCTGTATATGACTCGTCCACATATCTAGCTTAAACATTTCAATGGGTTTCGAGTTATGTACATTGTACATTGCAATCTTTACAATCTTTGAATACCATCATAAGTAATGGTTTTTTAATTTTTTGCCAATATCTTTCATTGGAGGTGCAAAGATTGTTTAATAAATCTATAGATAAATTTTCGGAGCTGGACATACTTACTTCTGATACAAAACTTATAAGCTAAATATAAATATCTCAAATTCAAGGGTGGAACAGATAACTCACACTCCATAACATGTATTGGTGTGCTCTTAACAAATCCTCCAATAATTCTTAATGCCTGATTTTGTAATCTATCCAACTTGATCAGATGGGTCTTAGCACAGCTACTATAAAGAAAGCAACCAAAGTCAAGTCGACTTCGAATTGTAGATATGTATAAAATACGTAGATGTTTGGGGTGAAGACCCCAGCCAGAACCCGCCAAGACCTTAAGGGGATTTAAATATTTCGTCACCTTCTCTACTATCTCATTGACGTGCTTACTCCATCGAAGCGACCTATCAAGCCATAAACCCAAATATTTAACTACATCTTCCTGTATTAGCGTAGTTCCTTTAATATTAACTTTAATTTGTGTTAATCTACGACCTCTTGAGAATAGACACAATTTGGATTTGTTTGTAGACAACTGAAGTCCGACATTGTGGCGTTTTTGTACAAACCCCTCAACACTTCGATATATCGATAGTCAATTTGGCACCTTTGGAGAGACTGTAGCACTGCCCAGGTCTCGACCGAATCGAAGGCTTTCTCATAATCCACAAACGCCAGGCAAAGTGGTTGATTATACTCCTCGGTCTTCTGTATAATCTGCCTTAGCGTATGTATGTGGTCTATGGTACTAAAGCCTTTTCGGAAACCGGCTTGTTCGGGAGGCTGGAAGTCGTCGAGCCTGCGAGCGAGACGATTCGTAATGACTCTTGAAAACAGCTTGTAGCAAGTAACCGACATAGCTCGCAGAATTGCTAAAATCAAGTGGCAGTGGGCGGGGCACATAGCTCGTAGAGACGATGGCCGTTGGGGCAGGAAAGTTCTCGAGTGGCGACCACGGGCTGGAAAACGTAGCGTGGGCAGGCCTCCTACTAGGTGGACCGACGATCTGGTAAAGGTCGCGGGAAGAGCCTGGATGCGGGCAGCGCAGGACCGTTCATTGTGGAAAACCTTGGGGGAGGCCTTTGTCCAGCAGTGGACGTCATTTGGCTGAAACGAACGAACGAACTGAAGTCCAATATTGTCTAATAGAGTAATAACAGTGTCAAGAGCTATTTGTAATTCCATTTCACATCGACTCAGGTCTTTATGACTGGTATACAGAACATAATCATCAGCGTATTGAGCAACCATGACACCTGTAATTTGCTGACATATAGATATAGTTACAATGTTAAAAAGCAATGGTGCTATCGGGTCACCTTGAGCGAGTCCCCTACTGGTACATCTGACTTCTGTTATACCACCCTGCCTCTCACTTCTAATTGTCAGTCGTCTTTCGCTCAAGAAACACCATAAATAGTAAAATGGGGTTATCTATCACTACGTTACAGAGGAAAACCAATTACGGCTAGAGTATATCTTAAGTTCAACATTACTAGATACCCTAAATCCTTTGCAAGTACCTACGGTCCCGGCTCCACTAGTATTTTCAGACCGGTAAAAAACCTGATCTTACGATTAAATAGGGTAAGTATAGGATGAAAGAAAACACGTAAAGGACTGTTGTACCTACTTTCTGTATAGGTATCATAATTTTATTTTATTATTGGGAATGTGACAGCATTTTATAACAACATGCAAACTAATTAAACGTTTAAAGCCCCCTGTATTTCAGGCACTACGTTTTTAAAACATTGCAATGAGGGTTTTCGCGATTGAAAAATCCGCCAGATGGCAATACGTAGACGGGGGGTCCAAATGCTGCTTGATTGGTGGATTTTGACATATCTGTCAATTGCAGCATTTGGACCTCCCCTCTACGTATTGCCATCTTGCGAATTTTTCAATCGCGAACACCCTCATTCCGTCTATTCGTGCAATTGCAATGGAAACGGGACTGCAAGGAGTTACTATTCTGCCGTACCACGTGAATAATGGAAGAATCCTGGAGAGCAAGACTACTGCTTATTGGCTTCAGAGTACCTTAAATATTTACAGGAGATTGTTCATTGTGTCGAAGAAAAAACCTATTTACACCTACAAACCCGATTCCGAGATTCGATAAGGATTTGTTATGCTCAAGGAAATCTGTATAAAAAGATTTTGCGCGATGTTTTGTTTCGATTTACTGTGTAGATACTTTCTAAGGCTGGGTTCACCATCTTACTTTAACTTTGACAAACGTCAAAAATCCGTCAAAATCCATACAAAAACACCGGATAATGTTATGGTTACGGTCAAAGTTAGGTGGTGCTACTCAGCCTAAGCATTTAATTTTACCTTATACCTAGAAGTCGTAACCAATTTGACGGTGATTCATTTTTACAGTGCCATTCATAGGTACATGTTATTTAAGAGTAATCAAGCCTAGATAAATTACCACGTTGTTTTAATATTGTTATGTGCGGGTAGTTATTTTGGGCCATCCATGAATAATCTAATCTCACATGCCCAACATGATCTTGACACTCTCACAACCTGGTTGCAACAAAATCTATTAACAATTAATGCATCTAAAACTTCATACATTATTTTTAAAGCGAAGAATAAGCACATACCTCCATTCAACCCATTGACAATCTTCACTACATCATTACAAGAAAAAAAAACACGAAAAATATTTAGGTCTTTATTTAGATAGCCACTTAACATGGAACGTTCATATTGACCATATTAAGAAAAAAAATTTCCGCATTAATGGCTTCTTTACGCCCCATAGTACGATGCATACCCCGCAAATCAAGATACAATATATACAACTCACTTGTAAAATCCCACCTAATATACCTTGTTGAAATCTGGGGTAGTGCTTCAAAAACAAAAATATCCGAACTCCAAGTCTTACAAAATAAAATCATTAAATTATTATTTCATTATCCGTACCTCACATCCACTTCCAAGATTTATAGCGAAACACAAATTATGAACATTAAAAAATTATTTATGTATTATACCTGCCTGCTCATACGCAACGTATTGAATAAAACCATCCATACGTCGCTCACTCTGATGACGCGGTCAGAACAGGTTCCGAAGCGCACGCGCCGTCGCGCTAGCTATTTGGTTCTACCCAAGATACGCACAAATTACGGCAAGCGAATGCTTAACTTTGAGGGAGCACAGTTGTTTAATAAACTACCCGCATCAATAAAAAGCATTGACTCCCTAAATATTTTTAAAAAGAAACTTGCCCTACATATTCATGACGTTGTAGAATGAGCCTTACTTATTAAATTTAATGTCTAAAACTAATATTTACAATTTAGAAAATTATATTTAATTTTGTTTTGAACCTATATTATACTGATTTACTTTTTATCGCCAATCAGATGGTATAATTTGCTAAAGCCAATGCTTTTTATAAAACATATCGGTGCGAACGATTCAAATGTAAATTATACTTAGTTTAATTTTGTTCTCAAGTAAGTGACAATTATGTTTTTATTGAGAAATAAAGAATCTTTAAACCTTAGTTGCAAAATCTGTGACCGCGATCCGCATCAAAAGAAGAGGGTATCTCGTCGATTTGCACATTTGACGTATCACTGATGGTACGTCGCCGAATTCTGTCCGGCTCGGGACGTCATACGCTTAGTTACTCTTCCGAATTATGTTCGGCTCGGGTTGTTTACGGATACTTAGAACGTCTCAAATTAAAACCAGTGCCAGTGCCCTGATAACTATGGATTTTATAATGCAAGACGTGTGTGGGATTAATTTTGAAATTTTCTTCCTGGAGTCCTCCTTTGGTGACCCTTGGATGGACGAGCCTTCCAAGCAATGGTGATACTCGTAGACAATTTATAGTTCCTTTGGATATTGGTCAAGGTAAGTACCTACTTATCTATTCCTTATCTATAGTCTTGATTGCCCGACCTAATTAATAACCTGCTCGCCGAATAATCTAAAAATACCCATACTACCATGCATACTACACACAGTAATCTTCACGCTTAAATGGAGTCACTTATATCAATAACTCAATTGAGCTCAATATCTACTATTTTATTTCCTGTTTACTTTGTGGTGGAAAATAAAGAGTTATTTGTTTTCAATCCATAAGACTCACTCAAATCGTCGCAATTCGTGTCTAATCTCCCGTATCCCTGTTTGTTTGAACGGGGCGACTGCCCGGATTACTCGGAGGTACTTAAATAGACGTCCATGGTTATTTGACATAGAGTGAATAAGGCCCGTATAGTGTAGTAAAACAGTACTAATATGAATAAACACTCAATAATGACTATTATTTGTAGGCTTGTGTTGTCAATGGGATTCAGCCATGTAAAACTCCTGGGTAACAGCTATCTACTAGGTATACTTATTGGTCAAATAAACTTTTTGCGCTTTTGAGGAAGTTATGCATCATGCTTGTAGTATGCTGAGATGTACCTAGTCGTTAGTTTTATTAATGTTGTTTATACTTTATATTAAGCTGAATTGGAACTCTGATTCAACGATCTTTAATTCAAGTGTTTTAAGTTACTTTCTTATTTATAGAACAGCTGTTAACAACACATCGGTACCTCCATTTTTAACACGGGATAGACTTCAGGCACTACAACTTATCTATAGTACACACAGCCTACTGTACTGTACCTACTATCGGTGTGTAGCGGTGCTATCTGTAAGCTGCATGTGCTACTTGATCTCACGATTTTATTGATGTTTAACGCCTACAGATTACAAGTAACACGAATGATATCCCCTTCGCTGATTGACAAATTTATCTACCTACAAAATCCAGTCTACGTGGCACTAGTCTTTGACAGACGTGGATTAGTCCCGAGATTAATTTGGACTGAGAGGCCTATAATTGGATTCAGTTGTTAAGATGTTAGGCCGTCGAGTGCCGAATCGTACTCCTTCCTTTGGGCAATCTATATTGATAAAATCAGCGCGAAAGTAGAGCTGAGTGTTGGTTGGTTTGTAATTTCACTATTGAACTTAAGATTTCTGGATCATTTTGGAAGAATATTGTAGATAGAACCAAAGAAACCACGATATACTTAGGTAGGTAAGTACCTACTAGAGAACAATTTTATCATGTGAGGGTGATATCACAGACAGTAGCCATTTTAGTGTATCAAATAGGTAATGCTTATTGGTATAGAAAGGAAAATAACTAAATTGGTTAGGTATGTAGAACGTGTTGCTACAGAAAGTTATGTCGTTTTCAGTAATTTTCTCACCAGGGAAAAAAATAGTGTTCCCACGTACCTAGATTAAACTAAGTAGGTATACCTTGTAGTTTTTCGATGTTTTACCCCTAACAAAGATCGAAACCGTAATACCTAATAGCAGGCCTCCGTCACTCGCCTATGCCGGCCGAGATAATTACCTACAGCGCGCGACAACTTGAAGTTGCAGATCAGTCAGGGCCGCCACGTGTACACACGCGTACCTATACATACACGCTCGGTCGATCATCGTAGCAATCAAGGTTTATTGTTCCAACAGCACTGTTATTCTTATTTAATGGAAAATCGTAATATTTAGGAATAATAATTAACTGTAGTGATTTAGATAATTTAAAAAAACTACACTTTTTAAATAATTTTGAAATACTTATGACAAAAAACTGTAGCAAAAAAATTATTTTAGCTAATAAAAACATGAACTTTACTTCACCGTGTCTATTTTCCGACACTACACCTTTTAAAACTGTTTGTCCAATTTCGAAATATCGCAACACTGAAATTTATTAATAGGTACTTTAGAGAGTACGATTATACAAACACCACTAGATTAAAGTTTACCAATCGTAAATACAATAAATGGTTCTTAAAATTAAGTTTTTATTTATTTTACTTTGCTTATACAACCCTGACGCTTGAGCTGTGAGGTAGATCAACTCTGAACACAAAAAATTTGCGCTCTTGCGAGCGTAGTAGTAAGGTGCGATTTCGAATGCACCAGGTGCGTTGGATATTTTGCATTATTATTATTACCGTTAAAATGTCGGCATCTGATCCTACACAAAGGAGTGCAATTTCTGTTGCTACTATTATGTATTCTGTGCTAATAGCTCAATAGTCCAAAATCATATAAAATTCAAACGCAAATAACCAAACAGCATTAACTGGACCTTCATAAAGCCGTGACTGTAAAATTTCAGTAGAATGACGTCATTACTATTTATTAGGGTAAGCTAACACAGTTTTTTACGGAGAAACGTTTAAATATTGCTACATAAATGGTTATTGGTTGTTGCAATAAAAATACCGCCTGTTGATGGCAAACCTTTTAAGGGGTAACCTTTTAATCTTTTCTTAATAATTTTGGTCACAATGTAGATAAAGACTGGCAGAGATGCCTTATGTCATTAAATTCTTCTTATGCCTATACGCCAATGGATATCTTCATATTCAAATCACAGGTATTTTTTTATTAAATTGTGAAACTTGATTCTTTCACATAAAACTACTTAACCTATTTTGTTTCTTGAAACTGAAGCTTACATCAGAATAGTTATTAAATTAGGCTCTAATTGGCTACTTTAGATCAAGCTCTTCAATAAAAATGGTGTAAATTTTCGCCGAATTCAGCTATGAACCTTACCTACCTAGACGTAGGTCCGAGTGGTATGGGCCTAAAGCCTTTCAGTTTTCATTACGCGTTTCGTTTCACGTTATGATTACGCGCGTTTTTTGTGTACGATCCAGGTAACGGCTAGTGATGGGATGATGTTGTAATTGAGAATTTATCGATAAAACATATTATTTTATATTTTTATAAATGAGATTTCCATTGTATCGTGATCTCACTCGTAAATGACATCTAAATTTATTGTTTAACAGTTGATATTTTTATGTTATTTGTTCATGCTGGATTTAGGTCAAAGATAGGTTGTAGGTACTTAGAATAAATGCAACTTAAAACATCTCAATTTATATTCCACTAAGTTTAATCTAATGCTGTCAAAAATAATAATTTCTTAGGTTGTTTGATTGGACATTTACATGTTTTGCCAACTTTTGTTTTAACAAGGTAGGTGCAAGCACAGTGCAAGTGTACCTAAATGTATTCAAGGTTAATCTTAGACCAATAACTGGGTCCCCGTTACGTATTCAAATTCCAGCGGGGTCGTGATGTAGGACGGTGTCCCATTTCCAATCCGGGACATTTCTCACCTGTCAGCCGGGATCCATCGTAGGACACCTACCTGCACGACCTGGATCGCTTATATCCATTTTGATTTAAATTCCAGCCCGTTAGGGACTACCAATGATTAATCTAGCCTATGTTATCGTGGTAGATTTACTTTGAATAAGGTTTGCGGCGCACGATTTTCTAGTCGTTAAAATTCAAGTCACAGTTATAACCTCAATTTTTTGGCCGTAATTCAAGCGCTAATCGGAATTTAGTATTACAACTAAGTAAATAGGATTATGTTTGTTCAAATCGTTTGTAAATGAAATTGGGCCTAAGGCCAAGTTAATTTAACTTTAATATTTAATCCGACATAATATTAATGTTCCGAGAACACTGGATTTGCGACGCAGAAAAAATAGAGCCTCTGAAATAGAAAAATACTGAATTTTTCTATTTCGATACAATGATGTCACTTAGGTACTCGTCTAGAAGTAGTGTAGTGCACCGACGATCTGGTGAAGGTCGCGGGAAGTTCCTGAATCATATTTGGGGCTAGCTGGCACTGTGTGAAATTGTCCAAAGATTTATTTATTTATAGATTCGATATCATCGAAATTTTAAATAGCACCAATTCGCTTTTTCTATCGTATTGGACATCACTAGTAATAGTCCCCCGAGGCTCGCATTTGTAAGCGAAAGTATTTAGACGGTAAACCGCCGGAACGGTGCTCTCACGCAGTTTACAAGTAGTGGAATGTGGACCCAAGACGTTTTATAGGCCCCAAAAATTCGCCTGAATTGTTTTACAGGTATTTTCTAGGAATTTCCTAGGTTTTGGCTATAGTGAAATATAAAACACCAAGACAATTGCTGTTTTAAACGTATAGACTTTCAAATAGCACATTAAAATCAAGAGATGCGCAATTTATGAACTATACACTATAGTAGGTAATTATTTTGTGGTAGAGGTTGTAAATGTAGAGTCGATAACAACAACTTTATAAAAATGAAACATTTGATAGTAAATTGTTAGTATCCAAATATTATGTTTTGAATTATTGAAACTGTAGTTTTATATTGTGTCTATGCTCTGGAACAAGATGGCTACAAGTCTCAACCCATAAGTTTAAGTTCACGTTAGTTCTGAATAACTTCTCGGGTTTCATAACTAATGAATGGAACCTCATATTACGGGAAACTGGTCACTAACTTGACTTAACTTAGAGTTATTGCTTTACCAACTGCTGACAAAGGTGATCAAGTTTCTTCAGCTACTTCTTCTAGACTATAATTTTATGCCAATATGATAGTCCGAAGTCTAGATAAAGCAAGTTGTAAGAGTTAAAATGGATTATTATAATAATGTAGCTTTCCGTATGCGGCTTCGGCCGCGTGGAATTTTGTCTGTGACAGAAAAAAAATTTCGCGCGCGTCCCTGTTTCAAAAACCGGGATAAAAACTATTCTATTTCCTTTCCTGGGACTCAAACTATCTCTATGCCAAATTTCATCAAAATCGGTTTAGTGGTTTAGGCGTGAAAGCGACACAGACAGACAGACAGTTACTTTCGCATTTATAATATTAGTATCAATTAGTATAGATAACGTACCTAATTGTGATTTGAATTTGCTCTAAACAGCTTCAAAATAATGAGGTAGTCTATAAACCTTTCATAGAGCTGTTTAAAGTTACTAGATTCATCATCATCATCATCATCATCATTTCAGCCACAGAATGTCCACTGCTGAACATAGGCCTCCCCCAATGATTTCCATCTCGCCCGGTTGGTAGCGGGCTGCATCCAGCGCCTACCTTTATGAGGTCGTCGGTCCACCTTGTGGGTGGGTTACTAGATTATTACGCTTAAACTAGTCTTTATGTTGAACTTGTTCCTTAATACCCAAGGTAAATGCAACAGCATAACCGTTAGTAAACAACGAAAAAGAAAAACAGTCTGAAAGATAAATAAAACACGGGCCTTTATTTGCTAAGCCCGAGTTCTATTCCCGGGCGGTCCTCCGTCAATAGTCCCAGCACTAAGTGATTGAGCAGATATTTGCGGGTTAGACTTGTTTTCTTTGCGTTGTAAGTCCTGGATAGTTTCTTTAAATCCTCTATTTCAGCGATAAATTGTTTT
Source organism: Ostrinia nubilalis (assembly GCF_963855985.1). NCBI lineage: Eukaryota > Metazoa > Arthropoda > Insecta > Lepidoptera > Crambidae > Ostrinia > Ostrinia nubilalis. The sequence continues at coordinate 13,472,365 of NC_087097.1, forward strand.
TATGATTTGAACTGTATAACTAGCGGCCGCCCGCGACTTCATACGCGTGGATCCCGTTTTACCCCTTAGCAGTTGAGTTTTGCAAAATCCCGTTTTAGTGAGCACCTACCTTCTAAAAGGAACCCCCATGCAGAATTTTAGACTTCTAGCACTTGTAGTAGTTTCTGAGATTTCGTGATGAGTGGTCAGTCAGTGACCTTTCGCTTTTATTTATAGTATAGATTACAGGCTTAAACGCCTTTGCTGCGTCCTACGCCTATTTTTAGGATGATTACGGATGATTATAATTAGCTTTTCCAACCCTATTTTGGGGAACTTTCCTCGTTTTTTTAAGGCGATTATTGAATGATGCTCTCCCGACGCTATTTCGGGAAACTTTATCCCTTTTTTTAAGAATCTAACTCGCGTAGGTGTTAATCCGGCAAAAAATCAACAAAATAGTCCTTAATTTTATTGTAAAGCTACCTTATTACGTTTTCAATGTTTTCAGTGATTGGTAAATACCATTTCTCAATTATTTTATCTCGGTATAAACATCTTTTAAAGCGCGCTAAAAATGTTAACATACAAAATTACAATAGTAGCACAGAATAATATGTACTACGGGCTTATTACAATGGTCAACTGGGGTCGAACTAAGGATCTCTCGAGTCGGCACACCTATGCTTACGAATATCATCCTAATCCTACAAATGAGAAGATCAATGCATTTTTATGAAATCGAAATTAATGTCGAATGTTTCATGATAAAATGCACATTATGTAGTAGTTTCAGGGACAAATACGTTTTCTCGTACTGCTTAGGCGACGTTCTTTTATTGCCCTTGTAATACTTACCTACATTCTGACCTATATGGAGCTTCGTTCGGGAACGGGAGTGGCAGGAATTTTTATGGCCTCAAATTGGGACGTGTCAGGATCGCACCCGCGCCCTCACGTTTGCGTAACAGCCGACAATGAACTCTATCGACAGTTACTATGTACTTAGTACGGAAATAGGTCTTGTCCCAATGTCCAAGGGTTATTTTTTCTTGGCTGGACTGTGGCCTTATTGGAGGACATCTTTGGTAGTCATTGAGATTAGGAATCTGGTACTTACCTAATTCGTACACATCAGTGAGATGTGCTGAAATTCTTTAATTAGAAACAAATCATCCTCATTGACGATCACATCACATCCTATTTAATGTAAAAGGTGGGAAATCTTCGACTAATGCAGAGGGCGAAGCATATACTCCTCAACTTACTATCGTGTGCCGGAATGAACATGATACCTATCTGTTTGTTTGGTCTAGCACCGGTATTCACAAACATTACTATGAGTTTGGAGGTCTCACATGCGCGAGGACGCACAGGCACAGAATAATTAATAGTACCAAAACTTATTCATAGACTTGAGTGGCGGAGTGACACACACGAACCAATCACAGAGCTCTATTCAACGCTGTGTGTTCGACTTTGCATAGCGTTGCTGCTTCACTTAAGCAAGCATCGTTTGTGAATACGGGTGTAGGTGTTATGTAAAGCCTGGTCCGTGAGCACGTAGAATTTTGTCCAATGACCCCAAGCTACCCATCCTTATCGCTCGCGCGTAATTATGTTGCTGTCGCGCTCGCACACTCACTGCGGGCGCCCGTCGCACAGTCGCGACAGCATTGGACAAAATTCTACGTGCTCACGGACCAGGCTTTAGTATCAAAAATGACTATACTTATCCGTTGTTTGTTACTTAGTTTGCGAATAGGTATCACCGTGAACAATGTACATGACCCACAAAGAGCACGATTTCAGCGTCACGTAAGCGTGCCGACAGATAATTAATTTAATTTAATTTAATTTAATTTAATTTAATTTATCTGTGTTAGTTTCCATACGATTTGTCAGCTCTCACCTCGCGCCGTCACGCTACACGTGTACACGCTTGATGTCAGCCATTCATTGGGAAATGTCACGCTGCGTTCACGTTATCACGCAATTAGGCATCTGGCACACAGCTGGCGCGACTGAAATGTGACAGGAAAAGACTGCTATGTACAGGAATTATGGATATCTCAAGCTAGGGTTAAAATAAGGTGACAATAACTGAACGGTGTCAGTATCGGACTGCCGATTCGAGATCCGAAAACGCCAGTTTGAACCCGGTGGTGAACCCTCTCCTAACAAAAGTGTGCAAAAGCTATGTCGTAGCTAGACCAAGTATTCGAGTAAGCTACCCACCAAAAATGTTAACCTTTTAAATTAAATTACCAAGCTTTGAGTTCAAAGTGTAATAAAATTAACCAGTTCGCGGAATTAAAAATATTCGGCGGGTTAACGTAATGAAACGAAAAGACCTCCATTCAAGAGCTGAGAATCGACGAGGGTAACCATGATGTTTGAAAATACTAGTCAAACAGGATTTCTTTTGGTACAAAGTTGATCTTCTTTAAGTTGATCATGTTTAGATTAAATACGTTTGGTGCATAAGTAGATGATTGTATTAAAATTCATAATAAGACTTTTATCTACGACTAATTAATATTGATATGCTAATACTCTACTACTAATGTTTTCATCTAAATTATTAGAACAATACCTATGCACCGTTTAATAGTTTATAACTTTAAAATACTTAGGCTATAAGTTTAATAAACTATCGTTCGTTACACCAGAAGCGATTCTGTCTAAAATTTGGTGTCCATACACTAAGAGGATTTCATTCAGAGTCATGAATGGCGGCTTCATTCATAGTGCTTGATTCGTTTATTATTTTTGTAAAAATGTAATAAACTACATTTTTATTAAAAAAACATTATTTTACTTGAATTAGCCCGATCTGCAATGTTGAGTGAAGTTTTTATAAATATTTACGTAAGTAGACAGTGTTTCAGAATAATTAGATTTTTTAAATAAAAGAATAAATATGTGGAAGAGATGTAAAAAATAAAGAAAGTTAAATTTTCCATGTTACGAAGTATTTTCAGTAGGCTCAGTTAATTTTTTTGTCTGATATCATCAGAATTTTTTATTTTATAAATTGATGAAAAGTTTTCGACTCGTAATTGGAAGATAATTTTTTTCCACGTTGTTACTTAGTAAAATTGAAGAAAACTGTTTAATTTTTTTCTGAAAACAATCAGGCGGTTATCACAATGCGCCGCGCTCCGCCGCGGTCCGCGTGATTTCATATAAAAAAACCCGCGCGCGGACGCGTTGTCAGTGTGTTGTGCCGCGCGTGTTTTCTATACAAACTGAGGTACTTGCATACAATGATTAAATCTGTCGACCCGCGAACCGCGGCGGAGCGCGGCGCAGTGTGACAATCGCCTCAATGGCTCTCCCTTTTCATTTTTTTCAAGCGTTTTTCACCGTACGTCCATAAAAGTTCACATGTGACGGAGGCTGGTATTAATGCTCGTCGCCAAGGCCGTTAACTTTAAGACCAATAAAAAAGTTTGCGCGTTGGGCGGTTAACTTTGCAAATTGGAGATTTATTGTGTTCGCTTCAGCTTGGGCGGCGAGTACAGTCTGCCTCAGCCTCAGGAAGGGGTTGAGTAAGACCAAACTACAAAATTACGGCTTTTTTTGGAGTCGTTGCTTGAGTTCTACGATCCAAGTTATTTCTTAGAAATTCTTTAAAATTTGATTCAGTTTATGTTAGTTTACGACTTAAAAAAGCTTATTATTTACATACTATCTCGGGCTGGGTTGCACTCTTATTTTGACTTTAACAAACGTCATAAATCTGTCAAACTCCATACAAATCACACCGGTTATCGTTATAGTTACCGTTAGTTAGGTGATGCAACTCAGCCTTAGTTTATGCCTAAACTTGAGAACTCTCATTTATGGTATTTTGCTGGCTGACGTTACTTTGCAAATTGCTCACTTTGCAAGGTTAGGCTGTAGGGTAGTGTGCAGAATATTTACAGGCCCTATGTTATTAAGTAGAGTAGGAGCATAACTTTATGAAGAAGCTTTTTAGGCAAAGTAGGTTGATTATGTGAAAAGATGAGTGTATGTATCTCCACTTTGAAGCCTATAATTAAATATTATACTTATAAAGATATTATGCCGTAAATTTTTTTTTTTTTATTTTTTTTTTTTTTTTTTATTTAACAACTTAAAGAAAGTTACATTGAGACAATTACATTTAGATAGCTTTAAAAACCACTAGGGTTTGATGTAAAGCTAACGAGTTTGCAGTGGGTACATTCACAACTTCACATACAATTACATAAATACAGCATAAAAACATTTTAATATTGTTACAATAGCTTTAGGAAATAGTCCTTCAGCTTATATTTAATATTTTTGACAGTGATTTCTTTCACAAATTCGGGTGGCATGCTATTTATAATCCGGGGCAGTAGGTATTCGACTGTGCGTGCGCCGTACGCGTTGTTGGCGCGCGGCTGCCACAGCCGGTTTTTAGATATCGCTCGAGTGCATACAGGGTGGTCGACCCGAGTTTTAAAAGACTCATTAAAAAAGTGCTCTTTTAATAAGGTGCATTGTATTTGTGTATGGATCGGTAATATCTTACAGTATTTAAAGAGGCCAGAGACGTTGTCTTGGAATTTGATTTTAATTTTGTTGGGCACTATGGTTTTAAGTATTTTAAGTTGTAAGTTAAAAATCTGGTCAAGATATGATTTGTAACTTCGCCCGTAACTACTAAGTCCGTATTGAATATATGACTCGGCAAGCGCGTTGTACAGCATTAACTTAACCTTGAATGGAATGCGATTATTCAGAATGGTGATGTTTGCTAAAAATTGCCTAAGCTTAGTACAGACACGTTCAATGTGGGTACTCCAGTGGAATTTATGGTTGATAACTAGACCAAGATATGTTTGGTTATCGACCTTGTCTATTTGTGGGCAGCTGCAAATAGTTGTGTTTGTGCTCATAGTATGTAGGCAATTATGATTATGAGCCACCAATTCTATGGTCGGTGTACTATGTCTTATGTAAGGAGATTTGATTATAAGAAGCTTTGTTTTATTTGCATTAAGGACAAGTCCAGCGTCATGACACCATCGAATTAAAGCATCAAGGTCCATTTGCAAGAGTTTACCGGCTATTTGTGGGTCTTTATTAGCTATTACTAGGCAAGTGTCGTCAGCAAACTGGTAGCACGTGCTGTTTATAATACAGCCGCTCATGTCGTTGACGTAAGACAAGAAATGCAGGGGCCCTAGCACAGAACCCTGGGCCGTGCCCTCCGTCACCGGCAAGGGCGTACTGTAGTTGTTATCCAGCTTCACAGAAAAGGATCGGTTCCTTAAGTATGCTTGACACCATTTTAGCAATGGGCCACGAACTCCGCACCTGTCCAATTTGTCCACTAGCTGGTCGTGCTTGAGCGTGTCAAAAGCACGTGAGAAGTCAATAAATAAGGCCAGTACTTGTCTTTGCTCATTTAGGTGACTATTTACTTCGTCAGTAAACTTTGATAAGAGACTATGAGTACCCTTACCTGACTGGAAACCAAATTGGCACGAGCTAATTACTTCATGTTTCCTATAGAAATCGTGTATCTGTTCACACATGTATTTTTCTATTATTTTGTCGATTGACGAAAGCAAGGTGATAGGCCGATAATTAGTGTAATCATCACGCTTACCTTTTTTATATACTGGCCTTACACAACCTTCCTTCAGTTTGTCGGGATAAGCGCCAGTCTTGACGCTGTTATTAATTAAGTTAGTTATAGTCTGCGAGATGGGTTCTCCTATTACCTTAATATCTGAGATCGTGATGTTATCGAGTCCTGGTGCCTTATTGGAGTTTAAGTCTTTTATAATTTTATGGACATTTATAGGCGTCGCTTTTTTGAAAAGAATACTTGAATTTAATGATTTAGATGTAGTGTTTTTAACTAATTTAATTTTACAGTTTGGGTAATGCTTTTTACTGCATAATCAAAGCTATTCGCAAAATTTTCTGCAATAGTCTTAGAATTAAGTCCCTGAGCATTAAAAGCTTTGTGTATAGCATTATCAATCGATAAATTAACTCTGCCCAACATTTGGTTAACAATACCATATACTTTTTTAATATTTGTATAGTTATTATTTATTTCCTTGATATAATAGTTATTTCTTTTATATTCGAGAACCTTGTGTACTTTATTTCGAACTTTGTTATATTCTAGTTTAAGCGTGTAATTATCCTGCTGGTTTTTTAAAATACGGTATAGATTATCTCTCTTTTTACATAATCTAGTGACATTTTCGTCAATCCAAGGTACATGAAATCGTTTAGCAAAATTAATGGTTGGCTTATATTTTTGAGTTTTGGTTGCAGTTATTGTAGCTGATTGAAAAGAGTCGTGTATAAAATTTAATATCTCATCCGGGCAATTCATATCATTTGACTTAGACCAATCTACTTTTTTAAGTTCATCGTAAAAAATCCGGTAGTCAATCAAACATTTAGTCCCACCCTGTATTCGCCTCGGCGTTATAGGAGCGTCGTCGACGCACGCAAAGATGATGCCTCTGTGATCGGCCAGTACTGTGTCGAGCACCGCCGAGGACGGATGAAGCGTGGGGAAGCGAGCAAAAATGTGATCTATGCACGATTTAGTGATTAAGTTTTTATGCGGTTCAATTCTAGTGTACTCTGAAATCCCACACATCAATCCGTGCTCGCTAAGTGCTTCCATATATGCATCCTTGTATGAAGTTGCCCTTTTTAAATCGATATTAGTGTCGCCGATCAATAGAAAATTGTGTTTCAAATCGTATTTAGAGATGTGGTTGTTTAACTCGTTAACAAACAGGTTTTTGTTAGTGGATGGTGGTCTATAGACAGCACACACAACGACAGTTAATCTTGCATCAAGTTTTAGTATGCCCGTGATATTTTCGAACGTTTTAGTTTCATGTTGCATTTGTATAGTGAATTTAAGATAGTTTCGAACGTAAATTATGATACCACCTCCCTTTTTATTTTTACGTAGTTGTGAGTGCATAGTATAGCCCGTTAGGTTATATAAATTAATGATATCGTTAGAAATACCGACTTCCGTAATTACAATTATATCTAAGTTATAGGTACAGTCATGAATAATTTGCTGTAGTTTAGTAAAATTTTTAATTAATGATCTAATATTAAAGTGTAGGCATGAAATATTGATAAAGCTGTTGGAAGTTACTAGTTGCTGGAAAAACATGTTAGGGGAGACACAATCATTGATTTCATTAATTTGCGTATCCATATTTTATTAATTATTTATAGTATACATATAATAAAAGTAGGTAGTAAGTAAGTAGTTTTACAGCGTTACAGTTTTAGATGGTTTAGATTGTCTATTGTCTAAGGATGAGCTATGTTTTACAATTTGATTTATGTCATTCATAGTACGTATGTAATAAATTTTGCTGTTATTTGTCTTTCGAGCGCATACCCTCCCATTTTTACACCAAACAAATTGACATGATTTATTGAGTAGTTGGGTTTTAGCATTAAATAATAAGGATTTTTGGTACTTGGTTAGGGCTTCTCTGATGAAAACTCGTCTATCAGCTGTCTCTTTGGGAGCGTTGGGCATCAGCATTCCCACGGTGATACATTTATCCTTCCCCGCGTCTATCCATTTTTGTTGTACGGTCTTCGACTTCATTTCGACCATAATTGATCCTGGTTTGTCTTTTGCTCCTGGCATTCGTTGCGCTGACTGCACATCGTTCTGTTCCATATTCAATGCAGAGGCGATTGTTTCAGTTAGGGCGATGACCTCGCTGGGGCTTATATCTGGTAAGCCCGCAACTTCCAGTGAACTAGAGAGGGATTTTTGTTCAAGTTCTCTATGTCCCTGTTCTAAAACAGATACCCGCAACTCCAAGTTTTTGTTTTGGTTTATCAAGTCGTAATTTTTATTTTCAAGCTCTTTGATTCTGGTGTCCTGCTTTTTTATGCTTAGCTCCATGGTTGTAAGTTGCTCACTTAGATACTCCAATGAGGTCTCAAGACCGCTGATCTCCTCTCGAAAAGTTTTCTTCACCTCACGGCTAATATCTTCTACCAGTTTGTCTGCATCGATGAGTTGGTGGCGCGAGGGACCGTCGTCGCTATCCTCCTCCTCAGCGTCCTCATCAGGGGTGATGAATGATGATCTACGAGATAAGTTTTTAAGGCATTCCTCGCAGCTCCACTCTATGCCTGGCGAATTCTTAAGGGTGTTCAGCTGCTTGTTGGATAGCTTGGAGCACGCTGGATCCGCATGCACTATTACATCGCACCTGCTACATTCCAGTCCCGGCGTTTTTTTGGTAATGCTTTTTTTACACCGTAAGCACTTTTTTAGAACCATTTCGAAAGTGGGTAGTTTTAGAAATGTATGCGTAGACTGTGCGCGTCTTAACTCGTCAGGTTTAGAAAGCGAACTCAATAACAAAATAGCACGTGACATTTTTAGTGTAAATTAATACCATAGCGTTAAATAGGGTTGTACCTGCCACAGCTTGATGTTGCTGTCTTTCTGTCTTTACCTCGATAGTGTAGTAAACAGAAAGGTGGACTGTAAACAAATATACCTATTTAACATTAAAGGTAATTCGTAGTCAAGCTTCGCTCACGAACTGAATATTGATATTGCCCACATTCGTTCACCTCTCATTCGGATCTCCCTCGTCCTGGGCCTTTCAGCTAAGCCATTTAAGTTCGTGGTCAAATTAAATATCATACCTCTCCTTTATTACCGACTTAATAACATGAGGAAGTATTATTGACCAATTACAATATGAAATTAAGAAAAAAAAAAACTGATATTGCTCTCAAAAGTAATTATCGCAGCTTTTTAATTTATTGATCGAAGTTCAAAAATCCCGAAACTTTTTCAATAATCTGTGTTCCAATCACCCGCGTTATCGGTTTTTGAATGAGTTCCTCAAACAAATTCCTGGAATAATTTCTTTCTGGACCAATTTGTCAGATGTCCACTGTAATAAATATTTTCCTCTGGCCACCGCTTCCCTTATCCACTTCGGAATAAGGGTTGCCAAAAATAAAAGCCTGAAACCTGAAATTCACAAAAATATCAATGCCACACATCTGTGAATCTTAATTATAATCTGTTTTGCATTTTGCAATCGGGTCACTTTACCCTATAGGTATCGTAGCAATATACGTATGGTAACACGTTAATGAGTATAAAAAATATTGCACAACTTCTAATGAAAACATCTAGAAAAGCATAACACGATCCGTTTGACATTTAGTAATCACACAAAAAATCATTTTTCAGATCCCTAAGATGGCAACCCTGCTAGAAATCATCCGTCTTCATCGCTTGTGTTTCTTTTATTGGTGCTATTTCTGTATATTTTTCGCTCTTTGGCGTTTATTGAATTAACTTTTTGCGCTTTGTTTAAGGTTGGAGTGATGATAAGATATGTTTCGTCTGGGTTTGATAAGCCTTTTCCTTTCTAACTTCTTTTAAACTTTTACTTTGTATCATCGTGAAAACCTTTCATAAAAGATAAAACCAAATGAAATTACTTTGTAAATATCACCCTGAAAATTCGACAAGCTTTTTTGCTTCGATTTTTCATAAGGCCCAACTTCTGCAAAAGAAAGTCGACTTCTTCCACTTTGTCCATCTCTTTTATCCACCTCAGACTACTAATATGAAAGACTGAGAAGGATAGAACAGTATTTCTCTATCGTTTTACGAGATAGACTTGGTGGAAGCGAATTTGATCCGGTGCGAGTGACGCGGCCGCGACAGTAACTAATGGAGGCAGGAGCTGACCCTGGCAGCTTTCACTTCACATCTTGGAGACGTTGAAATAAGCAAAATATAGGATAGCATTGAGTTACATGTAATTAATTAGCCTCCCCCAAGGTTTTCCACAATGAACGGTCCTACGCTGCCCGCATCCAGGTTCTTCCCGCGACCTTTACCAGGGTGCAGGCCTTTGTCCAGCAGTGGACGTCATTTGGCTGAAACGAACGAACGAGCGAACATGTAATTAGGTAGGTACATACTCGTACATTAAATTGTTTTCTTAATTTTTGGTTATTTATGTACTTACTCTCATCTAACAAAAAGGTTGTATCTTTTTTAACAAAGCTGTAAACCTCCTCCGGTTTACCACAGTAGTTCAGGGGTCAGGGGCAGGGGTCGACGGGTATCGAACTATCGACTCAAATCGGCGGAGGCAACCGTTAGGCTATTAGTTCCTCATCTGTTCGTTCTTTTTATTAATTACCTATGTTAGTGCCAAATAAAATACTCGTAAGTACGGATGAAGATCAACTGTGGCATTATTATGGTCCAGTTTCTGAATTGTCATTTTTAGATAAGGGTTAATCCCGTAGAAATCCTTCAACATTTCTATAGCTAGAGCACGCTCCCAAGGTCGGGGTGAGGCGCTGCATGCGGAATGCTGATGCGTCGCCCTTGGCATTAAGATAGGGTGTGGGTAGAAGTGATGTAGGTCAGAGCTGATACGTATACAGAAAGAATTTCAGGCTGAGAATTTTTACACAGAGAGTTATTAACGATTTTCATGTTTAGGTCAAAAAACATAACTTCCCAAAAAAAATTTTGTTGGATTTTTGCATATCTATGATCTATATTACCTACTTTCACCATGTGCCAAGTTTCATTGACGGACAAATTATTCGGGTGTCTCCATACAACGAATCTCCTCGTTGATTGGACTATGAGGCAGTTAAAACCACCGAGTCACGGAGTTATGTGTAGAGAATGTCCTAGATATGAGAGCAAAAAAAGCATAACCTTCTGGCGCAGTCGGGTAAATGAAATTATCCCTGTTTGTAATTTATGTCAACAGTGCCACTTTCTTTCTCCTTTCACAGAACAAATTGTGTGAAGATAAAGTACGAGGCTGTGTATGTTAACCCGATCTCAATCATTATTATTTTGTCAACCAACTTCTAAATAGTCGCTATTCTCGACAAAGATTGATTTTTTGATTTTGATATTTAAAAAGTTTGCGCTTTTCTGAAAATTTTAATCTTCGAAACTCGTATGAAGCAAATGTCAATCGGAAAAGTGATGTTTTGTTTAATACATCAGCGACTGAGACTATGACTGTAATCTTAGCTTTCACAACCCCCCCCCCCCCCACGCAAAAGAGGAGGGGAAATCATGCACTCGATTAAATAAGTAATCTAGGCTGTGCGTGCACTCGATTACAAGAAGTATTGCACTGGAAATGCAGAAATTCCAATATCTAATACCGGATGTTATGAAATATCTGCCAATATTGAAATGTTAGAAACATTTTTTCGAGTAAATATGACGAGTAAACTTCCACATCTAAAAGCACGTACCTACGTTATAGGTAGGTATGTCTACTGTAGTGGAATGTTACATAACTTTACTTATGTTTGTGCCAATAGACTTTGAAATTGTTATTTCATAAATCTTGTAATAGATATTGTGAAAAAAGTAAATTTAATCAGAACTGCATCCCACTTAACATCAGGTGCGATTGTGGTCAAATATCTGCCTTGTTGTGCAATTAAAAAAAAACTATTTTAGTGATGTCAAAATCACTTACTTCCATTTGTAATCAAGGACTGTTGACCTAGCTAGAGAAATACTAAGGCTATTGAAAGATAGGTGTTAATGTTACAGGTTACAATACAATATTTATTTATGCCCGTTTTCACCACCAATCCCTTAACCCCTACACATTAACAGGAATTTTGTTTTAATAGGAGTCACTTTAGAATTAGGGATTGATGGTGAAAACGGGCTTTAGTCTACTGGCGCAAAATGAACACGCTTGCCAATCAAAAATCAATGTAAGAATACCTTTAGAAATTGTAATAATAAGGTGCCAATCTGGAACAAAAATAATATAGTTTTTAGTTTATTTCAAGAATTAAATAAAAAAACATCTTTCCAAAGGACCAAAACTGAACTTGACTCTATAACAATGGACTAAGTCAGTATAAAACTAATCCACTGCGAGGGTGGAGGTATAAAGTCAGGGTCACCCGCCGGCTGCATACTGATCCCGTCCAGTCGTGCGTGGGACTGGATATTGCGAGCCGTCCCTTTTGCATTTCAATTATGATTTGAATGTCTTTTATACATGCTTGGCAGTTGAATAAAGGTTTTTTCAAGTTATCACAAGTATTCGGAAGCATCTCAATGTTTTTTCCGCGGATTAAGTAACAGTTAATTTAAGTAAGGTAGTCACTATGGTTACCTATTCACTTTCTTGTACATTTCTCTCACTAACAAGCTCCAACGAACCCGCGTGGTAGAGTATGTTTAGTTCATAGTTATTTACAACCTATACAGGGTGGAAACGTTAAGTGATCTCACTCGATTATTTCTAAACTATACAAGATATCGAAAAACTGGTTACTGATCCTGAAAGTACTTCACGAGCTCTTTCAAATGGTACAAACATTAGATTTTCGGATAGATCCAGTTTATTATGTAACCTATTGTATTGTGTTTAGGCACAGTATGGTAGCAGCAATAAAACTAGGTTTTTGATGAAATTAGAGTAAATCTATTCAGAGATACTTTTACAGTGTGAGAGTTGGATGGCAAGTGAACTACCTACATTATACATGAATAAAAATCTATGGACGCGCCTATGTGTCGACACATACACTTTCACGAGATCGTTGTTTTGCTATTAGAAACCGCACAGGCACGCGCCTGAACATATTCCCGGCCGTTGAAAGCGTGCTTTCAACCACGTAGTTCTTCCGCTGTAGGTAGAGGGCAAATGCGGGTCAAAGCTCGACGTACGGTTCCTCTTGCAGTATGAATATCAGCTACTCGTGCTATATCGTCCTGTCCAGGAATGAGACGTAGAATTCTGCCCAGTCTCCATTCCATCGGAGGAGCATTGTCTTCTGAGATCAGCACCATGTCTCCAACATTGAGCTTTGACTTGTCGGTGCGCCATTTAGTTCTTTGCTGAAGTTCAGACAAATATTCTTTCTGCCAGCGATGCCAAAAGTGTTGTCGTATTCTTGCTAGTCTCTCATATCGGGTTAGCTGATTTTCATTGCAGTCTTGTAGAGCTGGCGAGGGCAGCGCTGACATTGGTCTACCAATAAGAAAATGTCCGGGTGTGAGAGGGAGGAGGTCGTTTGGTGAAGAGGATAATGGGCACAAAGGACGGCTGTTGAGAATCGCCTCTACTTGAGCAAATAAAGTAGATATCTCCTCAAATGTTACATTACTATTGCCGATTACTCTACGCAAATGATGTTTTGCCGATTTGACACCTGCCTCCCAGATGCCGCCGAAATGAGGAGCATAGGCGGGTATAAACACGAATTTAATACCTTGTTCACTTGCAAAATCAGTTATAGTTTCTTTACTTTCCTTAATAAAACTACTTATTTCTTTAGAAGCAGCTACAAAGTTGCGACCATTGTCGCTAAATATTTCCGCTGGCGTGCCGCGACGCGCTATGAACCTACGCAGGGTCATAATAAAAGCATCGCTCGTTAAGTCGCTGACCGCCTCCAGGTGTATACATTTAAAGCGCAAACACACAAAGAGACATAGATAGCATTTAATTAAACGCGCTCCACGCCCCTTTCGATTTGTTATAAAAAATGGGCCAGCGTAGTCCACCCCAACAGACAAAAATGGGAAATCTGGATTGATGCGTTGAGAAGGTAGGTTTCCCATTATAGGTTGCATTGTCTTGCCTCTAAAGCGACGACATACTACGCACTTAGAGACGGTGCGTCGTGCTAGCAATCGTCCATTGACAGGCCACACGGTTTGTCTTACTTGTGCTAAAAGTAATTGAGGGCCGCTATGAAAATTAATTAAGTGCTCTCTTGCAAAATATAATTTAGTAAGTGGATGTGAAGCATGCAGCAAGATTGGATGCTTCTTTTCATAGTCGCAGTCTGCAGCAAACAGGCGACCACCGACGCGTATCAATCCGTCATCAGATAAGAAAGGTGAAAGTGATAAAATCTTGCTTTTATTAGATAAAGGTTGGCCTTTGTTTAATAACTCGTGTTCTAATGAAAAAGATTGTCTTTGTGCCATAGCGCACAGAGAATGAAATGATTCGCGCAGTTCGTCCGCAGAGAGCGTGCCTACACGTTTATTTTTAGGATGCCTAGCATTGTGTAAAAATCTCAAAACAAATGCAAATGACCTGCGAAGTCTGTTAAAAGATGAAAATTCCTCACATTTAATTAATGGTTCACTAAGTAGTGCAGAATTTGTTTTAATTTCAATTAATTCCTCATTATCATTCGTAACCAATGGCAATGGCCATCCTGTTCTTCCCTGACGCAAGAATTCGGGACCTGACCACCATAGATCCATAGAAAGTAGTTGCCTCGCGTCGACGCCCCTCGATATTAAGTCGGCAGGGTTTATTGAAGTGGGCACGTAACGCCAGGACGCTGGGGAGGTAAGTTCTACGATTTCACCTACGCGATTAGCTACGAATGTTTTTAATTTAGACAAGTCGGTGTTTATCCAACTCAGAACTACGCTGGAATCACACCAATGCACTATATTTTTCGGCTTGTACCTAATAGAACTTAATACCGCATTACATAATTTAGCAGAAAGTAAAGCAGCGCACAGTTCGAGGCGTGGTATCGTGGTAGGTTTTGCGGGAGCCACCTTTGACTTAGCGCACAATAATCTGGCCGTGACGTCACCATTATGACTACGCGATACTATGTAGATGCACGCGCCGTACGCAGACTGTGAGGCGTCGCTAAATGAATGCAACTCGGCCTCGCTTGCACAATCAGCTAAAATCCACCTTGGAATGTGTAATTTGTGAATTGATTTTAAACTGTCGCTAAACTTAACCCAATCGGTTTTTATTTCATTATTAACCGGCACGTCCCAGCCTGATTTTAGCTGCCAAAGCTTTTGTAACAGCATCTTGGGTTGTATAATAACTGGACTCAGTAGCCCCAAAGGATCAAACAATTTAAAAGAACTTGACATTATTGACCTTTTAGTTATTGGTTCTTCTAACTGGCTGTCTTGAAAAGTTTTTACTGGAAAGTGAAAGGTGTCAGTCGATGGTGTCCACCCAAGACCGAGAGTACTAGTAGACTCGCTAATTATTAAATTGTCTTGTTGGTTCATGTCTATATTTTTGAAAATTGACGGATGGTTAGTTTTATACTTCCTTAAATTAAAACAACCCGAGAGCAAAGCATCAGAAACTGAATTTTGAATATATTTTAGTGTGTTTTCATCATCCGCCCCTGTGATCAAGTCATCAACATAAAAATCGTTCTTAATTATCTCTTTAATGAGCTCATCATTCTGTTCTTTGGCTAATTGTACCAGGCAGCGAGTGCTTAAGTAACTTGCACTTGCGGTGCCGTATGTAAGTGTATTTAACATTAAAGTTTCTATTGGTTTGCTCTCGTCTTCTCTCCACAAAATTAATTGTAAGCTACGATCTTGCTCAGACACCATTACCTGCCGATACATTTTCTCTATATCCCCAGTTAACAGATATTTATATTGCCTAGCACGTATTAATATGGAGAACAGAGAGTTTTGTACGTTTGGGCCTACTACCAGTAAATCATTTAGCGAATAGCCTGACGTAGTTGCGGCTGAGCCGTCAAACACTACGCGTAGTTTTGTTGACTCGCTTTCTTGTTTTAATACCGCGTGATGACACAGGTAGTAAGCTGGCTCAGGAGGAATGTTACAGCGAGATAAATGGCCGAGCTCAGCGTACTCTCTAATGAATTTAACATATTCGATTTTTAACGTTGGATTCCGATTTAATCGTTTTTCTAAATAGCCAAAACGTTTTCTCGCTAATCTATATGAGTCACCTAGACAATCTGGCGTATCCTTCAGGGGAAGCTTGACCTGAAATCTACCCTGATCGTCTCTTTTAGTGTGATTCATAAAATGCTCTTCACACATTCGTTCATTCTCACTAATTACTATTTTGTTCGGAACCTCTTCTAAATCGCTAAACTTTTTTATGTAATTTTCGAATTCTTGATTTAATGAGCACGATAACGCTGCATGAGTAGAAAGTGTTGTCTTGACGTTGCAAGATACTTCTGAATTTAGTGGGCCTGATATTACCCAGCCTAGTTTAGAACCTAGGAGTTTTGGTTTGTTAGCGCCTAGTGACCTCTGTTCGTTGCTTAAAATGTCCCAAAATATGTCGGCTCCTATGAGCATGTCTACGGGACCGGGTACATTAAACGAAGGGTCCGCTAACTGAATGTTTGTTGGCAATTTTAGAGATGAAATATTGATAGGCTCCTTTGGCAAGCTGCCTGTTAATTCTTTTAATATCAAGCAAGATAATTTTCGATTAAAGTTGCTATGTAATGACTTTATTTGAATGTTACAAGTTTCGACCACGTTATGTGTGGCATTGTTGCCAATCCCAATGACCTTTAATGAGTCAATTGGCTTTGAATTTAATGATAATTTAGTTTTCAACGACTCCGTGATAAAACTTGACTGGCTACCGCAATCTAAAAGCGCGCGAACTTTGACCTTTTGATGGTTCAATGGATTCGAGACTTCTATCATTGCAGTTGATAATAATACTTGCATTTTGCATTGCTTTGAGAAGTTCACTATAGACTCAAAAGGCTCATCTTCACTTTCATCAATAGCTACGTGATGATTTATGGATGAAGATGGGCGATGAAGTAAGCTATTGTGCTTACGCTTGCACTCCCGACACGGTCCCAGGCGACATTCCGCCGCGGGGTGTCCTTGCCTAAGACAATTTAGGCATAATTTGTACTTATTTACGTCTTGCATTCTTGCATCCACTCCCTTTGACTTGAACGTTGGACAATCGTAAATCTTATGATTTTCATTACAAATTATGCAATATAATTTTGTGGTAAAATTACCTGAGTTGTTGTTATTGTTAGTGCGAACACTACTAGCAAATGATTTTGTGTAAGAATTTTGACCTGATCTTTGATTGTAATTATTGCGTACAGGCTGCGCTTGGGGCTTAATTATATTAGAACTGTCTGATTTACTGCGAGACATAGCCTCTAGCACATCTGCCCTGTCAATCATGAACTTAAAAAACTGATCTAAAGTCGGAACATCACTGTCTAAACCATTCCTAAACTCTTCCCACTTTAGCAACGTAGTGCTGTCTAGCTTTGAGGACAGCATAAAAATAATGAGGATGTCCCATTTGTCCGTGGGTTGTCCTAAGCTTGCCAATGCTCTTAAATTTTTGGTTACATGATCAACTAAAAATCTTAATGACTTTTCAGACTCCCGAGGTAGTTGCCTAATGTTAAACAAAGAATTCAAATGTTGATTTATCAAGATCCGTTTATTATCAAAGCGATTGCATAATAACTTCCATGCCTCAATGTAATTTGCGCTTGAAATTTCCAGATTTGATATTATTCTGGCTGCATCACCTTCTAAATAAGACATGAGATAATGATACTTATTGATGTTTGGAATGCGCTCATTTTTATGTATTAGGCTCTCGAAGGTGTCGCGAAACTCAAGCCAGCGGAAATATTCGCCATTGAATTTAGCTATTTGAATTTGTGGTAATTTTAAACCAAATTCTTGCTGTCCTACACAACAAGAATTATCTAAAACAGAATTACGTCGCTGATTGCTTTCAACTTGCATTGAATATCTTTGTAACAACTCCTTTGCGGTGGCTATGCTCAAAATTATGTCCTGTTCAATATCATAACGTTCCTCAATTTCGTTTGATATATTGGCTGAATTTAAAACATCTAACTCATTTTGCAAGTCATCAAATCGAATTGACAGTGTTTCAAACTTTGCGAGCCTGAGATTCAATTCAGTCAATTGGATATTACTCAATTCACTTTCTAATGCAATAGTACTGAGGTAATTTTTAAACTTGGTTATTTGTCCTTTAATAGATGATCGTTTCACGCTTAATTCCTTATACGATTTTTCTGCATTTGCACTTTCTTTCGACATAATGACTGCAAAGATTCAAACACCGTCAACAACAAAAAAAAATAAAATAATGTGTTTATTTGCTCACGTTCCTCACTTCGGTGCACTGCGATGTCTGCACAGCTGATTTGTCCCGTTATTTCAATGCCAAGGTCAATCTCGGTGCAATAATTTCGACGGTGGCAGCTGTGTCGTGGCACGCTATGGGCGTTTATTGCCTGGAAATTTCGGCATAAAAATTTAAAATATGACGTTATTTAGCACTAAATTATGTTGGGACACTATATGAGAACACTGTGAACTAAAAATTTTAAATGAATTTAATAAATATGTATCGATTACGTTTGAAAATTAACTGCTGACACGACAATGTAAATTTGCATAAGTTATTTTGAATTTACTATTAAAATTACTGCTCGATATCTAGACTTAATTTGCACAAATAAATGTAAATCTAACAGCACACGGAATTAGGTAAATTTGGAACGACAGGAATGAAGGAAGGACACTTAACTTTCTTGGAGGCCGTTGTACTTGTGGTTGTACGTTGTGATACTTTTAGATGTATCGCTGCACGCACTAATTCTCGCTGAATGATAATTTGCAGTTGATTTGACCCTTGAATAATTGTCCTCTTGTTAAAGTTGCTCCTGTTCCTTCGATTGTCTGGTACCAAAGTCCTCTTCGTGGCACTCGGATTTTGGATGCGTGAAATTTTCGTTATTTCCGTTAATTTTGCGGATTCTTCTTGTTCCCCTCATGGGCCACCATGTATTGTGTTTAGGCACAGTATGGTAGCAGCAATAAAACTAGGTTTTTGATGAAATTAGAGTAAATCTATTCAGAGATACTTTTACAGTGTGAGAGTTGGATGGCAAGTGAACTACCTACATTATACATGAATAAAAATCTATGGACGCGCCTATGTGTCGACACATACACTTTCACGAGATCGTTGTTTTGCTATTAGAAACCGCACAGGCACGCGCCTGAACACCTATTATTAGTACCGTTTGATAGAGCTTGTGAAGCATTTTCAGGATCAGTAATTAGTTTTTTGATATCGTGCATAGTTTAGAAATAATCGAGTGAGATCACTTATCGTTTCCACCCTGTATACCTTTACGCAGTTAGGTCAAATTCATGAAAGTATAGTAGTAACAAATTGTCCTTATCAATGCCAACCATTTTACAAACCACTTACCCTCAATCTTTGGAACATGCTGTATCTCTTATCAAGTGACCCATCCCTCAAATGATGTCAAAAACGAATGACCTGAGAGAACATCTATCACCTACCATAACCACATAACTATTGCCAGTCAGTAAAGGATTCTCTTTGTATGCCACGTAAGGTCCATTTATATCTGAAGAAAATATTTATTGTGGAGCTGCTATGCAATACAATACAAGAGCGGAGCACCCTTGACTGATGGCTTGTCACTTTTGACACGGTAATACGTGCTTTTGATGTATAGCCAGTCTACTACACTATCCCAGCTCACGGCGTGGTGTAATCTCCAGTACCTCTAGCATGAACAACTTTCGTCTTCGAAACGTTTGCGTATTTTGACAAAATTCGATACTCCAACCTTCGAATTAAACGATATCGTGACAATTTTGATTCTCAAAATAAGTTTCGTGCAATCATTTCTCATACTAAGTTCACTTTACGACGACACGTTCACAAGGGCGCTGTTGTAGATTTCGTACTAAATATTTTGATGGCGATTCGAATACCCAAACGATTCGAATTCGAAAGTTTTTCGTGCTAACCGTACATGATAGTATTAATGTTTGACGTAAAAATCTACAGTAATATTGTAAAGAGGAAAGATGATTATTTGTTAGTTTGTATTAAGTAAGCTCCGAAAGTACAATACCGATTTTAAAAATTCTTTCACCATTAGAATTCCAGACTACCATTAGAAATTTAACTACTAATAATTATGACTATTTGAATCATTAATGGCGATTGAAACAAAACGACTATTTCAAATACGATTTGACGATAGAGCTATCCACTAGTCTAGACAGAATAAATGGTTTACAGTTACAGACAGTGTTATCAATAATAATTTTACTATTGATGCCATTGACGAAAACATCAGAGCACATATTTAAAAATTTAACCAATTCATTTATCTCCGTAACAGATTTAATCAACTCCCGCGTACTCGAAATCGTCGCCAGGAGTGTCGTAACTATTAACGCCCAGATTAACTGGATTTATACAAGTTTTAAATTAAGTTTTAATATAGTTTATATTTAATCACTCTCTCTTCACAATAAATGTGATAGTTCCTTAGCCAATAATTTTACTACATATACCATCTATAACTGTTTCTGTATCTCCGCAGTTCAGCTCAGATAATCTTCGTATTTACAAAGTTTGTAATTTATATTCAAACAAATTCGTATTTATTATGCTCTAATACTTTTTAATTAATACTCGTAGTATTGACTTGTTGTAATATTACCGATAGATTGTAGAAAATTAAATGTATTCCAAGATACAATTCATTTGATTGCGTTTTAGTTCTCTCTCTTCACTCATTTTTGAGAAGATTCAGATTTTTTGTAACGTCTGATGACCTATTCTCAGATGCAAGTCCTACATTATTTTCAGGGGTTTAAACTTGGCCGTGTGAAGTTCCCGTTCCCACACATTTGGAATTCCAGACATTATACAGCGTGATCAATGCCCATTGTTCGCGCTGCATGTCGGATGAACTCGAGGCTTTCTCTGAGTTGTGCGGGCAAATTCAAATAGAGTATGACGTGTGCTATGGTTAAGGGTTTTTTAAATGTCAAGCTCAAAAAATTCAGGCCCTACTTCTTTCAATTTGTCTTGCAATCGAGATCTCTTACTTATTTACTATTAGCCTAGATTTTAAGTACCTAACGTTATGTAATGTCAGTTACTCAAATGAAATAAAAATCCGCTCAATACTTCATGAATGAATTTAAAATCTGTAGTTGGACTAATAATTTTGACTCAGGTTGCAAAGAAAAAAATAGTGTCTAGCCAGGGATTTTTTTTATGAAGAGTAATACCTATCTATGACCTGGGATTAGCCATAATATTTTTATTTGACCATACATACGCCCCATGAACGCGTTCATCGTCTCTGTAGTTAAGAAACGACCAGTAAGGCCCTAAATAATGTTGTGGGTCATAATAATAAGCCACATATAAACAATGTTCTGATTCTGATATACGTGTTTACTATTTCGTAAGCTTAGGCGGTTATCACACTGCGCCGCGCTCCGCCGCGGAGCGCGTGATTTTCATATAAAAAATCACGCGCGCGGACGCGTTGTCAGTATGAAGTGCCGCGCGTGTTTTCTATACAAACTGAGGTACTTGCATACAATGAAAAAATCTGTCGCCCCGCGCTCCGCGACTGAGCGCGGCGCAGCGTGATAACCGCCTTAGGGTCCATTGTATGGACAGTACATCAAGCTAAACAAAGTGGAGTCTTATTATCTCATTGTAATACAGGCTATTTTGCAACAAAAATGTAGAATCTGATGTGCCGCTGTCGTCTGTACTAGTAACATTTTTTCACTTGAAAAAGGGTAATGGGAAAAGGCCAAGGAAAGAACAATAAAGATGTGTCTAAGTTTGCTTTATATTTGTTTATGTTAACGTTAGTACCCGTGGTCCAGTGAGACTATCTAGACTTTGGCGGTCTAGGTTCATATCCCTGGAAAGACAAAACAAAGTACCTATCCCATATTTTCCAAAATCATCATACTCATAGTCGCTAATTAAATAATTCCATATTTTCCGAAATCTTCATACTCATTAATTTCAGCTACAGGACGTTCACTGCTGAACATAGGCCTATTCCAATAATTTCCATATTGAGCGATTGGTAGCAGCTTGCATCCAGTGCCTTCCCGCTATCTTGAGGTCGTCCGTCCACCTTGTGGGGTGACGTTCTCAACGTGAAATTTTGCGAAGTAGTTGGGTACATATTTTTGAATTTTTAAATTAAACTAAGCTTGAAGCCAAACGTTTTAATAATTAATTCCAAACAGAAACAAAAGTCTCTAGTTATTCTTAAACTAACATTTAATAATTAAGTTTGCAGCAGAGACAGGCAACATTCTAGATGTTTATTTATTCTGGTCTAGACTTTAATGTTTTCTCGTCAGACTGGCAATAAAGCTTAGACTGAAATGTTTATGAACATTTTGAATACCAAAGATTATGCTCTGCTGTAGAATAGAATAAGAATTAGAACTTCAGAAGATTTTATACAATGAAATTTGAACTTTTTGAGTTAAATAGAAGGTTCAAAATCAATCGAGAAAATGAAGTTTTTTTAAATATTATTTATTGTTAAAGATTTACCATCAACATAACATATTTTTGTAGCAAAAAGTTAGTTTGTAGTACCTAAAAGGTACTACTTAACTAAAGTCAAAATTAATTTATTTTTCCGGTTTACTACAGTAAACAAATGTATTAAGTAGTCGCAACACAGGAATTACTCCGTATAATAAATACACTAGCTTTTGTCTGCGGCTTCACCCACGTGAAATCTCCACAAACTTTCGCATTTATAATATTAGTAATTAAGTAACGTTTAATGAATAGCGAGAGGCACTACCACGCAATAATATTAAATTCACTAGACTTATACACAAACTTTCATTTCATTTTGGGTGCTACTTTGAAAATAAAATAGCTTAATTTGTCGACTACCCACATATTTAGCAGGTGAATTAAGGCTTGGTATTTCTGCTAAAGTAGGTATTTCGCGCTGTCAAAATCTGCGCGCGCAATACTTCGCCGAAGACAGCGCGCCAAAGAGCTCTCGCGGCTACACAGTATAGAAATACGCAGTTTAGAAATACGCAGTTGGTTAGGTTAGGTTGACTTCCTTCCGTTCAAGCGTCACACTCACAGCACTTTCTAATACAAATCATATCCAAGTGATACAAATTAAAACAACTTTCAGAACTTTTGGGAATATATTTTAGAATCGAATAAATATAAAATACAAACTGCCAAAGTAAACACGGTTCAAAGAGGCGTGGCGTCACCCGACCTTCCGGAAGGTTCTTTGGGAGCTTGAGCGATTGGAAAAACATTTTATGATCAGTTACTCGTAGTAGCGATTATTTAGAGCTTGGATAATAAATTATAGTTGTTGCAATTCACGAAACTTTGCATGTGGTTAATTAATCAGTACACGCATCAATTTTGTTCAGTCTTTGCTTATTAATAAATAAAAATATTATACTAAAATTGCATAGGTACATATTTGTTTGTATTGGTCTGGGTGTTTTCTTTCCATAATTTATGTATAACGTATGTACGGGGCTCTGTATCGAAAATCACTATGAGCATTGAGCATCACACAGGGTTACCTGCCGCAGGCACCCGCTCTGAGCACTCATAGGAGTTTATGCAGAGGTCGCTAGAATGTGACTTTGAGCCTTGTTTAAAGTCATTGCGAAACAGATTTTGATGGGAAACTGCACTGTCTTGAATTCGAAAGGGTAATTTGACGGTGTTAGGGGAATTCTAGGAATAAATGCAGAGCCTCCTCATTGAGATTGAGACATTTCAATTTGAGATTTCACTTGACATTGATTGCAATCTGACATGGAGTTTTCAAACACTTGTAAAAATAAAAAGTAATTAAATCAAAAGCAGTAAGTATCTAGTATTGATATCAACTTCGAAGCAAATGACTCCCAAAATAACTTTCTACCCCTTCTACACGTTTTTCATGAATTATAATATTAAGGAATTGTTAAGCAAAATTTCAAGTAGATTGAACCAAAGAATCACTTTGTCCCATACAAACTTTGCCCCTTTTTTCACCCCCTTAATTTCATGACCCTATTTTGAAAAATCGGATGCCTACGTCATACGAAGAATACACCTTCCAACTTTCAGGTCTCTACGATATCCGTCAGTCATTTAGGACAAAGCATTTTTATTAGTTGTCCAATACTCTACCGTTCCAGGTATGTCATTGACAGGAGGGCGCTACTATCTTAATGGGTTATTTATTAGTCCCAACTTTATGCCACGTGACATTTCAGAATCGTTTGACTTTAGATACCTAATCTATTTGATATTCTGAGTCTCTTAATGAAATCAAGTTCTGAAATAACTTGAGGTGTTGTACCCGATCAAGCTTTTCATTGCAGGAATGTTAAATAGTTTTATTATTAGTTTCTTCTTTAGGATTTGTCAGAGTAGGTAAAGGCTCCATGAGAGCAAAATTTAGTTTTTTAATAGTTTTTAATTTTTTTTCTTGAAATATTTGACGCCTTGAAATCTCTCGATAATATACATCCACACAAATAAAGAATGTTTGACTTCGACTTTAATAATTATGCTCTTACATAATTATAAATAAACTAGCTTTCCGCCCGCCGCTTCGCCCGCGTAGAATTTTTCGGTTTTTATGTAACCTATTACACTCAGATATAATGTGGCTTACTATTGGTGAAAGAATGTTTAAAATCGGTTCAGTAGATCCCGAGATTACCCCTTACAATTTAATAAATATACAAACACACAAACTTTACCTCTTTATAAATTAGATAAAGATAGGTAATTTGAAACCCTATTTTGTTTTATTCTTATTTTATTTTAAATATTTCACAATCCAAACAAAATTGGATTTTAAAAAATCTACAGCGCTGGACAAACTACTGTATGACGTTCGTAAATATTCATTCAGGGGAAGCCGTGAATCGCCATCTATCAACATCATATCTAACGGGGGTAAAACGAGGTCCACGCGAACGAAGTCGCGGGCGGCCGCTAGTTTATAATAGGTAGCTTTCCCTCCACAACCTTATTGGTATTCCATGTATGTGTCTTTTAACTGATTTCTGTTAAACATTTCATGTAAAATTTGTCCAGTTATAACTCCATTTGCATCTGTAAACAAGGGTTCATGTTCTCCAGCCCAGATGCCGAGTACGAACAGAATAGTATTTCAGTGACGTGCAGCTGCCCCTATATTTGACCCACTGACCTAATATTTTATTATTTATTTGTATCAGTGTGCTCTTCTAAAGAGTGTAAGGCGATTGTATGTAGGTACTATTAAAATGTAATTTTAACTCATTGGTTTTGTCTCATATTTGAGGAATGTACTATGTATCATGAGTAGAGTCTTCGTTTAAAAGGATGCGAACGATTTAAATTTCAATAGGTAGACAAAATTGATAATTCTTATTTATCAAAAATTTTAGCTTTCTCCAGTAAGACTGATATTATTATACTGTGACTCATCAAAGTCATCATTGTCAAAAATATTGACAAATCGCGAACTGTCACGGCCAAAAAACTGACACGCGTCCGTCCTCCGTAAGCGCCACCGCGCGACTGATTGAGATTGTCCAAGCCGTCATGGACGATTTTTTCCACATTTTTTAACATAGTAACTAAATAAGACGCAATATAAAAATTTCATCCGTTAAAAGCCCTCAAGTTATTTCTGAACTTTAGTTTAGTAAAAGATTTAGAATCTAAAATCGCTTATTTTAAAAATAAAACCATATATAGAAAACGAATAGAGGTAATTTTGGGAATTTATTCTATCGAGTCAACTTCATCAAATCGTGTTTCCATCCGTTAATATCCCTAGAAAATATCCTCAACTATGCCCAATAAAAATCTTAGCCTTTAATTTTACTGTTTAGTACCTCAAAAATGAAAAATGAAAACCTCATTTTCGCCATTTTCTCTGCTACCCGGCCTTAAATTACAAACAAGCGTACTACGTTGCATATACTATAATTAACTTCTCGTAATTAATATAGGGAGAACTCTATCGAGGTCGCCAGTAAACGGGTGCTTTTAATTACGCGTACTTAATAAACTAAATGGAAACACACCCATTACTCGTATATGAGTCAGCCGTGTGTACAGGGTGATTTGTTTTCATTACACTTTAAAGGCTTCGGCAGACGAAACGCTTGTATTTAAATTTGCGAGGGCCCGCATTCAAACAGCGCTGCTACTGCCCCGCGTTTGGTCTGTCGAAGTCTTAAGCTTCAACCACACAAACATCATAGGCCAATGACAGGTCGTGCGACACTTGACAGTCCACACGACCTGTCATTGGTCTATGATCACGCCGTGTTCGCGCTTGCGATGGCGATCTGCACGCGTTGGTGTGGTTGGTTGAGGCTTTGGCCAGAACAAAATGTTGATCTATCTTTAAAAAGAAATTTCAAAAGGCCTTGTATTTATTTATAGTCGTTAACTGGCGAGAGGTGGCGCTGAAACCGGAGTAGAGGCTCTTAATTTTCATTCACTTTGTAAGCTAGTTGTAATTTTCTCCAATTAAGATTTTTCACTGAACTCCAATATTTTTAAAAGCAGCTAGAGAATCCCTAGAACACGTATTTAACTAAGTTTCATACTTTTAGCGGGAAAAACAGAATAAAATAATTTAAAAAGATGATTCTGCGAAATATTGGACACAGACAAAAGAATATTGGAAAAACAAATTGATGTTGAAACTATTGGTTAGGAGATTAGAAAATATTGAACATTGCTATTTTATTTTTCCATCAATTTTGTTATATCTTCTGGCGAAATTAAATAACGTAATTTATAAAAATGTATTTAAGGTTAGAACTTGTTTGACACAAACAAAAGGCATTAAAGGTCTTAAAAAAGTTCGAACCTCAAAAAGGTTCTTTTAAAGTTCGAATTTAAAAATGACTTCGTAAAGTGGCACACCCTGTAGCTAACATTAAGGCCCTAGAGCGGCGGTAATGCAGCCATCCATTACGCGGACACTTGCCTCTCTGCGATAACATTTTGAACGCTTTCCATTTTGCTAACACCCTGTAGGTACTTAACCTTGGATTTTTAGTGGCTTTTGCCGAAAGTTGCTGTTACGGAACATGCTTTTACGTTTTAGCAATGGTTTTGTGAGTGACCGACATAGCTCGCAGAATTGCTAAAATCAAGTGGCAGTGGGCGGGGCACATAGCTCGTAGAGACGATGGCCGTTGGAGCAGAAAAGTTCTCGAGTGGCGACCACGGGCTGGAAGACGTAGCGTGAGCAGGCCTCCTACTAGGTGGACTGACGATCTGGTGAAGGTCGCAGGAAGAGCCTGGATGCTTGCAGCGCAGGACCGTTCATTGTGGAAAACCTTGGATGAGGCCTTTGTCCAGCAGTGGACGTCATTCGGCTGAAACGAAAGAACGAACGAATGGTTTTAGCCCAGTTATTTTGAGCGGCCCAAAGAGGGTAGCGGGAGGGCGCTAGATGCAGGCCGCTACCAACCGGTCAAAATGGAAATCATTGGGAGATTGGACATTCACTGTTGAACATAGGCCATGTTCAGCAGAAGGCTGAAATGAGTATGATGATTTCGGAAAATAGTATGGAATTAGTGACTAAACACTGAAAATAGGTACTACAATTTGACTTTCCAGGGCATATCCCTTGAATGATTTTTGCCTTTTGTGGCTTTTGTCGGTACCCAAATCTATGATTTACATATCAACGATGCAAAACAAATAAACTAACATCTTTGGACATTTTACACTGCGCTTACTAGTCCCAAACTAAAGCATAATCTAAAAACAAAGCCTATTATTGATTTCTAGCAAGAGTAGACTAGGTATATGTATATTCGTATAGCAACTTGCATCTACATACCTAACTATAATTCGGTAGTTGACACAAATTAATTAGGTAGGACTATTATTACAGTTCCGCCTGTGGTTCCGCTTGGCTTGTTGGCGTCACTGGCAAATAAAGTCATCAACGTATTTTACGAGCTACCAAAACGCGATTTCCCTATAAACTGTATTGCTATAAGGTCCTTTGACATTTTGTCCGCCAAACCCATTAATCTAACCTAAGCGATATCGATTTCAAAGCTTCTAAAAATCTCATTTTACACGTAATTGAAAATTGGGTTCTCTGAAATTGGGGTTTGGCATTTAAAACGTGTTTTTATTGAAATGATTGATTAATTGTGTTAATAATTGAATTTTTCTCCAAGATACCTACTATACAGTGTGAGTCACGTTAAAGTGTACATATGAAAACAGATGAAACTAGACCTATTTTTATCGACAAAAAAGAGGTCAAAAATTTTTTGAGTTTTTTTTTTTATTTTTTATAGATTTTTTTTTCTTCTAATTACTTATTGTAAAGAAAACGTAATAACTTTTAAAGTAAGCGGTATATCCTGATAAAATAAAAACAGTAATAATGCTAAATAACAGGCAATACTAAAAAATACATAAAATACACAAAAAAGGCCAACAAATAATAAAAAATGATACTTTTTGAAAAAAATCTGCTCTTAAATTCGTGTTTTTTTGGTTATTTGATAAATTTCTCCAAAAAATGCCCCTATAACCGGTGGTTTTTATTACTTTTTATTATTCTCTATCGTATTACCTTTGTAAAACCAAAAATCTCATATCTCTATCCCTCTCACAACGTTTGCAATGATCGTTTGAACTAAGCCTCTCCGGGCGCGCCATTCAACGCTTCGTTAGCAACGAAACTGAAAATGGCTCTAGATTTGTAATTTTGATAAAGACAAGTTAGATTTCAAATAAAAACAAAAGATTTCGAAGTAAAATAAGCATTTTAGTTAAAATTAAAATTGTCTCTACCTGTATCGGAGAATAATGTTGTGGCAGGCCTTTGTTCAAACGATCATAGCAAATGTTGTGATAGGGATAGAGACATGCGATTTTAGGTTTTACAAAGATAATACGATAGAGAATAATACAAAGTAATAAAAACCACCTGTTATAGGGGCATTTTTTGGAGAAATTTATGAAATAACCAAAAAACACGTTTTTAAAAGCAGATTTTTTTCAAAAAGTATCATTTTTTATTATTTGTTGGCTTTTTTGTGTAGTTTATGTATTTTTTTAGTATCGCTTGTTATTTAGCATTATTACTGTTTTTATTTTATCAGGATATACCGCTTAGTTTAAAAGTTATTAAGTTTTCTTTACAACAAGTAATTGGAAGAAAAAAAATTCTATAAAAAATTAAAAAAAAAACTCAAAATTTTTTTTACCTCTTTTTTGTCGATAAAAATAGGTCTAGTTTCATCTATTTTCATATGTACACTTTAACGTGACTCTCACTGTATTTTCTCGCAGGTAGACCAGTTTCAAAGTTTTACTGGTTCCGATGGAATCTCCATTTATTATCACACCAACGTAGATCCCCGTCACGTCTCCCGTGGACCCATTTTGCTCTACTACTTCAGAATTTATATTCTTATATTTAAAGATAACATAAAAGACTAGAAATTACTCCAGTAGGATAACTTTTATCGACCTCAAAATGTATGAGGAAAATCGATAAAATGGCGTGATAACCGCTTATCACGGCGCGCATCTTAGGCCTACAGATATAGTTTAGGGACAGCAAAAGCGTGGTCAAAATTCCAATACCTGTTTTCGACGGACCCTTCAAGGGTGTACATTTGGTATTCAGATTCAAATGGTTCATATTAAAGTTTAGTAATGTAAAACGAATGAATCACATATTGTGCGAGCTGTCAGCGATACGAGGGTTGCCTCAAAGTCACACCCGTAGTCAAGCCACAAGAGAGTTAAGTTTGCAGTAATCTTTCTATATACGTTTGAGAAATCGGGTACTGTAGGTACTGAATAATGTGCCAAGTTAGTCTCAGTCTTATCTCTTTAAGTTAAAATGTGAGGGTGTACAAGTTAAAAAGGGTGATCAAAGTTAAAGTCCATATTTAAGTATTTCTTCATTATGTTATTTTGTACAGTTTTCCGATTCACTATAACCCGGTATACAGTGCTACGGCAGCTACGAGGTCCAACCTGAACGATACGGAGCTCTAGTAAGGTTGATTGTCTTCTGCACTCCTTGCTATTGCTATCTGTCCCATTAAGATGTTAAGGACTAAGGTCAACACACACAAAAAACCTCCCCATAATAAATAAACTTAATTTTTTCCTTGCATGAACAAAAAACGTAGATTGAAACAAGATTCACGCTTTGAGATCGTAGAAAGCTGAAAAGTTTCTCAGTGTGTGCTCAGAACGCACACTTGAGAGCTTACTGTCTATACCTGCCTAGTAAAGCTAACTCACACACAAGATCACAGGTGTTGGCACGCGTCAGGCTGTCGGCTGTCGGACTGTCACATAGTTAATAGTGAAAGCTTTGCCTGTGTATCCTTTTGTTTATCGAAGTGATGTGATGATTATTAAATAAAAGTCCATTCATTTCTTCCTGATCTATTTCTTTCTAACCATTTTTATTAGTTTTTGGTACCAAATAGATCATCTGCCTGAATTTAGTTATACTTTTATAGTAAAATGTTCATTTCTGAAGCTCTAAGGTAGGCTCGTAAGTTCTAATAAATAAAATTATAATGTTAAGGCTAGTATAATATGCTGAAAACATATTTACTCTATTTCATAGAGGTAGGTATATCAAAATCATCAGTTGAAAAATAATTACTTATTAGCAGACCGTGGCTTTCATATTTATAGGTACTAGTTGTCGTTACAAAGTATTTCTGTACTATTAGTCATGAAAAAAATTGAAATAATAGATTGACTCAGACTCAGTTACCTAATGATACTTTCGCTTACTGGGTGATATTTCTATAGTGTGGCTAATAGCATGCTTTCGTGCATTTATGTTCGATAAATTGTTCATTAGCACCATTACTCTGTCGACCTTGGCACCCCCCGGTAATTGCAGTGGACTGCAACCACTTTGTAAATGCGAGGTTTCCGTGCCATGTGGCTCGTAAACAACTCAACGCACTTGGTTGTTATGAAACATGAAGGTATTATGAATCTTTCACGATATTGCACATCTACCCGTTGAAATAGTCACAAGTGCAAAATATTGCAAACTTTGATATACTTTTTTATCAAATTATGAATGTAACGCAAGAATAATTTATAGTAAGAAAAAATAATTTATAAGGCTCAAATGAAAATTCATTTGATATTATCTTTGTAATGTTTCTTCCTTAGTTCTTGGTCTATAAGTTATAACAGAGCTATAAGAACTGGTTTAGTCTTTGAAAAATATTCAATTAATAATATTTGTGTCAAAGAAACGTCTACAGAATAAAATATCTGGAGGACTATCGTAGGCATCTTCGTTTGAATGAATATTAAAATTCATGAGATTTATTGATTCCCCAGCAATTATTCCGAGTGGTCCGAACCTCAGATATAAAGTAAGTATTGCTGATACACCTTCCGATACAATTTAAATGCAAAAGCGGGCTCGGCTGAAACGTGGCTGAAACGCGCGCGCGTCACGACACCTCGCGGTCACCGGAACATTTTTGGGACATTTGAAAATGTAGTAGGTACCTACGTTTTATGAATATTTAAATATTTTTGAAGGCATGCCTTATATCAGCCACACTACTTCTTAATAAGATTAAATCACCACATTTGCCTTACTAACTAATTTACTTTGTATAATTTATAATTTTGACCTACATAGTATAATTATGCCAGCTTAATATTTAACTAATGGACAGAATGAACCTGTACAACGACCTCGATGGACCTTAGACCTCAGAAATAGCATTAGCTCGCACTATCTAGATGAAAAAAACGAGAGATAAAGTTTTATGGTGTTTCTTGGGGCTTACCTAGTACCTAAGTCTAGTAGTGAAAAAGAGTGCCTTAGGGTTTCATTAATGAAAAAGACAAAATTAGTCCAATAACCCAAAAAACTTAAAGCTCCCAGCGTTTCCGGCTTGAAAGGTTAAGCTAAGGCGCTGCCCACGGCAGAGCAGTTCCGGTCCTTGATAACTTTCGTGATGCGGGTGGAAAGTCCCGCAAAAACTTTGGTTTGTATGCCCCAGGGTCCAAAGGGTACTTCCGGAAAATGGATTGTTGAATACTTGGAAATTATGCGGATATGTATAAACTAGCTCTGCCCGCGACTTCGTACGCGTGAAAATAGTTTGAATAATATTTCCCGTTTTTGCAACATTTTTCTTTACTGCTCTGTCCCTATTGGCTATAGGGTGATGTTATACAAATAATATGCTAAAGCCTTTCTCGATAAATGGGCTGTCCAATACAAACAATATATTATCCAATAGGACCAGTAGTTCCTGAGATTAGATTAAGTAAACAAACAAATAAACTCTTCAGCTTTATAATATTAGTTTTGATAAAATCAGTAGGTAGTCAGGTTTTTATATCTCTCAGTAAAATTATTTACGGTACCTAAATTTGTTTTGATTGACACATTGAATAAATAAAATTCAAAGAAGATTGTCTTTTGAGATGTAGGTAGGTACCTACTTCATTTTCATGATCTGGCATACAAGTTTAATATCACATAGGTTTGTCACTAAAATCAATATGCCTGTCTGCTCCCAAACCGAACTACAGCCCAAAGCTACAACGTCTATCATTATTACAATGTTTTATTAGACAACCTATGTAGATCTTATACAGTAGAAAAGAAAATATGACACCACCAAGCTTCTAATATTTAATTGCAAAATAAGGCCTAACGAGATGGAAAAAGCCTTCAGACAAACTAGTTTCTGCCGGTGGTTTTGCATGGATTTACACATAATAATATACATACCTACTGTAGTTGAATACTTGTGGGGTAGAGTTTTTGAAATATGTGACAAACGGTGGATTCTGGCTACACAGGAGTTGCAGCGGTGGGAACTAGAGGTGGGAATAGTCCCGTAAACAGTGGATGACAATGTGTTCAGTGGTTTTAGAACCACTTTTCAACAAACTTAGAAAATCAACTACCTCTCTCTCTTATTATCATTATACCGTCCACACATCGAAATACACGTTCTAATAACCAAATTAACAAAACTGTAAACAAAACATCCTCATTGGTTATTCACCCAAAACTGCAGCACGGGAAAAGTAGTTTTAATCAGAGGAACTGGTGCGGGAGTAACAGGGAGATTACAGGGCAGTAGGTGAATAATTTAAGGCATGACGATTTACATTAAATGCCTGGAGGTTGTACAGTACCTATGTACAGTCATTTATTAGGGTTACCTATCTAACGAGTGCCAACGCAGGACTCTATACCTCCACTATATTCTGTTTTTCTGTCGGCAGGCTGTGTAAATCATGAATATAATAGGTAGAGGGTTAAGTGTAGTTTATGATATATTTAGTTCTGATTTATTTTGCCCTGTATGTTTTTAGAAAATTAATTTCATACAAGGATTTCTCAAATATTGAGTTTCTAAAGTCACCCTCATCTTAAATACGGCCCTGTCGCAATTCGGGCTAGTTGAAAAAGTTCGTAGTTTTGAACAAGTGGAAACAAAGAGAACACTCACTAAATACACATTTGCGCTGTGTAGGTATACTATATTTTTGTGGCAATTAAACTATTATTTACTAACTACTATTTATTAGAAAAAAGTTAATTTATTTCAACTTAAAAGTGTAGTTGGTATTATGTAAACGTCCCTTAATACTCGTAGTACTCATGATATTGGAGCCTTTGCCAATGCATTATTAAAATAAGTTATTGGTGCGAAAAATTTTGTTAAGCTCGTTATATCTTCAGAAAAGGTCCGGATATTTATCTATACCCACCCAGATTCTATTGGCCTAAGATGAAATAGGAATGTAGCCTACAAAGAGCATAAGGACTTTCCGGCGAAGATCTTTCTTTACGGGCAACTTAATCGAGTCTTGGCCTTTTCCTGCCTTTGCCTAGAATTCCTCGAGCACAATAACACAAGAGGTTTCAAAGGCAACATCAATGCATCGATAATTATCGAGACTTATCTAATACATCATCAACCAATGCGGAATTTTTTAAAAAGAACGAAATGACTCTCGTAGACAATCAGCGATGTACACCGCTCATAGACTTCGACATCGCAATACATTTGAGATGAAACGTGTATTGGTGAAGGAGCAAATTCAATTCATCCTGTATCTGTGTTCCGTCCAACCAGATGAAAGTAAGAGCGGGACAGTGCTACAAATCCTTCAAATGTTCCAATATTCGCACACGCCAATATCACTTCTACCTCAGCGCTTTTAGGGCGGATCTCGCGTGAGAATTTGCGCAGTTGCGCCGTTTACGTTATCGAGTTTTGTGTATATCCTTTTCACCCTGTTTCCACAGAGGGTAAGCAATCAGTCGCGATAAAGCCGTCCGGAGCGTCGCTCGCTTCACACCGACTAAAATTACAAATAGATAACTAACAAACGCTTGATATTATTATATTTTGTAAATCATTTACCAGCTGGTGGGACTGTAGCAATATTTTTACTATTAGCTGATATTTTTGTACTTGTAAATAGATACGTGTTATCGGTGTTCGCTTATAGTGTTGTGCTAAGTTTGGTGTAAGTTTCCAAGATGAAGACGTCGTCGTTTTCGCTACGTGTGATGCGCAGGGTGAGTGGTAGCCTAGTGTTTGTAGCACTCGTAACAGTCGTAGCAGTGGGGGCTGCCGTAGTCGCAGGGTGTCGTAGCGGTGTCGTGCTACGGTCGGCTGACATTTGGCGTAACAGGTTGTCCCGCCCCGCAGGTGGCTCTACAGGTTGGGCGCGGGTGATCTCGTATTGATGCCGTCTTTCGACCACACCCTGGGGTTTATTTTAATTTACTACTAGTATTTTTGGTAAATGACCTACATAATTTATCGAAGTAGGTGACTATACTGTTTACTATGTGTAGCGTCAGCTGTTTTCGACTGACAATAGGTAGGGTTCCGTATAAGTTACGATAAAATGAATCTCCTTCACAGAAAACTCACAATGAGATGTCTAAAATTGAATAGTTCTTAATTTATAGAATTAATATTTTGTTTAAATAGAGTACAAAATTTACTTTTTTTTAACTATAAAATACAATATAATATAAACAAAAAGCTAAAAAAGAAATGGAAAAAATAAAACCGACTCCAAAAAACCTACACTAAAAAGTAGAAAAATAATTACTAATTTCCTACTTATTTATTAGGACGAATTAATATTTATGTAGGTATACAATGATTGATACTTCTGGAGTCGGTGCCAAGATTATGAAACATGTAAAGTTTGCCTGCACCGACTCCAAAAGTATCAATCATGGTATACCTACATAATATTAATTCGTCCTAATAAATAAGTAGGAAATTAGTAATTATTTTTCTACTTTTTAGTGTAGGTTTTTTGGAGTCGGTTTTATTTTTTTTTATAAAATTTTACTTATTTCTTGCTTTTTAGTTAACTAATTATCACCTTGATGTTACCACTGAAGGTAGGCAGTACATTGACACCATATTCTTCATGTCTAGTGTAAATAATATTCCCTACAAAATACAGGTTACCATATAGGAAACCTAAAAAGACCTTAAACCGTCAGCCCACCTTAAAAACATGAAAGAATACAACTGTTGGTCTATTTGTATTTATAATATTTAAAGAATTATCCTCCAACTCCAAAGCATTAAGGAGTTGTACCTACCATGACCAATTCATCATGATGAGATGATGAATATCTGATGTAAACACTTGAATAACTTTAGAAACTACTTATCTATAAAATTAAAAGAATTATCCTCCAACTTCTAAGCATTAAGGAGTTTTACCTTCTATCATCAGCTCATCAATGTGAGATGATGATTTCCAGGAGCAAATACTTGAATAACTTAAGAAAAAGTTTGAAAAACGATATACGTGCCTATAAAATTTGAGGGTTGCCCTCGATTTCCCTAGGATCCCATCATCAGATCCTGACTTGGTGACAATGGGACCACCTCAGAAGTGTACCCTATCGAACAAAAGAAGAATTTTGAAAATCGGTCCACAATTGACGGAGTAATCGGTGAACATACATAGAAAAAAAAAATACATACAGTCGAACATATAACCTCCTCCTTTTTTGAAGTCGGTTAAAAAGGCCGTGTTGCGTGGTAAACCACTCTAAAAATAAATTTCGCCTCCCTATCTACTCGTACCTATTTGCAAAATATGCATGCGATTTGCACATTAGATAAAGTTAGCTTAAATTATGTACAAAATTATCAAAATATTTTACATTTACCAGATTTTCCAAGGTAAACTTTGTAGCTAACCTAATACTAAAAATAGCAATAATAAAATACACCATTTATTACTTGATTGTGCCGGCCATCGTGGATATCATTGTGGGAGGCCTATGTTCAGCAGTGGACGTCCTATGGCTGAAATGATGATGATGATGATGATGATAACTTGATTATGTAACATGTGCCTAAATAGTTTTTACTATGTTACACGTTACGCTGAAAAAATGGATAGATGAAAATTAATTTTCCACCAGTTTTTTCACAGCTTCGTCCTTTTTTTGTCGAAGGCATTAAAATATCATTTAGTAGCGGTGTTGGCACGTACCAACTATGGCTACCGCTATGGCCTACAATCGGAATGTCTAATGAGAAGTTAATCGTTCAATTTGCTTTGTAAACTAATTCCAACCTTGTATGGTTAATTTTGTTCATACTAAATACGAAACTCGTATCCATGTGTGAATAATTTATTGAGGACCTTAAAAAACTTAATTTATTTCACTTTTTCATAGCGTGTTGGTCCACTAATAGTCTAGAAGCAGAGATAGAGTTAGAGAGTTATACCACATAATAAAATAATACTGAGTAGTGTAAAAGTGCTTTCTGAAAGCCCAACTGGCTTGGCTGAAAACATACTGATGACTTTCTAGCGGAATAACTTAATGTCAATTAGATTTTTATCAATATCGGTGTTGATGAATTCAAATGGTTGATAACTAATATAAAATAGACTATAATATTTTCACAAATGAAAAGTTATAAAGCTCACGTTACCATCACATTATAAAATATCATTATATGTATAGCAGCATAAGTCAACGGCATATACATCAGTGTTTCACAAATACGCTATTTGTGTACGATCGTGGAAGGTTCCGGTGCCAGCGCGTACCGTACTCGGAGCGAGCACATTACGTTTGTGACTTGTGTTCAATTACGTTGTTATTTACTTTCTTCCGCCTTCAACTGTTATTTACAATGTTACGGTTTATGTTTTTGATAGATGCAAACATTTTTGCGTCTAATATCTTGTAGCTCGTATATTTCGTTTGTTGTGTGGATTGTAATCATCGAGTTAGTACAATGAAAGACGAAACGTGCTGCTGAATTTATGATTTTACTAGCTTTTGCCCGCGGTTTCACCCGCGTTAAATTTAGTTTGTCACAGATCATAATTAATTATAGCCTATATGTTATTCTGGGTTATAAACAATAATACTGTAAAGTTTCATCATAATAGTAGTTTTTGCGTGAAAGAGTAACAAACGCCAGACATCCAGACATCCAAACATCCAGACATCCAAACTTTCGCATATATAAAATAGTAGGATTGTTTTACAAAGAATTTCGTTGTGCGAAAAAGGTCTTGGTACACTAGGCATTAAATAGAATAATCAAGTTAAAATTATTTATGTAAGTCCTTTTTAAGATCCTTAAATATTTATGTCATAATATAGCTTGTCCCAGTAGTAGGCCTTCGAGACTACGTCTAATAGAAATATTTTTTATTTGTTGAAATACGAGTACCTACGATTTCGTGCTTCGAAAGTACGTTAAGCCGTCGCTCGCGATAGAGCTACTATTTTTGGAGTTAATTGAGATAAAGAAAGATTAGAGCTTTTTTATTTAAGAGCCATTTTACATTTTCGTGCGAATTTCTAAGATTTTGGAAGCATGAATTACTATCTTAAGCAACACCCAGAGATTATTTAATAACTGCGAAAGATAGGTCAATCCTTGTTGTTGACCATTAATGAAACGGATTTACTAAAACTATTTTGCTTAATTCACAGTGCCCCATCTCCCACAACCATTTTACGAAAAAATTGCCGCAGACTCATTTTCAAAGTCCTGTATCTATTATTTATGCTCATATAATAAGCTTAAAAATATATAGTAATCATCGGACATATATTCTTGTAGTCCATTAATGAAATAGATTCTTGAATTTCATTACCATTATTGAGTAAAATCTAAAAATAATTTGGCAAATTTGAAGATTAACGTCACATTTTGATCGTGGTTTTTGGTTTAAAAACACAGCAATAACTGCAATAAAAGTATCCCAAAATAAAGAATATTCATTGTAGAATTGATTTCCACAGTTATTGTTTAAATATTAGTAACCACTTTGTCAAAATATTGATGTGAATATCAGTATAAATTACAATGCGCAAGCCGACATCGATTAGTATGGCGCGAGCGCCCGTCAAGGCAGGACCTGTGTCATTTTTCCCGCCGTGACGTTTACGTGCGTTCGTGTCGTAAAGCGGTGATTTGTACGGCGACCAAATACATTTGATACTATGCCGAGAGGCTGTTTCGAGTCGGCCGGCCGAGCAGAAATTGAAATGATGAATTTTAATTTCTTTGACGGATCTGGGTGTAACTATGTATAATATGTAGGTACCATGTATTTAATTTAATAAATAAATTATAAAAAAGTATATCCATTATCTTCTTCTTTTCGTGTCGACAACAAACCTATCCATTATGATAGCACCCTTAACACAAGCATATTGGTTGCCTACTTTTGGACTAGATGGCGCTGTGAAATTGTCCAAAGATTTGTTTATTTATTTATCCGCTTTGAGTTTTGTTTCGTGAAGAAGAAAAAGAAGCGTTTTGTTTTGTTGTTAAATCTATACTAATAAAAGAGGAAAGATTTAATTGTTTGTTTGTTTGTTTGGAGGCAATAGGCTCCGAAAAAAAATTCTTTCACGATTTAGAATCCTAATTTTTTTCTATGTAGGCTATAAAATATTTTCAAAAACTTTAGTCCAAAATCTTTGATAAAATTCGACGTTTAATAAATAAATTAGATAACATGTTAATACTTTTTTTTTCAGTACGATTTTAGTACTTGTTTTTCAGAAATTCTACGATTTAACTAAACTTCTAAAGTGTTTATATTTTATGCATAATTTATTAACTTCTAAAATATACATATTTTATATCCTATTGATAGATGACGTGCTTCGTATTTTATTAAAATTATTACCTGACTAGGTTAAAAAGGTGTGGAATGTTATTTTGGAGATAACTTGGTTCCATAGAAATATAGAGAGATGCTAAGTAATGCGCTGAGTTCGAAACTCAGTGTCGTATTAGAAATTCACACACACAAAGAAATCAAATTATGTGCTCATTATCCATTGCGGTATCAGTATTCAACGTTCGAATAATCTTTAGTACTATGCAAGCAATATAAACTGTTTACATAATGAGGTCACTACTGTCATCATTGCTTTCACAAGCAATATGTTCCAATTTGTCCCTTGTCACATTTCCCTTTAGTTTCTGTGATCTGTGCTTGTTTCTAAGTTGATATCAATGAAATATTCCTTAGTACTTTTGATTTAAATTATTTTTTTTTTATTTTGACACGTGTTTGAAAAATCAAGGTCAGATTACAATAAAATAACAAGTGAAAACGTAACATTGCATTGCAACTCGCAATTTCGCAATATTGATGAGGAGATTCCATTGGAAAGTCTGTATTCATTCCTAGGATTCCCCTAACACCATCAAATTCAAGAGAATTCAAGAGAGTGCAGTTTCCCATCTCATGCTTAGGGACCACGGTTTAAAATAGTGTGGTTGCATAGAGCCTGCAACGGGCAACCGCGTGCGCAGCTGCTCATACTAATTTTCGATACAAAAGCAAGTGTTGGCGCCCTCACGAGTTTTAGCGGAGTTCCATATGGTAGCGGGAGTATACTTAATGGAAATCTATGCTTCTCCGACGACCAGTTGTATGTGGAATACTCCAGAGTATGCGCACACAATAGCCTGGTGATTTTAGCACCTGAAGGAAAAACAAAAAAACATTGTTTACAAAGAAATCTGCGGCAGGTGTAGTGTTTTAATTTTGTTTTAGAAAGATCTCATAATTTTGTAAGTATTCAAATATTTAAACATAATGATGTGTAGATTTTATATCAAAAAATATAATCATTTAACAAAATTAATTTTCTTAGAATATTTTAATTCTATTAGAACCATTTTCCACTTCATCGCAGAAGAAGTCGCGGGCAAAAAGCTAGTATGAAATAATAATATGTAGTATTGCCCGCGGCTTCACCCGCTTGAAATTTAGTTTGTCACAGATCGTCATAAATTATAGCCTATACATTGTTATTCTGGTCGACGCCAGGGATGGATGAGCGTCGCTGTCGCTGGCGACAGGGTCTTCTGGTTCAGGGTTCATGGCGTTGGTCTCAGGCAAAATGAAATCCACTCGTAGAAATTAATAAACTCAGTGTATTAACGAAAATAATTACACACAGCACTAGAGTCGTATCGGAACTGAGTGAACCAAAGGTCTTGCGATAGGAACGTCCGACCCGAGTGATAGTTGAACACAGACTGCCTAGTACTGCTGTACTGTACTGTAAAGTTTCATCAAAATCTGTTCAGTAGTTTTTGCGTGAAAGTGTAACAAACATCCAGACATCCACACAAACTTTCGTATTTATAATATTAGTAAGACTAGTAAAAAGTAAGATAGTAAGATGAATTATTTTAGTTATTTGTTTACTTATAATAATATTTATTTATTTATTTCTTAGCTCTGTCTGATAATGGATCTGGAGGAGATGCAATGGCCACCTCCGTAACAAAACAATAGAACCATATGGAGTTTGGGCTTGTGTGATTCGCCTTGACGAATATTTCGTATCCAGGGTCCGACGATGATGGAGCTGTAAGGGGGCAGATTTTTTTTTTCACTATGTGACTGTCTTTATTTTGTACTTAATATATTTTACACATTATACCTATTCGTGTTTCATTATTCGTATCCAAGGTCCGATGATGGAGCTGTAAGGGGGCAGATTTATTTTTCACTATGTGACTGTCTTTATTTTGTACTTAATATATATTTTACATATTATACCTATTCGTGTTTCATTATGAATCGAAATATAAAAGACTTAATAAACTCTATTAAAAATTTAAATTAATTAATCAAGTTTGAATACCTCATTCTACCTTAAAATTAATAACTTAAATCAAGTCTTAATACGGTCACGGCTCAAGATTTTTTTGTCCATTTCAGCGTTCTTTTTACTCTTTTGACGTTGCGTTGACAGCTTTTACCTAAATTCGCGCGGAATATTTTTGTGAAATGGCTCTGACAAAGCTTACTCCATTCATATTTAATATTAACCTATTGTCGGCCGTTTGGTGTAGTGGTTCGAAACGGACTACTATTCCGGAGGTAGCGGGTTCGATTCCCGCACAGTACAAACATTTGTGTGCATGAACATATTTGTTTGTATTGGACTGGGTGTTTTCTATGTATAATAAGTATGTATTTACAAAAAAAAAGTATTAAAGTATGTTTATATCCGTTGTCTAGTACCCATAGTACAAGCTCTGCTTAGTTTGGGACTAGAAGCGCAGTGTAAAATGTCTAAGGATATTTATTTATTTATTTTATTATTATTTATTACCTACATAAGTGTGTCGTCGACACAAACATTGTAAGGCTGGGTTGCACCATCTTACTTTAACTTTACCAACGTCAAAAATCTGTCAAATTCCATACAAAAACTACCGGTTATCGTCAAAGTTACGGTCAAAATTTGGTGGTGCAACTCAGCGTTAGTATTTCACAGCATTCCTAGTGAAATTGAGTGAGTTTAGCTGCTATTCCAGGTACTAGAACAAACTTGAGCTGTTTCTCCTTCACGAGCGCACGGTACATTCCATTAAAGCAGTATGTGGCAGCGCTACGATGCATAAACACAGTGTTTCGAAACTACGCTGAAGTTTGGCGATAAGGTGTAGCGCAGTAAACAGTAGTGGAGCGTTTAAAATGTACGTTTCATGACGCCATTCAAGTATGAATCTGTTTGAACACTCAGAAGGATTTGATGAGTGCTACTGACAACGCCACTCTTGTGGCGGAGTTTTGGGCTGACACTGTGTAGGTTTGTTGTCGACACGAAAAGAACACTATTATAGCTGATATCTATGTAGATGTAATAAGTCCTATGTCAAAGTCAAAGTCAAAGTCAAAATTTCTTTATTTGTTTAGACTAATAAATAGTTCTTACAAATCGTCATAAAATATGCTCTTAAGGAGCCTCTACATGTCTCATAATCTTTTTACCCTACCAGCGCTTCGAGACCAACATTTGGCAAGTGCTGAGAAGAAGCGCCGCAACAAACTCAGTCACCACTGTCTGCCGGTTAATATAAATAAATAGAAATAGTAGTAGTAGGTACATTCGATTCAGGAGCAGTTCACTGAATTTACCATGCATTCTTGTATGGTGTATGTTCCTTATAGAAACAAAAACTACTCGATGGATTTTAACGAAACTTGGTACAATTATTCTTCATACACCTGGGCAGGTTATAGTTTACTTAGGAATTCCCACGGGAACAGTAATTAGCGGGAAAATCCTTTTGTATGAAAAATCTAAACGCTTAACGGAAGTTAGACGCTTGAAATTTGGCATGTAGGTACCTTAGTAAACTTAAAGCTTATTTACAACAAGTAATTACCGAAATTCCCACGGGAATTAGCGGGAAAATCCTTTTGGATGAAAAACCTAAACTGCTTAAGTTGACCTGAAGTGATGCAGTGACCGCGCGCTTTCCGCCCTCTATCTCGAAAACGGTTCACCGTATAAAAAAAGTTTTTAAACAAAATTTGTAGAGAATTTAGTATTCTACAATATTGATAATAAATACAAATAGCAAAAAACCCATTGGAAATGAGATATTTCCAAAAAAAGCGCAAAAAACCGATTTTTGTGACCTTTGACCTTAAAATTTAATAGTTGCTTACACCCTACCATATGTAGGTTTTGAGACAACTTTTAGGGTGTCAATATACAAGTATTTACAGACTTACAGCTGGGTATCTCTAATTCCGAGATTCTTACCTAATTTAAGCTTAAATGACTGGACTATAGGTATACAAGATTGCGTGGTATATTAAACAAGGTAGTGACGTGCTAATATCTAGACTTACATATTAAGGTACTAGTAGAAATGACTCGCATACAAAATTTGAATAACTTGGATTGACCAGTCCCCGAAAGCAGCGCCTGTTCACAGACATGACGAGTGAACCAGCCATCGCTTCACTCGACCATATTAGAGGGAATGTAACGACCCGCCTCACTACGCCACCACCCCAGAGACATTTTAGTGAGAATGACAATGCCAAGTTATCTCTTTAAAAAAAACTAATAATAAAGCTAAGTAACAGTCCAGATTGAGAAGCATGACACTGTAACATTTGAGAAATTATTATTAGTTTATACAATATTACTTTTCATTTTAATTCTTTTTAGTGCGAGCATGAGAGGACCATAATCCTACTCCCAGGATGACTTATCATTAAGAAAATCTCGAGTTGTATAATAGGCTTTTTTAAGCATGTGATCTTTAACTATACCTTTAAATTTATTATACGGTAGCTCTTTATATTTATCAGGGACTTTGTTATAAAAATGGAT
This sequence comes from Ostrinia nubilalis, assembly GCF_963855985.1. NCBI lineage: Eukaryota > Metazoa > Arthropoda > Insecta > Lepidoptera > Crambidae > Ostrinia > Ostrinia nubilalis. The sequence goes on from NC_087097.1 coordinate 13,515,787, forward strand.
ACCTTGTCCCATAAAAGTGGCAAACACTTTATTAAGTCTAAAAGCGGGTATAGCCAATTTATTTTTATTTCTAGTGTTAATTTGGTGAATATCACTTTTCTTTTTGAATTCGTTAATATTTTGTTGAATAAATAGAATACAGTTTAAGATGTATTGTGAAGCGGCCGTGAGAATGCCAATTTCTTTAAACAATTCTCTAAGGGACGCTCTTGCTTTCATTTTATACAAGTATCTTATCGCACGTTTTTGCAAAATAAATATTATTTCAAAATCTGCAGCTTTGCCCCATAGCATGATTCCATATGACATTAGGCTATGAAAGTAGCTAAAGTAGACTAAGCGAGCTGTTGAAACATCGGTTAATGACCGTATCCTTTTTATTGCAAAAGCCGCTGAGCTGAGCTTTCCCGCCAGAGTTTCTATATGGGGACACTGGAGTTTTGAATCCAGGGTAATTCCCAGAAATACAGTAGAGTCTACCAGATCGATTGCATTATTATAAAGTTCGATTTGGGTACTAACTGTTTTTACGTTAGGCAAAGAGAATTTTATACATTTTGTTTTCTTTGCATTGAGTTGTAAATTATTTGTAGTGAACCAACTTAAAACTCTTGTTAGTGCATTATTTACATCGTCAAAGTTATTTTTACTTCTATCAATATTAAAAATCAAAGATGTGTCATCAGCAAATAACACGATTTCGCAAGAGTCCTTAACAAAATATGGTAGATCATTAATGTATATAAGAAACAAGAATGGACCCAGAATGGACCCCTGCGGAACTCCCATTTTCACAGGTGACCCAGAAGACAAAACACCATTTATGTCAACTTTTTGAACTCTAAAGTTTAAATAGGATTGTATTAAATCCAAAGCCGAGTCCTTCACCCCATAACAGTGCAGTTTGCGAATTAGCGTTTGATGTTCTACGCAGTCAAAAGCTTTTGAGAGATCACAGAAGACCCCTAGTGCATTTTGAGAATTCTCCCAAGCCTCGAAGTTATGTTTAAGTAGTGCAACCCCGGCATCGGTGGTGGAACGACCCTTGGTAAAACCATATTGTTCACTATGAAATAGTTTATTAGAGCCAAAGTGAATCATAAGTTGCTCCTGTATGATTTTTTCAAAAATCTTGCTTAGAGCGGGCAAGATAGAAATGGGTCTATAATTGCCAGGGTCGGTTTTGCTACCAGACTTAAATAATGGCATTAGTCTACTATGTTTCATGAGGTCGGGGAAGATGCCCTTCTCTATGCAATTATTGAATATTATCGCTAACTGTGGGGAAATTATATCAATAATGTGTTTGACTATCTTGACAGAGATGCCCCAGATATCAGTTGTACTCTTTACATTTAAAAGATTAAAAGTTTTAGTGATATCTAATGGAGTAATATGTTTAAAAGAGAAGTGCGAGTCACAGGGTGTCACGTGGGTTTTCAATATTTCTTCAGCCTCGGAGGGAGATGACTTTAAGTTGGCAGTTGTTGCTGAAGCTATATTACCAAAAAAATTGTCAAAAACTTCCGCTACATCTTTATCTGCAGATATCAAATTATCGTGAACTTTGAGAGAAAAGTCATTATCTCTTGGTTTTAGTTTACCAGTCTCTCGGTTGATAACATTCCAAGTTTCTTTTATTTTATTACTGGCGTTCCCTATCTTGTCCCGAATATAAAAAGACTTAGCCATGAAGCAAACTTTCTTAAAAAATTTTGAATACTTTTTTACATGCTCAAGAAAAGATATACTATTATTATACTTTTTCATGCCATAAAGTTCATATAACGTATTTCGACTTTTGTATATTCCCTTAGTAGCCCAGTCACTAAACTTACATTTGGTATTTGGTTTTAATGGCTTTACCGTAAAAACTTTGTCATGTTCGGTTTTAATACATTCGAAAAGGTTATTGTAAAGAGCATCTGGGTCTCCCTGCACATACGGGACTAAATGCAATTTATTTTCAAGATTATTTTTAAAACGTATGTTGCAATAAATATGTCTAGGGGATATCGAGGAGAGTTGTGACATTGTCGAGTTTTGGCAACCTATTTAGGCCTTGTCCAGGAGGGCGAATTCGCCGCGAATGTCTTCGCGCGTAGAATCATACGCGCGTTGGTGAGATACTAGCAGCCAATACATTGCGTCCACAAGACACGCACTAGTTGTCAACTCGTATCTCGCCAACGCGTGTAGGAATCGTGGCGAATTCGCCCTCCTGGACAAGGCCTAACTATCAGAGGTGGAATTGTGTAAAGCAATCGTTATCATTTGACAGTTCATAAGGTACGATTATTCTGTCAAACGCTTTGTTTAACTGACTTTATCGTACGTTATGAACTGTCAAATGATTACGATTGCTTTACACAATTCCACCTTTGCTCTCTCAAAAGCGCGTATTTGTTAGCTCGAGACGACTTGAACTAAAAAAATACGCACTATTACGAGTTTGCTAGTTAATAAGTTCCAAAAAATCGTCAATATCACAACTCTCCTCGGTCTCCCCTATCGTGCTGTCTGTACTTAAATGGGGTAGTTATTATTCCCGATACAATTAAGTATAAACCGTGGGCCCTAATGCCGTTTCGGCCCACTTTTCTGCGGCCCACTCCTACGGTAATTGGCCGCGTAACATCGTTATCCCTTGAGTCGTTCGTTAATACCTCAGAGGTGAAAGGAATAACCAATCGTTTCAGCGAGTAAAGCGAAGCGTAGCGCGAGCTTGAAGTTTTCATACAACAAGTTACGCTACATTTGGGTTATCAAACGAAAACATCAATATCTTTGAGAGTAGGGTTCGAAATCAAATAAGGGAATTCACATTTAGTTTTGAGATTAAAATCAAAAATATTACCAAAAATAGATAGGAAACGCCAAAAAATCAGTGAAATTGCTGATACGTTTTTAGTTATAATCACTACTACTAGTTTTCGGGTTTATTGAGTGGGCACTCAACCAAATACGTACGTTAGGTAATGGGTAACCAAGCAAACGTTTTATTGCTCGGGAGTCCATTTCACGGAGTGTAAACTAGCTAATGTGATCCAGATCTTATACAAGACTAGCAAACGGGATGGGAAAACTATTATATGGATGCGTGGATATGTACTTAGGTGGTACTACTTCTGAAGCGTCGCACCAGGAACTTGACCACAGTCGTAAAGTAGCATCTTTAACGGTTTTCTACAGGTTACACTTCGGAGAATGTGCTAAGGAATTACACGACCTAATTCCGCCAGCCCCCTTCCATCACCGGGGAACCAGACGCAGGTTAGCGTACCATCCCTACATTGTCGACATTCCACCAACTCACGCTAAGTGTTTCGATAACTTTTTTATAATGCGAACAGCTAGGGACTGGAATTCGCTGCCTGCTGCTCTCTTTGCCGAACACTATATCCTGGCCTCTTCAAGGCAAGAGTGAATAGGCACTTTTATAGGGCAGATATGTACCATCCTAGGCTGCATCTCACTTAACACTGCAGCACTGGTGCGATTGCGGTCAAATACCTGCTTTGTTATGCATCAAAAAAGGCATTGAAGCAATGTCTCAGTCAAACACTATAGATTTTTAACATGTTAGCATCATCCAACATTTTTTTACGTCTCCAAATCAGCCTAGAATATTCCGCTAATGGATCTGTACCAGCGGTTTTAGTGCCCTGAGGGACACACGCACGTAGGCCAGCTAATGTAATGGATCCCGCCGCCAACGGGTTAATAGATCAAAGGCACGACTCGTGTTACAGGAATGGGAATATGAAGTTAAATCCGCATTTTTTATCGGAAAGGGTTTACGGTGCTTAGTCAGTAGAGTGGAGGGTTAATGTCTTGTAGAGCAGTTTTCCCCAAAATTTTTGTGTTCAAGGTTCAAAACAAATTTTTTGGAGGTACACCACACATGAAAAATCAATTTTTAAGTAAGTACATTTATTAGTCTTACCCGAACTTGCTTAGGTACTTAATTTATAAGATAATCTTATTTTTCGAGGCACACCATGTAATTACAGGACTACATGGGAATCAGGTAATGCCGGCAGTACACTCTCGTTAAAGTCTCGTCCGAGAGCTCTCGACTCGCCCAGACTCTCCCGTCACACGAGACAGCCCCAAGTGTGAACACGGGACCCAGAGCGAGCGAGCGACAGCGAGACACCACGAGAGGTATAGCAAGAGCTCCTTCGCACTGTGCCTGTCTCGTGGTCTCTGCGAGAGTGTACTGGAATAAGGCTTGATTGGATTTGCACAGCGAGCCCAATGATCATTATTATTGATACCGTAAACCAAGAATTTCGTAAAACATTTATAAAAAAAGAACACAATTCCATCCCTGAAAGCTCAATTCTTTTAATTAACCCTAAAATAGAGTTTACTTTCATTTATGTTTATGCTTACTTTTCACGGTGTGTTAAAATTCTAAAATCATACACCCAAGCCCGACATGACACTACACATAATCTGAACGCAGCTTTATTTAATTACAATTATAATATGCGCTAACTCGGTGGGAGTGCTGATCGACTACTGAAGGCCACTGAAAGTGGCTGAATGCGTAATTTAACTACGTTTGTGACCTTCAACACTGTTAATTATAATAACTACGAGTAGGTAGTTTAGGTGTATAGATGCCGTAGGTGTTAGGGTAAGACTTATGTGTACTATTTCATTCATGAACTATTCTACGTATAGGCCAGTAGAATTAAACACAAAAATGAATTACATCGGAAATAATTCCTACTAAAGAATTTAGTGCTTTAATGGCTTCATTAGTTGCCCATAAAGACTCTCCTAGGTTTTCGACTTCGACGGAGTTGTGCTTAAGTGGTGGTCATCGCAATCTTTAAAAGACTAGTGCCCGTTTTCACCACCAATCCCTAATTTTTAACAGACCCCTATGGAATAACATAGCAAAAATTTTGTTTTCATAGGGGTCACATAAAAATGGTGTATTGATGGTGAAAACTTTACCTTTACTTACAGCAGTTACAGCATGCAAATACATAGATAACCATTCGTCCAGCAGATGGCGCTATATGCTACCTCCATCGCGGTAGTCTTATTAGTAAAATATTTTATCTGCAAACATTTAACACTACGTTTTTTTTTATAAAGATTGTTGATGAAATCTAAAATTAATTACTTTAATAACAGATACCAAATTCTTAAATTATCCCCATTAATCTCAGTAAGAGAGCGATAACGTCCCGTCCGATAGGAAAAAGTACGTAACTTTTAAAAATCCCTTTCAGCCTTAAATAAATTAGAGGCAATTTAATGATAACTTCGCGAAGTCGTTCGTGACGAGTTGTATGTAATAAGGAGTGTTATGACAGTTCGCGGTCAAGTATCGCTTATCGTAACAGGAATTCCCTGGGAAACTTTTCTGCCAACAGATAAAACCTAAATTGTTTCTGCGGGACCTGTAACAAAAAACGAAAATGGGTTGTATTATTGAGCTCTATCGCCGAGAAAATAAGGCCTAAGATATACAGAATAGATTAAAGAGCTTCGTTGGTTGCTTAGGGTAGGAATCTTACTAAGAAGTTTAATAATCAGAATTTTACGCTCGTAATCACAAACATTACTTTGAGGTCTCACAGTGCGCGTGGACGCACAGGGTAACACACGAACCAATCACAGAGCTCTATTCAACGCTGTGCGTTCGATTTGCTGCTTCACTTAAGCAATCGTTAGTCTAGTCTACGATACAATACGGGCGTTAGTTACAGTTTTGCTAGTATAAATTATATTATTCAGCTTATCCTCAAGATAAGGCAAGTTTAAATTGTATCTTCCTTTTAATTAAGACTTACCGTCTAGCGTCATAACAAAGAACGTTCCTTCAAGAACTGTGAATTAATTTAGGGATAAAATAAAGGCTATTGCTGCCTTCCTACAAAATAATACGTTTTAGAATCCAACCAGTATTATGGAAGTTGTGCCAAAGATCTTAGACTTATAACGGGCTGGATCACCTTCGGAGACCTTGAGGGTCCTTAAAATTGCTCCAGATATTTTACGAGACGAGTGTTGCATCAGGCAATAAAATACCGGTTACAAGTAGGAACTCAAACATGCAATGATTTGAAATTTGAAATCAATTATCTACTTACTACCTACCCCAAAAGCCCGCCTGTTTGTGGACATAAGAACTATTTTAACATTAGTACCAAAATTGATAATTTTAGGTATAAATCTAGTCTTTCATGATCTTGATTATTCTTTTCTTTTCTTCATCGTTAAATAGGCAGGTATGGGAGGCCTTTGTCCAGCAGTGGACAGTGGCAGTATTGGGGCCTAAAGTATACAACCGATTGCCTAAAATAGTGAAAGAAGCGGTATCACTCCATTCTTTCAAATTTCAATTAAAAAAGTGGTTGATCGAGCAGGCGTTCTATAAAGTTGACGAACTGTTTGGAATTCAATTATTATTGACACTATTTATTTTGACATTTAATTGACATTAATTCTATTTGTATTATTAATTTATTTGGACATGATGTGTATTTCTTTCTTATTAATACTGCAATTGTTTATGATTAATAAGAAAATATATTGAAAATTTGACATGTAATGAACATTATGAATAAATTTCTTATTCTTATTCTTATTCATCTTTCAGCTGAAACGAACGAACGAAATAGGTGACAAATCCTGTGAGGGCTGAGGAACTCGTTTACATTTTGTTTCGATTCAATACTAGGCTTATTTCTGAAAGCTTTCTAGAATCATTACATAATTAAAGCAACTTTTAAGTCTCAAAATCTTCAAAGTGACTTTAAAGGTATTTGACTAACGACTAAAGTAACTACGAAGCCGGCGAAATCTAAACAAAAATGTTTTCCCTCAATAACTTTCAGTACGTAGCCTTGCGGAATATTAACAAGAATTATCGATTGGTGTCATTCTAAGGCTGAGTTGCACCAACTTATGTTAACGTAACTACATTTGGCATTAAGTAAACCGCACCTCCCGCGACGCGAACTTTAAATATTTCTTCTGACACAACCATGGTGCCCCAACAATATTGGTGTTATTTGAAAGCCCAATAAACACATTTAAAAACCTTTCCAATAATGAAACGAAGTTTAGAACCAGGCTTTTAAATGGTGCCAATATTGGTGGGAAGTGGGGATGCATTCGTTTGAAAGTGCTTGTCGCGGGAGGTGCGATTTATTTGGTGCCGAGTGTAAACAATAACCGGTGCTTTTAGTATGGAATTTGACGTTTGTTAAAGTTAAAGTAGGAAGTTGGTGCAACTCAGCCTATATTTTGCTGCCGACTCGCTAACCTTAACCATGAGTTAACTGCGTACAGATTTGTACCTATAGTTATTTCTGTGAAGCTTACTTGTTAAAGTAGATTTTAACAAGCAGTTGAAGTGTGTGTGGTTCTTATGTAGGTACCTACTTACCTATTATTAAAGTTTCACCAATTAAGGGCTTCGATTTTTTTTTATTCTGAATTGAGTATTGGACTTCTTTTCATAGCTGTATAACTATTTAAAATATGATGAGAGTGCACCACGAGGATTATTTTTAAAATGTATTTCAATCCCAATTTGTATATTTTAAACGTGAATAGGAAGGACCATATAGCTCGGAAAACCGACGGCTGGAAAGAAGAATCTATGGAATGTTTTGAAATGCAATATGCAATTAACAAACTGCTCTATCAACGGAAAACTTGATTCAAACCGCATATACCTACCTAGATGTAAATATTTTTACAGGAAAATCTTTAATGAATGGACAAGAATGTTATATGTAGATCCATAAAGATAAAAGATGATGTTTACACCTACACAGCTGTCGAAAGTAATAAACACCTCTTATATTGTTTTATGTAACACGAAGTAACGAAACAAGCCAAGCTCACGTTACTGCTGTCATTCTTAATATCGCGCCAAGTTCCGAACAAATAACGGTAAGTTCGTTTCGTTCAACGTTATTAGCCAAGTCGGGATAACGACGTTAACCAGCCAATTACCGTACGCGCAGACCGCAAAAAACTCAAACTTTCCTTGACTTGGTATGTAACAAGTATGTAGTATGGTTCCGGATGTTCAAGAAAAACAAGCTTCGTTTCAGTCAAATGACGTCCACTGCTGGACAAAGGCCTCCCCCAAGGATTTCCATAGCGACCGTTCCTGTGCTGCCTGCATCCAGGTTTTTCCCGCGACCTTCACCAGATCGTCGGTCGACCTAATGGGAGGCCTGCCCACGCTACGTTTTCCTGCCCGTAGTAGCCACTCGAGAGCTATGCCGCCCACTGCCACTTGATTTTAACAATTCTGCGAGAGAAATTCGAACATCGTTAGCGATTTTGACCCACCCACGCCACGCTTTTATAAGCCTTCAATAATGTTGGAAAATGAAGTGAATAATACTGAAAATAAAGGGAATAATAAATACCATTTGATATTCCACATGCATAGAGACTGAAATGTGATCATGACGCAAGCCTTGCGGCATACATGCAGGTTAGAGCGATTCTCCCGGCCCGCTGCACAAACAAGTTCGGTGATAGGGCTGGCACTCGAGCTGGATTGCAATATGTGCCGACTGCCGATGCAACGCTGTTGGGAAGTCGTTTTCCTGCACTAGAAAGCTCTGTCCTGATGGTGAAGATTCTAAGGTTCACAACAACTTTTTGATAATTCACAATATTATCATCACTTTTGGCTTTAGGGTCAAGGTTGTCAGGTTTTATCGCAAAATAACATATCGAGACTAATCCCACCTCTATTTCTTTTCTTTTGTACAGCCAGGAACTACTGCTTGGCCTCCAATGAATTGCAAAATGTACGATATTCACTGTTGGGACAGAGAGTGACGACCGCGGACTGAGAGACGTAACGACTCAGGCCTTGTAAGTCAGTGGGCAGAAGATCTGGAACAAGCAGGAAACACCTAAATTTTGTAAGAACCTTTGTTGTATACAAAGCATGGAGTAATAAAGAATTTGAATTTTGAATGCGTTAGCTGAGAAGTAGGAAAAGTAGGTATGGGTAGTTAGATAGACCCAATAGGGTCATATCAGAATCTGTCGTAAAATCATTAAAATTAAACTGCTTCTAAAGCCTGCGAGTCAAACTCGTGGATGGAAGCACAGTGGTGTCAAGTTGTTACTAATACTTTTGAAGTGAATATTCAGCTTAAATTACTTGAATAGTCATATTTCTAATTCATTATAATGTATTTGATGTTTTAGCAACCCTAATGTCCCATTGAACGATTTCATGCAATACAGTTGTTCGAGCAGGGTGTATTATGCAACGATATTCAAACGACCCCGCTATTTGGAAGTATAATCGGATCCACGACTTTTATGTTTGTCCGTAAAGACTTCTATGTTCTACTAGACAGGTCAGACTGTGGTAATTTGAAATACCTACTTAATGTACCGATTGTGTGTTACCAGTGATGACATAATTATGACTCCGAAACGTGTCCTCTCACTATAGCCCATACTTATACATACACTGGTCATCATAAAAATCGACCCTCCCGCGACAAGCACTTTCAAACGTATGCATCCCCACTTCCCACCAATATTACTATACTATATTACCATTTAAAAGCCTAGTTCTAAACTTCATTTCATTAAAGGAAAGGGTTTTACCCCAAAAATGTGTCTGTAGAAGAACCCAGAGTCACTTCTTCAAAAAATAGGTAGTTACGCTTGAGCCAACTTTTATGGCTATAAAACTGTTAAGTTTGTATTAATCGCTATCCATCTGTTAAAGAGTACACGTGAGATCATTATTTGGTTTTATAACCATAAAAATTGGTCTAATTGATCCAAGAGGTGAGCCCAAAGTGAGGTCTTTTTTCATGTTTTTCAAGTCACATTTATTGTATATGTTAATCGTTTATTAGGAAATTAAATGTGTTTTTCTTTAAGGATTATTGGGCTTTCAAATAACACCAATATTGTTTGGGCACCATGATTGTGTCAGTAGACACGAGTTTTCCTGTAAAACGTAGGTGGGCTGATTTTTGTGATGACCAGTGTAGAAAGGGCTATAATAATACTCGGTGTTTCTTTACGCGATCGAATCAAGAATGAGGAGATCCATAAACGAACTAAATTCGCTGACATAGCTCGATGGATAAGCAAGATGAAGTGGCCATGGCCAGAGCACATAGTATAAGAGCGAATAAACTCGTGAAGGTAGTAGTTGACTTGACTATAGAATATCATTTTATGAAGACCAATAAAACGTTGCCCTTATTAACTTTCACGTTTTCTTTATGTGATTTAAGGCTAGTCTAATTATTCTGGCACAATTTTTTCAGAACAGCGTGTCTAGTAGAATACTAAGAAGTCTTTCCTTGTTCGGAATGAAATTGATATGTTCCCGAATTCGATAAATCAATTTAGGATGTGTGTTTGCTTGTAAATATATGGCTGAAATCATTTGGGTAGTCCATCCCAGTATAAACGTGATGACTTAGGAGTTTTATTACCTTGGAAATAAGGTTCAGTATAGTTTGCAGGATTCAATATTAGATTACTTTATTTGGACGAACTATAGAAAAGGGGTTTATGTTATTGTTAGCATGGGGTAAAGACATAAAGCTCAAATAAATGTACTAGCGATGTATGAAATGTACTATCAAATTCCAAAACAAACACTATCATAATGTTCCAACAGTAATAATAATAGAGTCAAATCACACTGCTGAATTAGGCCTAGGCTAGCGACAGGAAGACGTTACCTAAATCAACGTCTTCAGACGGGATTCGAACCTAGAAACTTTTTTCTGGCTAGAGGAATACTGTTACTGAGATATTGGTAAACCTGCCCTACTTATTTTCACGCTATTTAGCCAAATAAATACGTAACTCCTAATAAGAAATAAGTTTACCTTTGTTCACAAAGCACTAACAACTATTGTTCTACTTCTAATTACTGGCGTTTTGCTGAAAATTATTACTGTGGGCTTGAATTTACTGCCGTAACCAACCAATTTAGATCTTTAACTCAAAGTTATTGGTTGCGAACACACTACAGTCACAAATAAAGTAAGACACAGTAAACTCACAGTAATCTAACTTAGGAGAAGTAGAGCAAGGAACTATATTAACCGACTTAAAAAAGATGGAGGTTCTCAATTCGACTGTATTGTCTTTTTTTGGGGTTTCGTGTGACGTCATAGTGAAAAAAATAACTGTTCATCTATAGGGTCTGATCCTATAAGGTACGTTTGAAGACACATACATCTGAAATCTAAATTAAAAAACAAAATATAATACTTACCATTCGTTCCATGAAATTACTGGGATACAAAAACAAAATAGTGTTTTTCGATAGCTATTTATTTTAGTTCTTTTGTTCATCATCATCATTATATCCATAAGATGTCCACTGCTGAACATAGGCATCCCCAAATGATTTCCATAATGGTGATAGTTCCTCAGTTGTTACGACCTAAAAAAAGACTCATTGTGCACCTTCTTAATATCAAAAGGTCATGCGAATAATGTCTATACACCTTCTACCAGTGAGCCTACTCTATCTACCTTTACTGCACCGCAGCTCCGTACGGAAGTATTAAAAAATAAACCTATAAACATACCAAAAGGTCATTATTGCTTCAACACTCTGTACTACATTAACTGCGCTATTTATTATGCCTGCTAAAGCCCGGTCCGTGAGCACGTAGAATTTCGTCCAATGACCCCAAGCCACCCATCCTTATCGCTCGCGCGTAATTATATTGCTGTCGCGACTGTGCGACGGGCGCCCGCAGTGAGTGTGCGAGTGCGACAGCAACATAATTACGCGCGAGCGATAAGGATGGGTAGCTTGGGGTCATTGGACAAAATTCTACGTGCTCACGGACCAGGCTTTAGTAATAAAGATATAGGTATTCAGAATCCATATTCATTATTCCCACGCGAAAAGTCTATTAATTTAGATATTGGTTAGAACAGTTGCTAACTCAGGTAGGTATAGTTTGCTGAAAAATCGTACTTAATACATAAGACACCACAGTAATTAGCTTGATGTGCTGTCGTCTGTATTTAAAAGCTTTGTGAAGGTCTAGTGAAGACATAGTCCTAAATATAAATAAATGATTTTTGTAGCATGAGCTGTTCAGGAGTAAGTTAGTTATCAACTAAAATGTTTTGGTAGGTACTTATTGGTCCAACCTAAATTCACATTTATTAATATAATTTATTAATTCGTCTCAAAAAAGTATTCCTGAACCATTATACAAACATCTTTCTCGTAAAAGAAATTGAAAAATAAATGTATGAGATTTTGCGATGAGAATAGGATTTTGATAATTTAAAAATGTGCTTGTTTTAATAACGAAAATACACTCGTTAATGATGAACGTGTTTTACAGGAATAATTCCAATTATTTCATGAAACCGACACCTCATTATTTTCAACCGACTTCAAAAAAGGAGGAGGTTCTCAATTCGACCCGTATGTTTTTTTTTTTTTTCTATGTTTGTTACGCGATAACTCCGCCAATTATGAACCGATTTGAACAAATCTTTTTTCGGCGTATAGGTAATACCTCAAGGGTGGTCCCATTTAAATTTAATAATAGAAAAAACAACCCCCAAGGGTGGAAAATTGGGGATGAACTTTTTTATACGCAATATCTCCGCCGATTATAAATCAATTTGAACGATTATTTTTTTGTTGAATAGGTATTATCAAAAGGGTGGTTTCATGCGAATTTGAAGAAAATATTTCACCCCTAAGGGTGGAAAATTGGGGATGAACTTTTTTATACGCAATATTTTTAATTTTTATTTTTTTTTGTGTTCACGCATTTGAAGTCGGTTTTATTTTTTAAAAAGGTAATTATCATCAATGAAACTCCATTAATTTTACAACCCCAAAAACACCTTTGATTTGTTTATTTCATTTTAAAATGGAGCTACGCAAACGTTTTTATATTTTGATTGTTATGATTGAAAATGTTGTGTTGTGATAGTCCAGTCCATTACACCTTAATTACAATATTATTAAATCCTTGAATATTATTTTGCACTAATACTGATGGTACTCGCATGCAATGTTTAGGAAAATGTTGCTCAACAATTATTATGTGGTATATCGAAGATACAACAGCCACATGTTTTCGTTAGCGTCAAGCAACGTTGCAGCCAGGGTCACGTTATAAAAGGTCATTACTTTAAAAAACACTATGAGGTAATAGGCTAGATGACAAAATTTCAATTATTTGTCCGTCAGACAGATCATTAGAAAATATTAGACTCATATTTTTTATTTTCTTTCATAATTAAATAAACAGTGCTACATCGAGTTGAAATGGCGTGTTACGTCACGCTTGAGTAGATTTTTTACTTAAAAGTGACGTCACGCGACATATCAACTCAATATAATACTGTAATTATTCGGTTATGAAAAAATTCAAAAATATGTGTCCAAAATTTTTTTATTATCTGTCTGACGGACTAAATAGAATTTCGATTTCAGTCATCATTTCTATTAAGTATTATTAACTTTGACAATTACCACTTGAGTATTTAAAGACTATCCTTTAGTCCTATAAGCCTACGACATTATAATTCACAGTAGGTATCCATACAAAAACTTTGCCTACAAATTAACATGGAAGCCATATTTCACGATCCGTTGAGCTTCTGTGCTCGTAATTGTGAATTTGAGCTCAAATTTCAGTTCGGTTTATATTTCCCTCTGTATTAGTTTCGAGGTGGCGGTGAACATTGATGTTAGTTTAATGAAGTTATATCGAACTCTTGTTAGGTTAATCACGTATAATGTATGAGTAGATTGTGCGTAAACATCAGTACCTATTAATATTACTCAAAATTAGGAAACAGTTTTGATCACGTATCTTTCAAGTATCAAGACTTTCTAAGATTGGATTGCACCATCTTCAACAAAAGTCAAAAGTCTATCAAACTCCATACAAAAATCATCAGTTATCATCATAGTTATCGTTAAAGTTAGGTGGTGCAACTCAGCCTAAGACTTGTGAATGAATCTAAAAGCTGAATTTAGTTACTAGAAGATAGATTTATTTATTAAAAAGTTCACAAACAGATTTACATATTCATAGGTAAGATAGAGTTAATAATAATAGAAAGTGATGATGACTTTCTATAAATAGATTTCTTCTAGCTGTTCACTGATCTATTTTGTTTGATATAACACTCGTAGAGTTTAACTTTTCTACCTATCTACTTATTCGTATGTAAAAAAAAACATGAAGGTGAAATTTAAGACACGCGTAAAGACGCCAATCGCATCTAGCCAGACCTCTATTTGATGATCACGAATAGTAGAATTCAAGTGGCTATTTTTAGACCAAAAGAAATCTTTAAAGAGTTTCCATTGATCACCATTCTAATAGAACAGACGCCATCACGTCCAGTTAAACACTGTGAGGTCTTAAGTAGTTGTAAGAGAGTCGAGTTTGCAATAAAAATGTATAATCTGATGTGCTATCGTGCTACTATTATGTAGAGACTATTACCTCTATCAATAACCTCAGAATTGAGGTTCAACATTAAGATATGAAACTTATGTACGACGATAAATCCATGAAATATGATGTTCATGGACCTTTTGATAATATCACGGTCATAAACAATAGAGGTCACAATTGGATAATCTTTACGAGTATGATCAATATGACTGAATTCATACTCGTATAGGTATTGCTGGCATTGGAATTAAAAGTTCTTTGCAACAGCGATGTATTATTAGTAGTTCTGTCCATGACTTTGCTATACGATAGTATAGAATTTGTTCTACCACTGAAAGTATTATTCGGGTACAAAATACTTCATTCTTAGGAACAATAGCTTAAATAAGATTGTTGATGATCTGGCTATTGCCAGCTGATGTAAGGCCTTGACGCTTGCCTAACAACGGGGTAACTTAGGTTTAGATTAAGCACGAGTTTCAAATTACCAAAAGACCAACCTACTTTTATTAGCTAGAACAGATATTATTTTTAATCTCTAAAATAATTTATATCCCAAGTACTGTCATCGTTTACAAAAGGTCAAAAATTTGAAAATTACCAATAAAGTGAAAATACAGAAACAGTGATCGGTTTCCCTATCCTATTTTTCCTTTCATTCCGCTGACCGGATACCGAGGTGAGTGATTCCACCCGCTACAAGCGGGGTATGCAGGTTCGTGACTTTACCTATGTCATAGTTATTGGTTTTCATCAAAGGAAGTGCCATTGCTTTTTGGACCAAGCTGTTAGCTTTTGACGCTTTGAAAGTGACACTGGACATCGGTTGCACTAGCTTTAGAGCTTCCCTTTCGCAAAATTTAAAGCAAAACTTGGCTTTTGAGCTTCCAGTTGTTTATAGCTTGGAATGTTCCATTCGAACTTAGATCTTAATAAGATGATTTTACAAAAAATTGCGTATTGTGTTTCTAGTTCTCAAGAGGCGAAATGTTTGTCTATCGTTAAGACACAGAGGCGTTAGTGTAAATGATTATTTTAGTCACAGACAAGTGGAATAGCTAGCTCTCAAGATAGTGTTTTAAGGTAACGACCATTTTGATAGATGAAACTTTAGATTGATGTCTCATTGGTTGTAAAATAGACACATTTTGAATTTTACGGCGAATATTGTAAAAAGCACATACGAGTAAGTATAAAGTCTGCGTCATAAAATATTACGACGGTGAATAAACTTGTGATATTCTAGATTTTTTTGTCATTTTGCGAATGCATAGTCCAAATACAAAATATATAAGACTAGATGCCGCCCATGACTTCGTACGCTTGGACCCCTTACGGGTTGAATTTTGCAACATACCGTCTTAAGGAACGCCCATGCAAAATTTGAAATTTGAGAGTCTTAGCACTTTTAGTTTCTGAGATATCGTAATGAGAGAGTGAGTCAGAGACCTTTCGCTTTTATAGATATACATAGATTCAAATCTTAGTATTTTGCCCTTTACAAGTCCTAAAATTGTATAAGTAACTTTTTTAATTTAACCCTTCTAATACTGTGGGATAATAAAATAAGCCAGTGCTGCGAGAAACTCAGTTCAAGTCTAATATAAATGGTAGGGTCTAGTTATCATCTTGTATCCAATTTTACTTGGTCTAAGTTAGATTCGGTTTTAATTAAGAAATTAATTAAAACAGATTAAACTTGGAATGAACTTGGGTTGTGGTAGCATATTTGATTATTATTAGATGTAGCTATTAGGTTGTTAATTACAATATGTTATGATCAATACTATGACGGCATATAGAAAGCAAATTAATTATAAGATCTTCATTAAGTCTCAACTGCAAGAGCAGGATCCTCTTTAATTTACCAGAGGCAAATGAAAAATTTGGCCTACACTTCCCACGTTGGCCATACGGATTGGGGAGGCCTAATGTCCCAACATTTGTCCCTTACGCCCGTATTCACAAACGATTCTTGCTTAAGTGAAGCATCAAATCGAAAGCACAGCGTTGAATAGAGCTCTGTGATTGGTTCGTGTGTCACTCTGTGCGTCCACGCGCACTGTGAGACATCATAGTAATGTTTGTGAATACGGGCGTTAGTCGTTTCTTACGACATCCGCAGGAGGTATGTGGGTGGTTCACACGGCTAAGATTATAGATATTGCAAAAAATATCTGAACTCTATGTTAAATTCAGGTCACAGTTATTCCACTATAAAACACTGCGTTCTTCGATTAAGATATTTTGAATCTGTTTCATAAGATCAAGATATTTTATTACAGGCACTGTTTCATAAATCTAATGTATGCAATGCACGCCGCTGTCAATGCTTATACCTAGTGTCCGACCGAATGTTCGGTTTCGGTTTCGTTTTCGGTTGAGTTTCGGTAAAAACACGAGTTTCGGTTTAGTTTCGTTTTCGGCGGCAAACTTGCCGAAACTACGACCGAAACCGAATGTGCATTCGGGAGTTTCCGCGCTGTTATCGGTCATGTTCGGCGCGTTAAATGAGTGAATGAATCCGATCAGAGCCAATTTTATTTATTTAAACTTTAATGCCAAAATAAATTTGTACTTAAGGCGAACTTAATGCACTAAAGCATTCTCGACCAGTTTACCTTTGGGTTGAGCAGAAAAGAAATTTGTTTGGCGGTATTTCTAGTGCAAAGAGAGAAAAAAAAACAAATATGCTACATAAATAATATACAAAATATACAATAAATAAATACATACATAGAATAGATGATTGAGTTAAACTGAAATTACAATTCCATGAAGATGAAATCATTTAAAGGAAGTGGTTATGGACAGATTTTTTAAAAGAAAACTTATTAGACGCTTGCCTGGTCTCTTCAGGCAGAGAGTTCCCAGAGCCTTATGGCCTGGAGACGGAAGGAGTCGGAGAGAAAACCAGTTCGGTGAAGAGGAGTGGGAAGAACGGACTTGTTGGAGAAGCGGAGCTGACGTGAGTGCGTAGAGCTGAGAAGGTTAAACTGAGACTTAAGATATGAAGGAGAGTTGGGATCATTTAGAATTGAAAAAAGGGTAGAGAGAATTCTGACTTTGCGTCGAAGCGGGAGAGGCAGCCATTGAAGCTGAGAACGGTAAGCGGAGATATGGTCATATTTACGCAGACAAAAAAAAATGCAGCTGGCATTGTTGACAAGGCGATCCAACTATCTGATTTATCTAAAGCTAAGTGAACAGTGCAATAAATTATATTCACTAGGAAGTTCCGAGCCTAGAAGGCAAACTATTATTGGTTTGAAACTACACTTGTCTTACCATGAAAATCTATGTGATTTAAACAGAAAACAGTAAAGACTGACTGATTATAATAACGTTTTCTTTATTTTTCCCTCAAAATATGAGCCTTGTAAGGAAGTTTCGGTTTCGGTTTCGGTTTCGGCCGAAATAGACACCGTTGCCGAAATTCGTTTTCGGTTTCGGTTTCGGTCGTAAAACTAGTTTCGGTCGGACACTACTTATACCGAAATTGGTTGCCGCAGGCTTATCGTTCTATGTCGTGTCGAAATAATGCTGTTTACAAAATTGTCAGTGGGAAATATGCGGTTGCGATGTACTGTCGTTGACATGTATGTACATACTTTACTTGATGGTAGAGAATGTTAAATTGAAGCGATAGAAGTTTTCAAGATTCAAGGTAGTCGCTAGTTTGATACCTGGTAACTATTAGTAGTCTGTGGTTTGATCACCGTACAGTCTATTTTATTCGTTTATATAAGTCGAGCAAAAAAGCGGCACGGCCGTAGCATCCTTTTCTCGAAGCAATTCAGGCCATTTTCGACCGCCTGTAACTTCGTTGTGGATAAAACTAGAAGGCTGAATTTTCATTAGCTATGCAGGCATTGTAAAGACACGGTATATTTAAAATTTCATTCAATTTGAACCAGTAGTTTAAGAATTATAACGGGTCAAAGTTACTTAATTTTGTCACTCACTGACTCACTGACTCACCGATCATCAAAACTCTAAGGCACTTCTAGCAGACCTAGAAGCTTCAAATTTGGAATATAAGTAGTGTTTGGTGTATGAATCAAGGAAAAACTAAAATATTTGGGGGCACGGTAGCGCAACCACCAAGTCGAGTAAAATTTTTCAATTTCGGTCCAGTTTTCTAGATACATAACTGCTGTCTACAAAATACAAAAAGAAATGAGATCCCATCAAAAACAATACTTGTCAAAAAAACCAAGTCTCGCAACTCAGTTGTTCTACGGTAAAAAGTTGTGAGATCCATGTAATACCAAGTCCAGGCCAGGAAATCTTTAACGTTTTACATAAATATATTGACTTGGCCATCGCATGAAAACACGTGTAAATTAAATTATTTAGTGCGATGGCCAAGTCAATAATTTATGTAAAACGTTAAAGATTTCCTGGCCTGGACTTGGTATTACATGGATCTCACAACTTTTTACCGTAGAACAACTGAGTTGCGAGACTTGGTTTTTTTGACAAGTATTGTTTTTGATGGGATGGTATTTGCTACGGCACTTTGTAGTCGTGATGCAACGACGTCGTAGCTAAGACGATTCCGTAGTCATCGTAGCGACTACGACAGTTGCTACGAAAACTTTGCAGGCCAGGCAGGCAGGTAGTGTGAAGCATAGATATAAATTGTAGCTTACTTTTATAAGTATGTGATATTATTACTTACCTCATGTAAGGACGACGGCACGTGAACCTTAATGTTATTTTAAGGCCGGGTAGCAGAGAAAATGGCGAAAATGAGGTTTTCATTTTTCATTTTTGAGGTACTAAACAGTAAAATTAAAGGCTAAGATTTTTATTGGGCATAGTTGAGGATATTTTCTAGGGCTATTAACGGATGGAAACACGATTTGATGAAGTTGACTCGATAGAATATATTCCCAAAGTTACCTCTATTCGTTTTCTATTTATAGTTTTATTTTTAAAATAAGCGATTTGAGATTCTAAATCTTTTACTAAACTTAAGTTCAGAAATAACTTGAGGGCTTTTAACGGATGAAATTTTTATATTGCGTCTTATTTAGTTACTATGTTAAAAAATGTGGAAAAAATCGTCCATGACGGCTTGGACAATCTCAATCAGTCGCGCGGTGGCGCTTACGGAGGACGGACGCGTGTCAGTTTTATGGCCGTGACAGTTCGCGATTTGTCAATATTTTTGACAATGATGACTTTGATGAGTCACAGTATAATAATATCAGTGTTACTGGAGAAAACTTAAATTTTTGATAATTAAGAATTATCAATTTTGTCTACCTATTGAAATTTAAATCGTTCGCATCCTTTTAAACAAAGACTCTACTCATGATACATAGTACATTCCTCAAATATGAGACAAAACCAATGAGTTAAAATTGTATTTTAATAGTACCTACAACATACAATCGTCTTACACTCTTTAGAAGAGCACACTGACACAAATAAATAATAAAAAATGCTGTCTAAGGTCTGTAGCTAAAGGTCTAAGCTGTAAGATAGAAGAATCTTCAAGCCAAAAAGATGGCAGATGCAGCAGATGTTAACGGATTTAAAACTGGAGTTCATATGACTCCTTGTAGACTTGAGTCTCTAGAGCGTCCCTTCCTCCACCATGCGTAAGAATGTTTCAAAAATACTGTCTTAAGGTCTGTAGCTAAAGGTCTAAGCTGCAAGATGGAAGAATCTTCTACCCAAAAAGATGGCAGATGCAGCAGATGTCAACGGATTTAAAACTGGTGTTCATATGACTCCTTGTAGACTTGAGTGTCTAGAGCGTCCCTTCCTCCTCCATGCGTAAGAATTTTCACAAAAATACTGTCTAAGGTCTGTAGCTAAAGGTCTACGCTGCAAGATGGAAGAATCTTCTACCCAAAAAGATGGCAGATGCAGCAGATGTCAACGGATTTAAAACTGGAGTTGATGTGACTCCTTGTAGACTTGAGTGTCTAGAGCGTCCCTTCCTCCACCATGCGTAAGAATTTTCCCAAAAATACTGTCTAAGGTCTGTAGCTAAAGGTCTACGCTGCAAGATGGAAGAATCTTCTACCCAAAAAGATGGCAGATGCAGCAGATGTCAACGGATTTAAAACTGGAGTTGATGTGACTCTTTGTAAACTTGAGTGTCTAGAGCGTCCCTTCCTCCACCATGCGTAAGAATTTTCACAAAAATACTGTCTAAGGTCTGTAGCTAAAGGTCTACGCTGCAAGATGGAAGAATCTTCTACCCAAAAAGATGGCAGATGCAGCAGATGTCAACGGATTTAAAACTGGAGTTGATGTGACTCCTTGTAGACTTGAGTGTCTAGAGCGTCCCTTCCTCCACCATGCGTAAGAATTTTCACAAAAATACTGTCTAAGGTCTGTAGCTAAAGGTCTAAGCCGTAAGATAGAAGAATCTTATAGCCAAAAACATGGCAGATGCAGCAGATATCAACGGATTTAAAACTGGAGTTCATGTGTATCCTTGTAGTTTTGAGTCTCTAGAGCAGTGGTTCTTAACCTTTAAGTCATGAGGGACCATTTTACCAAATTTCTGTCTTGTCAGGGACCACCTCATAATCGGTCAAAACCAGTTTGACTGCAAAAATCAGTTAAAAGTGGTTTTGACCAAGGTGTGCAAGTGCACATCGTGGACCACTTGGAATGCCTCCAGGGACCATCAGTGGTCCGCGGACCACCGGTTAAGAACCACTGCGCTAGAGCGTCCCTTCCTCCACCATGCGTAAGAATTTTTCAAAAATACTGTCTAAGGTCTATAGCTAAAGGTCTAAGCTGCAAGATAAAATAATCTTCTAGCCAATAACTTTAAAACTATAATTTGAACGAATTTTGCTATAAGTGGACAAATTTCTGCTTACGATGGACTAATTATCTGCTATACTCTCGACTCTCTAAGGCACAACATTTATAAAAAATTTGCTGCGGTAATGCACTCCAGGTAACAGTGTGTGATGCTCATTGCTCATAGTGATTTTCGATACAGAGCCCCGTACATACGTTATACATAAATTATGGAAAGAAAACACCCAGACCAATACAAACAAATATGTATGCAATTTTAGTATGATATTTTTATTTATTAATAAACAAAAAGACTGAACAAAATTGATGCGTGTACTGATTAATGTAATTAACCACATGCAAAGCTTTGTAAATTGCAACAAATATAATTTATTGTCCAAGCTCTAAATAATCGCTACTACGAGTAACTGATCATAAAATGTTTTTCCAATCGCTCAAGCTCCCGAGGATCTACCGATAGGTCGGGTGACGTAATCTTGAAATTCTTTTAGCCGGCGCGGAACTTCCGGAAGGTCGGGTGACGCCACGCCTCTTTGAACCGTGTTTACTTTGGCAGTTATATTCTATATTTATTCGATTCTAAAATATATTCCCAAAAATTTTGAAAGTTGTTTTAATTTGTATCACTTGGATATGATTTGTATTAGAAAGTGCTGTGAGTGTGACGCTTGAGGGTATTTCTTCGGTGCCAAAATTTTTGATGTCTTTGGGTATAGTTCTGTAACCAACTAACAAAATGGCATGCAATATTTTTTTTCGTATAGCTTAGCTATAGCCCTATCTGGCGCAAATTACATTTTTGACATAATTGCTGTCTTTATACAAAATAAAAATATTTGAAGTGTGATTCTCTGATTCATATGGTGTGTCCGTTAGCCATTTTCCGGAACAAAATGGTTGATGTAGCATTTTCCTTTTGATATATCAATATAAATTAAAATTATTTCGAAAGCTAATGAGTTGTCCTTCTACAAAAAAAATGTGTCATAATTTTAACCCTTAAGTAACATCCTTATTTTTGGTTACACTTTGAACACCCTGGGGCAAAAAATTACCCCAAACGGAAATTGAAAATTTTTAAGTAAATATTTAAAATCAATTTAATTTTGTGATTTACAATGTATTAATGGACTCACTGAATTATACGATTGCTTTAAAAGAACGTCTATCTAGCGTAAAGAAACACCTTAAATCAATCATAACAAAAAACAAATAATTTTTCATTAGCAACTAATAGTCTCCACAATGGTCTTCTAGAAAAATCTTGGAAAGTTATTGTGGAAAGCAAAAACTTACACTAATCGGACATTAAATAGATGTTTTATGCATATTTTAAACACAAAATGAAATAAAACGAAAATTTCTGGCTTTATAATAAAGCAAGATAAAAAAACTTATTTTTTTTATAAAATTATGAAAAAATAATTAAAAATATTTTTTGTTTATTTTATTCCTAATTATTTTTTTCAAAACACATCAGACACGCTGAATTACTGAGTAATTATCACTTTTGAGCCCTATTTCTGTGTCAAATTTATGAACGCTCTGTTCTGAGGGGATGTCTTCAAAGTTCGAAAAGTATCATGTAAATCAAGCTCTAATTATCTCTCTGCATTCTAGAGACAATGTGCTACTTAATCGTCATATAAAAATTTACTCATTTTGTTTCAATGTTGTAAAAACATATTAATAACATGTTAGGTGATGATAAATTAAAGTATGCGTAACTAACACCCTGGGGTAAATTTCTGCCCCACCTACCTGTACAAGCCAAACGGATGATTTTTTTCACATCCCGCATCTACGAGCTTAAAGCGCACACTCTGGATTGAGAATACACAAAGCGACATTGCACTAGCTACGCTAGAAAAAAAGATATGTAAATTTTTATGCGCCTGGGGTAAAAAATTACCCCACGGTGTTACTTAAGGGTTAATTAAGTTATTTTGTTCGCAAAAAAATAAATAAGCAGTGTCCGGCATAAAATACTGATTCATATGGCGTGAGCTGTTCTTGACCATAACTGGTCAGGTTTTAATCATGAGAGTCTGGTTTCTGGCGTGGAGGCAAGCCCATCTTGCAACGGATGAGCTAGAAGGCAGACGTAGAGCTGGTTGGCTTAGAACCCGGTGTGACGAAGGCAAATACTTGATTCATCTGTGCTTGGTTCAGGTGGCATGCTGATTACAATGCCTAGTTTATAAAATTACATTATTCCATTAAAAATCTAATCTGTCTTACTTGTGATGCTTTTGGGTTATATAATCATGTAGAAAAATGACAACACTGTAGTCTGTATGTATGACAAGTTTTGCTCGATTTTAGGCAAAAAACTGATTTATCTGTGCGTGATTCATATGGTCAGGGCCCTATATGAATCATAAAATAAATTAGTTTTTGGTCTTTCAAGCACCAAAAAAGGGTTTTTTAACTAAGAATGACATCCCAGACTGCATCTCACTTAAGACCAGGTGCGATTGCGGTCTTGTTATGAATAAAAAACATTATCATTTTTATGTTAAGAATAATTTGTGTTTAAACAGTAAATAAGTAGTATATCCGTTAAGCTAGCAATCATAACACAAGCATATTTGTTGCTTATTTTGTAGCTAAATGGCGCTGTATGAAATTGCCCAACGATTTATTTATTTTTATTATTATTATTTCAGCTACACTTATGGCGTCCATAGCACATAATAATATACTGCTGAGCATAGGCCTCCATTGATTTCGAGATTAACTGATTGCCATTGCCACAACCTCTATAAGCTCATCTTACCTTCTTCACCTTGTAGGTGGACGTCTTAACAACAATAGCTTGGATAAGTGATACAGCTCGGTAGAGTCATCTAAAATACCTTAGTGCCATAAGATGAAAGTCTACATCCAGTGTGTGTTTATCAGTGATGACAAATTGTACTGAAAAGCGGCCGCTCACTGTAGGCTTACGAACCACAAAGTTGCATAGTGTACTATGGAGTGGACTATGCTTGTTTTTTTTATGCAATCTAATCTGTAATGAGGAGACCCGTAAACGATCTAAAGTCGCATGGTGGCATAGTCCGATGTTTTAGCAAGCTGAATTGATAATGGCCAGGACACATAGTGTACAGAAATGATGGCCGATGGGATAGCACGTTTCTGGAGTGGAAGCTACGTGCCGGAAAGCTCAGTGTAGAACGTCCTCCCACAGGAAGGCGCAGGATGCAGGCCGCTACCAACCGGTCATTATGGAAATCATTGGGAGAGGCTTATGTTCAGTTGAAATGATTATGATGATGAAAAAATATTATGGATGTATACTAAAGTTTCAAAAAAATGTTTTTTCATGAATTATTGTGGAATCGTTGCATTTTTTCATAACAACAGATCATTGTTTTTGTTATAATATGATTATTTTCTTAATTTAGAGCCAAATGTACATAAATATCATAAATATTATTTCTATTTTTGATTAATATGTAACAAATTCTGATTCATATGGGCACAAAATATTTGAACGTCGATATCTTGAAAACTACATTACAAAAACGAGTCCCTTACCCAAATATATGTTATTGGGTGTACCTATTTTCATATGAGTCTATATTACAAACCTAAAATTGAATTTGAAATTTGTCCATATGAATCAGCCGAAGAATGCGATTTCGAAGAAGTGCCCTTGAACGGAAGGAAGTCAACCTAACCTAACCAACTGCGTATTTCTAAACTGCGTATTTCTAAACTGTGTAGCCGCGAGAGCTCTTTGGCGCGCTGTCTTCGGCGAAGTATTGCGCGCGCAGATTTTGACAGCGCGAAATACCTACTTTAGCAGAAATACCAAGCCTTAATAAGTGATTTTTTGCAATAAAAATGTAGGTACTCGTAGGTAAAGTCTGAATAGGTAGATGCATTAAATTAAAAACGGAAAGACGTCACGTCCTTTTCCATCTGGAAGAACTTGATTTGTTTGCATTACCTACGGCGCAACGAGGAAAATGAATATTGAAGATATTTCAATGTAATAAGTTTATGAAAAGTATTACCTGTACAGTTCTTTGTAAGAAGAAGAACGAGTGTCGATATTAAAAGCATTCCTTTGAAAGTTTAAACAATAGTAAAAAATGCTCAATTTAAAACCTGTTTCAGGAAAATAGGAGGGAAATTATGAAAGTTATTTAATATAAACCAACATCTTTCTTTAGCGTGAAGATTAAACTGTAAAATAACAATTTTATAGTTAAATAGGTACAGTGGAGAATTCAAACTATACATTAATATATCAAAATCGCTCTTATTCAAGCCTTTAACAGCCTAACTGGAAACCAATAAGTAAACAAACACCTATGTGTTTTCTACCTGGTAATCGATTCCAGAACTTCCGCGTTAAGGGACAAATCTCTTACCACAAAACCACAGAAGCGTTTGCTACTAAAATATCAGTTTAAAGTTTGGAATTTTGTTTTCAATTTATTCGTCACCTGCTGTAGGTACTCTGTAGCCAGATCCTATTAAATATGGATGAGACAGGGAGCTGCTGGATGAGGCATTAGGGGATTTGAATAATTGTTGCTGCACTGAGCACCAGGATTCTTGTCTTACCTGCAGTTACTATTCATTGTCTGTATCCAATACCTCTTGTACTGACTGAAATGTAACACCCGTATTCACAAACGATGCTTGCTTAAGTGAAGCAACAAATCGAACGCACAGCGTTGAATAGAGCTCTGTGATTGGTTCTTGTGTGACCCTGTGCGTTTGCGCACTATCAACGTAACTGAAAATGAAATATTTTCAAGAAATTTTAATTTATGAATTTTAAGAAGTAGGTGCCTTTTATGTGAGTATAACTCTATATTGTATGTATATGTTTTCAGAAATGTAGTGTATATCTGTTACAAACAGATTATTTTATCACAAAATAAAATGAATATAATCCGACATTATGTGAAATTCCCAAGAAAGTATATTGCTTTAAAAGAACAGGAAATGTATGAAACAATTTGTGTTCGGGAGGTGGATTATTGAATTACAGGTACCTATTTTGTTTCTACATAAATGTATTTTTAATAGTAAAGAGACTGTATTTCATAAACATAATCCATTGAAAAACAGATTATGAAAACTCGAACATTTTATAATAATTAATTGAGCTTTATTGTTAGAGACGAATTATTTTGTATAATAAGGATTCTATTTAAAACCAAATTACTAAAGGGAATGAGATTCCAGTTATTTTATATCCATGAACAAAATTTTGGGTTCATTTTACCCTCGGGAAGGGATTGATGAACTTTTTTCGAAGTGAAACACAATTATCAACTTCGTATCACGTTCCCGTGTGATCTAAAAATGCTTCGCCTTTTTTCGTATGCGAAGTAATTTCATTCATACGACAAAGATCAGTTTGCATGAAATATGTAAGAAAATGGGAAATAATTTCCCCCAGCTTTATCGTGGAAAGAACAAGGATTTATTTATGTAAATGTCATCGTTACGTCCTAAATTATGATAACATGTTTTTATCTTTTTGAGGTGAAGTAAAGGAGAAAAAAGAATACAGACAAATTGTTTGTAGCTGACAATTTCAAGTTTTGATTTTTTTCTTCTAGAATACATAAGAACGATAAGACTCTAGTAAGTGTAGATCTATTTTAAACATTGGCCCGAATAAAGTATAAATTGTGATAATGTGACCATAATTAGGACGAATGATGTCCAAAAATATATCTTTCAGAATGAATTGAATACAACTCAGAAAAAGAACTCATAAAACTCATGTTATTTTTGCAAATAGGCTTTTAAAAAGCACTTTTACCCGGCCCAGTATTAACCCTACCACTGCTTCGGGACAATAAATTGGCCAGTGCTGAGAAGAAGCAGCGCAATAAACTCAGTCACTTGATTGCATTTATTTTTGTGTGAAGTACCTATTTGAAATCTCTAAATATAGGAGACCAATTTGTTTAACCACTGGACAACAATAACTACTACTTAAAAGCTTGAAGATCTCAAGTCAAAACATTCAATCTTTAAATACGTTATTTCCAGAAGTCCATCAGTATGTTTACGACCAATAAACTCGGCGTGAAACCGGATCAATCCGGTATTGAGTCAATAAACCGGCCATTGTCAACAAAAAGCCTTCTGGAGACAAAACAGAAGGGTTTACGACATTTTTTTATGTGCGCAGTATTCCAGAAATTATTGTGTAGAGAATATTAAATGAATAATACCTGGGATATAAAAAATATGGCGTAGGTCACAGTGACTGCAGATGTAGTATGGTCATAATAAAGTTAAAATAATAGAACCCCAGATGCGGGTTACGTTGTAAAATTAAAAGACCTTTTCGTCGGTCTTTTATGGACCTTCGCAATAAAAATAACTAATACCCGTTTTCATCATCAATCCCTAATTTTTAAGTGAACCTTATGTAAATAAAATTCCTGTTATGTGTTATTATTACTATTCTTCGTTCAGGCATGTACCTATGTCATTTTACCTATTATAGTTTAATATTAGCCTATTCGTCGGCGTCGTCGAACAACGTCGTATGATCGCAACCGTCAAAATCTGTTTTTTTGCATTAAACTACTCTAAAATAGCCCCTTTAAAAACTAATTTTTTAATTTTTCAATATTCGTAATAATATCGAAGATACAGAATCGAACAACGACGGATGTGGTTATTCTAACGCAGTACAGAGGGGTGTGTAATGTATGATATAACTACATATCATATAATACTTAGAAGATATAACATGAAATTATATAAAATCATTTAATATAATAATTATTTACTATAATAAACGAATAATATAATTTTAAAACGAATAATTTTAAGACAAATAACTATTAACTGATATAAAATGGTTTGATATAATGAATATTTTCTATAAAACTTACAATGTATAAAATTTAAAACAAATAACATTCAAATCATATAAAAATAAAGTGTCGAACAATCAAATGAGATAAAATTCTTTTCCTATAAAACTTAAATCATATAACAATAATCATTTTATATAAAGTTCAATTGTTATAATAAGCATTGCATGCAGCAAGCAAACAAGCAAGCTAGCAAACGAGCAAGCAAGCAAGCGAGCAAGCAAGCTAGCATGCAGGCAAGCAAGCAGGCAAGCAAGCTAGCAAGCAAGCAAGCTAGCAAGCAGGCAAGCAAGCAGGCAAGCAAGCAAGCAGGCAAGCAAGCAAGCAAGCAAGCAGGCAAGCAAGCAAGCAGGCATGCAGCATGCAAATTTGACTAAAAACTTGAGACTTCTGTCACGGCTCCGGCACTGCGGGGCTCTGGCGGTCCCTCGCGTGCTAATCGTCGCAGATGGCTTTCGCTCGACACCGCGTCTTCCGGCGCCTCGCTTCCAGCCACCTGCTCCTTAGCCCGCGGGCCGCCTCGCCCCTCCGTGCCTACGCGCTTCTAAATTACACTCTAGGGGTAGGGCAGACAAGACTACGTGGAGTCGGTTTTACGGCGATTCGTTTTTGTCACTAAAGTCATTTATAAGTCAAGCTAAAGAAGAACATACTAAAAGTTATATCTATCAGAAATTATGTCAATTAAAGAGTATACCAAATAGTCGTTATAACAAATAATATTTATTTTATGTAATGGTTATATGAAATATTATTTATATTAAACAAAATTACATCAAATGAGTCTTAGGTTAAGTAAGGTTTATATCAAATGTCTTTATGCGTTTTGATTGGTATCTGAAATGACATTATTAGAAATGATTTATTATATGAAGTAAACATTATATGTTAAAAAATTATATCAAGTGTTATTATAATATACGTTTATTATACAATATGAACGTTATTGAAATGAATTTATATCATATAAACTTATATAAACTGTCACGCACCCAGTACAGAGACGTGTTTGTGCAAGCGTCATTGTACTTCGGAAGACTGCACATCGTTTGTTGGAATAGCTTATACATTTGTATTCGTATTGATATTGAATGTGTCTAGAATTTCGTCTTTATATCTATAAGTTTGGACACTTTATCGTTTTGATGACTGAAAGTCACAACCATCTTTTTACTAGGGAAGTCAGAGAAAAAAAAACTGTGACGTACGTACACACCCGTCGTTGTACTAGGAAGTTCGAAAATAAAAGAAACAGTGTCCTTTTGTTTTTATTTTATGGTATTTGTAGGTAGATTGATGAGTATAAACATTAAGAATGTTTGGTACAAAATAATTGTTTTTGGTGGCGGATGTACTGAACTTACATTGTTCTATGGACTTTTGTTTGACGTTTGATCAGAACCATCGTTGTACTTCGGTAAAGTTTGGTAATTTTGACGTCGGATATACACAACCGACTTTGTACTAGGGACGGGTATTCCAATTGCGTCTTTGTTCTATTTTTAAATTGCTTAAAAAATAAAATAAAAAATTGAGACTACAATAATTTGATTTTAATGTGTTTCTTTTTGACGATTTGTTACTCAAAATAAACATTGTGTTAAAAATAAAGTTGTTTTTGCGTATACAGGATGACATCTTGTAATGAGTGAACATCCTTGTAAAGGATTATAGTGCATGTCATTTGCAATCAAATTAGATAAGTATTTGTCTACGCAAAACACAATGTAATTTTTCCATACAAAAAATCAAAATAATAATAATTAATATCCCGTAGCTGATTTTCAATTTTCCTGCTTTTAAGCTAAGGTAGAAAAAGCCCAAACTATAAATAATAAAAATAATAAAAGACTTTATTAAACACATAGTAAAAAATAAAAGTAATAAAATAAAAGAAAAAAGTGTGATAAAGGGGCGCCCGCTCAATTTTTATCGGAACACCATGTTAGGATGTCCCTATTAAAACTGAGAAATGCTTGACTTTTGCCTAGGCATATACCTACATAAATAAATTGGTTACAATAACCTGTTATCCCTTACAAGGATGTTCACTTATTACACGTCACCCTGTAAGTTAAATTTTATACTTATTTATTTTATTCATTTCTAAGTAGCACTTACACTGTCAAATCAATGCCCCCTTTACCCTTTCAAGCAGATCCCAACATTATTCAAAAAATGCAAGATCTTATAGGTGATAGTTTTTGCATCCAGTGCCTTCCTGCTACCTTTATGAGATCATCGTTCCGCCTTGGTTTGTGGGTGGATGTCGCACGCTTCGTTTTTCGGTATGCAGCCTACTCTAGAACCTTGGTGCCCCATTAGCCGTAAGTTTTGCGTACTATGTGTCCTGCCTATTGTCACTCAGCATGCTAATCTGTCGGGATATGTCATCGACTTTAGTTTGCTTACGGACCTCCCTCATTTATGATTTGATCTCGTAAAGAAACACTGACATAACCCTTGCTATAGCACGCCGTGCAACTTTGAGCTTCTTTGAGAGCCAACGTTTTGGACCTATAATAGGGTAACACACACTGATGGTAGACTCTCGTCTTTCGGCACTTTAGGATTTTGGACGAAAAGATGTATAGTTTTCCGGATACTGCCCAATCGGGGTAGATTCGTCGATTGACCTCTTTCTCGAAGTTGGACCTACCTAGCTAAATCTTTTGTCCAAGGTAGACATCCTACTTGTCAACAATCTCAAGAAATGAGATCCCAACCGAAGTTGGGTAGGGTGCAACATGGACATACGACATAAGCTCATTTTTTCCATGTTCATCCAAAGGCCCCGTTGGGATACTCGATTAAGGTCTTTAATATTGTGTCGAGGTCTTCCAAAGATTCTGCCATGACCATAATATTATCGTCGGCATACCTAAGGTGAGTGTTGTACTCGTCGTTGATATTTATGCCGAATCCTTTCATTCCAGGAGTTGGACAGGTGAACAGTTTTGGAAATAGGTATAAAATCTCCCAGCCTTACGCCTCGCTGTAGTGGAATCGCGCTCGTGCTCTGCTTCTGTATTCGGGCCGAATTGGTGCGTTCATGTAGAAGTACTTCAGTAACTCGATGTAACGAGAGTCGATACGGCCGCGGTGCAGGGAGAGATTGCAGCACTGCCCAAATCTCGATCAAATCGAAGGCCTTCTCATAGTCCACGAACTCCAAGCATAGTGGCAAGTTATACTCTTCGATCTTCTGCATAATTCTTCTGATAGGCTGCCGCGGTTTTGTAGTGCGTCTGCGATGTTTATAGTGGGGATTGTCCACTGATCGGCCACATGCTCAGCAGGACGAAGTCTGTTTTAGAAATAAGATACTAACATAGCCTAAGTTTTTTACTAACATTATGGATCCCTGTTATCCGAAATAAATACTTTTTTTTTTATAACCTGCCGCAGTATATGGATGTGGTTTATCTATCCTTGATTTTTGTTAATTTTCTTTGATACCTATTGTCTTTATTTATAAATTAATTAATAATGAAACCTAATAAACAATGTTTTTTATTTATTTCCTCCAACTTTCTTCATCATCCGAAGGGTACTCATGGCAGAAGTTCCGCAGAATAATGACTAAAAGTGACATACGTCATATATTTGATTAAAAAAATTCGCAGAACAACGACGGTTTATCACATACATCCTCAAATTGTCCATAGAACAATGACGCATGTGATTTTTACAAAAAACTAAGTATTTTTGGAGATGGGTACATAGTTTATATAAAATAACATCTTTGGGCATTTCTCCACTAAATGGAAAATCGCTGTCCCAAGCTAAATTTATGTAGTAAACCTTAAAATTTCTCAGGTTTTTGTATCAATACCGACATAGAATTAGGTATTCTTAGCATGACATAGCATATTTAGTAATTTAATCATGGAATATTCGAATAAATAACCTCAAACGTCTCAAATCACAGTCCCCTGGTACGTCCCTTTTCCAGAATTACACATATTGTTACAAATGTTTATTATATTGCTGTTGATATTTGAATAAAAAATATCCAAATACATTAACAATAACAGTTAGCATCTTAATACATCACAAACAATGTTTACAATATAATTTTAATCAAAATATCCTTCTGAGAATGCTGTCCTCAAATTATTAAAACATTCCCCTGTTAAAATTTTAAAACCGGTTTAAAGTCATATTTAGTTTTGGCGCAAAGCACTTAGATCGCAAAACGGAACGCAATAGGTGTTAAGGTTGTTCAGTTGTGTAGCTAGTGGGCAGCCGCTATTTTGTTTAATGCTACTACTGTGTCATCTGGTGAACCACGCGTCTCGGCCGTCAGTGAAAACATTCCCCTGGTGAGCCTTTTTTTTACTATTTTAAGAGTTTTAATAACGACAATTTGTTTAAATTAATTAATCTTCTAGTATGTAGCCACATAAGTTGCGTTTATTTTAATGTTTTTAAATGTTATTGTTTTATGAAGTATTCACGTAAAAATAACATTCCCCTGGCGAACATTCCCCTGTCATTTCATAGCACAGGGTACTGTTCATACCACAGGGGACTGTTCATACTACTGTTTTCCTAGGGTTTGACCACTAAAATAACGTCTTTTTAGTAGGTATTATCTCAAAATTTCACCGAAAAAGAAGCTACGCGAAACATGAGAAGAATTTCTAGAACAAAAACGTATAGCTGTGCAATTATGATATCATCGACTTGAAACATTACCCTAAAAGAAAAATTGAAAAAAAAAGAAGAAAAAAGAAAAACTTTAAA
The DNA here is from genome assembly GCF_963855985.1 of Ostrinia nubilalis. NCBI lineage: Eukaryota > Metazoa > Arthropoda > Insecta > Lepidoptera > Crambidae > Ostrinia > Ostrinia nubilalis. The sequence goes on from NC_087097.1 coordinate 13,548,653, forward strand.
TAAAATCAGTTAAAATATATGAGTTGTCGTGAGCATAAGGCTGTAAAAAAGGTTTGGAGGGAGCACTGTGCTAAGTTTCGTGCAAAAAAGAAAGTCATGAAGACATAACAAATAATTTGTGTTTCTTTACGAGATCGAATCAGAAATGAGGAGATCCGTAAACGAACTAAAGTCGGTGACATAGCCCGACGGATTAGCAAGCTGAAGTGGCAATAGGAAGGCACATAGTACGCAGAACTGATGGCCCATCGGCAGCAAGGTTCTGTAGTGGAGGCCGCGTGGACGTCCCACGCTGCGTTTTACGGTACACAAGGTGGACCGACGACATTATAAAGGTAGTAGGAAGGCGCTGGACGCAGGCCGCTACGAATCGATCAACATGGAAGTCTTTGAGGGAGGCCTATGTTCAGCAGTGGACGTCCTATGGCTGAAATGATGATGATGATAATGAACAAATAATTTCGGAAGGGAAAATACCTACATCTGATTCAGAAGTTTTCGCAGAAGAACATCAGGCGCCTTTAAGATCATCTGAACCAACACGAAATAACAAGAATAGCGTTTCAATATTACATTCACCAGAAACGGGGTCAAAAAACAAAAATTAGCAGTAATAATGTTTTCTGTTTATTAATTTTTGTATTTTTTTGGTTCTGTTTTAAAAGGCAGGATACTACATTTTTGATTATTATAAAGACTGACTTTAGTGTCATACAATTTAAGTCTTAAAACTTAATTGTTCGTTAAGTTTAATGCTACTGTTATTAGGCTTAAGAAAAGTCATTATAAATTAGTAATATTTGTTTTAATAATAATATTTTTTGTTTCAAAAACTTACATAATTTTTATAATAGCAAAGAAAAATAAAGAGTTTGTTTATTCAAAGAAAAATACTAATTGTTTTTGTCCATAATACATTCCCCTGGGTGGTTGCAACATTCCCCTGTCGCAATTTTGCGAAAAATCGCCAATAACTCAAAAACTAAGGGGAAAATGTGTGGGCTTTTTTTAGATATGTATTTAAATTACTATTGCCCTGAATTTCGTTAACAAAATTTCTCAACATTTAATAAAATTACTTCAGGACAGTCTTGTATGGACGATTTTCCAAATAGCAGAGAAACACCCCTTTATGTTTATAACATCCCCAAATTTGAAACCGATCAGCCAAGTAGTTTTTTTTGTAGACACAAAAAACCGGTTCCAAAACTTCAAAACGCTCTCCTGGAAACTTAACATTTTGCAGATACGTCGTTGTTCGACGACGCCGACGTATTGTTAAAAACTGTCAATAAGCTATGCAATAAATAATTTATTTAATTTATTATTTATTTATAGGGGTCACTAAAAATTTGTGATTGATGGTAAAAACGGGCATATGTAGGATCATTTTAAGTAACCGTTTGAAGTCGTCGTTTTAGGTATTAAGAAAAGAATATAAGATAAACTTAAGTATGAATCTAGGGTTAAATTAGATTTATTTTATTTTAATGGTATTGCAGATTATGTGAATTTTAATGGCGAACTAATTAATTTTCCTATACAATGTATTTTGTTTTTGGAATAAATAAAAAAAAAAAATTACACTCAAAATGAGATGGAGATTGGTTACATTGAATGACATAATTTAATCTGTGCTTGAATAAGTACGATCCTTATTCAAGTTTTTGTTATTTTTCAAAAAAATACTACTGCAAAGCTCTTCCACTGTGGTTAAAAGCTTTTGTGCAAAGTTTGGATGATTGTTATTTTTCTGAAAAGGCAACTATGTTTGCAACTGAAACTGCCTTTGAAAAGGCACGCTGTTTCTTATTTCAAAGAGCATGTTTGGTACACACTTTGTGAGTAGTTTGAAAATATTATGGCTTACTGAAGCAGAAATATTTTCAGAGCATGAGTGGAGCGGGTTTTTTGGAAAGGAAAAAGTTTTTTACTTTGATTGAACCTTAAAGAGTGCATTAGTTTAATGACTAAGTATAACGCTTTGTTACTAACAAGTAGGTACCTATAATATGTACATTTTATTTTCCCTGAATTGGATACTTTTTAGTACTAGCATAGAATAGGAAATCATTTTTTAGTTTTAGACGCTATAAATAAGGACTCCAGTAATTTCATATTTAATTACGTACCTACGTGGGATAATACGCAGGTATAGTGTAGCGATAACCACACGAAAGCAAACCAAAATCAACAAGGTTTGACCACAAATACAAGCCAACGCGCGTTCGGTGACCACGGCTATTGCAATTATAGCGCCCACCGCCACTTGCATGTGACCGTACGAATATACGAGTGTGGCACAGAGAAATAAAGGTTGATACTTCGACCATTTTATTAAATAATATACAATCGCATTTTACTAGCACCAAAGTAAAAATATTCAACACTAGCTTTTTCCTGCGACTCCGTCCGTGTAGAAATCGAAAATGGTTCTAATAGGATTTTTATGTTTGATTTTAAACTCTGCCCTACTTTTTCATTCCGTTAGTCATTCAGGACAAAGCATTTCTTATGTATAATTGTATAGATGAAATAAGCTAGTAATTGAAACCCAAAAGATTCTCAAAATGTCATGCCAATAATGAAATAAACCCTCGCGAGAAAAGAGAAGACAAATCGAAAAAATAAGCAATAAGAACAAGAAATAGTATTTACTTTTTCAGGCCAAGAATTTGGGCAACGTCCTTAAACGATTAGTAGATATTAAAAAAGTCGCTGACCTTTTCGTTTCATACTTATTATGTACAGCCGACATCACGTTAGACTATACAGTTTTGTTGCAAACTCGCCCGTATTACAATAACATAAGATGCCACAGAGTTTACCTTGATGTGCCGTATGTACAGTCAGCGTAAAACAGTTTATGACACCCAAAGTGAACAAGAAGTTAATAACACAACCTTATTCCAATTGTACCAAAGACGTGTAACGAACTTTTTGGCTACTTTTGGTGTCACGAATTATTGGACGTTGACTGTACTTGGCACACAATTCGCTACAGAAAGGACACCAGGGTTTCCACAGAAAGGTTCAGTTCACTAGCATTTGTAGTAATATTGCACAGATGTTTTTGGTCGCAAAGCTGGCCGAATAACGTTTGTCCTACTCATAGGACATTGACAGACTGGGAGCCAGTAGAAAAAGTAAAAACGTATTTATTTAAAAAAAAAGCAACAAATCTTTTATTGGGGAAAAATCGTCGCTTGCCTCTCTAACTGATGTATCTGACATTTTTGTCGAAACTGAGTTATCTACACCATCTAAATCAATTTTGCAAGACGAATCGTCAGTAACGTCAGTTGGAGAGGCAAGCGACGAAGTTTGGTACAATAGTGTCCTATTAAATGAAACTTTCTTATTCTCTGATTAATTTATTTTATGGGTGGATTTATTGGGTAAATCAAGTATAATTTATGTAACTTCGTAAGTAAGTAGGCAGTTACAATTAATAGTGAGCTTTAAGCGTTTTGGTAGATTGTCAGGTAGAAATGCATAGAAAATTCGATGGGAATGTTGATGTGTGGTCAATTTATAACCTGAAAGATTGTACATAATAACTATGATTTCTTGCTCCAACGATCACAACAATGTCAGTCGGGTATCTCATAAAGTCTTTAATCAACAAATTACTAACCACCACGTTGAAATTACTTCTTCAATTAATTTTGACTGCTATACCTACTCATGATTAGAAGTTTGAAATTCGATTGTTGAAAGTTGTAATTTTCATTTCATTTCGTCGTCAATTTACTGATTAAATTATAATTCTGGCAACTGTAATTTCACATGTCTCAGAAAAAAAAACGTGAAATTCCTCGGGAACTTACACATGTAGAGAAAGTATTTTATTTCGCTTTGCGCTCTGTGTGACGTAGTTTTACGGAACCCTGGGCCATTCCCCAGTTTATTAGGGCTGGAAAGGTAATTCCGAGCTCATACGGAGACGGAAACAGGAAAGACAGCCTCTCTGCGCGATGAACCTTCTTGGATTTGTTTTTTTAGAAAATTTCTTTCCTTCTCGGTTGGTCTTTGAAATTGAGGATAGGTACTGTGAGGCTGCTTTGTGGATTGACAAAATCAAAATTAAATATTTTTTGTACTGATATTCCCGCTAACCCGTCCAGTTATGCGAAATAAGCTAGTTTGTATCGTTATTTACTTCACCATAGGTACGTTAATTTCTAAAAATAAACCTTTACAAGAGTATATTGATGCAGTTAAATTGTTATACATATTTTGGTTATATTTCTATAGAGTAACTTGAAAAATTGCACACTGTAAATTATTTTCCCCAAAATTACCGAAAATGTCTCTTGATGTTTCTATTACTATTCATCATCATCATCTCAGCCATAGGACGTCCACTGCTGAACATAGGCCTCCCCCAATGCTTTCAATGTTGCCCGGTTGGTAGCGGCCTGCGTCCAGCGCCTTCCTGCTACCTTTATGATGTCGTCCATCGTCCATCGTAATGTCGTCCACCCACAAACCGACGACTATCACTACTATTTTTATTTATTATTCCACATCATATAATGTAGTATTCCATAGCATAAGAAAATGCCGGTTATTACAAAGGTGATTCCAGGCCAATACTGCGGGAGCGGAAACGGAAGTGCGGCTCATTGCCAGCGGAACGCCGCTATTGGCTGCGACGGGAAACCTTTGTAACTTCGCGAGTATTTACAGATCTTACTTAGAAATTAGCTGTAGATATTCGTAGATGGAAATTACGTCGTTTGGTGTAGTGGTTCTAAAAACGGACTATACTATGCCGAGAGGTCCCGGGTTCGATTTCCGGCCGGGCAGAAATTGAAATGATGAATTTTGATTTCTGTGACGGGTTTGGGTTTACTATATTATGTATAAATGTGTATTTAAAAAGTATATCCGTAAAGTTAGCAACCATAACACAAGCAAAAGCATATTATTTGCTTACCTACTTTGGGGCTAGATAGCGCTGTGTGAAATTGTCCAAAGATATTATAGATAGCTAAACACCATATTTGGAGGTTATATTACACATTAGTTTGACAACTTATGAACACAACCTGTGTGCAGTCAATGGCCCTGCCGGAACAGGCCGATTGCAGCACTCTGGGTCAGAACCCCTGAAAGGAGCCCTGCCAACAAATTTACGAATCGCGGTTCGCTCGCCCACCACCAATAAACAACCACTTACCGGTGGGAGCAGGCTTTTCTTCCACGTACGAGTGGACAGGGTGGTTTCTTCTGATCCTCTTTTGAAATCTAGCGAGTGCGGTCTGCAGCCACGCGGTTTTCACGCGCAGGTCGGATCCCAGCTGGTAGTCTTCGGATTCAGGTGCAAACGATGGGGCACAGAGATAATTCACCCAGAACACACCACAACACTTCTCAGACGGAAATACAGTCAAAATATAGCGAAATTGAAAATATTTGCAACAGCAATTTAAACGCTGCAGCTCGCGGCGAGGACGGCCATCACACTCATTTTTTTCAGCCAATCAGGATCGACTCCCATCGATATGCTCGTAGGAATCGAGCGTTGCTATTGGTTGATTAGAACGAGCGAAACGAATGAAGTTTTAAACGAATGTTGGCGCGGCATGATTTGAAATAGTTACGTTTACTGTACATACCGCCCACCAAAATACAGCTGGTATTTTCCAGATAAATAACGAAAGACTATGATAAAATAGACTAACATTGAAATTTATGACGTATAAAAAGAAACGCATGAGTATTAATTACTTCCTACCAATAACTAATGTTAAACTAAGCATATGGGGTTTTTTTTTTTTTTTTTTTTTTTTTAAATAACGAATTAAATGTCTATGGGAAGAGGACACAGTTTAACAAGCGGTCGCTTGATAATACTGTCTTTAGTTTTAATAGTTGCTACTCGAATGGTTCCATCAGGACCAGGGTGTAACTCGCATACTCTTCCCAAGGACCATTGCAAAGGTGCACGATTGTCATCTTTGATGACTACGATAGAATTAACGGATAACGGATCGGAGACTTTTGTCCATTTCATACGTTGAGTTAAAGAAGTTAGGTATTCGTTCTTCCAACGAGTCCAAAAGCTTTGAACGAAAGATTGAATTAGCTGCCAACGATTAAGTCGGTACAGCGCAACAGAGGAGTAATCCTCGTCAGGAACGCTTGTAAGTGGTTCCAGCGTTAAGAAATGACCCGGGGTCAGTACGTTTAAATCGTTTGGATCAGTGCTTAATGCGCACAACGGTCGCGAATTCAAAACAGATTCTATTTGAACAAATAAAGTGCTAAGTTCTTCAAACGTTCCTACTATACGATACAGATGCGATTTTGCAGCCTTAATCTGGATCTCCCACACTCCACCAAAATGTGGGGCTGAGGGAGGATTAAAGTCGAATTTAATTTGCTCGAGATGCGAGGCTTGCTCTAGCAATGACAAATAATTGCTGGCACCGACAAAGTTCGTTCCACAGTCCGTATGAATTATACTACATCGTCCGCGACGACCAACGAAGCGACGCAACGCAGCTATAAAACCATCCGTGGAAAGAGTAGACACCACCTCGAGATGGACTGCTTTCGTCGCTAAGCAAACGAACAGACAGAGATAAGCTTTGTCCATCTTTGCACCGCGATGGGTCCCGAGTTTGATTCGGAAAGGTCCGCCAAAGTCTACGCCCACTACTGAAAACGGCTTTACTTGATTTAAACGATAAGAAGGTAGGTCGCTCATAAACGGTTCTAATGGTTTTGGTTTAGTTCGATAACATCGTATGCATTTAGAGAGACAGCGGCGAATGGCGCGTTTTGCGGAGAGAATCCAAAACTGTTGTAAAAGTAAATACTGAGTGGTATTTTGACCTGTGTGACAGTGTTTTCGATGAACAGACTCGATAAGCTTGTCAGTAAATGGGTGCTCACAAGGTAAGAGCGCTGGATGCTTTTGATCAAACTCGAGACCCGCGCGTGAGAGGCGACCGCCCACCCTGAGGATACCTATCTCATCCATAAACGGATTCAATTTTTGGAACGGTTTAGGTAACGATTTTTTGGCTTTGATATATTTTATCTCATTACTAAATGATGAATTTTGAACCGATTTTACAATGAGTAATAACGATTGATGATTTTCGTTTTCAGTTAGAATTGAGCTACTGAGACGTTGACTCGGATCTTTTGAACGAATGTTATGTAGAAATCTACGGATGTAGGAAACGATACGAGTTATTTTCTCTAACGATGAGAAACGTTTTAATAACATGTCAAAAATTGAGTACTGTTGTTCATCAGTTTTTTGGTCGGTCATCAGTACAATTGAATGGCGCTCCTCAGTACGCACAACTTGCTCCTCACTACATGTCGGAAACCTGCCTTTGGGCCAACAATTAGCTGGTTGTGACAGCCAGGATGGACCTGACCACCACAGTGAATTATGAAGCAGATCGTGGGGAAATTGTCCACGAGAACACACATCCGCAGGATTGTCACCAGATGCGACATGATGCCAGGAATCCGCAGGAATCGTATCCTGAATGCGGCTGACGCGATTTGCGACGAACGTGGTCCAGCGCGAAGAGTGCGACCGAAGCCAAGATAGAACAACAGTCGAATCGGACCAAAGGTAAACTGAATCGATAGGTATTTTGGCCTGATACGTGTCAAGAATGAGTTGTGTGAGGTCTGCGAGCGTTACAGCTCCACAGAGTTCAAGTCGAGGCAAAGAAAGTCTTTTAAGCGGAGCTACACGAGCCTTGGCGCATAACAGCCGAGTATGAATAGATCCGTCAGCGCATAGGATGCGTAGATAAATAACTGCTCCGTAAGCGAGTTCCGAGCTATCACAAAAGCCGTGCAGTTCGTATGATATGACATCATCAAAAGTGAGACGACGTGGAATGTTGAGCTCCTTGATTGATGATAGCTGATGACAGAAAGTCTCCCATAGGTTGATGATTCCTTCGGGAGGTTGCTCATCCCAGGAAATTCCGAGAAGCCAGAGTCTTTGTAACAAACATTTGACTTGAATCGTGAGAGGTGATAGGAAGCCCAACGGGTCGAATATTTTAGCGATCTCACTAAGAATAATCCGCTTAGTGCACGGTCGATTGGATGAGCTCACATCGAATAAAAATGAGTCGGATATTGGATTCCATTTGAGTCCAAGTACCTTGAGTGTAGGATATTGCTCATCAGAGAACGATTTGGAATCCAGAAGACACTCTTCCTGGGAAAGATCTGAAAGCAATCCTGGCGAATTACTAGCCCATTTCCTAAGTTCAAAATGACCTAGTTCGAATAATTTAACGATTTGTGATTTAGCTTCTAACGCAGTGGTCAAGCTTTCACAACCAGTGACGATATCGTCAACGTATATATCGGATGAGATAATTTGTTTGGCTAGAGGGAAACGATTACCTTCGTCCTCTGCCAATTGTTGAATTGTTCTACACGCCAGAAACGGTGCGGATGAAACGCCATACGTTACAGTGTTGAGTCGATACTCTTTAAGCGATTGATCAGGGCCAGACCTCCAAAGGATTCTCTGGTAATCTCTATGATCATCAGAGACCAGAATTTGTCTATACATCTGACGTATGTCAGCCATAAAAACAACCGCGTGAAGTCGATAATGAAGGAGGATCCCAATGATATTGGACTGTAATTTAGGTCCCGTTAGCAAGGTATCATTTAATGAAATTCCTTTAATGTCCTTTGCAGAAGCATCAAAGACGACGCGCAATTTTGTTGTGACGCTATCTGGCCGCAACACGCAATGGTGCGGAATGTAAAATTTACCCTGGTTGAGCTCTGCAGCTTTAACTAACGACATGTGGCCGGATTTCTCATAGTCATCCATGAATTCGCGATATTGTTGGTGTACTATAGGATCACGTGACAAGCGACGTTCGATTGCATGGAATCGCCTTAATGCAACATCACGAGAACCATGAAAGACCGGTTCCACCGTGTCCTTGAAGGGAAGACGAACTCCATACCTGCCAAGCACATCGCGATAGTGGTCAGCCGCGTAAAGTTGCTCACACAAAATCTCCTCATTTGTGAGAGGTGATGCTTGAGGAACACTGTCCACCTCCCAGAAACGCTGTACGATCGAGGCTAACTCGCTGTCAGCCTTCGAAGAGACTTGTACCAAAGATGAGGTTACAAGTGGCGTTCTACCTAACAGAAGCCAACCAAAGACCGAATTAATTGCTAGTGGCTGATTTGAATTATCGCCCTTTATACGCTGAGAAAGAAGCGACTCAGCAAAAACGTCTGCGCCGAGCAAAACATCGATAGGGCCAGGGATGTCAAAACCTGGATCGGCTAACGGTAACGCATTAATGTGAGTCCAACCCGACGTGTTGAGTTTAGCTAAAGGTTGCTCACCACAGATGTGGGTTATAACGTGCATATCTAAATCGAATAACGGGCTATTATTTGACGCAACCGAACAGCGAACAATGCTGGTGACGTCAGCTGCTACACCTCCCAAACCGTTTATATTAGTTGTACATGAAACTGGATTAAGTTTCAAGAAACCAACTGCCTTTTGGGTAATAAAATTGTTTTGGCTACCGGTATCGAATAGTGCGCGAATAGAATGATAATTACCGTCCGAGTCTTGTATTTGTATTATCGCCGTAGCCAACAATACAGTCGTATTTAAGTTATTTATTGAAGGTTTTGAATTTTCTCCTTTAACAAACAGAGAAACCGATTGAGAGTCAGTGGAGCCTTTGTCAACACCAGGCTTGTCCGTGCGCTCCCTATGCAATAACGTGTGATGTTTATGTTTACATTTTAAACAGCGAAAAATAGATTTACAATCCCTTAATTGATGGGACGACTTGAGACAGTTGTAACACAATTTCGCCTCTGTTGTGTATGACATACGGTCGTCTACGGATTTAGCGAGAAACGATTTACAACGTGTTATTGAATGACAATCAGAACACAATGTGCACTTCAAAACCGGTTTGTTATTATTTTCAGACGTTTCACTTTGACTCCGGTTAGAGTTATTCGTTAATAAAGTATGAGTCACATTGGCGCGCTTTGAATAATTATTAAAAGTCGGTTTTGATGTTAAACGTGTATCTTTAACCGAGGTAATAGGTTTTGAACTATCAGAAAAATGACTATCACGCAATAATGATTCACACTTTGAATGTAAAAAGTCCTTTAGTTGTAAATACTCAGGAATCTCCGTGTTGACGTATTTTTCTTCGAATTCACGACGCAGTTTTGAGTCTAATTTAGATAAAATGTGATAAACGAGGATAAAGTCCCAATTATGAACAGGAAGATCTTGTTTACGTAAGATGCTTAAGTTTTCGTCAATGCAATCTAACGATCGACGAAACTCAGTTGCATTATTAAATTTGAAAGAAACGTTTAAAATATCTTTCCAGCAGGTGAAAGATAATTCACGTTTATGTTGATAACGGGCGACTAAGGCCGCGTACGCATCCGAGTAATAATCACCTGTTATAGGAAATTTGCGAATAAGCAGTAGTGGATCGTCGGTTAATGTTGACACTAAATATTGAAATTTCTCCACATCGGTAAGGGAATGACAGTCATGGATCAACGCATTAAACGTATTGAAATATTCAGGCCATAATTTTATATTACCTGAAAAGGTAGGTAATTGAATTTTAGGTAACTTTATATGAGATCTAGATGATGAAGACTCTGCCTTAGAGTGACTTCTCATGACGTTTGCTTCTGCCTTTTGCAATTGTTTTGCTATTGACATAACTTTGAAGTAAGCATCATCAAAACGCGTTCGAATGTCGTCATCGTCACACTGTTCATCATCATCACTAGACGAGTTCAACAATTCAAGTATTGAATAGTGTGCGAGTTCAAAGTCTGACCTTATATTTTCAACGTCATCGCAATAAGAAAGAAAAAGATCGCATAAACTATCATCTGATTCGGTTTGTGTTGAAATACCGACCTCTAATGCCTTCAACATACGGTTCAAAGCGATAGTACGCTTACGACGTAATGACGGTAAATCGTGTATCGTATACTCTGAACTAGGTTTCGATTTAGATTTGCTAACTTGGCTAAGTCTGCGAGTAGGACGCTTCGGTTTGTAAGACATGATTACAAGTTTAGCTACTTGTATCAACAACAAAATTAAATACGTGTGATTTACTACCAAACCACGTCAAATAGAAAGCTCGAATTAAAATAAAACGATTACGCTTCGAGCGAGTGAAGCGTACCGATAAGAACGTAAACAACTGCAGTGTAGGTATCTGCAAGTCGCAACAGCTGGCGTATTTTACGTCACAACTTGTAGGTATTTCGCTTCACGCAGGTGAAGGAACCGACTAAAGAAACGTTTGAAAGACGAATAAATATCGATTAATTGGAGTGTGAAACGAATAATTGTCGATATTACAGCCGAATAAATTATACTAAAACACTTTGCTTAAGTATGATCTGTAATATAAACAAACGAGTAACACTTGTGTTGTTGTCACAGCCGAATAAATTATAAATACAAGACAAAGTTTATGTTTGTACCTATGATCCGCGACAAAACAACAAGTGTGTATCAGAATACGAAATAAACTGAAACACGAATAAGCGAGTGCATAAATTAATGTTGCAAATAAACGAATAAAACTGACAACAGATTGTTTGTTTACAGCTGTTGAGTGAGTTACAAAGGAACGAATGAAATGAACCAAACAATTTGACGTCTGAGTGAGTGAAACGTTAACGTAACGAGTGAATATTTTAAATGGAACGAATGAACTCAAAGTACAAAATGGACGAATAATTTTATGGAATGCGCTAGAAGTTTTCACTACCCGAAAATATTAATAAAATTGCAAGTTCACGATTTCGATGATATAATGTTAGAAATGTATTGTAATTGAACCTAATGTCTTGAGAAACGTTACGAATTATTATTTGTATGATTTTACGGTAAATATTAGGTAGAAATATTACGGAAAATTCCCAAAAAATACCAGCTATGTTTACGGGTCGGATTTTAGATATCAAAATTAGATCAGGAGCCACCTGTCCCGGGTTTCGGCACCATAAAGATGTGCAGTCAATGGCCCTGCCGGAACAGGCCGATTGCAGCACTCTGGGTCAGAACCCCTGAAAGGAGCCCTGCCAACAAATTTACGAATCGCGGTTCGCTCGCCCACCACCAATAAACAACCACTTACCGGTGGGAGCAGGCTTTTCTTCCACGTACGAGTGGACAGGGTGGTTTCTTCTGATCCTCTTTTGAAATCTAGCGAGTGCGGTCTGCAGCCACGCGGTTTTCACGCGCAGGTCGGATCCCAGCTGGTAGTCTTCGGATTCAGGTGCAAACGATGGGGCACCGAGATAATTCACCCAGAACACACCACAACACTTCTCAGACGGAAATACAGTCAAAATATAGCGAAATTGAAAATATTTGCAACAGCAATTTAAACGCTGCAGCTCGCGGCGAGGACGGCCATCACACTCATTTTTTTCAGCCAATCAGGATCGACTCCCATCGATATGCTCGTAGGAATCGAGCGTTGCTATTGGTTGATTAGAACGAGCGAAACGAATGAAGTTTTAAACGAATGTTGGCGCGGCATGATTTGAAATAGTTACGTTTACTGTACAACCTGCATAGTTTATTATTCAGTCGTTCACGCAGATTTCATCGCAACAGCTACGGAAATAAATTTCATTTTGCCCTGACATCGCTCCATTCCCTATAACTCCATTAAAACTCTTTGATTTCCGATTTCAGTCCTTTATTGCATTTTTTATTAAACGAATTCCCATCGGGCTTTATAGACTGCATTTCCATGAGTACTGACGTCTTCTTTGCTACTTTGTTATAAGATCTTTTATCGAATCTTTGATACTGTATGTTTTTGACATTGTGAGGTTTGTGTTTGTTTTGTAAGAGAGAAACCAAAATATGGTACAGAGTTGTACTTTTTGTAGGTTTTTGATATTATATTACGCATAGGTACATTAAGGATCTGGCGAAGTAAGATAAAATTTTAGACGGAACCCATTTGACAGTAGATTATGAAGATGGATGAAAAAGCGGGAGATCGCGCGTTGTGATGCTGTTATTTATTTTGTTTACATTCAAGGGTGGCAGTGGTGTAAACAAAAACAAAAATACAATTGGTTCAGCGTCTTATACATATAGCTTAAAATAGTACCTACACTTACTTTTGCTTTGTAGTTATCTGAAAATATTAAAGCATAATATGGATTTGGTTTTGAACAATGCGTGTCTGTACACTTTTGATTCCTGTGTTACAATGAAGGACTAACGCCCGTATTCACAAACGATGCTTGCTTAAGTGAAGCAGCAAATCGAACGCACAGCGTTGAATACAGCTCTGTGATTGGTTCGTTCACCCTGTGCGTCCACGCGCTCTGTGAGGCCTCATAGTAATGTTTGTGAATACGGGCGTAAGGCGTCTCGAGCGAGCGAGTGATATTTCAAGATTTAGAAGACAAATAGTGTATCTCCGAGGATGAGCCCTAAGCCTGGTTTAACGGTTACCGCAGACATTAATTTAGAGGTGAGATATCATCTGTCCATTTATCAATATTATTCATATTAACGGCGTAATTTCCGGTAAGAAAAAGTATAAAATATAGAAAAATATTTCGATTCTGAAATCATTTTCTGACTCACTTAGCAAGCGAACTCAATAATAATAAAGAGACATTTTTTATTAAAACGGCAAAAAAAGTAGAATACCCGGCACTAATCCTACTAATATTATAAATGCGAAAGTTTATACGTTTGGATGTTTGTTACTCTTTCACGCTAAAACTATTGAACGTATTTTGATGAAACTTTACAGTATTATTGTTTATAACCCAAATATGATATTATGACCCTAACTAAATTTCACGCGGGTGAAGCCGCGGGCAAAAGCTAGTTTAATAATTTTCCCAGTTCACAATAATTGAACATTGCCTACAACCAAGTACTTAGTCATTAATATTCTACAGCAAAATTTTCAATTTCCTCGCTTTTACTATAAAAACTGTAATGAAGTAGGTGCCAATATCGATCTTCCCGCATATAGGGTGTGCAACTGACTGCATCAATCATCAGAAGTGGCTGGTCTGACAGGATGACATCAGCTGAAATTGAGATTGAGAGTGCATTTTAACATGAACTGATGAGTTTAATTAAGGAAATACTTTTATTTTTAAATATTTAAATCAACAAACTGTGTCCTATGATTAAGAAACTTACATTTACGACAGCAAATAAAAAACATATTTATAATTTGAGGATAGATCCAATTTTTATGAGATATGGGATGAAATATTTAAGTAAATTACTTTCGAAGCAAAAGCTGTTAAACGTAATTCTTTTTTTTTATATATTCAAATTCATATTGTTTTTTTTGCAAACGAGCTGAACAACTCAGAACTTTTTTTCGCAATTTTTTCTTACTTTTGAACTCATAGTTTCCACTAAAATAAAAACACATTACTGTATGATTTATATCACGTGATAGCCCGACGCTATGACCCTCATAAAACATATGGGATGATATGGGGCTCGTCGGACCGTCCGACGGAGCATAAGGCGTATCAGGCCGACCCATCTTGAGGCGGCAAATCGTCCTAATGCTTTGGCTTGTTTCTTCTAATACTTTTTTACAAGTAGGAAAATGTTGTATGCTGCTACGATTCAGCTAAGTAAAAAAAATAGTTAATAGAGAGATGTGAACTGACTTATCATTAATGCAAAACTCACAATATTATAGTTCAAATAATATTGTGAGTTTTGCATTAATGATAAGTCCAAGAATAATAATTCATTGAGAGACAGAAATGTAGTTAGAGAAAATATATTTTTTTATCATTTATTTACGTAAGTCATTGTACACCTACGTCATTAGGAATGGTACATCGTTCGTTTCAGCCGAATGACGTCCACTGCTAAATAATACATAAAGTGCATGAACGAAAAATACGATCAAATCATAAGTAATGTATTATTATAGTTAAACAATAAATAAATATATGATGTTGTATGTAATAGTTAATTGTTATCATCGCGTTTGGTTTCCAAAGGTCTAATGAGCCAGAAAACGTAAAAAAAAATATCGAGATCATGATAAAGCTTCGGAGAAACACATTTCCTAAAAAGCAAGTCCCAAAAATTATCAGTTCTCCACAATATCTCAATAATGCCTCCATTACTTCGAGAAATGTAGAAAGAAACGCAAATATCTCAGATTCTACACCGCCGCGTGCAAATGAGCGTATAGGGGTGACATACAAAGACTTCTATATTACAAGATAAGCTGAACAGAATAAAAAGTGTATCGAAAATAACTTCAAATCAAGTAAAAAAATTTACACTTACGAGTAAATAACAGCTATTTACAATTTATTAGCCTAGACCTCCGATTTTTAGTCAGCCGATAGTTGGGCCCGATTCTAATTTGTATGAAGAATCAATCTGTGTAATGTGCGCACTTCCATATGTGCCCATACTGATTAACTGCCCTACTAAACTATCGGCCGACTAAAAATCGGTGGTCTGCACCTAGGCTTATAGGTAAATGATAAGGTGATAGTTTATCTACAAGGGTTCCCTACTTGTTTTCGAAAGTTGATGGTTCGATTTTTATTATATCGAACACGTTGTGTCGGTGATTCAGTTGTGCGATATTTTATTCCATCGATGCTTTATTGGTGCGATGTAACGTTTGTGCGAAAAATCCTGTAGCGAAAAACCCGTTGATACCTAAGTATTATATTATGCATTTGCGGCGCATAAAACTGCTCAACAATTTAGAGCTCTAATAAATCAAATGACGTTAACAGGTGTTTTACAATGTAATAATTAAACCAACCTACAACATAACTATTATAAAAGGCCAATTAGGCTAGAGGTCCTTGTTGTATACTTCAGTAAAATGGCAATTCGGTTAGCTTTGGGCAAAACAGTAATTCCTCTGTAATCAGTTGTGAACAATATTCAGCACAGCCTATCTAGTAATACATAGAGTCTGTGGTGAAACATATCCTCAGCAAAGAGGGTAACGAGTTCATTTGGGAATGCGAGATGGGTGTCGGTAGCGGTACGAAGGCCGTCAAGGATTGTATGGTAGGGCAAGGTGTGGTAAATGCGATAAATAAAAAGTACTTTCGTATGCATTACTCGGTATTACTAAAGTATATACATAGGTATAGGTATATTTGCGTCGGCCTGTATTTTCCCCATGCGTCATAAATATGTATTTGTAAACAAATAAAAAATAAGTTCAGAGGGCCGAGTGTGAGTTTTTTTTGAGCGCGTCAAAAATGACATTAAATGTATGACGGATTGTACAGCGCTCCTAGCGGGAAACTTTCAAAAACTAAAACTCACACCCAGTCCACAGGTATACAGGCCTACCTCTGGGCTTCGGCTTGACAATACTTTTTGGAACACCCTGTGTGTGTATGTGGTACCTATCTATCCATTGTTTAGTACTTATAGCCATAGGACATCCACTGCTGAACATCGGCCTCCCCCAGTGCTTTGAATAATACCCGTTTGGTAGCGGCCTGCGTCCAGCCCTTTCTAGATACCTTTATGATGTCGTCGGTCCACCTTGTGGGTGGACGTCCCACGCATTAGTACTTACTTATGGTAAAAGCTTAGTTTAGTTTAAGTACTTACTAAAAGTAATTGTAACCATTAGCTCTCAATATAGCTGTAACTAGATTGAATCAAAATTCAATCCTAATCACAACATTCTCGTGCCAGCTATTTTAATCAAATCTAATTAAAATCCCTTGATATTATTCAATACAAAATATTATCACGAATGCAAACTAAATGTGCTCTAATTTAATACAAACTCGAATTCGGACGAATTACATTAGAAGTGTTTGACGTTAAATTAGTACAGAATAGGTAATATTTGACGTCAAAATGTTTACGATATTGAAATCATTTGGGACATTAAAATAGTTATTGTACAACTTCTTTTTCTATGCAGATTTCGAAAAAAGTTTATCTCAATAAAAACTTTTTAAATATTTTTGCATAGATTTAGTGGTTGGTTTTTAAAAATCAAAACAGCCATTTGATTTAAGAACAAAAAACAAAAGAGCATATTATTCTGTATTCTTGCAAAACACTTCAATTAATGCTCCATGGGTCCCAAAATATCCGTTTCCACTCGACTCAAGCGTGTCCTCAAATGGTGTTCACGTGTACCGGATCGCAGGGGACGGGTCTTGTGACGTTGCATCTGATTTTAGAGCTTGAGTAGTCGTATTTGAAATAGAGGCTGTGCTTTTATAAGTACCTTTATTTTCTATGTTTCGGGGGTAAGACAAATTCAAATTCAATAAGTTCAAAGTAAAGTGTAGTAATATTGAAAACGCTTCGTCACCGGGCAAAGTGACTGTAGGTATAAAATAAAACGCCGCAACGAAACGTTCTCGAAATTACAACTGTCACGTTCAAATTTTTTTTTATTAACGTTTGTACATTTTTGCTAGATTTTTTTGTAATTTAATAGAAAGAGCCATCTCTAATTAGCCACACAATCAATAGAATATCCTACATACAACACTCATGGGTCCCAAAATATCAGTTTCCACTCGACTCAAGCGTGTCCTCAAATGGTGTTCACGTGTACCGGATCGCAGGGGACGAGTCTCTGACGCTGCATCTGATTTCAGAGCTAGTACTCGGTTTGAAATGGAGGTATTTCTAAACATTTTGTGTAGAATCCTATATTTACAGAGTGGAGTTTACTATATTTATTTAATTATTACTGTTTGATATGAAACTTTAGCTTGTGGTAATATGTTATTTCGATAAGATACTAATTTTATAAATGTAGTTTGAGCCTCTGTACGCAATCAAGTACGTTAATTACCTAATCGAAACTACTCATTACTTATTATTCGTATCGGTAATCCTTTAATTAATCCATTGTTGTTGTTATTATAGGTATATCCATCGATATAAACTGGTACAGACACATAAAAGTAAAGTTCTAGGTAATCTTAATTAATTTAGCTGAGTTCGCGCATCTAACGCAGTTTCTCGTAGTATTGTGCAAACTGCAAACTATTAAGCAGCCAACACATTACAACCATAAAAATCACAAACTAAATCACCCCACTGCAATTGGAGTACTCCACTAGCTCCAATTGCAGGTGCATTTCAATAGCACTCATTATAAAGAAAAAAAAGACACGGGAGTCTGCGTTAGCTATGCGAGCTAAGTGAAACAAACTTAACTAAGGCTGGTTTTAGAATCGCGCTGACCGCACGCTGATCGTCGGCGCTGACAAATCAAAATGTATGTAATTGAAGGAAACGTTCCTGAGTGACGCTGATCGCTCGGAGCAGACGCTTCATACATTTCGGCTGTCAGCGGTGACGGTCAGCGTGCGTCAGCGTGATTCTAAAACCAGCCTTAACTCTTGGTCTGCAACCTGCAATAAGTTGTTATAATAGGTGCTACTATCGACTATACATACAATGAGAGTAAGATCAGGTGTCTCTAGCCTGCCCGTGCCTCTGAGTTGTGTGTCCCCGGGGGCGGCGGTAAACAACGCTAATTGCGCTACAAAGAACACCCTTTATAGCGCGTTTTGTCAGGGCTGACACATTCGGTTGATTCACTCATCTTATTAACAAGTAGGTTTTTCTTAAAAAATCAGCAATCACAGGCTCAAGTCTATATTTGAGTTTGACTTGAATTTTAGGTGTCGTTTTATATGACGTATGTACCTAAATCGTGGTAAATAGATACACTGGTTACGCTTGAAAGGTCACCCTAGAACGCTTTTTGCCAGGTCTGACGAAATATTTCTCTGAAGTCACTTTAATTAAATTTTGTAGACATGAGAAAACTATGGTTATGGTTTTGGCACGAATAGTATTTTTATTGGAACATGCAAACTGTGTAAGAAATTATCTGTACAACTTGCTTCAATATGTAGAGAATTTTATCTGTTAAACTCATTTAATACTTTCTTTTTTAAGATTAAGTGCAAATTCTGGATCAATTACGTGCCTTCTGCAACCATTAGCTCATAAAGCTACCTCACAGAAAACATCTCCTCAATAAACGATCCTAATGTTAAGGACATAAAGTTTAAGATCTATATCCATTTTGTGTTCGTTTTTAATTGATTGCCGACAATATTTCATACAATGTCTCTAAAGAAAATGAGTTTTCACCCATAAAATGTGCCACTTGTGTTATTAAATACGGAATTATTTTACTCCCACTTCACTCGTAAAGTCTAACATAAACTCCGTTATTTTTATGGTCTCTTAAAGTGACAACCCTCTGGAGTAGTCTTAAACCACTTGATTGTGGATTTTGAATGCTTCCAATGCTGGTATTGAGCCATTATAGCATTTATTCCGGAACGCGTAAAGACGTTTTGAGCACAAATTCGATGGAATTTCAGCGCGTAAAAGCAGTAAGTAGGTTTTATATCGGTGGCTTTTAATTTATTTATACTGCAGGGTCCGGCCGTAATACTAAAGGGAATTGTATGGCAGTAAGGTTTAAGTAATACTGTCTAATGGTTGGCTGCTGTGAAGAACCTTTTAGCAACAGACTGGGTATAAAAGGGAGGTTGTTAAACTGGTCTTTTACTGACTATATTTTTTTAAATAGTGACGTGTAAAAGTTTTATGAGTTATATTTAATTTTTTTAGTGAATTAAAAGATGCAGAGTATGTAAAGATTTCATGAGTTTTAAGAACACACTTTAATACTAACGATTCTTTGGCAAAAATCGGAACTTATAAACAAGTATTGATAGTAGTGCCCTCCTGTAAATGTCATAATTATATGCGACCTTGGATAGGATTTAGGACACTTCAGTTTGTGCTTCGGTGTTGTTCAACTTAGCAAAAATTGGAGCTGACAACCGAGTTTTGATAGTAGGGCCCTACTGTCAATGTCATAATTATCTCTTTTTCAGTGTTTCAGTCTGGGACTTATAGGACTAAATGTAAATTTCAAACCAAATCAGCCTTTGCTTGCGTTTACCATCTGTTATGTTCTTAGGACCGTATTACAAAACCGCTCACTCAATCGTAGATTATGTCTCAATATTGAAATTGAACCAATCAAAACTTTCTATACTTCAAATTGAATCGAGCTTTAAGCTTCGTTGATAATCTTTACCTTAGACCTGATAAAACAAGATAACATTTTCAAGGATCCAATTTAGATCTTATTAAATATTCCATCCATACCCTTTCCTCATTATTTTCGAGGACAAAAGTCGAAAAAAATCGCCAAAAATGCTTTATTCCATGGCCCTAATTTAAAACGTTTCTCTTGGGACCCTAAGCAAGAGGGCCTAATTATTCATTAACAAAAACCTTTCTAAATAATTACGGGGGCAGCTAATTGTGAAGCCGGGCTTAGATTAGATTGGGGCTGGTTTAAGTCACAAAATAACTAATTAATTATAAATATTTATTTACAGTTATTTACAATTAATTTACAGTGAACTAAAAAATTAAAAACTATATAGGTACAAAAGTAATATTTACAGAAAAAATTGCCCAGAAGGCTGGCAGTTTTTCCCCGTTGAATTGCTAATAATTAATAATAAAAAATATGCCCGAATGCAAAGATATCAATTAAGTACTTTACAATTTGATTGGCTGGTGCAATTTACTATGTTTGACTCATTTGACCGCTCGTAAAGCCTGACAATATTGTTGTAAGTCACATGGATTAGCACTAGGCATCGTAACCTTCCTCTTAGCTACTATCCGATTGAAACAACTGCGCATCTGGCAGCCGTGACGTCACATCGACGCTCTGGTACGGACGCGGCGAAAGCGGGGAAGGGTGCGGGTAAGTGGGAGGGAGAGTCGCATTCCAGGGAGATGCGCAGTTAGCTCGATCGGGTTATAGAAGCACGTCTTTGCCAATACTACTTTTTTCGTTTTGTCTGCCAGCTTTGTCTTCTTGAGCTCGTTGGCCCATTTTTTTTTGTTAAAATGCTGTCGGTTGCAGTTACTATTAGAGATGGGTTTCCACCCGGGTAAAAACCCACATGAGGGTAAAAACCCAATAAAAACCCGTTTCATTCCACCCGTGGGTGTTTACACCGGGTGAAAACAAATAATTTTATAATTATTTCAATTGGTATCTTTTCTTTATTTTTATTGAATTTTTCTCATTTAAGTTTATTGATTAATAAGTAATAAGTCAAATTTAACACTAATATGCATTAATATCGTGGCCAAATCGTAAAATTGATCACGTTATGATGATGTGACCAATTATTTTATAAAATGGTGTTATTTCAAGAATCGTTGAACCGATTTAGTAGAAATTTAGTAGGAACACAATAATTTGTGATCATGGCAAGGACATGGAGGGGGGGGGGGGGGGAATTCCAAATATGCCAAACTCTCTCTTTGATGACATTACGGTATAAAGTTACAAATAACAACACCAACTACAAAGTACTTCTACTTAAAAACTTGAAATCGAACCGCCCTTCCGCCACTGTAACGCATTGTAACGTTTTTCAAGACCCCCTCTCCCCCCAGATTGCATTACGTAACACTAGAACGCCCCCTTAGCAACAAATACCACTTCTCACTTTAAAAAAACGCTATTTTTGTTTTCACCCACCAGAATGGGTGATAATGGGTAAAAACCGGGTTTTTACCCAAATCACCCAGTTTTAACCCAATCGGGTGAAATGGGTTTTTACCCACTACCCATCTCTAGTTACTATCGGAGCTAGTGGGTTCCTCAGGGAGCAAGGCTGTGTTTATCTTTCCGGGCTATTTAGTGTTAATTTTATTTATTGAATTCTTTGAGATGGCTGACTATTTAATGGATGAATGTGTGAGTAAGGTATCATAAACATTTGCTTAGACAGGGTCTTCACTCAAGACATAAAGAGTTGCAGAAATTACTCCTTCCAATGGTAGGTATTCACCAAAAATCGGGAATGAAATTCAGCATTTTTCGTCGGGAAATACTGTCTCTCTTCTAACTTAACCCACAGGCGACCGCTGACAGCGCTAAAACTTTAATTTATCCTCAATCACTGGGTAAGTGAGTGATTAATCTGGCAATTTTTTCATTATTCCGAATTTACCTCCCACCTGCCTCCGAACGCAATATCGGATCGGTTCTCGATATCGACAATTGTGGCAAATCGATTTTGGATTAGAAGTTTTTGCACTTATTAAATGAATGTTAGTCCGACACAGACGCTGGTGGGCTATTGTTGTTTTCAAGGTGGATTGTAGAGCAAAATTAATTAAAAAAGACCCAGCCAAGTGCGAGTTGGACTTGAGCACGAAGGGTTCCGTACTACGCTTTTGTTGTCGTATGGGAGCCATCGTAAAATATTTATTTTATACTGTTTTATCGGCAGCATAAATACTTACATCATCTGTGAAAACGCAAATGTCCAGCTATCATGGCTCATGAGGTAAGCCTCATGACAGACTGACAGCGAAGTCTTAGGCTGAGTTGCACCATCTTACTTTAACTTTGAAAAACGTCAAAAATCTGTCAAAATGCATACAAAAAGCACCGGTTATTGTCATTGTTACGGTTAAAATAAGATGGTGCAACTGAGCCTTAGTAATAGTACCTAATACATTTTCACCCTTTGCGTACGAAACCCTACAAGAGAAAAGCTAAGAAAATGTAAACAAGGTAACAAAATAAGGAAAGTAAAAGTATTCCACCAAATAGGTCACTGCGGTGACACTCGGCGTCTGTTTCGGGGAGCTTAGCTATTAAACTCGTTCTAAGGTTTGTAATTTTGACAAAATTACAAAAGTCTCGGCGAATAGACCGGCTTTTTGGGGTCCCTAATTGTATGTAATTTGCAAAAGAATTTTCGTTGTCAAATATATTTTTCACGGGAAAATAATACTATGTAATGTTTGTCAAGAAAAATATTAACGCCCGTATTCACAAACATTACAGCAGGTCTCACAGTGCGCGTGGACGCACAGGGTGACACACGAACCAATCACATAGCTCTATTCAACGCTGTGCGTTCGATTTGCTGCTTCACTTAAGCAAGGATCGTTTTTGAGTAATTTGAGTACGGGCGTGAAAATAGAATTTGCGTAAAGGGCTTTTCTTACAAGGCTCTCTATTTTTGTCCTTTTCATGAGCAACAAAACAATATCAATACTACTTTATAGCCTTCAGAGAAGAATTTCTATTAATTGCTTTGTTCTATAGCATTGACTAATTGATCTATTTCAATGGAAAATATTACATAAACTTAAGCCCTTTCATAAAGTGGAGTTTGTTTCATTAATTAATGAAAATTTATGAAGCCCTAGCAGTATAAATAAATATCAACACTACGATTCGATCATTACGATCGTGGTATCTTATAAACAGCCATGAAAGTCTGATATGAATCAATCAAAGTTGGCTGACTGACTGACTGACTGACATAGTGATCTATCAACGCACAGCCCAAACCACTGGACGGATCGGGCTGAAATTTGGCATGCAGGTAGATGTTATGACGTAGGCATCCGCGTAGTATACTCATGAAACGAGAAGTTTAATTAAGTCACATAATGTAAACAATACTATCAGAATCAATTCAGCATGTCTGACAGGCTTTATCCAACTACGGGTTTTTGTTGTAAAAATTATCTAGACACGCGGTAGTGTGTCAAGCCAAGTTCAAGTAATCATCTTTTACAATTACTTACGGTAGCACCACAGTTTTTATTATTATGTGATGCCTGTTCTTGCCTGTAGTTGTCATTTTCTTTGATTAAAATTTTAATTTTTCGCAAATTAAGGTCCATTGTAGTCCACAATTTTCAATTAATTGTGTTAATTGCCGTCCATAATTACGCGCTCTAGACCGGAAACAATGGGTGAAACCAATTATTTTTAGGCATAACTGCCCTTTGAATTATTAAAAGCCTTGATTATTGTGCTCTAAGTGCTCTGATTAGGAGGAAACAAACGTTTATTTACGTTTTTATCCAACTGCCAAAAGAAGGATAATTATGTTTTTGACTGTTTCTTTGACCCGCCCTTTATTATTAATGGTAAGTAATATGATTTTAAATGATACTTGTTTTTTTTTAATTTTGGCGTCAAAAAATAAGTAGAGAAAAATTTACCTCCAGCCATTTACAATTTAACGTTTAAATGATTCTGAAAAGGTGGGAAAAGAAAAACAAAAGTAGGTAAATAATAATTTTATGAACTTTACATGACTCACGTTCTAACCTATTTATACCATAGTAGGTATGGTGGCTCTACGTAGAGTCTAACATAGCAATATTTTATTTTATGGCACGGAACCCTCGCTTTTTTCTGCCTTCCGCTTCACCAAATTTTAATAACGGCTCCATTATTTACGAGGTCATTTTTGAAAGAATAATTTTCTTTAACGCTCTTTGAGGGAGGTGTAAACAATAATTTTATCGTTTATTAAACATTACAATTTATGGCTGAGAGAATTTTGTAACTTTTTATGAAAAGGGTAACTTGGATATTTGAAAAAATGCTGCGTTTTAACTTTTTTTTTGTAGAGGGGTTTGTTTGTACAAAATAAGTTCTATAAATTAATGATACAGTAAGTTTGTCTTGTGTTATTTCTATTTAAAATATAGCTATTCAATAATGATGTAAAATCGAAAGTAAGAATGCCTATTACACAAAATATTCCTGAAAACCACTGAGGACGACTTCCACTTCATTCATCGATTTGGTAAAAAATCAGTAAAAAAGTTACTTACATAAAAAGTTTAAACTAAAAAAGTTCCGTGCAATCCAATCTAATCCAAAAGAAGCTGGATATTTTCCATTCTCATCTACTAAAACGATATGATAATGTCTTACCTGAGTGAATCCAGCGCCATCTGTTCACAGTCTGTCGTAATTTTATTACAGCTGTCGTAATTTTATTACAGGTCCTAACACGTTGATTACAGCACCTTAATCGAATTCCTCTGCGATGCTAATTCCAGCTGATTATCTAAGTTTATTATCTCAGGGGAGCTGTCCTTTGGGATACCTTCACAATGACGCCTGGTATACATGAGTATTGCTATAAAACAGTGTTTTTCAACCTGTGGGTCGCGACCCCCTGGGGGGTCGCCAAGCCTCTGTAGGGGGGTCGCGAAAGGTCGCAAAAACTGCCTCAGTAAAAGAATCTGTTTCGTACCGAAATATATTTATTAGTTTCTTAATTTTAGTTTAAGATAAAACAACACAAACTGGAAGTAATTTGCTCTTTTCTTAATTGCATTTTTTAATCACAAACTGGCAACATTCTTTCCAATCCTATGTAGCTAAGGCTCGCGATTGCGATTGCGACGCCCCCCCGTGACGCAAGAGTTTTGAGTTCAGAAGGACGCCCGTGCGCATCAGCGGTGTGTTCTTTAATTCGGAAACCACATAAGCGTTTGTCAATTTCCACGAGCACGCGGCTGGCACTGTGGAGAAGAGGTTTGTTCGCCAATTGTTTTGAAAATTTAGTATAGCTAACAGAAATAGTAAAGTTATAATGATAGATTTATCCAAAATCTAATTGTATGTTGTATGGATTGAAATATTCGGTCCCTACAACATCTTTGTAACATGCATGAAAAAAAAAAGCGAGCGGTTGGGGGGTCGCGAAATATTTTTTTATACCGGGGGGTCGCGTCATGAAAAAGGTTGAAAAACACTGCTATAAAATATCAACCGAATTTCAATTCTCTCTCTCTTTTTCTTAAAGGAAAGAAGGAAGTTCTCAAACCTCCTCCTTTTGTCGAAGTCGGTTAAAATAGAGCCTTATTAAAAAAATCGCAGCAGAAAGTAAAATTGATTGAATTGAAATATTTTAACTAGTTAGGTACAGGTTTGAATCCATTCTAGAACGTAAATTCATGTCATTTTATTGTATGGGCCTAAGAGAAATTGATTACTAACATCAACATTTCAGTCATAGGACATTCACTGCTGAAAACAGCCTTCTTTCCACATTAGTTGAAAGCGGTCTGCATCCAACAGTGGCACTTGGAGTGGGCAAGGCATATGAACTTGTTATAGGTCGTAGAACTGATTTACTGACGCATGATGGGGCAGAAAAGTTCTAGAATGAAGGCAACGTAGCATGGGACGCGTGGGACATCCACCGACTAACTAGTCATCTGACCTATTACTCGTATAAAAAGTTGCAAGAAGCCTTTGTAAGTTTGTAATTACAACATTTTATCATTGAAAAAGCCTGAAAATTACGGTAACCCGCGTTCAACTTAATTGTAACACGCGTTCAACTTATGGTAACACGCGTTCAACATAGCATGTGAATATACCTTTAGGCAGCGACAAACGACATCCTGAGTATTATTACGTTTATTGGTAGGGGGATAAGTTAATCAAAACTTAGTACTTTTGTCTGAGATTCGAGAGCTGATACTATTGTTATTGTTTTATTGTTATTGCTACGGAATATTCGGCGAACTAATGCTTTAGGTACTAGTTTAATCTAAACAGAATATTCGTGTTTCTATTAAAAGCTGAAATTAATCAAGCGGTGGGACTGTGAGAAATTGGAATTTCTTCAAAAATTTGTATTTCAGTTTGTAGGCATGAATTGAAATACGAGTAGTACTGTGCCTTATGTAACCTTTATCTGGGTATTTTATAAGTAACTAGCGACCCGCCCTAGCTTCGCCCAGGTACAATGTATTATACTTAAAAACCTTCCTATTGAATCACTCTATCTATTAAAAAAACCGCATCAAAATCCGTTGCGTAGTTTTAAAGATCTAAAGCATACATGGGCACAGACAGACAGGAAAGCGACTTTGTTTTTATGTAGTGATTTGTCTGGTGAGGTTTTGCTCAGTTTGGGACGAGATGACTCAATGTAAAATGTCCAAGCATAATATGGATTTTACATGTCTAACGATTATAATGGAGCTTGCATTTCAGTGATTTTCAGTTCTTTGAACTGGTCGATTCTTTGACTAGTCGCCATCCAGTAACGGGTCGTCGGTCTCTGGCCACGTTTCCATGATTGCCTGCTGCTAAGATTACTTTATTTAATAGATGCTGCAAATGGCAATGTTTTAAAATAAAAAGCCCGTCGTAGCCCTTCAATAGAAATCAATTATTACCGCGGCCTCATGCGACCACTTAGGGTTTCACGAGTTAATGTTTATTGGGTTAAATTAAATGTCAGTAAAATTCATAAATGTTCCATCCGGACGTTTATATTTGAGCATTTTGTTCCTCATACTTAAGTAAAGTGCTCCGGAATCTTGGAATCATCGTTTTAGATTAATTTTCAAATAAATGGCCGCTAAAACTGCTATGTCTAACTTTAATATAAAAAAAAGTCCCCAGTAGGTACTACCTACATAAATTCTAACAAATCCACAGTATGTTATGAGACTGTATAATCGGACATTCTCATTTATTTGATGAACCGTATAGAGCTCAGTTATACAAACATGATAGTAAAACTCCCGTTTGAAAATTCCAAGTAGTTTTCGCGTAATAAAAATTCAAATTTGATTTTTTCAAGCTGATTTTATTAATACAATTAGATTAAATATCAGACTATATCTTGCAATTAAAAATGTTTGCATATATTAAGATATAATTGAGAAAAAAAATAAAAACAAAAATCACAAAAATCATTTTTCCTAATTAACTGAATGCATTTACGAAGCACTTAATACGCTTATTACGTGTAGTTTTAAGAGCTCTATGAAGTATTATAACAATTCTGAATTAAATGTTATTAGTTAACGAGTGAGAATATTTTTGCATAATTTTGAAGTAAAAAAATAGGTAACTTTGAATTTTTATACCGCGAAAACTACGTGGAATTTTCAAACGGGAGTTTTACTATCATGTTTGTATAACTGAACTCTATACATTTCATCAAATCAATGAGAATGTCCGTTTATACCGTCCCATAACACACTGTGAAATCGAATGATAGTTGAATCAACGAAAGTATTACGTTGCGTCTACGAAACTAAGTGGTCTACGAACAGCCATTATCCTGTGTCAATGATCCATGCGCTCATTGCTGTGTTTGCTTTGTGAATTGCATCAAAACAAAGAGGAAAGTGGTCTTTCGCTGAAGAATATTCAAGAGAATAAGTATGTAAGCAAACTTGAACGTTTGTTTACAATGATTATTGTAGACTTGAGATATGAAGTTTATGCTGGGTTTTTATTTTCAAGTTAATATCATTTTTATGGAAAACTCCTTTAGATCAGAAAGGACTAAATTCTAGTGCTAAAATACAACTTTTTGCATGACATCTACATTGAAGAATACCTACCTACTTATCTGAGGCTCATAGCTCACCTTCTCTATGTGGTCATCCTTTCATATTATTTTATTTTGTCAGTAAATAGGTACTGATGACTGGAGTTCAGTCTAACAGTTACTTAAAGATTCCTTAAAACTATTAAATAAATACAATATACTATAACAGTAATTGGAACTGCGACTAGGCTGCATAAAATATTTATTTAGTTAAGATTATTAATTAATTTATTAGGACAAGCGTAATGACATTTTGTTGGACAACCATTTAACCTTTAAAACAGTTTCTTAAGCTGTATTTGTGTGAAGACGTTACAAAAGTGCCCAATCAAGTCCAGACACCGAAACGAGCAAACCAGACGAATAACAGAGAGACTT
This sequence comes from Ostrinia nubilalis, assembly GCF_963855985.1. Classification (NCBI taxonomy): domain Eukaryota; kingdom Metazoa; phylum Arthropoda; class Insecta; order Lepidoptera; family Crambidae; genus Ostrinia; species Ostrinia nubilalis. The sequence continues at coordinate 13,577,321 of NC_087097.1, forward strand.
TTAGTAGGTCCACTTAAAACATTGGTTCCCAAAGTGGGGGGCGCGCCCCCTAGGGGAGGCGCAAAGACCTTTAAAGGGGGGCGCGGGCCATCTGTGTACTTAAGTATAAAAAACCTGCGACCGCTGAGAGAATGCATTCCAGACTCAGTAACGGTAGTTTCCTTGTGTCCACGGGCTGTGACAACCAGCCAAACGTCAAGTAGTACCTACCTAAACCTAAATGTGTAAGTACTGTGTAATATAATTCTTGCAACTCACGAAGGCGAGTGAGCTTTACTTGTGTGTGTACGTGTACGTGCACATAACGATAGTGTAATGTCTATCAAAACTTTTGAAAAACGAACAGTAGCGAGCCACCACACATGTAAAGCTTACTCGCCTTCGTGAATTGCAATAACTAGTAACAGAAGAAAGTAACAAATCACCTTATAAACTTTGTCAGTAATAGTATCATTGTGTACCTATGTTATAAAAATGTTAATTAAAACACCTAGAAGTCACCCTACAAGATCTCCAAAATTAAGAAAGCTCACTGTAATTGATTGTGTTGGGCCGACGATTTTATTATATTTGCAGGGCTTCAAAGAAACTTGGATTAAGTTTAATTGCGAAGTTAATTAACGCTCAGACTCAATATTGGGGAATTTTCTCAGAAATACGCCTTGATGATATAAATTTAGAGGTTTTTTTATCGATTCTTGTGGGGTCTTTTATCGATTTCAGCTTGCCAAAATAACATAGAGTTTTTATATAAACTAACTTGATTATCTCTAAACCTATTAAACTATCTACAAGTATTATTTTTGCAACTAAAAGTGGATTAAATTGAGCTTTAAGGACGTAGCACACTTATCAACCGGGAAAGGGGTCGTAACCGTATCAACACGAGGCGGTCAGTATTCTTTGTATGAAACTCCATACTGCAACGCACATTTATCCGCACCGTAACGTAAACGCCTCGCTTCGTAGTTGACAGCGCGCGAAAGGTGATGACAGCTCCCGAAAGGCAATATGGTGTTGATCCCTTTCCAAGCTGATAAGTCTGCTATGACTTTGAAGGTCCAATCTCTCTCTATATTACGATAATAACAGTGACAGACACACAGTTAACTTGCGCACGGATGATATTAATAAAGATGTAATTGTAGGTTTGTAATTCCAAAAAAGGTATTAAGTAGGTCTGTACAGTTGATTTGATAGACTTTGCAATAGGTAGTACTTACTATCTTTTACCTACTTCAATATCGTTATTATCCTTACTTTTCTCGAACATTACAAAACTCGAAGAAGTCTTGTATTCATCTTGTATTCAAGTAATAGAGTTTCCTCTCTATTAGAGCGTAACTGTGTAACAACTCTGACTAAACTCACCTTGAAGAATCAGCGAACATTTGCGGCTCAAATTGTTGTCGTGAATAGTTCGAAAGACTCCAAGAACTTCAAGTTACAGTCGACACAAGTTGCTCCAAACGTGTTGATGGAGTTTGGGGTTAGTTGATTCTTTAGTTATATGCTTGCCTAGTATAGTTTATATAAGAGGGAAAGTATATTATTTAACTACTCTCTATATCGTCGGAATTATTAAGAAACTATTTGAGCATAAAGTCTGCTGAAAACGCAAGACTAATAAATACTTTTTTTAAGTTATGGTGAATTTCAGGTTCGATTTAATCAGTTTTATTTTGTTAATACTATTACTTACACAAAATTGATTCATTCTCAAGTATAGATTAAGGCTTTTTTATCCATAACATCCAATGGAAAGTGATGATCAGGCTGAAGGTGGAAGCGAGCTTCACCCGGAATCTTCAACCACAGAAGAACTGGCTATCTTATCTCCAACTGCTGAAACACAGCAGAGCTCTTAACATTGATTTATTGGATGGATTTGCTGAATTTTAATATTATTATGTTATTAATTATCACCGAAGAGTTAATAATCATCTGTTCTGATATTAAATCAAGATTTCAGCATTGTTTTGTAAAATTTCTTTGCCATTAACATGACAAAAAAGATACGGTAGTGTAGTGAAAAATAGGGACATTTGGCTTCCCTTAAATTGGAATGTAATTTCCGCGGGACATTCCTATTTTCAGGCATTTGAGTTTCCTGAAAATAAGAATGTCCCGCGTAAATCACGATATCTTTATACTATAGTACCTACTTACAGTACAAGTAACATATTTAGTATCTATTATTATGGATTTGAAATAGCTTTACATTCTGTCACGGAGTATTGAAGACGTACATACTGAAAGATTTTCGACAAGCCTTTGTTCTCAAGAACAGAATTTCTGGTTTGAAGTAAATATATTTTACTTCAAACCAGAAATTCTGTTCTTGAGATTGTAAATAGAAAAAAAAATTCAAATTCAAAACTTAGATACCTGTTGTGTGGCGATCGAACTTGCAATCTCTTTTATACCAACCACAAGACCAGTGTTGGCAAAAAGTTAATCTGATTAATGATTAAAAATTAATGATTAAAATCATAATCAAAATTTTTTGATTATGATTAATTAATCATTAATCAAAAATTTTGATTAAGATTAATTAATCATAATCATTAATCGTTAATTTGATTATTTGATTAACTATCTACTATTTTCATAAGAAAAGGGTTGGGGGTGTATGAAAAGGTACCCGCGACTTATAAAATGTCTAGCAAAGGGGGGATCTGGAGTTGTACTGTCGTTTTCCCAAAAAACTGCGTCAATTTTCACTACTCAAAACACTTATCGCACTAGTTTTGTTTCTCACAATTCCTTCTATTCTTCCGGTATCCTCCAGCAAAATTGGGTCAGGAAAGAAGTTAAGCGGGCTGGCTGACGATAGGAGAGAAGTCCCCCCCCCCTCCCAAGGTAGGAGCAAGCGTGGGCAATTCAACAGAAAGGTGGGGTTGCTAAACTAGGAGGTTTTGCGTGTTGGGGAGGTGCAGGAGAGTTCGTACCAGAAGTTTCGGGGGGAGGGCCACGCGTGGGCAATTCAATAGAAAGGTGGGGTTGCTAAACTAGGAGGTTTTGCGTGTTGGGGAGGTGCAGGAGAGTTCGTACCAGAAGTTTCGGGGGGAGGGCCACGCGTGGGCAATTCAATAGAAGGGTGGGGTTGCTAAGCTAGGAGGTTTTGCGTGTTGGGGAGGTTCTGGAGAGTTCGTACCAGAAGTTTCGGGGGGAGGGCCACGCGTGGGCAAGTCAATAGAAGGGTGGGGTTGCTAAGCTAGGAGGTTTTGCGTGTTGGGGATGTGCTGGAGAGTTCGTACCAGAAGTTTCGGGGGGAGGGCCACGCGTGGGCAATTCAATAGAAGGGTGGGGTTGCTAAGCTAGGAGGTTTTGCGTGTTGGGGAGGTGCAGGAGAGTTCGTACCAGAAGTTCGGGAGGAGGGCCACGCGTGGGCAATGCAATAGAAGGGTGGGGTTGCTAAACTAGGAGGTTTTGCGTGTTGGGGAGGTGCAGGAGACTCCGTACCAGAAGTTTCGGGGGAAGGGCCACGCGTGGGCAATTCAATAGAAGGGTGGGGTTGCTAAACTAGGAAGTTTTGCGTGTTGGGGAGGAGCAGGAGAGTTCGTACCAGAAGTTTCGGGGGAGGGCCACGCGTGGGCAATTCAATAGAAGGTTTTGCGAGTTGGGGAGGTGCAGGAGACTTCGTACCAGAAGTTTCAGGGGAGGCTAGGGGTGGGGGGCAGGTGGTGGGAGTGTGGACTGATATCCTCCTACGGGAGGTCGGAAGACTGCACCGGAAGTTTCAGCGAGGGAAGGGGGCGGGGGGCAGTCTAGGTTACCTTATATTTATCTAGGTATGACCTGTCATAGAATTGTAGCCTAAAACCAAACATCTAATATTAGAATTCAATGTTTTAATATTGTTTTCGATAGAACATTTAAGAAGTTAATCAAGTTAATCAAATTAATGATTATTGATTAATGATTAACAAATTAATCATGATTATGATTACTTTTTTAATCATGATTATTTTAATCAGGATTAATTTAATCATGATTAAAATTAATCAAATTAATTAATTGATTAAAAAATTAATTGATTAGTGCCAACACTGCCAGTGTTGGCAAAAAGTTAATCTGATTAATGATTAAAAATTAATGATTAAAATCATAATCAAAATTTTTTGATTATGATTAATTAATCATTAATCAAAAATTTTGATTAAGATTAATTAATCATAATCATTAATCGTTAATTTGATTATTTGATTAACTATCTACTATTTTCATAAGAAAAGGGTTGGGGGTGTATGAAAAGGTACCCGCGACTTATAAAATGTCTAGCAAAGGGGGGATCTGGAGTTGTACTGTCGTTTTCCCAAAAAACTGCGTCAATTTTCACTACTCAAAACACTTATCGCACTAGTTTTGTTTCTCACAATTCCTTCTATTCTTCCGGTATCCTCCAGCAAAATTGGGTCAGGAAAGAAGTTAAGCGGGCTGGCTGACGATAGGAGAGAAGTCCCCCCCCCCCTCCCAAGGTAGGAGCAAGCGTGGGCAATTCAACAGAAAGGTGGGGTTGCTAAACTAGGAGGTTTTGCGTGTTGGGGAGGTGCAGGAGAGTTCGTACCAGAAGTTTCGGGGGGAGGGCCACGCGTGGGCAATTCAATAGAAAGGTGGGGTTGCTAAACTAGGAGGTTTTGCGTGTTGGGGAGGTGCAGGAGAGTTCGTACCAGAAGTTTCGGGGGGAGGGCCACGCGTGGGCAATTAAATAGAAGGGTGGGGTTGCTAAGCTAGGAGGTTTTGCGTGTTGGGGAGGTTCTGGAGAGTTCGTACCAGAAGTTTCGGGGGGAGGGCCACGCGTGGGCAAGTCAATAGAAGGGTGGGGTTGCTAAGCTAGGAGGTTTTGCGTGTTGGGGATGTGCTGGAGAGTTCGTACCAGAAGTTTCGGGGGGAGGGCCACGCGTGGGCAATTCAATAGAAGGGTGGGGTTGCTAAGCTAGGAGGTTTTGCGTGTTGGGGAGGTGCAGGAGAGTTCGTACCAGAAGTTCGGGAGGAGGGCCACGCGTGGGCAATGCAATAGAAGGGTGGGGTTGCTAAACTAGGAGGTTTTGCGTGTTGGGGAGGTGCAGGAGACTCCGTACCAGAAGTTTCGGGGGAAGGGCCACGCGTGGGCAATTCAATAGAAGGGTGGGGTTGCTAAACTAGGAAGTTTTGCGTGTTGGGGAGGAGCAGGAGAGTTCGTACCAGAAGTTTCGGGGGAGGGCCACGCGTGGGCAATTCAATAGAAGGTTTTGCGAGTTGGGGAGGTGCAGGAGACTTCGTACCAGAAGTTTCAGGGGAGGCTAGGGGTGGGGGGCAGGTGGTGGGAGTGTGGACTGATATCCTCCTACGGGAGGTCGGAAGACTGCACCGGAAGTTTCAGCGAGGGAAGGGGGCGGGGGGCAGTCTAGGTTACCTTATATTTATCTAGGTATGACCTGTCATAGAATTGTAGCCTAAAACCAAACATCTAATATTAGAATTCAATGTTTTAATATTGTTTTCGATAGAACATTTAAGAAGTTAATCAAGTTAATCAAATTAATGATTATTGATTAATGATTAACAAATTAATCATGATTATGATTACTTTTTTAATCATGATTATTTTAATCAGGATTAATTTAATCATGATTAAAATTAATCAAATTAATTAATTGATTAAAAAATTAATTGATTAGTGCCAACACTGCACAAGACCTAGTAGCCGCCTTAAAGATACAAAAAGAAACAATAATTTCATTTCTGTTTTCGCCCCTATTTCTGCCAGTAAAAGATATCAGCAAGGCTTACATTTTGGGTATTACTATAGTACAGTGGTTCTCAACTTCTGGGCCGCAGACCACTGCGTCTGCATGAGTCTATTATTATGTTACGTCATAATATTACAAGAAATCAAGCTGCACGCTTTGGAACCTTATTTATTGGTAGAGAAGTGCTATTTTCCTAATAAAATGGGTGTCTGATGTGCTGTTGACTGCACTTTGAATTCTTAGATTAGTCCTTGGATTACCTGATTGGGTATAAGTAGAAGACGCAAATATCACATAAAGCTTAAAGATTTAGTATTTTTTTCTTGCAGAGAGCTTTGTGCTATTGAACAAATGAGCACACTGCTGCTGTGAAATATAACCACTCTAAACAACATGTCATAGTTGTCTACAGTAGCGGCGTAAGGGGGGGGGGCGGTGGGGGCGGTCCGCCCCGGGTGCCAAGCATCAAGGGGTGACAAAGTCGCGCAGATTAGTACTCACTGACGCATCTGCATGGCAAGGACGGTCGTGATGTCATGACAGGGGGGGTGCCATTCTGGGGTGCCTTAGGCTATAATTTATATTATGACGGGGGGGGGGGGGGGGGGGGGGGTGCCGCCCCGGGTGCCAACCTATGCTACGCCGCCACTGGTTGTCTATACGTCATGATTCCTGCTAACCATAAAAAACCAAAGCGGTCCCTAGTCCAAAAAGGTTGGGAGCCACTGCCATAGTACCACTAGATTGTACGGTATCGTTCCACGAACATTACCAAGGTTTATCGTAATAGCGCTCGCGGTTTTCCTATTCAGTGACTCAGAAGTAACGCAGAGGAAATTGTTGTGGACTTTCAATAACATTTTCTGTTATATATCACAAAATGGCACGAAACTATATTTTATCGGAGTAAGTAATGAGATTTTATTAAATGATTACTCATTATTATTACTGAGCTTAGTTATTACTAACGAAGCTCAGGATAATAATAATTAATAACATTTACACGAAATACTTACTAGGCATAGAACAAACAGACTTCTTGTAGAGTCATTATAAATACGACATGTGTAGCACAAAATTTAAATAAAAACTGTTGAACAATTTGGAAACTTGTCAGTAATTTATTTTTCTTTTACTTAGACGAGACAAGGACTACTTCGAAAGCTTTGTGGTAATTATTTTTCCTATTTATACTCGTACTAGCGACCCGCCCCTCTTCACACTAATATAATAAAAAACCTTCCTCTTGAATCACTCTATCTCTAAAAAATCACATCGAAATGTGTTGTGTAGTTTTAAAGATCTAAGCATACATAGGTACAGACAGACAGGAAAGCGACTTTGTTTTATAGTAAGTAGTGATGTATGGATTGCTTGATGAATTACGACAAGTTCATAGCAAATCTATACTATACTAATAATATTATAAATGCGAAAGTAACTCTCTGTCTGTCTGTCTGTCACGCTTTCACGCCTAAAACACTGAAGCGATTTTGATGAAATTTGGCATAGAGATAGTTTGAGTCCCGGGAAAGGACATAGGATAGTTTTTATCCCGGTTTTTGAAACAGGGACGCGCGCGATAAAGTTATTCTGTGACAGACAAAATTCCACGAGGGCGAAGCCAGTTTTAAATAAAGGAAAATCAAGTTATCTCCATCCAATGTAGACCATGAGTTACACGTCAGCACATGTAACGTTTGTTGTAAATTCACTCTTATGACACCTACATAAGACTCCACGTTCAGATTGATGTGCCGTCTACATTCAAACACTTTTTATGCAGCGCTGTGTTCTCAGAAACAAGATGTACTGCTTATCATAATGATATACGATTCTAGAGTGGGGATCACAAATTCTACAGAATGAGGAAAAAATTAGGTTAGCTGACTTTATTCCTTATATTGCGTACGTGTAAAGATATCTACCAAAGTGCAATAATGTTTCTTACTTGATTAGTAAAGAAGAAAAAAGTTTATTTTACTGCACACTTTCGTGTTTATATTGCACACTTATGTACGAGTTTAGACACAGAATGTAATAAACAAGAAAATAATAAGGATGAGTTGTACCACCTTAACTTTAACCGTAATTTTAACCGGCGTTTTTGAATTGAGTTTGACAGACTTTTGACGTTTGTTACAGTTAAAGTTAAGGTGATATTTACATTTGGCCCCAGAAGGATTCAAACCTGCATGTGCGTCTGATGTTAAAAGTCTGAAACGGGAACTATTATAGGCATTAGTCAAGCGGCTGTTCAGTTCGTCCATTGATAAAATCCGTTATGAAATAAAAGGTGGTCTCAGAAACATTCATATTTTATAATTATTATATCCTACGCCATATTCTAATATTCTGGTCAACCTAATAGGGATAGTAATAATAATAATAATAATAAATCTTTGGACAATTTCACACAGCGCCAGCTAGCCCCAAAGTAAGCAACTTAATGCTTGTGTTATGGGTGCTAGCTTAACGGATATACTACTTATATACTTTTTTTTTTTTTAAATACATAAATATTATACATAGTCACACCCAGACCCGTCACAGAAATTAAAATTCATCATTTCAATTTCTGCCCGTAGTAGTTTATATACTATACGGGCTATATACTATATACTATAGTTTATATACGATAGTATTTCAAGCAATTCCTTACGGATCTGGGATTATTTTTCATGCGGCTTCCAGCCTTAGCGACGAAGAAATTGGTTTATAAACAGATTAAGTTTTACGCAACGTATATTTTGTGGGCTGTGCCCGCCAAATTACTTTTCGGTCGCATCATAATGCTGATCGTACAGTAGGTTTTCCTCGTCTGTTCCTCCCTTTAATAGTGACTATCTTCTTCATGGGTAAAAGTCACAACCAGGCATTTGACAGGGCTTCATTAGACCGATTAACTTGCTCTTCAAAGCTTGGAATGTTTTCACACTTTGTTCTATTCTGGGGATCGAATCAAGAGTGCCATTTTGGAGTAGGTATTTCATAAGTTCATCTAGCTGCGAGATTCTGGTAGAAAAGGTTCACCTCCACTCTTCCCGTGGATGTCGTAAGATGCGACTAAGGCTAAGTTGCACCACCTAACTTTAACGGTAACTATGACGATAACCGGTGCATTTTGTATGGAGTTTGACAGGTTTTTGACGCATGTCAAAGTTAAAGTAAGATGGCGATATGGCAACCCAGCCTAAGAGTTATACAAACATGCAGGCCTCTCCAACCCGTCTGACCAGCGTGGACAGTGTAGGCCAAATCCTTTATTAGCCTCTGGTATCTTAGCGTCTACCTCATGCGGCTGAATTGGTGTTTAAATAACCTAATGATGATGATGAGGTATTTAACAAAAAACATTTTCATCTAAAAAGTACATTATTCAAAGTGTGCTACCGACCTTACTTGCACTGTGCCCGTTTGCAGGGTATTGGAGTTTATGATATGGACGACAACGGACGTGTGTGCTTTCATAGGAATTGGTAACGGTTGCCGCTCTGAAATAAAACCAGGCGCTTTGATGTTTTGTGGGCATTATTGCAATAAAAGTGCTGTCTTTTTTACATGGAAAGCTTTATACTAGAATACGGCAAATTACGATCGAGAACGAGAATTTTCCTGGAAGTAATTATACAAGCTTGTAACTCGGAAGTATGGTTTGCTTAAACGAGTATTTTAAGTAAGGTTCTCTACCTATTTATCGTATCACCAGTAAATAGTCTTAGGCCCAGAACAGACGGTGAAACGCAACTGCAACTTTCAAACTGGTTCAAACTGGTCGCGTCATGTGTGGTCTCTCAACGGACGCTATGGCAGAAACTTAGATGCAACTCAAAAGTAACTAGCAGTTGCAGTTTCGTTGCAGTTGCGTTTCACCGTCTGTTCTGTGCCTTTGAGAATGATTATAATGGTACTAAAATGTTCAGAAGCACTTTCCTATAATAAAAATGTCAATATACCTTTATTTTTCTGTTATGTTTTCAACCCTGAACTGCTGAGCCAACTCAAATGAATTTTGGTATACATTCTTCTCGCAAATATACTAAATGTAAAAAATTTAAATGGATTACCAATCATTTCTCAGTAAGGTCGATATTGACTTTGACTGAGAAATGATCTTACGCAGGTGAAGTCGAGGACAGAAGCTAGTATAACTAATTTCTTTCTTTAGCGTATTCCTATAGACCTAAGACTAATTGACGGCCAGAAAGGAAGGGTAACTGTACATTATTCAGAACTTCAGATGAGTTTTAATTTCCTGAACTTTTCCATTTGAATTTGCTTAGGCTTAAGTAATTAGACGGGATATTGCCAACCGTGAATTAAAGGGTAATTAGAGAGAGGAAGTACGCCTCGTTCCAACGTTAATTTGGAACTAGCTTTTTGGTGTAAATGGAGTTTTTATTTGTCTAAGAAGTACTTAATTTTTAAATTTTTAGGTAGGTATTTGACAAATAAATTAGTAACTCAAAAACTATTAAAATAATTTTGACAGCATATAAGAAACTGCTTAGGCTGAGTTGCACCATCTTAAACATAACTATAAAATTAATCGATGTTTTTTGTATGGAGTTTGTCAGAGTTTTGATGTTAGGTCAAAGTTAGGTGGTGCAACTCAACCTAAGTTTTCAAGATGCTATATTGTTAAGCTTCATGTACCGTTGCGTGCAAATCGATACCCCAAACCTCATTTATTTGTTAGCGCTTCCCACTACCCGCAGAGACACCTCCACCCCATTATGATAATCTGAAATAGGCTTGCGTTATGTTCATCGGCATAAACAGTTTATTATGCATACGTAGAGGTTGGAAAAGTCTCGTTTTTTCTTTCATATTACGTAGGTATGAAGGCTTCGGCAAACATATTGCGTACCTATCGCATGTTAAAGCGCTATAGCTGCGATCTGATGTCGCGCTAATAGTTGCCTTCTGTTGCCGCGCTGTAGCTGCGTTCTGACGCCGCGCTATGGCTGCGTTCTGACGCCGCGCAATGGCTGCGTTCTGACGCCGCGCTATGGCTGCGTTCTTATGCCGCGCTAAAAGTTGCGTTCTAATGCCGCGCTGTAGCTGCGTTCTAACGCCGCGCTATAGCTGCGTTCTGATGCCTCACTATAGCTGCGTTCTGATGCTTCTCTATAGTTGCGTTCTGACGCCGCACTATAGCGCTATTATGCCCTACCGTGACAGTAGATTATTGTCAAACAGAGCACGTACATTGTAGAGCCCGTCAGAACCTAGCGCTCTTCTAGTTCAAGCTCTTTGACTAATATGACGCATACGTACACATTGTGTTTGGCAAAACCTGTACATATCAGCAGCTTTATTATACGTGTTACCAAGAATACCCAAAGTGAACTCATGTTTTATTGAAAGCGAGTATCAAACACGGAAACAGTATTGGACATAATTTTTTGTCCTCATTTTTTAATAAAATGTTTTCCTCAATAATGAAGCGGTGCCGTCTATTTGGTACGTCACTTGCGGCTTTGTTCCACAAATTGGATTAAAGGTACTCAGCCGCTTCGGAAACGTCTTTTGTATCACAACTTGCTTTCATATTATTTAATACCCCGGCACTTGGTTCTGAGAGGTTTTGAAGACGGGGAATACTCAATTTTGGTTTGAAGTTATATTCGTAGGCGTAGACAATAGCCTTGATAAATCTATACTTATAATAAATCTGTAGAGAGGTCAATTCTGTACATGAAATATATTTCCAAAATAACTATCAGGGGGTGATTAGTGATCGATACTGATGCCAAAAATGCAATCAGTAAAATTTTTGTCTGTCTGTCTGTCTGTCTGTCTGTCTGTCTGTCTGTATGTTCCTTATAGAAACAAAAACTACTCGACGGACTTGGTACAATTATTTTTCATACTCCTGGGCAGGTTATAGGATACTTAGGAATTCCCACGGGAACGGGAATTATCGGGAAAATTCTTTTGTATAAAAAATCTAAACCGCTTAAGTTAGACTCTTGAAATTTGGCATGCAGGTACCTTAGTAAACTTAAATCTTAGTTACAACAGGATATTGCAAAATTCCCACGGGAACGGGAGTTAGCGGGAAAAAACATTTGTATGAAAAAATCTGAACCGCGTAAGATAGATGAAGGGGGGGTAAAACGAGATCCACGCGTACGAAGTCGCGGGCGGCCGCTAGTAAATAATAAGACAAGTATTTATCGTGGACGTTTTAACATTTATAAATCATTGATTACACTAAAATTATCAAATTGGGCTATACTATGTAGTTTCTACACTAAAGACCATGAACACATCACTTTTTTATGCAGTCAAGACAGGTATTTGACCTGATTTTAAGTGAGATGCTGTTCAGGATGGTACATATCACTATGTACCTATTTGCTGACATTCGATTCCTTGAATTATTGAACCGTTCCAGATTTATGTATAGACCGTGGAGTAGAGTTACTAGATATGTGACAAACCTTGCTACCTAAACGAACTAAGCAGGAAATGAATTTAGCAGGCATAGAATAACTTAGCAAGAGTAGGTACCTACATAAAATCGTTTTCATGCAGCCTTTTTTCTCGATATGCACCTTTAATTAAAATCTATCATCAATTTTAATTGCTCTATTTATTTATTTATTTATTTTAGGAATTACAAACAAATGTGTTACAGAAATTAACTTATCTACTAGACTTATGTATTATTTATGTGGTACCACTCCCACTACGTAATCCACATATTGATATATGAAACCATGTAATATAGAGCGAGGCAATTACATTAAGGTAGGTACCTTATAAACGCGATGTAGCTCTATTCCTTTAATAATCTTCCACTTAACCCCCTGGTGTTAGATGCAGGTGAAAGTTCACGTGAAAGGTTAACGTGGACCATCTTCAGGTTCAGAAGCAAATCGATGCGCCGTGTACTGAATTAATTACCGCTTAAGGTGTTAGCTGGAGTTCGGGTGCATGTTTAATTAACGCCGGTTCAAGTTTTAATTAAATAACCTGATATCGGTAAATTGTTATTTGTGGAAGGTTTTGGTAGGCCCCCAAAGATTCGATGCAACAACAAAAACAAAGTGTATTGAATCAATTTTTTTCGTCCGTCATGAGTCAGTTTTCGTTTTCCCAAGTAAGGTGAAGAAAAAGTACCATTATTTTTGAATCAATAACATACGAGTTTCAAAAGATTGGTATTCAACTTATTGAAACTCACTGTTATTAGGTTAGACCTACTACTAGGATTTTTTGACCGAAAAGGGTTGATTGATTTTATTTGTCAAATACAACCAATTTTCCTTGCTGTATTTTAGTAGACCATTAGAAAAAAAGTCCACATAAAAACTTACAAGGCTGATTGTACATAGTCGGCAACAAACAGTCATTTGCATTTAATTCAAAATGTCCAAGGTCCAGTCCAATAAAACGTCCAGGGACTTCCCAAGTAGGAATCCGCTGTCCCACGGGAGCAAAGTTTGTGAACGTGTCGAGATATGCCGGCCGTGTAATGTTATGGGCGAACTTCTTCAATTTATACACGCAGTTTGTAAGTTATAGGAAGGTTGACCTGTGGAACGGTTTGTTTATCGCCTGAAAAACAGTTTTAGACTATCTAGGTATTTTATATACCAAAAGTTTGTGGAGTAGGTACTTAGATATTTTTTTTTATGATAATTAACTCGTGGAACCCTGTGGTCGCATGAGACTGCGGTAACAATTGATTTCTATTGTGTCTCGATTTAGTACTTGAAGGGCTACGTATTAATTTCAGATAGCCCAAAATTCGTATTACGAAACAGCTCTCAATAGTTCAAGGAATGAATACTCCTTAAAGCAGACTTAGTATTTCTATTCTTTACATTTTATTTAGGAAGCTGTAGCTTAATTTTGAGTCTAGTTTTGAGTGTCGTTTCGTGGCACAAGCATAAAATAAGTTTTGAGCCGTTTAGACAAGTTCTTATTTTAATTTGAAAAAATACGACACATCCTCCCTTCTACTTCGCATCTAAATAAAAGATCATTAACTAATTAAAGGACCTTATCAAACTGCCGGAGACACGTCGGAAAAATTGTTTAGGCTTTAACCAATCCTGTCCCATCCTATGCAATCAACCCAAAAATAACATTTATATGAGAGCTGTAAAAAGGGACGTTTCCCATGTTTGGCAATGTAACATGCCTGCCCTGAATTCATCTCAGTTTATTACTCTACAGACGGTAGCACATCAAGATACATTTTTGGTGTTTTATGTGGTTATAATAAGTGCTATATTGCAACCAAAATACAGGGTGATTTTGTTATCAATATCCATTTTTTTTAATAAGCTCTATAGAATAGGGTAAGTCCAGGATAGATGCCCCACTTTTTGAAACAGCTCTGTAACTCAGTCAGTAAGTTTTTATGAACAATTTGATCTTAGTATCTGTAAAATTTGGTCTTTCGTCTATGATATTACCTACTATAATTATTTTAGTTTAAGTTATACCGATTCTGAGTAAATACCATTTTAATTGACCTCTTAAAAGTGGGATAGACGCCTAATGTGGGGGATAGAAGACTCACTGTATGATTGCTTCAAAGGATAGATGCCTGATGCAGGGATAGATGACTCGTTAATACAGTTTTTGAATTCTAAGGATCAAATGCATTTTGAAATCAAACAAGCCAAGTATTATTACTTAAGATTGTTTGTTATTAAATTAATTAAAAATGAAATAATACATAGATCCACCCGAAAAACATAACCCTCCTTCTAGCGCAGTCGGGTAAAAAGGTTATTCGATCAGAAGGGCCCCCTATTTATTACTTTCCTAAGGTTAGCCGTACTACATTCTTTTTTTCTTCTTACTTGCTACCTGTGACAAAAAGAGTAGGTTAGGATAGATGCCCCTAGGTGCATGGGACATGGCCCTAAGGGCATCTATACCCAAAAAAAATTAGGCAACTATCCTTTTAGCATAGGATAGGTGCCTTTTTTAATAAAAAATATAATAACACTAAAAATCGAATTAAACATAGCTATCCCGTATAATTTATAAGATAGTCTATCAAATTATATAAAAATCTGCTTCATTTTACAACTCACAAAAAAACTATCCATTATAAGATACTTACCAATATCATTTCGACGCTCGATAAGGTCTGGCCGCGGAAGATTTTTGCTCTCACTGGCTAAACGAACGCACTCTTTGATGGTTTGCGATTCGTAAAGTGGTATGGGGAGGTCCCTTTCTATTATACGTACTATAACTTTAGGCTAAGTTGCTTGTGACATAGTGTACTTAAAATCGCGGCACCTATCCCACTGGGGCATGTATCCTGGAATTACCCTAATTTAACAATACAACTTTAACTATATTCTTAATTGCGGTACTTTTCGCGAAAAAAAATATTGAAAGTCTAATTCGCGGGTGCCTATATCTTGATTTTTAAAAGTTAAGGCTTGTTTTTGCGTACTATTTATTATGTCTATTAAGCTTTGTAGTAAACTGTGTGTACGTATTTTTAAATGAACGAAGCAAATTATCCACGTGAGCCAATTTTGCGGATAAAAATAATTAAATATGAAAAATAAAATGTTTTCTATACGTAAATCGAGATTCTAAGTCGCTCCTAAAAATTTGGATACTGAAATCACCCTGTATAGCTGTCGGCTGTATGTCTGAGTGCGAAAGATGGATAATACGTTACTTCCGTGGCCGAATTGGAATATCATATAATATCCGACTTCATGAGGCTGGAGTTGACAAACATCGTATATTTCTTGCAATACACACGGTCTGAAAGGATATGCAGCACTTTGACTTTGAAGTAACATCCTAGTCAATAATAATCTTTTGTAGAACTCCCACTCGGAGGACTGACGATCTGGCGAAGGCCTGAATTTGTGGTGAAACCCATCGTTATGGAATCCTTGGAGGAAGCTTTTGTCCAGTACTCTTTTGATCAAAACGAACGAATGCGCCTTCAGAGTAAAACAAAAGCTTGTACTACTTTAAAAAAAATATTTAAAATATACCTACATAGTTAAACTTGGCCAAGTTGGCTCAGAAATATTTATAAATAAGAAAATTGATAACATGTAGTGTTGTGATAAGACACAAACACATTGAAACATTTTGCATTCAGACGTGCATCGAGTGCTAAGCGATTTATATTTATATTTTCACAAAGCGTTAATAAATATTTTAAAAATCACAAATCCAACTACAGAGCTATGACATTCAGACGTTACTCAAAACTAATTCGATATCAGTTCAAATCTAACTTTTCTCATTAAGTTGACTGATGTTGTCTGAACTTGTTAACCGTATGTCCCGTGGGCTTACTCTATCTGGCGAGAGTCCAGAGATCATCGCAATGGCTCATAAGCTCTAAGCGGAGGTTTCTGACTGAAAACGAAATCGAAATGAGGTCTCTGACATCTACATAGATCAGTTGACCTTATACTGTGTGGGTAGTTGACACTTGTTGTGTCCAAGGCAAAACTTAGCCTAGAAAAAGTTTGTCCCAAAAACTGAATAATTATTTTCATTAGTCAATTGAATTCAGTCCTACAGTACTTAGTTAGTCACTGATATTTTGAATCTCTACAAAAAAGGATCATGCCTTTACAGAAAAAAACCTTGTACAGTTTGTAATAATAAATCAATAAGTATTTATTTATTCGTTTAATCGATAAAACGGGTTTTATAAGTGTGAGATTTAAATACCTACGTTTTAATTACAGGCTCAAATCAATGTCAAAGACTCGTATAGTAGGTAACTAATAAATTACAACCTTTAAGATATTAAAAAGTAGCTTTCCGCCCGCGGCTTCGCCCTCGTGGAATTTTGTCTGTCACAGAAAAACTTTATCACGCGCGTCCCTGTTTCAAAAATCGGGATAAAAACTATTCTATGTCCTTTCCCGGGACTCAATCTATCTCTAAGCCAAATTTCATCAAAATCGCTTCAGTGGTTTAGGCGTGAAAGCAAGACAGACAGAGAGACAGACAGAGTTATAATATTAGTATAGATAGATAGGATTTTTAGGTTCTAAGTAGTTAAGGTTTAAGACACAAAATGGATCGCTCAAATTGCCATAATTTTACAAACTCCGGTGCTTTCAATCAAGCAATCCATTTTTGTCTGAGTGATATTCAAACATCTAACTTCATGACGAGTTCTTCGATTCAATATTATACAAGTGTCTGTTTCCGATGGAATCGTTTTGCGTTCCAATTGCGTTCCAGCCATTCGAGTGTTGATTTAGTTTTAACGATGTTACCAGATCGTTGATGTGAAAATCTGACTTTCGATTTTTCATTTCAGTTCTTTATTGGTTTAAGTTTTCTTGGTTTCTTACGCTTGTTGACATATTTTTATTATCAGATAGGTACTATGTTACTTAGGTGGTGATATTATGTAAGTAGGTAACGTAAAAACAAAACCCTCCTTCTGCCGCAGTCGGGTAAAAATAATGAGTATTAAATTTTGTTCTTTTTTGACGCGCTAGGTAAGATTTTAGGCTTTGGCGCTTTCTTCTTTTTAATACATAATTTTTGTTCAAATTAGGAAAATACTTCTTATGGGTTTCCACCAATAAACATGGTTTGTTTATTATTTTATTACAGCCACTTTGTTTAGTTCATAAAGGCGCGTCCTCACTAGCCTTAGGCATGTGGATTAATAAGACCTAGCCGCGCGGAGACTTACAAGACTTGATTTACGCACTTACAGAATATTCATAAACGCCTATAAAAGTGATAAAAAAAGCATTTATTGCTTTGGAACCATTAAACATAGGTACAGGAAGTTGAGTCTTACAACTACATTGTTAACAAATACTTTTTGTTTGCATAAACATACACAACGTTTCACAAGAGTGAGAGAGGTATCAATATCGGGGAATAGTTACGTTCTGAAATATCTGCCTTCAGCCTGACGAATTTCAGTTGCTGTAATTAGGCGTAGGCCTTTGTGGAAATCATTGAGGGAGGCCTATGTTCAGTAGTGGACATCCTGTGGCTAAAATGATGATCATGATGAACTAGGCTCTAGGTTCTAACAAAGACTCTAGTGGGGACTCACCTTAGCATTCTCATTTTATTCTTGGCAGGACTCACCAGATGCTTATAAGAATTTATCAATGTGAGTATGTTTCTTGTTATTTTGTGTTCTCGTTTTAGGTTTTGCCTTAATTGGCCTATCAGTTAGAGCGCAAAGCTTATTCAGACATAAAAACGGCCGACAGGCTTTGGCATGGTTTAGAAGAATGTATATTATAAGTATAATATAAGGCACTTTTAGGGTTCCGTATTATCCTTGTAATTCATCTCTCATCTATGTAGCTAAGACATAATTATCTTTTTGCTTGCTTAAGTGAAGCAGCAAATCGAACGCACAGCGTTGAATAGATCTCTGTGATTGGTTCGTGTGTCACCCTATGCGTCCACGCGCACTGTGAGGCCTCATAGTAATGTTTGTGAATACGGGCGTAACAATGCAGCGAGCCTAAAAGGGTTCCTGTTCCTTTTGTAGAACGGAATCCTATAAAACACGTGCATTTTCCCTTTGAAAGTCCTTGGGATATGTTTATGAAACAGAGAAAGCTCTGTCCCTCCCTGCGACTGACAGCCGCAGCCTTGTCACGAGCTTTCAAAGCTTGGCACGTGTTATTGCCTCTGTGGCACGAGATAAACAGGTTTAGGGCTCCTGCACACGACGCCGCCACCGTGCCGCCGCCGCACCGTCGCCGCGCCGCTACACTGTTTATACGCGCCGCGTGAACACGCCGGTGAAATTATTATGCTTTGATGGCGCGGTGGTGGCGCGGCGGCGGCGGTTTTACTCGGTGCGTATGAACAGTGCAAAGGCGCGGCGACGGCGCGGCGGCGGCGCGTAGCGGCGTCGTGTGCAGGAGCGCTTATAGGCTTATTTTAAGTTGTCTAAACTAACAAACAACTATTGAAATGGAGTTTTAAGCTTCAGTGCTCTTGTAGTTTGGTAATGTAGGACAACTGGTAATTTTGGTTTCAGTTTCTAGTGAATTTAGTTAAACGGGTTGTTTTGTTCTATTTAAAGTAATTCGTCCCGGGGCATTGTTAAATATCTATGTATACCTTCGTATACTAGACACATAATGTAAAATTAAACTTTCCAAACGATTCGAATCCGTAGCGAAGTTTGAGCGTGAACCAGATAGATACCAGCCCCCTAGTCAAAATGCCAAATGTGTCAGTTTTTATGTCGAAAGATGGTCGAAAAGCCTTTCTTGTTGTAAAGTTTCAACGTATTAGATTTTCGTTTCCATCAAAAAGTGCTACTTGTTTAGATTAGGCCGAAAGTTTACCTGTCAAAGTTGTTTTAATTTTTTAAATCACTTATTTTTAAAACGATTGTCCTTGGGCGGGCTGCGCCCTTTTGCTCAACTGGCATCCGCAGAATACCAGTGCAGTGGTCGTGACGCGCTCTCTGCCGTCACGGCGCATACTGAGCAGATGCCATTTTGGTGCATGTACCTACCTACCTTACTGTTTGGTTTTATTATATCTATTTTTTTATGCAAAACAAGGCAGGTATTTGACCACAATCGCACCTGATGTTAAGTGGGATGCAGTCTAGGATGTTATTTTATTTTGTACTTGCATCGAATAAATACTTTTTCTTTTTTTCTTTCAAAACATTCAAAATAAAGTACCTACCCAAATATATTTACCTAATTCCATTCTCGTATTCGAGTAATCTAATCCACTTTAAAACTCCCGGCGTGAAATTGTACCCGAATTGAAAAGCTAGTGTACCGACAAATGCGGTTCATTTCAGGGAGTTTCAGGGCCTACCCTCTGAAACGGGCTCAATATCGACTTGTATATTTAGCTTTCTTTCGAGTTCTTATGTGAGAGGATTGAGTAGGTAATTTAATGTGTTTAGTTATATGTATAAGCTTCAGAAAGAGAAATTACGTTATTTTAGAAAATGTAGGTAAATAAAGTGTATGGTGAATAAGTTTCGATTTCAATTCACCCAGATTAAATGCTGACATATTCTGGGGAAAAATCCTGTCCCTTGCAGTTTGCATGATACACTTACGTAGACTGCACATCAAACATAAAACTGAGGAATCAAAT
Source organism: Ostrinia nubilalis (assembly GCF_963855985.1). NCBI lineage: Eukaryota > Metazoa > Arthropoda > Insecta > Lepidoptera > Crambidae > Ostrinia > Ostrinia nubilalis. The sequence goes on from NC_087097.1 coordinate 13,597,147, forward strand.
ACAGGGTGGAAACAATACCTATCCGTTGTATAGTCTAGAAATAATCGAGTGAGATCACTTATCGTTTCCACACTGTATAGTTACAACAATTATTATCTGATGTGACGTTGAATGTACGTGCTGCAAATTACGTCTACGTGGCAAATAATTGAAATGTTAATTGGATGTCCCATGTAGATTATCTTTGTCCCACGTCCAGCTTGATGCTTCAATTAATTGCCAATCCCGATAGCTGGGGCGGCCTGGTCATCCGCAGTGAGGGGTAGTATTGTATACCGACCCAAGGACGAAGTTTCCCAAAGTTTTTGTTGATGCCCCAATTTTTGTAGTTTTCTAGACACTTTAAGAGATCAATGTGGATAAACATAAAGCTGTTCTAAACACTGCATTGAAAGACATTACATAGACCTGTCTCAATATTCAAGTGATTTTAGTGGCAAGAAAACGTCGAAAAAAAAAAACACTTTTTAAGAGATTAAATGTAAGACAAACACATAGCTGCTCAACACACTGCATTGCTTTCAATGTCTATAACATTACCTGTCTATATCAAGTAATTTTAAACAAAGTATGGCGAGCAAACGTCAAGAATTTAAGTTCTAAAGGTAGATTTGTTCAAGTGGTTCAACAATCACGGTGCAAATAGTTGGTAACATAGAACTATCTAAATTAATATTAGTTAACTCCAATGATAGACGGCCTCATAAAGGTAAGCAGGAAGGCACTGGAACTGGATGCAAGCCGTCACCAACCGTCCATTTTGTGGAAATCATTGGGGGAGGCTTATGTTCAGCAGTGGACATCCTATGGCTGAAATGATAATGATGATGAAACTCCAATACTTTGACCGAGTTTGTTTCAGTTGCAATAGATTTTTGTTGATTTTACATATTCTTAGCGCCCCCTGGGGAACATTAACTTACCCTTTGAGAACCACATCGACTGTTTGTAGAGGATCATCGGCGGGATACAGCGACATTTCTATTAAGATCCTGTTTGCTCCCAAACTTCCTATCTCAGGGAAAGTTATAATTAGTTTAAAAGTACATTTTTAGGCCATCCACGCGAAAAAGCTTGTGGGTGTTAAATATAAAAGTTTTTTGGTTCACGAAATATCTTAAATTATAAATAACAGAAAAAATAGAACTACCTGAGGTTTTTTCAAGTTATTTATAACTTCGTTTGAGATGCAACTCTTAAAGCTAGATACTTATTTTAATAACTATGAAATCTATCTATATGTATAAAAGCGATAGGTTACTCACTGACTTATTCACTCATCACGAAATCTCAGAAACTACAAGTGCTAGGAGTCTCAAAATTTTGCATGGGGGTTCCTTTTAGAACGTAGGTTCTCACTAAGACGGGATTTTGAAAAATTCAACCCCTGTAAAGCGGGCGGCCGCTAGTATCTTATATTTGGCTATGTTTATTATGTTAAAATTATGTTCCTTTTCATTTCGTGTCATGGATGAGATCAAAAGTCGCTAAAATTAGATTATTACTTACCTAAATGCAACCTCAATCATAATATCAAAGTTATTTTGAGCAAACTCCTCTTAATTAAACCATACTCAAATGTAATTTTACAGGGATTTTAGGGTCGCTCACATTACACGTCATATTATACGTTACCCAGGCAAAGCTAAGGGTGCACGTAAGCAAATGAGTACAGTTAAATGTAGTAGCATCAAGCAAATAATGATCAAATCTGTGGACGTAACGTACTTGTAACAATCTGTGGAGGTAATCATAATTTTAATTTAACTTGTTATATATTGTCCTGAATCCAACAGAAGCATGCACCTTATTTCTGTGGCATTTGGATTTTGCTAACGATCCTACTTGGCTATTCTACTATCCCCTATACGTAGTGTGTACTACTCGTACTTAGTAACTATTTTCATAAAACCATATTTAGGTTTTTGTATCAGAAAGAAACATTGATGGGTCAATTCAGTTAAATGTGATCAATTTTTGGAATATTTACAAATTCCAAAGCATTTGGCTTTGGAATTTGAATTGAAAATTGTTTAATTATGCTTAAAATAAACGACCGGGCTCCTCTTTTGTTTGTAAAATAATTAATCAAAGCTTCTCGGTGGTCGACTTGAATTATTGAATTTTCAGGTAAATTAGAATGGCCCGTGCGACCGTAATTACATGTTCACGTTTAGGTACAGATGACCGCATGAGAACCTAAATATTGTAGCACCTTCTGTAGTTGTATTAGAGGCGACTTTGCAATAAAAATGTAGAGTCTGATGATGAAATGAAATAAAATAGTTTATTCAGAACATTGGCTCTTTCACTTTTAAACACGTCCCAAAATAGCTTACCCTACCACCACTTCGGGATAACACATGGGCTGGTGGAGGCCTCGTACCAGAAAACGCAGTGTGGGACGTCCACCCACAAGGTGGACCGACGACATCATAAAGGTAGCAGGAAAGCGCTGGACGCAGGCCGCTACTAACCGGGTAACATGGAAAGCATTGGGGGAGGCCTATGTTCAGCAGTGGACGTCCTGTGGCTGAGATGATGATGATGATGATGATGATGATGATGATGATGGTGCTGAGAAGAAGTGGCGGAAGAAACTTAGTCAGATATGTGGTCGACTGTACCTGTGACCTCGTTCAGATGAACTGAATTGATTTGGGAAATGAATTTCATATTCAATTTATCAATTCTGTAAATTCGCGTTCATTTATACGTAATTTGTTTTCGATTTGTTAATCAAAAACAAATCTTACATTTTGTTTTGTGCTGAGAGGCGTGAACTTTATTGTATCGTTAAAAAATGTTGATGTTCACACGAACATCCCGTTTGTAGTGTTTGAAGTGTCCTCTGTCAAACTCTATACAAAAACACCGGTTATTGTTAAAGTTACGGTTAAAATAAGTTGGTGCAACTCAGCCTTACTCTCGTCTACACCGCACGTCAAGTATTCTCATTACATCTTATTAAAACGTAATATAATGAGTTAATAACATCATATAACATGTAATTAACCATTTCTACGCGTCATATAGGGAAGATCGAGGTGAGTTGTAACAGAAGAGAGTTGTAATATTGTCGATTTTTTGGAGCTTAATAATGACTAGCGTTACAGTGCGCATTTTTTGGTTCAAGTTTCGAGCTAACAAAATGCGCGTTGATGCGAGCTCGCTGATATTAATAGGTTTCCAAAAATCGACAATTTCACAACCATAAAGTTAATATAGAGCGGAATAGAGCAATTACAAGGGACTGGACGAGCGAGATGTCACTATAATAGCATAAACACTGTGTTAGAAAGACATGCGTGATGCGACGTAACAGAACCGTTTTTTGCAACTATTTGATGTTAGTACTCATTTGAGCTCTAATTCTGATTTTGACCGATTTTATCGTGGTGACTGGTGCAGTGACTGATTTCGTAAAAAAGAAAGGTGACTGGTGCAGTGAATAATCCTGAAAACTGATACACAAATGACATTCAGTGACATCCTGAAATCGGTTTCGTTTGACAGCTAGTGGTTGTTGTTCTATTCCGAAGGAATATTCCTTTATATAGTTAATATTAACTTTATGGTCGCAACTCTCCTCTGTTACAACTCTCCTCGATCTCCCCTATCGGTCTCCGCAGGCAATTTTGTGGGGAAGCTCATACGAGCTCATTATGTGAGCTCAGAGCCGTATCATGGTTAATACCTCCCATAATTTGGGAGGTGAAATATGTTTACTATGGTTAGGTTGTATGCCATATTTGCAAGGAACTTTCTGGGCTTTTTATATAATTGTGAAGGAAGGAAACAAGATGTTGGTTGTTGTGCAAAAAGTAACAAATGAAGTATGTATGTACTTTTATCATAATTGTTCTGGTATAAACACTCGTGTGCTACTACACCATCATTTGATTCTAGTCACAGAACATAAATTTCTAGTGCATGAATGAACAGATAGGTAGTAAAAAACATCATTGATTCATATTAAAGTCCTGTAAATGTGGCATCGAGTCTATGTAATTCACTGAATATGGTTGTGGTTCAATAATATTCTAAAATTACATTAATTTCGTCGGACCTCAGGGTGCGGATGTTGTGTGTTACGAGGGCCAGTTGTCGTTTGTGGTGGTAGCTATTCCTCCTCCGGGGATTCTTAGCACCCCCCGCCCCGTCGTCACCCCAACCGCTACCGTAGTCAGGAACAACGGGGCTGCCGGAGACTGGGGGCCTGGTTTTAGCTCTGCCATTCATCTGGGGGGGGGAGTTGCCAATACTCGCCACGCTTGGCAGGCGGGTTGGCGAGCGCAGTTTTTTTATAAGGTTTCGCACGTAGACGCTGCTGCCCATCTCGTGCTACAGGATTTAGTCGCCTCTTACGACACGCCTCCTGTTGGCGGTGGGGAATGGTATTCTTTACGGCCGTCCCCACACGGCATAGCCCGACGGATCAGCAAGCTGAAGTGGCAGTGGGCAGGGCACATAGTACGCAGAACTGACGGCCGATGGGGCAGCAAGGTTCTGGAATGGAGGCCACGTACCGGAAAACGCAGCGTGGGACGTCCACCCACAAGGTGGACCGACGACCTGATAAAGGTAGCGGGAAGGCGCTGGATGCAGGCCGCTACCAACCGTGCGATGTGGAAGTCATTGGGGGAGGCCTATGTTCAGCAGTGGACGTCCTGTGGCTGAAATGATGATGATGATGATGACATTAATTTAACAAAATAAATATTCGAAAATGAATTAAAGCAAACGAAAAACCTTTTAGCGCCATCTAGCTTCATTCTATGGAACTAAGGCCAGCTGTTTCCGCGCGGGTGGTTCCCGGAAAAACGGGTGACGCGGTGCACGAGAGTGTGCGCTTTTCTTCACAGAGGGTGCTAGTGGTGAATGAAAGTTTTCCTCCGAATTATTTCATACACGATGGCACAATAAGTTGAATACTGTGGTACTAAGTTATAATAGGTGATATTTTGGAACAAACATGAACAGTTTAATGTACTTAACTGGTTACAAATATAAGAACTTACTAAAGTCTTTTATTTAACTTAGAAATGTATAAAAATAACAGTCTACGGCCCGGTTTCCACCGAGGCGAGTGGAGCGGAGAAATGTTTTGAACAACCAATCAGATGTCATACAGATTTAATGAAATTGACAGAATGAAATCTGATTGGTTATTCAAAAAAATTCTAAAAGCTGGGCCTAAAAATGTCACGATGAAAAATCAAATCAGATTTTTTATATTCCTGCCACCACGTTGGGCGCCAACTTTACCTTCTTTGAAAAATCATGCTATTCTTTTGAAATGTTGGATAAATTAGTATACTTAACTTGAAATTGGAGTATAGTCTTACTTCTTACAGATGCACAGCGCAACTGGTATTCAAGACACGTTTTCATTCAGTTTTAAAATAAACAACGTGAGAGTTTTACTTTAACTTCCAAGCTGCACGGAGCCTGATTTTGGGATTGTCTATTTTATTACCTACCAAAAGTTATTATGTAGGTATTTTATCTTGTGTGTTGTAAGTGAAAAAGACTTTAAGATTCAAAATTGTTTTATTGTTTTCCTAAAATTTTTACGATATTTTGCTCTAAGATAGTTTTGAAAGGCGATTTCCATGCATTTCATTTAGGTATGGTGTTTTATCTGATGAATCCGTATGGTTCAAATTTCGGAAACCCTTGGTAGCAAGAGATTGATAGTTAGAAGCAACGATAAAAAAAAAATCATAGGTAGGTGTAAAATTTGTAGATCCCATAAGGCTTTATTTTGTAACTAGCTTTCCGCCCGCGGCTTCGCCCGCCTGGAATTTTGTCTGTCACAGAAAAACTTTATCGCGCGCATCCCTGTTTCAAAAAAAGGGATAAAAACTATCCTATGTCCTTTCCCGGGACTCAAACTATCTCTATACCAAATTTGATCAAAATCGAGACAGACAGACAGACAGATGTCCAGAAGATTACCCACTTGTTAAAAAGCCTTCCTCAAAAACTTTCCAACCATTTTCTCAAAGCAAGCCCCAAAAAATTGTTTAACACAAAATAAGTCTTCATAACGCTCGGAAGATTGCAGACGTAGCCTTTAGGGAGCAGGTAGACTGAGCGGTCTCTGAAGAGTTGTAGGCTCCGGTTACTAGCGTGTTAACCCTTCAAATTGTTACCATTTTTTTACCAAAACTTAGGCCATTGAAGTGTTTAACGGTCATTCTCACGATTAGGCGTTCTCAGCCTAGTTACCATATCATTTTTGAAATTTGGCTTAATTGACTTAAACGCATTTAAATATAAAACACATGAAAAGTACGAATTTAACAATCGTAAAGGCGTCAAATTATTCAAAGCGGTTTTTGCGTAAATGAGACCTAAACATTTTATGATCACGGTAATTAGATAAGGCTAATACTTAATCTAACGGTAATTAGAAAAGATATGTAAAATAGCCAAAAAAACAATATCTTGCATTAATAAATTTGTACACAAATAGGTATATAGCGTCATAAAAAAACTGTAGGTACCCTTAATACCCCTTTGTAAAAAGAAAAACACTAATTTCTATTATTTATTGTATCAAGATATTTTCAGTATACTGCAAGAATCGAGGCTATAACAGGAACACTTAGTTTCAGCAAGAAGAGGCTACGTGTCACATTTCAAATGAGAGCATTTAGCTGAATCGGAATCTGAATCATCATTTATTTGCTTTAAATGTGGTACAAACCATGGATACAGATAATGGATCAGAAGATCTCAAAAATTTGACTTTTTGGATATGCATATAATATCGAAAACATCGTCGTATCGTTTTTTCCTCTTTTTAATCTATCTGCGATCAGCCATCACCCATTATCAGATTAAATTGAATTTGTAATAATGACAGTTCCAGCTCTGCATATCCCATGATTTCTCACCTCGATTCTTTTACAATAAGTTTTCAGATTGATGCTATTCGCTTTCTCCTGAACCTGAATGTAGAATTCTCAGAATTTAGAAAGGATGCAGCAAATAGATTTCATGATGGTCTAGTCTTTGTTTATAAGCTTTACAGGAATTTTCTACAACCTCTTTGACGTGTGGTATCACTTCAGTGGACTTTGTAAACCAAGGTGCACAGCTCAAGATTTTTAATACTTTATTTTGAAAACGTTAAAGTATTTCTACATTTGCGAGGCTGGGTCGATGCCATATGTCTACATGGGTCTTAGGATGCATTTGTATATAGTCAAAATCAAAAAATCAAAATCAAAAAATATTTATTCAGTTTAGACCACAAGTGGCACTTAGTTTGTTCTCCAAGCTTCTTCTGCCCAGTATCCATTGCATATCACGAATTTTTTTCTATGCATAACAAAGCAGGTAGGATGCAGTATAGGATGGTACAAAGTGCCTATACACTCTCGTCTTGAAAAAGCCCATTGTCTGTTCATTTGTTCCCTTTTGTTGTTAATGTGATCACGCCAGATAAGTGTTACTGTTGGGAGGACATCTCCTGGCCATCAGGAAGCCCCGATTTGACTCCAGCTAACTTCTTTTTGTTTTAACCTTAGGGGTTAAAATATACTCTAAAATCCAACAACCATGCAGTTACTAAAGCTGAACCTTCGTCATGAAATCGAATCTATTTCGAGGTAACTCTAACGAAAGCTTTTCAAAATTTTGATGTCAGATTGGAAGAAAAGTCGTTATGTGAAAGTCTAGGTCTATTCCATATTTTATCAACATACTTATTCAATCGTGAGTGCAATTTGTAGGTAATAATTTCATACAACGGTGATTATAAATATATGGTAATTAGTACATGGAAATTATAAAACGATAGTTTTTCTTCAAAATTTCCAAAATCTGCATTGTATGCAAATACTGTCTTACTACAACGTATGGAGGCCAAAGTACTGATTCTATTTAAATTAACAACGTAGGTCTACCTTCACAAATCTAGTATAAAAATAAGGACATGGTAAATAGAAAAATTCAAAACCAAAGATACGGTAATTATACACTTACGTAATTCATTGACGGTACGGCAACGCAATAGACGTCTACTTGCTAACAGGTCATAGAACTAACTAAGGGCTCGCGCCGCGCGCGGTAATGATGTGTCAAATATTATTATTTAGGCTTGTGTGCCCAAAAACAGAAAACGTCACGGGAATGAGGAATTTCGCTCGGACAAGCAGTTTTTTAATTCTAATTATTTACAGAATGGTTCTATTGAATAGACAATCTTTTATACTCTTTAAAATGTTGAATGCTATGCATAAGACAATCTTTTATACTCTTTAAAATGTTGAATGGAGTACACCAAATCTATACGACATAAAAATTACAGCCAACTTTTAACATTAAGTCGGTGTGCGGACGCGTAACGGTAATTAGAGAACAGAGGTTCATGAAATTAATTTAGTCACAAATACTTAAAATAGAGGCCTATGATTTAATGCACAACTGGATGGGGTTGTTAAGTAACATATAAAAATACTTGCATGTCTCTAATTTGTCATTTTTAACGATTTAACAGCCCGGACACGCAAAAACTAGCTCATCTGAGAATGGCCGTTAACAAAGTAGTCTATATCCCTTGTCTACTTGAGGGTTAAATTAAAGTAATCATTCCGATATTTTCGATGTAAGCGAGTTTATGGGAGAATATTCGTACTAAGAAAATAATAAATGACCCAGAAAAAAGCATAGGATAGTTTTTTCCCGGTTTTTATAAGGGAAATACGTGCGATTAAGGGCCCTCGCCCACGGCGACTTTTTACGAAAAGTGCGAGAGCATTGCTACTAATGCGGGTTAGTCGCATTTGCAACGCACTTCAGAAGTGATGCCAAGGCGCTGCTAACGCGCTACAGCATCCTTCTAGCGCAATCGGGTAAAAAGTCGCCGTGGGCAAGGGCTTTAAGCCCTTTCGCGGCAGACTGAAACGCGGGCGAAGCTATGGACAAAAGCTAGTTGTTTATAAATATCAACTACCACTTATCTTGTTAAAAACCTTCCATAAAACCTTTCATAACGCCGCGCTCGGCAGATTGCAGACGATGCCGCGATGGAGCGAAGTAGCCTTTAGGGAGCAGGTAGAGAGAGCAGTCTCTGTTGTAGGCTTTTATTAGCGTGTTAACCCTTCGGACAAGAAAACTTTTCATTTTTCATTGTTTTTCGAGCTTATTAAAAGGCAATAAAGTTTAAAATTATGTGATCTTTGTCTGTTTAGGGACAGGTAAAGGTTTAAATCATATCAATATACTTAAATCGAGTGGTTACAAGAGCGTTTAGAAAAATCCAGCTAAGGATTGATCAGTTTGAAAATTTTTATTCGATTTCGAACAAGGTTAGGCATTTTTGAACGTCATAAAATACCTACATTAAAATTATTATAATTTTAAAGTGTGTCTTTACCCACTCCTATTTATTATACGTTGAACTGTGGTTGAACTCATTAATTGAATTTAATGTTTTTCTTTTTCAGGTAAGTATCCAGTCATCGGATCTATTGATAATAAGCAAATAAAAGTCGTTCGTCATCACATAAATTATAATCGATCGGTAAGTTGACTTAACAACCATCCAAATGCAATTATTTTAAATATCGTATTATATCTAATACCTTCCATTAAAATCATATTAGGTAATATCGTGTGTTACCATGAACCTGATTTTTCTTATATCTAAGCATTTTTATCACCTCTAATTACGAGTATTTAGGTTTTACTTTTAAGTATTTGAATATGTCAAGTTTTCTGCCTTTGGCATAAATAGCAGTATCTGAATTTGATAGGTTCACCAAATTAACGTCGGGGTATGTAAATGAGTGTATTTTTGTGAGTAAAACTTGTAAAATTGGAATAATATACTTTAAACATTTAAACTTCTAGATGCTCAATTTCTCAACAACGATAAAATATCTTGTGTACCTACCTAATCTACATAAATCAGTTTGTTCTGAGAATTTTATTTTCATCAAAATTACGTTCTTAACATCATAAAGTTCACGAAACTATCCGCCTTAAAATCAGCTTGATAAGTAACAAAATCCAATAGACGTTTTACACCTACGTATTTTTATCCACAGTTGAACGATTTTATCGAGACTTTAATGAAATCATTCAATCAGTTGAGAAATACCTTCCAAAGCTCTCCCTTTGTGTGTTCCTTGTAAAAGCCTCCTTGTTAGTGTTGTCGAGTTGTCGATATAGTGTCGCCGACTTGTCGATATTAGTTCTGTACCTCTAGTAGGAAAAACTTTCGAGTTCGTTTCGTTGCGTATTCAAAGTGTCATCGAAAAATTTTGTATGAAAAATTAAACAGCGCCCCCTATATTATAGCCGCCCTAGGGGGCGCTGTTTAATTTTTCATACAAAATTTTTCGATGACACTTTGAATACGCAACGAAACGAACTCGAAAGTTTTTCCTACTAGAGGTACTGTACCTCTATTACGAAAAACTTTCGAGTTCGTTTCGTTTGCGTATTCAAAGTGCCATCGAAAAATTTTGTATGAAAAATTAAACAGCGCCCCCTAGGGCGGCTATAATATAGGGGGCGCTGTTTAATTTTTCATACAAAATTTTTCGATGGCACTTTGAATACGCAAGAAACGAACTCGAAAGTTTTTCGTAATAGAGGTACTGGTAGTTTTTATCGAATACATACAACATTATTTTAAAAGTTAACTACTTACTTGTCTCTTCTCTACAGTGAGTGGAATGTAAAATATTATCAAACAATGTTTATTTTTCTATGTAATTATCAATCAAGTTTTCGTAAGACGTAAGTAGCATAATTAAATCAGTAAAAGACTTAGGTTAGGTACTTATGTCAATTTGTATGAAGAAATTTCGAAAAACGCAAATTTTATTTTGGAAATAAAAAAGGTATCTGAACTGTATAGTTTGAGTTTTTGATCGTCTTTGCCGATTTAGTTACCGATTTGCTGTAAGAAAATTACTATGTAATGTTAGAGGCTGGTAGATCTATTCTCATAAATAAAACACTGGATACTTACACTCTATTCTAACGTTTCTAAATATGACGTTGACATTACGTCAATGTCACCATGACAGCAGCTCATTGGCTATAACGATACCGTTATTTTAAAGTTTTAGATTTTTCACAATTAACAGTAGGTACCTACCTAATTCTAAGTAAGTTAAAATCTATCGACTTTCGCGTGTCAATAGGCATCACTACCACGTAGCTCAATGGGTACGCACCTGTTTAACGTTGTCCTTTGTACTAAATGTACAAAAATTTACTACATTCAGTTTCGGATTGAATGAGAATGGGTATTATTGAGCTATTTCAGTCTTAACAATTTGGAGATACCTACGTTACTTATTGACATATGAAGGACAATGTTCATCATTACATTCGAAAGTGGATTCAAAAATTGTTTTTAAAGAATTTTTATAACATTTGACAAGCTTTCGTGCTTCAAAATTTAATGACAATTTTCAAGTACCTACACTACAGTCAGGTATTTTCTAATATAGATTTAACAAAACATGATAAAAAACTAAGGTAATTTTCGGAGTTTCTATTAAAGTCCAGGTTTCGTGAAATTTCTTTACATACATAATTATTAGTTGTCCCGTTTAAAAAAAAAATGAGTTTCAGTTCTAAGTATGGGGAGCCCCCAATATTTATTATTATTTTTTTATTTTTGCATCAAAATCTTAATGCGGTTCACAGAATACATCTACTTACCAAGTTTCAACAGTATAGCTCTTATAGTTTCGGAAAAAAATGGCTGTGACATACGGACGAACAGACGGATAGACAGACAGACAGACATGACGAATCTATAAGGGTTCCGTTTTTTGCCATTTGGCTACGGAACCCTAAAAAAGACCTCTTTTTACAGTCGTGTAAATGAAAGAAACACCACGATACTTACTCGCACCCTATGTAATGTACAGTTAGCGTCAAATAGTTATTGACACCCAGTGGCCAAAAAGTTGACAAAACAACCTTATTCCAACTGTAACAAAGACAAAGACGGACAAAACAACCTTATTTCAATCGTAACATAGACGTGTTGTGAACTTTTTGGCTACTTTGGGTGTCACGAACTATTTGACGCTGACTGTACTTGTTACTAGTACGATTTTGCAGCAAAACAGTAGTTAGGTATACCTAGTCTTATACAGGGTGTTAGGTAAATGGGTATATGAGCCGACACTAACCCATGTTAACATATGCATATAAATGGTATGGTGAAGTCAGAAAATTGATATCATCATTTTAATTATTTTAATTTTCATACAAATCTGATTTTATAAATTTTATTTTGTATGAACTATTAAAATGATGATATCAAATTTCCGACTTCACCATACCATTTATATGCATATGTTAACATGGGCTAGTGCCGGCTCATATACCCATTCACCTAACACCCTGTATACTTTACATAAGGCAATTGAGATGGAAGCGCCATAATCAGATTAGCCTAAATGGACGTTGAGACCGGACTTAACCCTGAGTCTAATCTCAGGCCAACGGACTCTCTAAATCAGGATTTGAATTGTAATTAGTTTCAAACTGGCGCGGTTAAAACTTCTTCTTAATGGACCATTAATGTGGGAGATGGCAAAATAAAAAGTCTGATTCGAAGGACCTACTTTCATGTTGTTTCTGCAGATTTTCAAAATGATTATTATTGTAATACTTTTTGGATTTATTGTATAGTTATGTCATAAATACTGCAGCAGGTAAATATTTATCGTAAGGGCTTATACCCGAATAACATTAAGCCTTATTATACCTAAATACCACCACCCTTTTATAATGCGAATAGCTAGGGACTGGAACTCGCTGCCTGCTGCTGTCTTTCCTGAACACTTTAATCCGGACCTTTTCAAGGCGAGAGTGAATAGGCACTTACAGGGCAGATAATATCGATAGTGGAAATATCAATTACTGTAAGGGACAAAACACGACTTTTCAGGAGAGCCAAAAAACGATTTTTTTTTTCTTTATACCTCAATATCTTTTTATGTGATGTTACGATTTAAATAGTTTCTATGGCAAAGTTTCTTAGAATTTTCTGTTCTTTCATAATATAAACGCCAAATTTTCGAAAAATGGGTAGTTTAAAAGATAGCATGTCCCTTACATTAAAAAAACGAGCTTGACTGTACCTTACAATGTTGAAATTTCACAGTATGGAATGTCATGTATGTTGTAAGGTACATTTAAGAATAAACACGACAGTAATATTATTGTAACTTGACAATTTTAACATTGAAACCTGATGTAAGTAGAGATTGCATTCGAGTATTCATTAACAAAACGAAGAGAAGAGATAGAAACAAGACAACTTAGTGTTCACAAATGCAGTTGGAGGCATCAAATACACATCACCAACAAAACATTTAGTCACTGATGATGCCTACGTCTGCATTTGTGAACAAGTTGTCTTGTTTCTATCTTTTTCTGTTCATTTTTACGCAGTTAGGTTTTTTTTTTTCAATTATCGTTCGTTCGTTTTAGCCGAATGACGTCCACTGCTGGACAAAGGTCTTCCCCCAAGGATTTCCACAACAACCGGTCCTGCGCCACCCGCATCCAGGCACCTCCTACAACCTTCACCAGATCGTCGGTCGACCTAGTGGGGGTCTGCAGCACATTACGTCTTCCAGCTCGTGGTCGCCACTCAAGAATTTTTCTGCCCCAGCGGCAATCAGCTTTGCAAGCTACGAGCTCCATCCACTGCCACTTGATTTTAGCGATTCTGCGGACTATGTCAGTCACTTTGGTTCTCCTGCGGATCACGTCATTTCTGGTGCAATCACTACGAGCATAGCACGCTCCATCGCCTTTGACCTTGAGTCTTCTTATGAGGCCCACAGTAAGCGACCATGTCTCAGATCCATAAGTTATCAAAGACTTTTGTCTTGAGACAGTGCGATATTTCAGACGTGAGAATATCACGAAGTTTCCTGAACGTTGCCAGCCGAGTTGGATTCGACGATTGACCTCTTCCTCGAAGTTAGACCTACCTAAGGCTGGTTTTAGTGTCACGCAGACCGTCAGTGCGGATCGCTCCGCACAGCCAATCTGTATGAACTGATAGGGAGCGAGCGATTCCTGCGGACCGCATTACTCTAAAACGCTTCCTCGAAGTTTACAGATCGGCTGTGTGAAGCGGATCCGCACTGGACGGTCCGCGTGACACTATAACCAGCCTAACTGGACTGTTTGTACTAGGTATATATGTGTCAACAACTGCCGAGTGTAGAGTATCCAACCTTTAGAGGAGTGGGTGCAACACGGACATTTGACATGATTTTGTCTTGTCCATGTTTCATTTTAAGACCCCCTTGTTGAGAGGCTCGACTCAGGCCATTGTGCATTGTGCCTAGATCTTCCACGGTCTCAGCCATGGCTATGATATCGTTTGCGAATCGAAGGTGGGTTATTTAGTCACCGTTGATATTTATGCCGAATCCGTTCCAGTCCAGAAACAGTTTCGGAGTTTTCAGTTCCCCCTGTCTGCTGCTGCAACTGGTTTCGAGTCTTGATCCTGGAGACGGAACGACATTGTGGCGTTTTCGTACAAGCCTTTCAACATTTCGATGTATCGATATAGGTAGTCAATTTGACACCGTTGGAGAAACTGTAGTAGGTACTGCCCAGGTCTCGATCGAAGCTTTCTCATAGTCCACAAACGCCAGGCAAAGTGACTGACTATACTCCTCGGTCTTCTGTATAATTTGCCGTGGCGTATGTATGTGGTGTACTAAAGCGATTGAGAGATTGAGAGGCTGGAAGTCATCGAGCTTACGAGCGAGACGATTCGTAATGACTCTCGAAAACAGCTTGTAGACATGGCTTGGAAGTGAGATGGGTCTATAATTCTTCAACAAGGTTTTGTCGCCTTTTTTGAAGAAGAGTGTCACCACACTTCTGTGCCATACCGTAGGCGTTTTTCCTTCGAGGATGACGGAATTGAACAGCTTCTGAAGAGCCTTCAGCCCCTCGGTCAAAAACCCAACTGCGTAAAAATGAACAGAAAAAAGATAGAAACAAGACAACTTAGTGTTCATAAGTGTAGTAGGAGTGGGAGGCATTAAATGCATATCACCACCAAAAAAAGTAATTGATATCCTATATGCATATTAACGTAAGGGCCTAATTATAATAAATCAAAAAGTTTTAAATGAAGTAAGGTTCAATGAGTTCAAAAGTTAAAACCAACAGTTTAGGGTAAGGGCTGAATTGTATTATTAAAAGGAATTTACGTCCTTTAAATCATTTGTTTCCCCAAAAGTCGTATTCAGACGACTAAAAATGTTTAAGGTAAGGGACATTTTTTTAAAGATATCAACATTTCAAGTATACCAATCGATAGAGCCGAAAATTCTGAATGCGTTGGTATATATAACTCATTTTGGCCAAAATGTCCCTTACATTAATTGATACTTCCACTATCGATATGTACCATCCTAGACTACATCTCACTTGACATCAGGTGCGATTGCGGTCAAATACCTGCCTTTTACTTGCATAAAAAACACGATATAAATACACTATCAAATTCGGATATCCACAATACAAAACAGATTAATTTTTCAGTCATATGTGACCCATTAAAAGGGAACGGCTAAAGGCTATTCTGTATATCTTTGGTTCCCAAAGTGGTGGGGGCGCTCCCCAGGAGAGGCGCAAAGACATTTAAAGGGGGGCGCGGGCTAGCTAAAAAACCTGCGACCGCTGAGAGAATGCATTCCAGACTACTCGATAGGACCAATAAATCATCTTGATTTTTTGTAGGGTCAAAAGGGGGCGCGTCTCAAATAAGTTTGGAATCCAATGCTGTAGATGCTAGATTATACCCTCAGTCGAGATGATGTCGTGCTACTTAGTGTATGGTATAATACCATCAAAAACATTTTCATGTAAATGTCGCCATATGGTTCACAACGTAAAAAAGTTATCACATCCCATGTAGAGCCAAGCTTCTATCGCTATTCGTTCTTTTCGCTATTGTTTCGCTATTGGTATATTCGCCCTAACTTACTCCCTACAGTGTACAGTGTAGACTCTACACCTATGAGTATATGGTATGTCAAAATATAAAACTCATAAAACTCATTTATTTATGCAAGTAGTTAAATTAATTTTTATTAAAAAAAATAAAACCGACTCCAAAAAACATACACTAAAAAGTAGAAAAATATTTACTAGGTAATTACTTATTTATTAGAACGAATTAATATTTATGTATACCATTATTGATACTTCTGGAGTCGGTGCCAAGATTATGAAACGTGTGAAGTTTGCCTGCACCGACTCCAAAAGTATCAATAATGGTATACATAAATATTAATTCGTCCTAATAAATAAGTAATTACCTAGTAATTATTTTTCTACTTTTTAGTGTATGTTTTTTGGAGTCGGTTTTATTTTTTTTAATAAAAATTAACTTATTTCTTGCTTTTTAGTTAACTTATTGTACCACGTATTACCACTGAAGGTAGGCAGTACATTGAGACTATATTCTTCATGTCAAGTGTAAAATAATATTCCCTACAAAATACAGGTTACCATATCGGCAACCTAAAAAGACCTTAAACCGTCAGCCCACCTTAAAAACATGAAAAAATACAACTGTTGGTCTATTTGTACCTAATAATATTTAAAGAATTATCCTCCAACTCCTAAGCGTTAAGGAGTTGTACGTACCATGACCAGTTCATCATGATGAGATGATGACTATCTAATGCTAACACTTGAATAACTTTAGAAACTATACTTATCTATAAAATTAAAAGAATTACCCTCCAACTCCTAAACATTAAGGAGTTTTACCTTCTATCATCAGCTCATCAATATGATATGATGATTTCCAGGAGCAAATACTTGAACAACTTAAGAAAACGTTTGAAAAACGATATACGTGCCTATAAAATTTGGGGGTTGCCCTCGATTTCCCTAGGATCCCATCATCAGATCCTGACTTGGTGACAATGGGACCACCTCAGAAGTGTACCCTATCAAACAAAAAAAGAATTTTGAAAATCGGTCCACAATTGACGGAGTAATCGGTGAACATACATAGAAAAAAAAAAAAACATACATACAGTCGAACATATAACCTCCTCCTTTTTTGAAGTCGGTTAAAAAGCACTTTTACACGTCCCAGTATTAACCCTACCACACATTTGAGGCATGGCATGGCCGTTCTAGCTGTACAGATTAAACTCAATTGACAAACCTTAATTATGTATCATATCTGATCCATGCTTTAGAAAGCCGGCTTAATATGATGGACGGCGGGCAATACGGTCCATTGACCGGCTATCTATCACCGGGCTGAAATCCCATCGCCATTAGACCCAATAATTCAGCCGAAATAATTACGAGGCGCCATAATTGGCGATTCGCTCATCGGTAGTCCGTCCGCGAGGGCCATTGAGGATTAATTAACCTTTTTGCTGACGCGCGGTCTTTTGGACCTCGTATAGGTGTTTCCCCGGAAAGGCTTGAATTGATATGTTTGTTAAACGGCTGGCTCATGATTGTATTGCAATTTGGTCCATTGTTTATATTGTTATATGCTAGTTTGAATTTTACATGTTTGCTGGTAATTTATATGGTATGAGATAGTGATTTATGAGGTTTTGGTTTACACGAAGTATGTTGCGTAAATTTTATTAAAAGTTTACATTAGAATAATACAAGTTGATCTATATGTATGTATTATACTTACAAAGTCATTATCGTTAACTGTTCGTTAACCTTATACTACGAGTAGGTATTATGGAGCTTTCAGAGTTAGTCATAGTGACTTATTTAAGCATGAAGAAATATGACTCGACGACCTAAAGATGTATTTTCACAAAGTAGTTATTAAAATAAAATCTAAAAGCCGTCTTCCTAATAAGGTGTCACCCAATACCTCCGATCCTTCAATGGACTACTTACCATTGACGCACCCGGGTCTTACCGGACCCTACTTACACCCAATCATTTCCTCGTGGTCATCTGAAGGTTGATGCGAGTCCAGTACCGCAAATGCTTAAGCGCCTCTAAACCTTACACCTACGTAATAAAATCGACGCAGGTTCGCACCGTTCCGATTGCGCGCGCAGCACTACGCGTGACAACTGACGAGGTACTTCGCCGGCAGTTGCCAGCCGGGCCGCACGCGCCCCCATCCCTACGTAAACATTGCAACAAAACAAAACACGAACGCCCTGGCTGGAAACAACTAAAAAAAAACGCTTTCGCGCCCAAACAGCTGTCATCTGTCAAATCGAGTGCACTTTTTTTTAATTTAAGGAATTGATCGTGAAGCAATAAGCAACGTGTTATTTAGTTTTAAATTAACGGTGTTAAGGTGGTTTCGCGTTGGTTACTTATAGTGAGTATGTATGAGACGTTAAGATAAGCTTACGTAAGGCTTGCAGAGGCAGCTTAAGTTGCCGATAGTGCGGGGTATCGGGCGTTTATCCGGTTATTTATGCGTTAGCTCCGTGCCTCCAAGATTTTTCCCTACGTTTTCGTATTACTCGTGAATTGCTGTAATAAAGGCTGTCATTTGGTATGGCATTACGGCAATTTGTAAAATGTTTTGTAGTCGTACAACAACAGATTATTATAATAATTCCCCTTGAACTTACAATAAGATATAAAGGCATAATTAGGTCCTAAAAACTGGTAAGCATTACTTGCAGATTTCATTCATAACTTAAGAGAAATCGTACTTAATTATGAGTAAGCAAAAATGTCAACAAAAACGGTTTGATATCTCTGAGATAGAAATGTAATAAAATTACAGATGTCTTTTAAAAAAGGGACTCCTTAAGGTTTCATTATTAATTAAGTTCGTTTTTCTTGCGTGTTTGCTTCAAATGGGTTCATAGGTTAACTGCAGGTTCGACAAATTAGGTCATTAAGGTCGTTGTTTACCCAACAAATGACTCTACTGCCCAACGTGACAGCTGATCGATATAGACAGCACTACTTGTACACTATAGCTGTTTTTAGGATTCCTAGGCCAGTGTTTTAAAAACATTAATCGAAAATTATGTAGATATGAATAGTCAAAGTCGTCTCGCGTCAGCCGTTTTTAAGTTATTGTTTTAGAGAGATATTAATAATATTTTTATATCATATTTCATTTAAACCAATGATCCTAGTTATTTACAAGTATAAAAAACATAATGTGTAAATAATTAAAATAGTTTATTTTTCTAGCTATGGTCGCAAATCTGTCAAGAAAATCAGTTTTCTTAGAAAATATTGTCTCTTGTCTCTCTGCCCGTTCTTCGAAAGATTTGTGTCGACTCGTTTTAACTAAAAACTTGTTTGTTCATATTATTAGCATTTTAGAGAATCGTCATTTCATGGAAAGTGACTGTACCGTTATTAAAATTTCTTAGCGATTAGAGTCGCTTCTCAAACTAAATTTTAAATAAACAATTGAAAAATCGAACTGCCTAAGGCGGGAATTGAACCCACGATGACTACAAGTTGTTAATTTAAAAAAAAAGTGACCTCTCACTTAATCATGCGTTTCAAAATGTAGGTACCTACTTAAATAACTTTTTATATTTTAGACTAGATCAATCGTTACAATTCTTTTGACCACACTTTTACTCCCTTATTACAAAAAGTAAACTCTAGTTGAAAAGTAAGGAAATGGCATTTTGAACCAGTGTTCATTTCGAGTAACTTATTTGTAATAAGACTCTAGAGTTCTAATTTTGATAAAATATCAGATTAGCAATCATATTATAAAATCCATTTGGCACATTTCAATTTGCAAAACTTTCTCAAAATGCTATTACTGAATTTACCAACACAAAATTGTGTTACAGGATTTCCTTCCACTGTGACCTGTTTAATATTTCAGGGGTATGACATCTTTTTGAACTTAATTGTTTTGACATTTGCTCCCAGTGGGACTCCGCCATTGTCCTTGTAATCCTAAATTGTCCTTATTTACAAACTGGGATCAATATTGTTTTTCAAAGTTAATCCCCTAACTAAGCAATTGAAAACCTAACTACATCGAACAAAAGTACCACGACGACGCTGTGGTGCAAAAAGTTTAGTTATATTCAGTGAAAGAGGCCTCTTTTAAAGTTTTTCTTAAAAATTCAAGAGAAAGTGGGCACGTAAATTCTTGTAAAAGCCAAGCTATAAAGAATTTTGTTGTAAAATAAATGTCGCTGTAGAAAAACCAATTATGTCCATCATTTAGAAGATTTAGGACTTTAATGATCCCCAATTCCCGCTTTTGCAATAAGTCTGAGTTTTAAGTTGTTAATCCCAAAATTTCTTTGTACTAAGTCCAAAGATTAAGGCTATTTTATTGTCTTTGGCAGTTTAATCCCAGATGATTTAGACCCTGTTTTATTTGAACCCTTAATTTAGATTTATCTATTAATTATGATAATATTAATCCGCTGGAAAACTTTGCTCTCATTTTTTGCTCATTCTTTTTCTATAATATCTTCTGGAAGCTTGAAAGTTTATTAAAAAGCTCCATATTCTATCTTGGAATGGACTGAAAGCTTTAACATGGCGATCTCGAACACGGAATTATTAAAACACTTCCACGAAGTTGCCAAGCGCCAAGCGGATTATGAAAAAATGCTTCTGCGTTATTTTTTAATGAAATCCGACACGAAATGATAATGTAGATTTGAGGGGTAATTGTTTTACGACCCTACCGTTTATACAATTAGATCTCAAAATTAAGTTTGCGGATTACTGAAATTGTTTACTGAATTGTAGATATTCTTTGTAATATGGAAATGAAACCCAAATGTCTCAGCATTTCTTTAAAGCCTTAGGCTGAGTTACACCACCTTATTTTAACCGTAACAGTAACACTAACCGGTGCTTTTTGTATGGAGTTTGACAGATTTTTGACGTTTGTGAAAGTCAAAGTAGGATGTGTAACTCGGCCTTAGAGTATGCGGATTCTGGGTGATGCTCGCTTCCACCATCGGCCTGATCGTCACTTTCCATTAGATGAGATGCAGGCCATGAGCTTCTCCATTAAATAAATAAAGCATTTATTTCTTTCTTTCACAATCCAATGATACAGTGAAACACAAATTGCTTTGTACTATTTGGACAGGGTAAGATTGTGAGAGAACTGGAGTCTGAACTAGGCGAGAAGCCTGTAAAACATTGAGGGTAAAGGTTTTCAGGTATTCTAAATACTTGCTTTACCTAACCAAATAAATCGTTCTTCTTCATGTGCTTTATATTTTATCATTGTTAAAAACAGTATTAATAAGATTATAGAATTCCGGTTTCTTACAACAGGCTTTGAAAAGTGTGTACGAGTATGAGATATTTAAGACTAGTATAAATCCTTAACAATGTGTCCATAGACACGTGACATAGAGTTACTGGACAATAGTTCATTTAGTTGGCTGAGTTGCACCACCTAACTTTGATCGTAACTTTAACGTTAACCGGTGTTTTTTGTATGGAGTCTGACAGATTTTTGACGTTTCTCAAAGTTAAAGTAAGATGGTGCAACCCAGCCTTAGTTGGCTTTTACAGTCGTAAACAGAGATATAAATACTCCTTTATTAATAGACTGACGCTGACCTTACTTTCGGTATCTATTGTGATAAATTTGGATGTTGTTTTACACTCGGTTGCATGAAAATAGGAGCAAAAGCTAAATGTGTAACAATAGACGTCCTTTACATGGTGAGACGGCCTTTGGGGATACGATACGATACGATACGATAGTGCCGACCCAGCCAGGACGAGGCCTGTCCCGGTCAAACCGGTATACCAGGGGGCACGATTTTAAGGAAAGACACGCTCTGGGATGGGAGAGGACGGCCGACTAGCCGCTGCGTCTTTTAAACCGCAACCGGTCGACCACAACCAAGTAGATATGCATCCTGAGCCTGGTCTAGGAAAATAGGTAAAGACGGGTTAACGTTGATAGGACTGAGCGTTGATGCGATGAGATGGGCGGTCTGGCCTTTGATGAGATGGCTTTGGTTGTTCTTGGTTCATATACTGCTGCTAGACTAGCCTCGTTGTTCTCTTGATGTCTGCAGTACTAAGTTTTTGTCGTCTCTGTATCTTCCAGATTAATTATTTCTTCTACTTCTTTTCTTAGTGTCGTTGGAAGGACTAAACGCGTGGTGCGATGAGATGGGCGGTCTAGCCTTTGGTGTGGGAGGTGGCTTGTTTATTCTTTGTTCTCGTACTACTGCTGGACTAGCTTCATTGTTGTCCCGATTGTATCGTCTTATTTTCTGCCTATATATTCCTCCAGGTAAAATATTTCTTGTATTTCTTTTCTTTAGCTTAATCTGGCTTTTAATGAGACGGCTTGGTTATTCTTAGTTCTTGTACTGCTACAAGACTAGCTTCATTGTTCTTCCAATTGTATGCTACTTTTCTTCATATCGTTGGTAGGACTAAGCGTTTCTGTGATGAGACGGGCGGTCTGGCCTTTGGTGAGATGTCTTGGTTCTTGTACTGCTGCTAGGCTTTCTTCATTTTTCTCCTGAGGTCTGTGTTAGGTAGATACCTACTGAGTTTTTGACGTCTTCTTTATTTACATGTTCCGGGTCAGATATTTCTTATGCTTAATTTATTTGTGTCATAATTGAGTTCACTCTTTTCTATTTCTTGGATAGTAGATGTTTAAATTTTAGTTCCATTTATCCACAACCTCTGAAAAACTTGACTCTTTTGGGTTTTTTTAAATAATTACTACGGCGATAACTGTGGTTTTGGGTTTTTGTCGTCTTCTTTGTTGTCTGTTTTCCCTGAGTCGAATATTTCTTATTACTGTTTTTTGTTTTGGGCTAAATAAATCTTCTCTTTTCGATTATTTGATTTGTTTGCACTTTTGACTATTCCGTCGATATATGCGGTTCTGGGTTTGTGTCGTCTTTTTCGCTGTCTTTTTACATAATTTTTCCATAATCTAGTGTTTCTTGTGCTGCTTTTCTTATATAATTTTATGGTGGGTTAATTTAGTCTTCTCTCTTTCGTTTCTTGGATTGTGCTTGATGCGGTAAGCGGACGGCGGGTCACTAAAAACGGCATTTTTAGGAACGCGTTCATATTTTCCTAACATTAAACGGTTCGCCTTGATGTAATCTAATATGATTTCTTTTTAGTTCAATGATCTTTATGCAGGGTGATTAATACATTGGGTTTCTTCCATCGTTTCCATTAGGTTTTTATTTCTTCACTGTTTCGTGGATTTTTTTCGGTGGATATTTTTAATTTCTTTTAGTACTTAAATTATTTTTCGATGTCTTCAAGATATCCATGATATAGTCCTCTCGAGGCAAAAGACAATGCTAACTGCCTCGTTGGATTAGGTTTTTATGCTCTTGGTGAAAGTATGTATTCTCATTGAAAAAAATCTAATTAGATTCAAATTTTCTGGTTGAAATCCGTTTTCCGACAAGGTTGCAGAAGAGCTTGTTGAGCTGTGTGTACACTGTAGGTTAAATTGCTTGCGATCTGAAGTTTCTTATTGGAATACGTAGTTTCTCCAATCGATTTGAATATTTTGTGGTTCCTATAGGATTTCGTTATTAATTGGTCAATGGCATGGTTTTGGTTCCAGTTTTTGAGTTTTCTTGCTATTAAATGAGTTTTTTAGGCGGAGTATCTCTCTTCTGTTTATGATGAAGACCCTTTGCAAAATTCCTAGACTTCTCAGTGCATTTAAGTCTCTTAAAACTGTAGTATGTTCGATTACTCTTTCAATTTTTTCGATTCCGGTAAGCTGATGTTCTGTCTGATAGTATTTATCTACGCATGTGTAAATATGGCAGTAAATTCTGATTCTTTAAGGCTCAAGATTTCTTAGATGATTTTCCAGGTACCTGGTCTGCTCTTTGATTGGTGATTCACTTGTTTCATCCACTAGGTATATTTCTCTCGTTAAAATGTACAAGATCTTGTCTGGCCGCTTTTTGATCAAGTCTGGGATACATAGGTTCATTGATTTGGTAAGCTCTTTCTCCAAGTCGATATTTTCCATCGCCAGGTAGTTTTAAAGTGTATGCCTTCATTTTTTAGCTGTAAAAAGGGGCTTATAACTAGAGGGTTAGTGAATTATGACTACGGTGTTAATTGTATTTTGTATTGTCAAGTCTTTTGTTTTTGACCTGCTTTCAACAAAATGTTAGTCGGGCCACCTCTTTTTTTGTATGAGTTGTACTTTTGAATGGTTTACGACATGCAGATGTGACTATTAGTTTTTTTGCAAAGCAAAGGATCTCTGTTGTTTCAATTTTTTTTGTGTATTTCGTGGCAAATGTGTTTAAAGTGCCCATCTACTAATGGTAGTGAAATAGTGAAGTTAAATATTTATTGCTTTTGGAAACTTTTTATGGCGACCAGATGTTGACCTTTCTTGGTACGCGCTTTGAAATTTTGTGCAATAGATGTCTTTTATAGAATGTGTTTGGTGAAAGTTTTGTAGGGATCTTTCTTTGTTATCAATTATTATTTATACTTACTATAATGACATGCAAGACGTAGGATACATAGACATGTAGAGTACATGTAGAATCTGTATGTATCAAAATTATTAATAAAAAAGTAAAGTTTATGGACCAAAAGTTAGAGCTATTCATTTGACAAACTGCGATCTATGTTACATAATATTTTTAAATGAAAATACTAGATCATAATTATGCGTTTGCTTTGGTGCTTTTGGCAAGATAATTGACACCAAATATTTATAAAGAAAGAAAGATAAGGAAAGTTCTCACCGGGTTTCGTCGGATTAGTTTTCTAGGCTTTTAGCTTAGGCGCTGTGCTGGTGTGTACTCGAAGCTTTTTTCTCACCTACAGTATTTCTCACTCAAAAATACCACTAATTTTTACACATCTGAATATGTTAATAGTTAATCGCGACTATGATTTCGGGTAATTTTCACTGTTAGAATATTTGGGTTTCACCGTCGCGTCGGCGTCAAACGCCATAGAGCTTTGTAAGTGCCTTTAAATTTTAGGGTCGGACCGTCTGGAGCGCACGTGTTGCGCACGTCCACTCCCGAAGGCTGCCCAAAACGAACTCTGGTGAGACGGCCTTTGGGGAATACATAAATTGATTTGTTGTTATTAAAGTGATTATTATAAGGGTTTGTAGTTACTTCTGGTAGAGTTTACTTAGTACTGTATCACATAATTAAATGTTTTATTCTATTTATGGACATTCGACATTAAAACACTACGGTGCCATTTGCAAGTTGTCAGTGATGCGATATTTTCATAAAAAATAAGTTTAATGTGCTGGCTATTGAATAAAATACTGGTATTAAATATCACAAAATATTCGTTCACAACATATCGAGTGTAACATAGGTTATCTATTGAGTCATAAAATGTAGTTAAGGCTATCCTTATGACTCAATAGATATTGAAGTTCAAAGATTCTGACCGATTGTTGACACATCACTTTTTTTCCCAGAAAATTGTAACAAGATTTTACATTACACGATACTAACTCAGGGGCAATGGCCCGACTCCACGCACTAATTATTATTTACATTGCAAATGAATTCGTCACTAACATTATAGGCAAATTATTTGACTTAGGTTCTTTACCTATGTCATAGAACGTGATTCGTTCTACAATATAGAGCTCTTATTTTCGTGTGTGAAACTCTGCCTACGGAATTTTACGGATTGTAGGTATACCCGCCAATAGTTACAAATTCGTTCGTTCGTTTCAGCCAAATGACGTCCACTGCTGGACAAAGGCCTCCCCCAAGGTTTCCACAATGAACGGTCCTGCGCTGCCCGCATCCAGGTTCTCCCTGCAGGAGAACCAAAGTGACCGACATAGCTCGCAGTATTGCTAAAATCAAGTGGCGGTGGGCGGGGCACATAGCTCGTAGAGACGATGGCCGTTGGGGCAGAAAAGTTCTCGAGTGGCGATCACGGGCTGGAAGACGTAGCGTGGGCAGGCCCCCTATTAGGAGAAGCGACGATCTGATCTTGCTCATATTAAATTTAAAAATGCCCCTTTTTCTGTTGACATTCGTTCCAAAAGTTCAGTGCGAGGAGTGGAGGCAGAAAATCGGTATTATTTATTGTTAACGGCAACATACCGCTGGTAAAAGTCGTTTGTCAAAGCGCGCCGAACTTCGCAGCCGCTGTGCTTTGTACGGTCGGAGAAATAATAGGTAGAAAATGGAGAGAATGCAAAGGTTCTTTAGGTTTTAATCTTTGAAAGGATTTAACTATTATTGAGAGAAATTTGGAACTATGTTGCGTATAATGTAACTAAGCGCGAAAATAGACAGATGAGCACATCAAGATTCTTGTAAAAACAGAAACAGTTTTGTCTTACAAATAAGTAATTTGTAATGTACAAATTACTAATAGACCTATTACTATTATTAGTAATACAACATTGACATACCTAGATCTTTCTATAAATCTCAATCCTTCAGTTCACCCACATGTGGTTGTGCAAAGTTGACCATTTATGATAATACCCAAGGAAAAAGGAAAGTTAATTTTGAATATTGAGTCGTTTTATAAAGCGCTATTTTACTTTGTGGAATAAATCACATTCTCTTATATTAAAACTATTCATGTGGACTTTAAATCTCAACTTCATTTTAACAATCTTTTAGTTTAATATGCGATTCACGTTTGACAGTGATGTGGGTACATTTTGATTTAACGTTAAACTTAGGTATGTGATTACATTTTGACATTATGGCGTGATGAAGGGCTTAATGACCTCTAGCAGTGAAGTACTAGATTTCATAAAGTTCCTGTGTTAATGTTTTTTATATTACCCTTGTAGACCACACTTATCCCGTAGATAATGAAGGGAGATTAGGCCTCCTCAACCCTTTTACCCAGCGTGGGTAGTGCAGATCAAATCCTCTATGACTCAATTTTAGTCACAGGACATCCACTGCTGAACATAGTCCTCCCCTCCCCAATAATTTCCACATCGCCCGGTTGCTAGCGGCCTGCATCCAGCGCCTTCTTGCTACCTTTATGGTTAGTCGAATACTGCTACCTTTTTAAGTAGTCCAATGGGAGTACTGACCTTAATTGTTGCTACAGTAACTTTATATACTCATATCCGTCATAGCAGTTAGAAGATAGGTACGATGGCAACTACAGATAGTGTCAACTACGAAGACGCCCCCTCCCACCATTCGTCCTAATCGTTTATAGTTTATGATTGCATGCTTCCGCTAATGTTAAGTATCGGTACACGCTAATTATCCATTGACTGATGCTCGGATCAAACTCCCGGCACGCCAATTCCCTCAATTGGAAGGGCGCGTCTTCGTGGGTGGCACTATCTATACTAGTGTCATATTACATCTCACCTTTCAGCCTTTGTCCTGAGCCAAGCTCTCAAAGTAAGCTCTCCATTCTCGTTAGTTCCACACGAGTGAAGTCAAATTGCATTATTTAAAAAGGCTGCTCAAGAGCTAACGGCGCTATAATGGCTTTATCGACGTCTAGGCATTACGCGACTTCTAGGGTTCATAAATTATGAGTACGCTGCCGACCTTACCGCATCTAAATGCAGGCCCGCCCGTCTCTCTTGCTGGCGGTAGGGTCACTGTTAATTGGGTTCAATTGGGATAAAATGGCATGGCATGGCAATGACAAAACAAAAATCCCATAATCATCTTCTTTATACGATGAAACTTGCATACTTATTTTGTCCTTCCTTTTTATCATGAAATTCGTAGCAAGTTCCAAAAAAAGTCAGCCGCCCCTGCGGATGGTCTACATTCACTGGTTAGACGTTGATTTCATTCATTGGTTTGTATCACATACATTGCTCTACTATTTATTAGCTTTAGTACTATATCATTTAAAGAGTGTGTTAATGTTTAATATCATTATGTATGAATTTGCGAAAAACATTTCAGTATGTTTATATCAGTTTACTATCTATCATTGGCTTACTTTGGGACTAAATGTAGCTCTCCAAGATTATTTATGTGTTTAATTAAATGCGCAATATGGTTACCCTACTCCCGTTACATATAACGGACCCGCTGCACTTTCATATTGCAGGTGCGGGCATGTACTAGGATTTAGGTAAAACGAAAATTGAGCTTTCGGCTTTTGAATTTTGCAGCTTCGGGCAATCAAAATCGCGCAATCGAATGTAACATTGGTGATTTTGTTCTGATTGCTTTTGTAGAATAGCTGTTTTAGTAATAAGGGAATAGTAGTCTCGCATAGGTAATACGAGTATTATTAGTGTGATTCAATGAACCGGTGAATTATATTACTTTATTAAGTCGGTAGCGGCCTGACATGAGATTACCCTATATTTAGGCATGTCAACAGCACATTAGACTATACAATTTTTTTTTGTAATATAATTAGCATCTATAGCAACGACTTAAGATGTCTCAGTGTTTACTTGAGATGCCTCGTCCTTTCACATCATAGTTAAAAAAATAGATACATTATTGTGAAGAGTTTGTATCCTTTATGCACAAATTATTGTTATTTACGTAATTCATAAGAAAATACGCACAGGCGTACTTGTATTTGCGTAATAACCCAATAATTCCAGGTTATTTCAGAAAAAAATCGCCGACTCTACATAAAAAAGTTGTCAACACCAGCTCATAGCATTCCAGTAAAATAAACTTTATAATAGCTATTGTTACGGGAAATATTCCCGATATTTCCTAACAACATCATTAAGCGGAGCATACTAATTATGCAATAAAGCCTTTATTGCTGCGTGTAATGACTAAAACAATATGGCGGCGTTATGCAAAGTTCACGCTGCGTGGCGAGCGGAGCGTGGGATATCCTGAAAAAATGAAACGGGTCTACACCCGCCTCTCGTTCCTACTGCTGCAACCCCCATTTGAAGCCAAGTTCCTATTATACTTGGTATAGTTCTTGTAACTCACGAAGACGAGTGAGCTTTACTTGTGTGTGTACGTGTAGGTACATGCACATAACGATAGTGTAATATCTGTCAAAAGTTTTGAAAAACAAACAGTAGCGAGCCACCACATAAAGCTCACTCACCTTCGTGAATTGCAACAACCTTAAAATAACTAGAATGGAAAAAAAAATGGAGTCGGAAATTAAGTTTTGAATTCCCTCCAGTGTTTGTAAAGCAAATAGTAGAATACCTAAGGCTGGTAGTGGTTTTGAAAAAATAGCTGAGGGTCGAGTACCTATCAAGCATAGGTTAGGTAGGCTGAATCAAAAAACAAAAAGAAAATACTAACTTTAATTTCTTGTTTTATAACGAGCGGTACTTTTAGGTAAATGACCTAACGTAATCTAATCTTCGCCGCTATTTTATTTCCGCTGCCCGCCACGCTATACGCTCCGTATGTGAACGTGGTCTTAGGTAAACGTTGGAGCGGCTGGCGCTCATGAATTATTTATTGCTAATAAGATGATTTTTTAATCTTCTTTTAACTACAGTTTATTGAAATTTATACAATATCTGAAAGCAATGGCTTTGTATTCTTTGTGGGTCCGATGAAATGGAAAATGCAAATTTTTGGGTCGAAAGTAAGCTTCAGTAACTTATGGGTCCCATTTTTTGAACCAAACTCTTACCGTTACCTGAATCTAATGTTAAAGGCACATTACTTTACCCACTACACCTTATTAGGCGTACCTACTTAATGACTACAGATACCTACCTTATTAGGCGTACCTACTCAATGACTACAGATACTTTTGTCAAAAAAGTACTTTTTTCTATTGATGACGTCATCAAGTGGTCATCCAAAAGCATGTAACCCTTGTATAATAATGTCATTACTTCAAAATGATTCGAAAGCAACTGGCCGGCAGCCAGCTCCTCGTGTAAGCTCCATTTATAGCTTTTTGAGGTAGATCCGTTGCTTTGTACAGGAATGGAGGATATATTTTGAAATATAATTTGGTGAAATTAATGTAACATTTCTCCCAGATTTTGTTTGAAGGGTTGACGCTAGGTAAAACATAATGCTTTACAAAATTCAGATACGGGATGGGACAATATTTTACTGGTGTGGCATTCTATCTAGGTATATCTATCTAGGATTTTATTTACCACAATATTTTATTTTTATTCAAGTACCACCCGTACTTGAATAAAAATGAAAATAAAATAAAAATGTAGCTACGGGGTAATATAAACTTAACCCGTAACTAAATTTTTAGCCAGTTATTAATCTTATTTCTTGTAAATAAATACAAAACATAATACGAGTATAATATCTGCTCTTAACTTCATTCATTTCATCATAATAATATTTCGTATACCTGCGCGTAAAAGACAACAATATTAAGTACCTATTCTAAAAAGTTTTTATACCAACATTGGTATAATTTACTTATTATATCAAAGACAACCAACGTATTGCCAGATTTGAGATCTCGAAATAGCACTCAGTTGCACTTTTGTTTGTTCAAAACTTATAACGAGTTTCGTAGACAGAGCTTTGTTAAAAATATTCGATGGCAACTCTACGAAGATTTCAACATTTTCAACCTCTACTTTAACATAATCTAAAGTTTCAAAGTAAAATGTTGTGGTTATTTGCTATTTATGTTGCTTTAAAGTTTGCTTTGAATTTTAATACCGTCGAAGTTACGTCAGATGTGTTGCAATATGTAAAACTTGTTTTCGAAATTGTAATTGCAAATCGGATAGTTTGTAAGGAGTGAATTCAGTTTCTTTTCTACTCGTATTGTAGGTACTTACTTAGAAGTTTAAAAAAATATACTGCAATGGAAAATGGCACCAATAAAATAAAAATTAGGTTAATAAATGCTCAGCTGCCGAATATAAAAGCCAAAAGTATTAAGGCGGTATAAAATACATTATTTACACAACAGGTAAATGTCCGAAAGCATTATGTAAAAGAACTTCATAAAATAAACTGTTTTAAGATTTTTCCGTTGAGAATTTGATTCAATATTTACAGCGGATATCGCTTAAACCGTAATTTGGCTCAGGTTTTATTCATGACTTTCAAAGTTCGGCGACGTTTCCGATTTTTGTTTTTGAGCTTTCGATAAGGCTATGGATTCACTTTGATGTAGGTTCAATAACCTAGAAGGAGATTATTATATTGTTATTTTACCATCTGCTTGTATATTTGGACAAACGATTTTATGGAATACATAAAACTCGTGTGTTTTCGATCATATTCAGGACAAAGCATTTTCTAGAATATCATAATAAAATATAGGATAGTTTATTCATTTCATTGTAAAGCCAGAACAATGGATATTTTAAAACATTTGTTTGTTAATTTCAAAACCGCTCGTAACTGTAATAAACAAGGAAATGAATTAAATTTGGTAAATGATAATTTATACTGTCATTATTGTGTAAAAAGAAGAAAGTAGAGCATTGATCCTCATTATTTGTGACCCCTCTAATTTTCGGCCGATTTCTATTTTACCAGTACTTAGCAAAATTTTTGAGAAAATTATATTTCATCAACTTCTTTCTCATTTTATTTTCAACAAATTACTTCACAATAAACAATTTGGTTTTACCAAAGGTAGAAGTACTACTGACGCTGGAGTAGCACTACTGAAACACGTCTTTGATGCTTGGGAGAGTAAAAAAGACGCTGTTGGTATTTTTTGTGACCTTTCAAAAGCGTTTGATTGTGTAGACCACCAAACCTTACTAAAAAAATTGCGACATTATGGTGTTTCGGATGAGGCACTTGATCTGTTGAACTCGTATCTCACAGGCAGAAAGCAAAAAGTTTGTATTAATGGAACTGAGTCTTCTGGAGCACCTCTTACCATGGGTGTGCCACAGGGATCGATATTGGGACCTTTGCTATTTCTAATTTATATTAATGACCTTCCCTACTTTGTAAAAGATCTATGTGATATTGTGTTATTTGCTGATGACACATCTCTCATTTTCAAAGTTGATAGAGGTAAAGTAAACCTTGATAATATAAATGACACACTCTCACAGGTTTTGCATTGGTTTACTGTTAACAACTTATTTTTAAATGCAAACAAAACTAAGTGCATTAAATTTACCTTACCTAATGTGAGGCAGGTTCCCACACAATTGATGGTGAAGAATGAACCATTAAATAGCATAAGTTCCACAACATTCTTGGGAATCACTTTAGACTCTAAACTTCAGTGGGGTACTCATATTGAAACCTTGTCAGCAAGGCTCAGTTCAGCTGCTTTTGCAGTGAGAAAGATAAGGCAATTAACTGACATTGAAACGGCAAGGCTAGTTTATTTTAGCTATTTTCATAGTATAATGTCATACGGCATATTGTTGTGGGGCTCAGCTGCGGACATTGAAACTGTGTTCGTTCTGCAGAAGAGAGCAGTGTGGGCCATTTATAACCTTGGACCCCGATTTTCCTTGAGAGAATTCTTTAAGGAGATTAATATACTGACAGTAGCTTCACAGTTCATTTATGAAAACCTTTTATATGTTCGCAAAAATATAGAGCAATTTACTAGAAAGAGTGATTTACACAAGTTCAATACAAGAAACAAAAATAAACTTGCCGTTCCAAATTTCAGACTGCACAAGATTGGTAATTCATTTATGGGGAATGTATTAAACTTTTCAATAAATTACCACAAACTGTTGTAGAATTGCCCATTCATAAATTTAAAGCACATATCAAAAGCACCTTAATGAAAAAGGGCTACTATAAAGTTGATGATTATATAAAGGATAAAAATGTTTGGAATGTTTAACTACCTAGCTCGCATTAATACTTATGACTATAATTTGTATATTTTAAAGACTGTAAAACCTTGAAAAGGAGGCTGACAATAGTGACTGAGTTTCTTGCGCTGCTTCTTTTCAGCACTGGCCCATTTATTGTCCCGAAGCAGTGGTAGGGTTAATATTGGGACGTGTAAAAGCGCTTTTTTAAAGCCTATTTGCAAAAATAAATGAATTTTATGAATTTTAATTTTATTCAGCTGATGTTAATAAACACTAATGATATCTAAATAATGAAACATAATTATGTACTTAAAAATAAGTAAATTAAGTTCACACTGGCACAACACAGTTATAGTTACATTGAAGAGTGAAAAATAAAAATAAAAACGTCCATTTTTGGACAAAAAACAAATTAAACTGACGTGTGTTCCGAACTTAAAACATATTCGTTATTTTAGTGTAGTGTTTTGTTCGTAGACTTTATTGTAAAGCATTACCAATCTGCCTCATATACCTAGAGTAGTGTAGATTCAGCTTTACAGGAATTTTAAATGATAATAGATAGAGAACTTCCTACAAAATGTTTGTTTGCCGACGCACTTGTCTTTACAAAGTTCGGAACTTGGCTTCGTAAGTACGCGTGTGAGTTGAATGGAGTTTGTTTCAGGTTTATTACGATTTCCCACTCTCATTATTATGCTAACAATCGAAACGTTAATCTTCTTACTGGTTTAAACATCTGCCAAAAAGTATCTTAAGTAGAGTCAACTTCATATGAACCTATCAAAAAAAGAATTTCTTTATAGGTTTCGTTTTATTCCTATATCACAGCCATGGCCTAATACACTAAATCAGTTTAAGTTTTAAAACTCTAAGGCAGAGTTGCACCAACTTATTTTAACTTTAACAAACACCAAAAATCTGGCAAACTTCACTCAAAAAACACCGGTTATTCTTATAGTTACGGTCAAAATAAGCGTGCTACTCGGCCTAAATAACTACTTTTCTTTGGTAAAACTCATCACAATTAAAATTTTTTAGATTGGGCATGATATCATCTCTAGATAACGCTGTTTCAATTCACATAGACTTTGTCTTTTTGTACGATCAACATTCCAAGGAATTGGAACACCATTGTGACACTTATCTCTACAGACATAAGGCTTACTTGAGGCTAACTGTATACTCCACTATGTAAACAAGTCTGAAGCCGATTGCCCAAACAGCAGGAAAGTCTCTGTATTTATGAGGGTAGTTCTCGTCAAGGACGCTGGGTATCCGAGCTTGACTTCTGATGCACTTGGCCTCTTTCCAAGGATTACTTGGCCAGTCAAAAAGATCTCTCAACTGAGATATGTTTCTCAAACTTATTGTTAAACCCTTCAAAATTGTTGGAGATTTTGTGAGTCGAAATAGTAATTTACTATTTTAATACGAACTGATATCACAGAGGCGCGATGAAGTGCCCTGAATGTCAAGATTTATCAAAAGATTTCAATCAGAAAGGTTCTGACTTCTGATGTACTCGTGCTTTCGAAAACCCAGTGCTAAATGTGTAGTAACTTATTTTAGCCAAAGTCAAAATGCCTTATTTCTATGGACTACTAAAAATAGTGCTTACAATTTTGTTACATCATCGCAACTGTATGCAACCATTTTAACTTATTTTCATTTACTCGTCATCATCATAATCGTCATCAGGTAGTTTAGCCTCCACTGTAAGATTGCACCCTTTATTTTACACAAGGCATTAAGGAGGATTTGCCCTCTACTCTCCATACTGGCCAGACGAGTTGGGAAGTCATTTACTTTCAAATAATATAGAAAGGGCACTACAAAATATACATTAGGTCATTTAATATTATGTAGAGGACATTGCGTAACGTAGCGTGGGCAGGCCTCCTACTAGGTGGACCGACGATCTGGTGAAGGTCGCGGGAAGAGCCTAGATGCGGGCAGCGCAGGATCGTTCATTGTGGAAAACCTTGGAGGAGGCCTTTGTCCAGCAGTGGACGTCATTTGGCTGAAACGAACGAACGAAGAGGACATTGTATGTTACAAAAACTTTGAGAATCAATGTCTAAGCCTTGAGAACAGAGAATTCGTGTAAGTAGTTGTAAGGGTCTGCTTATACTGGGCTACAAATATTGTTGAGATTGCGTTGCTTTCGTACCAGTAACCTAAATAGGACAAAGTAGTAATAATGTCACTGGGTTGTTGGCTAAGGTATTACAACTCTTTCAACTATTAGAAGAGATGCGGCGTTTAGAGTACTCACTTTCTGTAAATTGACCATTGTATTTGATCGAATGTCAGTGACTTTAGTTCGTTTACGGATCTCCTAATTTCTGATTCGATCTCGTAAAGAAACACCGAGCAGAGCCCTCTCCATAGCACGCTGTGCAACTTTGAGCTTCTGTATAAGGCCTATAGTGAGGTAGCAGAGAGTAAGGTAGCAGGAAAGCTCTGGACGCAGGCCGCTACCAACCGGGTAACATGGAAAGCATTGGGGGAGGCCTGTGTTCAGCAGTGGACGTCCTATGGCTGAGATGATGATGATGATGATTTTATCAATTCGAAAATTGAATCCGTTGTAACTCCATAAAAGAAAGGCTTATCGACTATCTTTCGACATTAAACTGTCACATTTTGCAACTTGTCTAGAGGGCAGAATTTTTTTTTATGTGTCAGGAGGCAAACGAGTAGATATTTTCGACGAGCCGACCATTATGTAGAGTCGAAAGTATATAATATTTTTGTTGCAAGATCATACCTGTTACAATCTATATTAAAACTTCATAAGTTTCTATGGCTTCTAATACTAATTAAATAAATACTGTCGTCCGTCCTACAAGTCAGAATTTCACAAAAGCAGTTTTCCCACATAATGCCCACAACAAAAGACGAAAATACCGCTGAGGTTATAAATCAAGACTGGTGATTATGACCAAACACGCGAGTTAATGCGTAGTGCGATTGGAATAATTAACTAGCTTTTGCCCGCGGCTTCGCGTGATTTTCAGTGTGTCACAGAAAAACTTTATCGCTCGGGTGATCCCTATTCAAAAACCCTAAAAACAGTTTCCCATGTTTTTTCTGGTTCTCAAACTGTTGCTATTTCTAGATTTCATTTAAATCGGTTAAGTGGTTAAAAAAAACCCGTCATAATAGGTACTGAGGCGATCGGTAGTAAGAAAGAGGGGCTAAAAAATACCCATTTTTTTGCAGAACAAGACTAGTATTTATTTGACCACATACATAACTGATGTTAAGTGAGATCAGTGGGTGAGATGCAGTCAAGGATGTGACTGCACCAGACAGCCAATCGAGAGAGATGGCGGGAGATCGTGCGGAGAGTTGTATCCGCCTCTACAACCGATGTGAACAACGCCTCAACGTGACCACGACCGCTCTGCCAAGAGCGTAACGAATAAGAAGAAGAAGTCTAGCATGGTATATACCTGCCACGATGGTAATACCAGGGGAAAAACCTAATAAGTAAATTACCCTGAAATTCTTTAGCACGTAATCTAATGAGTTGCTTATTTTCCGTCTTTTCTAATAACTGTTTAATTATTCGTGTTTCTTTGTTTTGGCACGATGACGTGATTGCGTTAGTTATTCCAATACAGCCTTATCGTGGGCGGTCATCGAACAGGCAGTGAAAGCTCGCCCAAAGCTTACGTTTAAAACGAATTAGTCATGACGCGAATGTTCGTGACTGTGAACTTTTTGACCTTATTTTTATGGCACAGTTAAAATGTACTATTTTGATTAGTAATTAACTACTTATGTACTATTTATTTTTAATTTAGTATTGTATGTGACAGCCTTTAAGTAAGGCAACACCACAGAATGTTTGATGTATTAAGGTTATATTAGATAAGGTGTATGCTTTGTTGGCTGTCCTTAAAATAAATAAATAAAGTATAAGAATCTTCAGGACATTTCATCTCCGCTGCAGGAGGATGTGCTCTCTAATTTTTTCACCAGAGGTAAATAGCGGATTTGAACTTCCTAAGCTCGCCAAACGGTCTGGAAGGCCTTACATACGTGTATTCCTCCCTTAGTCGCCTCTTAAGATATCCACGGGAAGAATGCAGTATTTTACTCAGCCAGAACCATAGACGGCTAGCGTAAATGTATTTTGCAGGAAAAACTAAAATCTACGCTTCATTAGATTTATTCGTTGCTAGGTTTTACCAGTTAGTACAATATTCTTATTCACAGTTGCTATAAAAATAAAATTCTACACCAAAAATCTCTAACATTTTCCAAATCACACAAGGCTCCAAAACACAAATATTCATGAAGAAATCGGCGATTACCATACAACTGCAGTTTGAACAGTTCCATACTACGAGTTATTGTTTACGAGTATTGCCATACTACGATCGTGGTCGTAGCTTCGTAGTCGTAGCACTGTAGAAGATTAAACCATTTGTTACTGTTATTGTAGCGCTGGCGTAGCGCCACAGTAAACGAAGTAGTTAGAGTAGGTTTTGTGAACAGGAAATATTGTATTTTAATAGAAGAGAGAATAGAATAGAATAGTTTATTTCAAAGAATATGGTTACAACACTTCTTAAAATGACAAAGTTCTACATATTCTGCCGTATTTTGTTGGCGTAGAAATATTATAAATCATAGGTTTTCAATTACAATCAATGTCTACATACTTATACATATAAATCATTATTATTACGCATTAATACTTAATTCTTTATTACATCCATAATGTTATAGAGGTGGTATGTATGGTTTTTTAAGATACCTACAATTATGGACCCTGTCAGGCACAGCATTTCTGATTCGGTTCACCTAAATCTTTAGGGATATTTCCAACATCTTACAAGAAGGTATGAATTTATTTAGATTTACATTTCAAAATCAAAATTAAAAATATTTTATTCAATTTTGACCAGTATTTTGGCTCTCATAAACGTCAAAGATTATAGAAGCCCTTAAGGGGCACTTTAAATGACTCCTTGTCTTTTGGATCCTACTAGCGCTTCGGGCTTGTATAAAAAATAAGCCCGTGTTTAAGTTAATATCCTATAACGACCTTTGGATTTGGTGTGATGTGTGGTGAAGAATATGGAGGTACTGTTACTCTATTTTTATTGTGGCTGAAGCTTTCTGTGCTACGAATCAACGCAGTTTACTTTGCATACGAGCTTTTACTGATAACTTTTCTTACTATCTAAGGTGGCTTTCAATTTATCTTACTTGTCATTAATTCCTTAATTTTATTTAAAAACAACCACTATCACGAGTATACCTTTCCATAAGTTTGTAAAAATCAAGCTTAAAATAAAACAAAACACTAAACATCGTCGTCAGTCTCAATTTTATACAAAATCTCTCCTTTTTAAGGCTTAAAATATAACTTCACGAAAACCACTCGTTCATTAAGAAAGTTATAAAGTGTTAACATCCGTGGACCTACATTGAAAGCAGTGAGTCCTACAAAACGTTTTTAAAACTCGAAAAGTCTCACAAAAAGTTTTTAAAAACTCAAGTGACTTTCACGTGGGAAGTTTCGTTTTTAAAACTGTTATAAGTTAACGTTGAGGCTTTCATGAAATTTTATTTTAAGTCATACAGCGGTTTTTGCTTGTTATTTGTTTGAATGTGATATGCGAGTAAAGAAAGAAACTGCTGTAGAGCTGGAAAAATAATTGTAAAAAATAATGACACCATAATTTCTCTCATAATATTCGACTTGCGGTCAGTTTTCTTTGTATGAAACATCATACTGCAACGCACACTTATCCGCACCGTAACGTAAACACTTCGCCTCGCGGTTGACAGCGCGCGAAAGGCGATGACAGCTCGGGAAAGGTAATACTAAGGCGACCTTAAGTATACTCAAAACTACTTACAATGTATCACTACGTAAATAAAATATGTAAAAAAAGTTGACGTGCTCCAAACGCCAGTACGATTCAATTACATTCTGGCATTCAATTAAAAGTGTTTTCCACTTTATTACCCATTTAATAAACAATTGTCGACTGTTCGTGTTAATTCCGCCATTATTGGCCACGAATGTATCGAAAAACACGCGCTCAAACTCGCGTGTTGAATTACAATTGAAAACGATTTATTAGTACGATTTTATCAACATCGTGCATCGTCTAATCTAAATAAATTGGGTCACTGTGCCGTTTTTAACGCTTGTTATTGAGAAGTACTTTTTCTTACCAATTTGGTCACTAAAAACCTCTAAAGTATTAATAAAATACTTTACACGAAGTTCGTTTCCTTAAGTAAAACAGTTTCCTCTACGCTAGGCCCATCTAGTTATGCCCTAGTTATATCCCATATAGTTATGCCCGCGATTTCGTACGCGTGAAAATAATTAGTAAGATGATGTTATACTCGTATAGCCGAAAGCCTTCCTCGATAAATAGGCTATCCAAAAAAAAAAATTACTTTTTCAAATCTGATTAACCGAGCTGTGAGAAACCTTTAAAATTTTATAGCATAAAATATTTAAGAAATAAATCATTCAACTACTGGCAGCTTATTCAATTAAAAATGGCGTTCCAATCCGATGGCGAGAACTCGCAGGTTCCATCGGAATTTCTCAACTTGTCCGAAGGGAGTGTTGTCGCGGCTCAGGTGAGCCAGGGCTGTGACGTTGATATTGATGGAGGTCTATCTATCATTGTGCTGAGATTCTTGTTAAATAAATTGTCCTTGTCTTAGAAACTGAAATGAATTTCAAACCTTAAAACATACTTGTTTTTCTTTATTTTACTCCCGAAAAACTAGACGATAAAAACATTCTTACTATAGTTTGAGCCTCAGATCAAGTTTGATCTGTGTGATGAATGAGCCGTGAGACAAAATGTTAATTTTTTTTGTAACATAACAAGACACAAAAAATAATTTTGACATTTTAAACGATTATACTTTCTCATTTATTAACGTGGCCGATAGAATAGTTTCAGTTTTTATGTGTGGATTTCATTTGGCTGAGTTGCACCACCTAACTTTGACCATAACTTTAACGATAACCGGTGTTTTGTATTGAGTTTGACAGATTTTGACGTTTGTCAAAGTTTAAAAAAAAGTAAAATGGTGCAACAGCCTAAGTTTACGCACGCCTTGATGTTAAGCTTGTCTAGTATTACGCCCGTATTCACAAACGATGCTTGCTTAAGTGAAGCAGCAAATCGAACGCACAGCGTTGAATAGAGCTCTGTGATTGGTCCGTGTGTCACCCTGTGTGTCCACGCGCACTGTGAGACTTCATAGTAATGTTTGCGTTAGTAGAGGCATAGTCAACAGCAATTTATTTATTTTGCTACTTGTGAAGTAATGTTATACTGCAGCAACCCTGGGGCCCAAAGGCCGCGCACTGATTAATGAAGCCGGTTCAGCGTGAGGCCGATACCATCTCTATCCTATTTACTATAAAGCCGATTTTGCAGATTATACTCGTAAAGGGTGACAGGTGGGATAGGAGAAGGATTTATTTTACATGGTTTTTCACTCCTGGTGCGATTTAAAACGAATTCTATAAGCAATTTCTGGATGTAATATATTCTGGTAAAGTAGAGAGCCAGCCAAAAGTATTGGGCACTTGATAGGTGCCATTAGTTGACTCAAAGCTCAAATTCTCTAGAAATATAAATTTTAGACGGGAAAGAAATAGGTACGTATTTGTGCAAATTATTGTAAAATAAGTTAAAGTTATTCTGAAACAGTTTAAGAGTTCAAATAAGTGAAGTCCATATAATATTATTTTGTAGATCGACTCACCTAGGTGATCAGAAGCTAGTATCCCATAAAAATAATAAGAAAATAAATAATAGATAAAGACCAATTTTAAACGTTTTAAGTCAGTAACTACGAGTAGGTATACTTACGTGATAGTGACATAGGTAGTAAACATCAAGGCAAGGTTGCACCATCTAATGGCTGTTCTGAATATTTAATTTGCTGGGTAACCTTTTTTCTCTCCGTGACAGTTTTTTTCTCTTTATTTTAACGTTTTTTTTTTTTTTTTTTTTTACACCGCTTTGGGAACTTTCATTTTGCCACCGCTGTCGTGTATTTAATCGTGTATTTAACCGTGGCATTAAAAAGTTGCTGTAATGCGATCTTTATCGATGAACAGTATTTTGCATTATTTACTTGGAATGTCTTTCTTTGGAATAATCAGCCAATTACCTTAAATAAATAATTAGTACACACTGGAGTTGTCAAGCCGATTAATTTTAATTTATTACGATACTTACGATATCATCTGTGCGATTAATCGATAATTCGATTTTCGAGGTTTTGTTGTTGTTGTTTCTTGTTATGTTTTTTTTTATTTTTATTCTTCTCTTGTGTTGTTTTGATAAGTTATTTGTATTTTTTTTTTATTCTTGATGCGTACTGTAACCGAATTATACACACAACCCTGCGTTGCGTGCCCCTTGGAGAGACATCGAACTTTCACTAATTATAATTTACGGTTACATTATTTTAGACGGTGTCTTCTCCAAGGGTTGCGCAATAAGCAAGGGCGTCCGCGGAAGACCAGCTTCGTGACTTGCCCTTTCGAGCATGTCACGATAAATGCTGAGCGGGTGCCTATTGACACAGTTTTTTCTCACCACTTGTTTTTTGATAGCCTACATATTTTGTGTTTTTGTTGTTTTTTTTTTTTGTATTGTGTCTTTTTTACTGTGTCAATAAACCTTTTCTATTCTATTCTATTCTATTCTATCTTACTTTAACTTTTCCAAACGTCAAAAATCTGTCAAACTCTATACAAAATAGATGGTGCAACTCAGCCTAAGTTTCTTAATGCTGCAATATAAAATTAAAATTAATGGACATTGGAAACTTTAGTATATTACTCGTAACTGAACTGAAAGTCTGTACTAATAGAATTTTATGTTATTTGCAACAGGAATTTTTAGCATCAAAAGTTTTCACAAATTTTTTAATAAACTAGGTTACATTTTGTAAATACCAGGACTCTTCCCTGAAGATGCAGAAGCGATTATTTATGTAATCACCCGAGTGAAGCCACGTGCAAAAGCTAACTCTCAAACTTTTAAAGAACTAGAGCATTTGTACTGCAGTTTAAGCCTCTTAGGACATAAGTTTCTGAAATTATTAAGTTGGTTTCATTATTAAGTCGATTCCAAGGTTTCGTTGTTGTAGTTATTTCGATGTTGAGTAGTTGTTGTAAAGTATAGTTAGCTGTATTTGTTGAAAGATTGCGTGTTAATTTGCAATTAGGAATGTTGCAATGCGGTTGGATTGGGTACATTTTCAATGTAAAATACATGATCCGTTTTT
Organism: Ostrinia nubilalis; assembly: GCF_963855985.1. Taxonomy (NCBI): domain Eukaryota; kingdom Metazoa; phylum Arthropoda; class Insecta; order Lepidoptera; family Crambidae; genus Ostrinia; species Ostrinia nubilalis. The sequence continues at coordinate 13,639,115 of NC_087097.1, forward strand.
ATACATGGCGAGAAGAACCTTTAATATAGTACTAGCGAAAGTAACCCTATTTCTCTGTAGTTCATCATCATCATCTCAGCCATAGGACGTCCACTTCTGAACATAAGCCTCCTCCAATGCTTTCCATGTTGCCCGGTTGGTAGCGGCCTGCGTTCAGCGCCTTCTTGCTACGTTTATGATGTCGTCGGTCCACCTTTTGATTAGACGTCTCACGCTGCGTTTTCCGGTACGCGGCCTCCACTCCAGAACCTTGCTGCCCCATCGGTCGTCAGTTCTGCGTACTAGGTGCCCTGCCCATTGCCACTTCAGCTTGCTAATCCGTCGGGCTATGTCAGCGACTTTAGTTCGTTTACGGATCTCCTCATTTCTGATTCGATCTCGTAAAGAAACATTGAGCATATCCTCTCCATAGCACGCTGTGCAACTTTGAGCTTCTGTATATTCTCTGTTGAGGTTTTACGCAAAATACACGGGATCGCAAAAAAAAGAGTCGGTCAGACATCCTTCTATATCTTCAAATGTTGGTCATGTCATCCGCTTTGAACTGATGGGAAGAACAACCATAATTTCGAACTCCTATGTTCTTCTAATTAACTTTGTGGCGTCTAATGACAGTTTAACTTTCTCCCGAGATAAAGATGACCTTAATTGGTTTGGTTTTCTTTAGACCTTGACATGCAGCGGTGGAAACGAGAGGTGGTAATAGTCCCGTGTTGTTGTTAGCCATTATGTACGATTTTTATACAATAATATTAATTTTGTAATTTGTATTGCACAAATTAGTAATAGTTCCGTTAACACCTCGTGGTAAGCTACAATGCTTGTGTCACGAGTGGGCTCACCACAATAGTCGAGCGGCGGGGTTCGAACCCGCTTTCCTCGGATATCAAGTCCCTTCACTGTCTTCACGTTCGACTATTGTGGCTTCAATTAACGCGTGTAAAGCCGCGTGCACATGCTAGTCCCATAACATCAGATGACGCAACCTACTGATTATGGTATCGATTGTGCACGCCCCTTCTGGGCGCAGCGGCCCTTGTTAGTTTATTGGCGTTGGGTAATACTGCGACGAATTTTATGTTATTAGTTCTTTAATGGCGTCTTTAGTGTGAAAGACGCTTAGCTAGATTTTTGGCTTGTTTGGAGTGAAAAAGCGTATTTAATTTGCGTATGATTTCGTTGCGTTGTGCCGTGTGGGGACGGCCATAAAGAATACTCTTCCCCATTGTAAACAGGAGGCGTGTCAGGCTTCCCACTAGGTGGACCGACGATCTGGTGAAGGTCGCGGGAGGTGCCTGGATGCGAGCGGTGCAGAACCAGTCTTTGAGGAAATCCTTTTAGGAGGTCTTTGTCCAGCAGTGGACGTCTTTCGGCTGAAACGAACGAACGAACGAACGATGATTTCGTACATTTTAGTTCTACAACAGACGATGTAGCGTCACTATTGGTTTCTACTTGTATTTCTTTGAAATATGTCGTCTGAACTCCCCACATTTAGTAAGCCAGTAGTTTGGTCGGCATCTAATTAATTAATGGCAATGAGGAACTTACAATCATGATCATATTATACTGATTAACAGCCCGACCAAACGTTTGTAGTCTGCGTATCTAAAGGAACTTAATAGAAATATATTAGAAACCCGTGCGTCTCGGCGACTAGGTCTGCCACAAACTTGTACTTTTAATAATTAGCTTTGTTAAGCTAACTGACTTAATTTAACGTTCTATTTTGTGTTTACCGTTGAATGGAAGACGAAATTATATTTCTCTAGACCAAACCAGACTGGGAATAAGTACTTAATTTACCACGAATTTACATTATATTTATGGTAATCGGATTCAAAACCTTCGGGCCTAGTGATCATAACTCTTATCAATTGACCACTGGCAATACTGTTATTTAATCATACAATCTGTTATTTAATTACTGGCCATAATAAATTACGAGACAAGAAACAATAACAAAGAAAACACATACATCTCCCAAAACAAACTCCTGCCGTTTTAATTTAAACGTTATCGACCCGAAAAGAAGTCCCTTTTCAGCTTTTCAATCTTATCGTGCCGACGCAGATAAATCGCTCGTTCGCGGGATATTGCCCCATTTTGTTTACGCGGGATAAAGCCATACGTTCTGGGGTTATTGAAGGGCTGTTACGACAGATATGAGGGTATGTCGGGATTAAAAAATGTTCATGCAAAACGCAAATACAATGGTTTTTGTGGTTTTGTATTTATCTGTTAATAAGCAATATTTAATAAGTTATCATAATATAAGCCTATTTTTAAGGCCATGAGCCTATTTTTAAGGCATATAAAATTTCTGTACTTGCATTTGTGTCTTGCTACCAGTAAGTAGTAATTGGTTAGGCAGGCATTTGTTTGTCGAGCATTATAATCCCGGGACTCTTCCTAGACTGCATCTCACTTATAAGATGTGATGGCAGTCATAACTGCTCTGCGCTGTATAAAAATGCCGATTAACTAAGGATATTTGTCATTAATGGGAAGAAAAATAATAATTCGTAAATAGTACTTTTTTATGACGTTTCTTCTTCTTCAGAATACAAGGTACATCGTTTCGTAAGGAAATTATTTTCTTGCCAAACAGAATTTCAAACGTCTCTAAATGCTAATCTTGTTCCTAAACTAGCAAACGGAATTGTACAAAGAAGGGCCATAAGGGTGGGGACAAAAATTAGGTCACTTCCCCTCCCCTTGGCAAGAATGCGAAACACGGCATCGTGACAAACGCTTAAGAGTGACATTCCGGCTTGGCCTTCATTTACCTTTAAACAGAATAACATAAAAAATATTAAGAATAGAATAGAATAGCTTTTATTTGAAAGAAAGACATACAAGCAGGAAAGACATAGGTACATAATGAAAGAGATACACAAATGGACAGATAGCTGCTTGTGCTCCTCTGACAAGAAGGCACCCGCTCAGCATACATCAAGACCGCGCCGGGGCTTGTCTCGAAATTGATTTTCAGCGAGCAAGAAGAGATAATAGACCAGTGAATAACTAGATTGTAGATGGTGATAAAGCTGTTTGGTCTATGTGTGCTTACTACAATATACTATACTTTCTCATTATCTAGTTTTCATAATTTTTAAAAATGACTGTGCCATGCTTAACATGGTTCTTTTAATTCTTATTATTCAAGAACTGTTGATCCATTTCAACAACTTCTTATTTCAAATATTCGTCGAAGTTCGAGGAGTCGGTTTTCGTTCATAATAAAGAAACATTTAACGATTTCTGAAAATATTTTGGATTCGGGAAAAACTAGTCTTATTTAATAGACATTTTAATGACATATACCTACCTAGTAATAAAAAAATACAACACAAATAACACTTCACGCTGAAAATTACCACACACGTTTCCTTGAAAAATTGATACGGAACTCATTTGCCAAAACTTCGTTATCCCAGAACAAATCTTCAACAATAAATCAGCCACGCTCGCTCAAAATGCGGCTGACTCGCTAAAAATACTCGGGCGGCTGCTTGCAGAAATTGGAAATAAAAATTAGATCAGATTTGCAAGTCTCAGACCCTCGGCGTTCTGACGGAAATTAATTTTGCCAGCGGCATACGGTCAGCAATCGATTAGTTGGGCTTCGGAAATAAAATATTTCCGTATTATAAGTACTTATACGCCATTTGGCGTGACTTGGACATTGGGCGGTTTCCCACTTAATTGCAAAATGCCTTTTTAAGTAGCCTCGTTAACTTTGATGGGGCTTTTTAAATCTTCCGAGGAAAGGGTTAAAAGACTTAAAAGTGGCAATTTGTTGTCTACATTGTTGTTGAAAAGTGAGAAAAGAAAATTTAAATTATCACCACTGGTTTTACATAAACTTACAATTTAATTGATATCATAGAAAGTGGTCTTCTTAGATATCTAAAAAATTTATGATACTCAAAAATAAATCTGGAATCGTACCTTTAAAATTCGACAGTAATAAAAAGGTTAATAAAAATTCGACAGTATTGTGTTGGTAAGGATTTCACTCCTTGGCTTTGATTTGGATGGAAGATTTTAACTAAAATACAAAACGATTTCGTTCCATTGGTAATCAAAATATACATTTGGTTCTGTATAAATCGGTTAAAATTCGACATTGCCATGAAATACACAATAATTTAATCCAAAGCTCGATTTCTTGCCAATTGGTTTAACACGTTCGGTGCTTGAACGGATTAACACGTTCGGTGGTCTCGGCAAATGTTAACCGTGTGACAGACGAATTAACTTGTCAGCACTCATCGGGGATTTGTCGCTAAACACACATACCTGCACGTATCATATACAATCCCTACTTATACAGGGTGGAAGGTGGAAACATTGAATTTTCGGATCAATCCAGGTTATTCTGTAAGGTATTATTGATACCGTATGATAGAGCACATGAAGCACTTTCAGAATCAGTAACTAGTTTTTCGATATCTTGTATAGTTTAGAAATAATTGATTAAAACACTTATCGTTTCGTTTCCACCCTGTATAAATTTAAGCATCGAGCAAGTTGTCTGGTTGCACTCTAGGGGACGTTTTATTAAAGTACCATCATCAGACTACACTTTAGTTGCAATATTAGGTTGAACAAAGTTCAACTTGATGGCTGTAGTTTGTACTATGAAACAAATGCTTTGGGACGCTGAAAATATAGGAAAGGAGATATTATCTAAACTTTGCTTTAAGCGTCATTTTTACAATATGGCAGCGCGCGGGGAAACCTTACGAGGTCGCAATGTTGAAAATTTGAAATTCTGATAGAGCACATCGAAATCTACAAATTGTAATATCTTTTAAAACTTTCCATTTAAAACTACCTAATGACGAGCTTCTCGAACATCATCATCATCATCTCAGCCATAGGACATCCACTTCTGAACATAGGCCTCCCCCAATGCTTTCCATGTTGCCCGGTTGGTAGCGGTTGGTAGTGGTTGGAGCTTCTCGATGTTTGATAGTAATGAGAAGATGATGATACTGAAAAACTCATAAAAACTCTTTTATTTTTGCAAATAGGCTTTTAAAAAGCACTTTTACACGTCCCAGTATTAATCCTATCATTGCTTTGCGACAATAAATGGGCCAGTGCTGAGAAGAAGCAGCGCAAGAAACTCAGTCACTATGAGGCAGTTACAGCTTTGTTTGATTAGATTTTTATCATATTATTACATAACAAAAAATACAGAATCTATTTCTCTCTATTTCTAAATTGATAACGTTAGGCTTGTCTTCACAGATTATGCTAGTAACTGGCCTCATTCTTCTTCATCTACAGTAGCATAATGAGGTCAGTCTGTATCACAAACTACATATTATTATATTCACATCACCGTACAGTCCAGCTGACGTTAATCCAATGAACTTTATTTCCTGTCCCGTCGCCTGACGTCCAGGCATCGACACGTCCGGTTCATTACCGGTTTTCACTACTGTGTCATCGTATACCTGATAGCCTAGTAACCTCTTTTTCTATTTTAAACTATGTCAAATTAACCCATTAACTAACCAAATTACACGCAGTTAAAGCTCGTAAGATAAAAGTCAAGATACTGAGCGAATACCATTTTGGTACCGTATTTTTATCGGTGTCAAATAAAAAGTTCTTCTTTCTTTGAATACTTCGAAAATGGACCATGGGCCCTAACTTTAAAAGTCTTATCATTTCAATTTAACCTATGTGAAACTCTAACATACTCATAACTAAATTGAGATGCGAATTGCTTAATTAACCTGAAATGCAATGATGTAAGAAAAATAAAAGAAACAGGTACCATACGGGGCTCTTAAGTCGTCCCATAAAGCTGTAAACCCCTACAAAAAAATCTTTAAACAATACATTTTGGAGGACCTTTGGGTCCCCAAAATAATACATTACTATGACAAAATTTCAGTCCATTTCGCAGGTAGTACAGTCTGAGAGAATTCCCTTTAACAGACGGCTAGACAGACAGGTGTCATCTTTTGCCTCCTTTTTGTCAAAGGTTGTATGTAATAACCCTAATGGTTGAGTGAAGGGATCAGGGATATAATTTATGATACAAGAGTATTCTCAATGTGTAACATTGTGATATAATAAACTGAACTGAATTCTAAAAACATTCAGAGTAGGCGCACACCGTTGATTTTTCGTCGGCCGATAGTTTAGTCGGGCAGTTGATCAGTATGGGCATGTATGGGAGTGCGCACACTACGCCGATTCGATTTGGCCGATTCTTCATACAATTTAAAATCGGGCACAACTATCGGCCAACTAAAAATCAACGGCGTGCGCCTACTCTTAAGCACTTTCAAATATACAGAGAATGTACAGAGGATATCAAGATTTTACACTATGGTATCTGATGTAGTGGACATGGTGTACGTTGGACTGGAAACTAAATTGGACAACTCTTATTTTATTACGTACAGTATTCGATCTGTAATCATAACACTTAGCGTTAAATTAACTGTCACGGCAAAAAAATTATTGCGTAGCTGCTAAGTAACTATTCAGTTAAGTTGCCATTACAAAGAGAAACGACGACTAGAGTAACGTAGGAAATGTGAGAGTCGTCCAATTTAGTTGCCGGTCCAATATACCTCATCATTATCATCATCATCTCAGCCATAGGATGTCTACAGCTGAACATAGGCCTCTCCCAATGCTTTCCATGTTGCCCGGTTGGTAGCGGCCTGCGTCTAGCGCCTTCCTGCTACCTTTATGATGTCGTCGGTCCACCTTGTGGGTGAACGTCTCACGCTGCGTTTTCCGGTACGCGGCCTCCACTCCAGTACCTTGCTGCCCCATCGGCCGTCAGTTCTGCGTACTATGTGCCCTGACCATTATCACTTCAGCTTGCTAATCCATCGGGCTACGTCAGCGACTTAGCTATACTTTAGTTCCCAATATACCTACTTTCCCCCAAATAGGGGTGATTTTTTCAACATAAATGTAGACAAATATGTTGCAGACTGTACACAGATGTAGGCATTTAACAACTCGCGCCTCTGCCACTGCGTATTAATTAAAAGTTTCCAAGTCGCTTCATTTAACTTTTGATTTATCGCGCAACAGCTTAACTTTAATTTATGACCAACTTAAATTATATTTACTTGGAATTTTTATCTGTCAAATGATAACTGCTGAGTTAAATAAAACGATAGAACCTAGGACTTGTGTTAATTTCAAATATTTAAAATGAAAAGTGCGTTCGTTGCTCTATACAGAAAAAAAATTCAAGAGCATGTTTTAACTAGGTCGATTACTGAGTAATTTAATGCTTAAGTTTGTAATATTTATGTAAAGTAACTTGGCTTTAATACCAACAAAATAATTCAAGTTTCATTGTTTCCGCAGAAGAGCTTAGGAAACCTAATCTTTTACTGAAAATTTCCATTTGAGCCAATTGGTAAACTTCCATTTGCAAAACTTTCGTCAATACGTAAATCAATTAAAACTTAAATGGTTTTCCAAATCACCTTTCAGTTTAAAAGTCCCATTGTGAAACTGAAAACTTTCAAACGACTTTTTTCATGGCTGAAAGGTCAAAAATGAGAAATGTGGTTAACAAATCACACTCAGCTGTAAAACGGGCGGCTGTGTTCAGCCGATAACCAGTTTTTTCCGCTTTTTACCGGCTTAAACTGCATTTTTTCATTTAAAAAAAATGGCCGACTGTGAAAGTTAAGCTCGGTTTTGTTTGGCGGCAAACAGTGGCTGTTTTAGGCTGAAATATTATGTCAGGAATCTCTTTTGGCAGTGTTTGCGAGGATTTTTAGCTTTGTACGAATAGATACGCGATTTTTAACACGGTAGGTACGCTTTTTTTGGTTTTGTTACCTTTTCATATTCTGTTTGTGTGTAATTTTAGTGTGAAATATAGTATTGTTCGTTATATTTTCTGAAACTATGTGCTTAGAAATGAAATATCCTTTTCTACGGGATATAAATACAGATATATAATAACTCCCTAACTACATTAGATTTTTACGTAGAATTTCCCAATTCGTTTCAACTGTGACTTGCGCCCGTATTCACAAACGATACTTGCTTAAGTGATCCAGAAAATTGAACGCACAGCGTTGAATAGAGCTTTGTGATTCTGCGTGCCCCTGTGCGTCCACGCGCACTGTGAGACCTCATAGTAATATTTGCGAAAACGGGCGTTGGTCAATTTCATGTTTATGTAGTACAAGTATTACGTGTATCGGTCGTCCGCTCCGTGGTTTCACCGGTATTGCCAATTAAAACGGGTAATTGTTGTCCACTCTCTTTATACGATGTTCATTACCCCTTTGTGGGCTGTAGGTTCTAATAATGAGCTAGATAGAGATCAGATTGCACTGGGTATGATGCTTTTTGTTCGCTGGATATTTAGTTTAGAATAGTTTTTATAGACAGAGTTTGTGCGACTCTCTAGTGACTAGAAGTTAGTTAGCCTGACACTAGCTCTAAGAGCGAGCTTGGATTTATGATTTTTTGAGATTCTATTCACTATTATTTATGGTAATTACAAAATTACTTAATAATTATTCTCATTCGTTATCGTTAACGGTGATCGAACTAGCGACCTCTCAAATCGGCAGTTCAATCCGTTAGGCGTTGTGTTGCTTCTTGTTTTAACTTGCAATATTATATTCCACTAAGTTATAGTTTTATACTTACCCCTAATGCTCGTTTTCACTATCAATCCCTAATTTTTAAATGACCCCTATGGTAACACATAACAGCCTTTTTGTTTTCATAGGGGTTACTTAAAAATTAGGATTTGATGGGGAAAACGGGCTTTAGTTTGTCTCATCTGGAAACTGAACCTTTTTATTTGACGGAATTTTTGTAATGTTGTTACTAAATATAACAATGTTTCTTCAGCAAAATAATTCCCAGACTCCCAGCAAAGCAATTAGTTGTCCTTCCCAGGCCAGACGCATTAAACTTTCTTCCCAAATTGGTTAAAGTAAACTGGACCAATTTATTCTGCCATTGGCAAGCTGCCACACTCTACAGCGGTCGTCAAGCGCTGTCAACGAGAATGTATTGTGTTTTCAAACCCATACTTTTCGGAATTGAACATCAATAACGATGTGACAAATGATTAAGAGAAAAGCCAGTAAACCAATGGTGTAAGTGTGGGAGTGGCGATTTGAGGGTCGGCAGTTCGAACCAAGCGTTCAATTAGTTTACTTAAAGGGGTTAATGGAACTATTAGTAACTTGTATTGCAAAAAATCCATAGACTAGTGCTTATTATTTTCACAGCAATTGGGCGGATAGAAATTTCAAATACAGAACTTTTACGCACCTTTTACAGTCTTGTAATAAAGTTCCACTCTAAGAAACATGTTGGACTCAAGAGTAAAGGATGTTACACGTTACTAAGAAGTAATATAAGGGCATCTGAAAACCAAGCACGGCCAAAGAGCTCTTCTTGAAGTAACTTGGGGCATGCCTAAGCCTCAGTTGCACGAAAAAGGATGAAATTCTAGTTATAGACCATCTGTGAAGCCTTTGCCGGAAGTAACGAGCCTTCAAGACGCATCTTTTCCCCTAATATCGGTATTAAAATTTTAGTACATCACTCTACCTTATTTCTTTAGTATTTTAGTGATCCGTGATGCGTGGCTCCCACGTATACTGGCGTAAGTGAAAAAAGTAAATTTTACAGGAGAGCCATTTTAGTGGCCAGAACCATATTTTTGGGTCATATCTTCTGACCTACTAAAACGAATTTAATGAAATTTCACATTTAGCCTTAACATGTAATGCTTTTGCTACTGCTGTTATCAATTTTTATATTTTTCCTATATATTTTAAGATTTTACGCATTGCCCTTTTACGTCGGCATATTTCTATAATTTCATGTATATTGTTCAACGTAAAGAGACTTAAATGACAACGTAAATATAATATTTTAAGCGATTACTCTCTTTATTTATGCATGTAATTATTTTAATTGTTATCATGTGCTATATCAATAATAAATCAGTTAGAAAAAGTCGTTTAATGTTCCGTTTTACGTTTTAACGCAAATACGCCCATATACTGTGCTCGAGATTTAGTTAGGTCTTTTAACATAATGTGTCATATTTTTAAAAAATATAAATAACTTGAAAAAATCGAATTGCCTAAGGCAGGAATTGAACCCACGATGCCTTAGGCAGTTCGATTTTTTCAAGTTATTTATAATTTTCAAATTAGTTTGAGATGCGACTCTTAACGCTAAAAATTAAATAACTATATAATGTGTCATAATTTATAAATAAAACAATTTGCTAAATATTTTCATAGCTTTATTTAAGATTTGGATTATAAAAAATATATGTTTATGTAAGCAACTACTCGTATAGATTGACGAATCGTATGATTGGGCTTTATACGTGGCGTAGTTTTGCACATACGCCTATTTGCCTTAAATTTTATTTTGTATCTAATGGAAAAAAAATTTTTTTTTCTTACTGATGTTATAGATTAGAGCAAAGTGAAATCATTGCTTAAATAATTGGAAAAAGGCGTAAGCGGCAGTTTCGCCCTTATACGTAGGAGCCATCGGTATATACCGTACCACACTACTAGTATTTTTTCATTGCAACATTTATTTGTCCCAAAACGAATAGACCTGTTTGATTTTCACTGGAAGATGTAGAGTAATTTAGGCTTTTAAAAAACGTTTAGCGTTTCAAAGATAATGTACCTAATGCAGAATATTAGCTTAAACTAAAGTGGATATTATTTTAAAATTACTCCTTAAAAGGTTCCGCTTAACCCCTATTTATAGCTTGAGAGATGGGGAAGTGTTAATTTGCTGACTGTGTGCATGAGTCGGCAACAACGTAACGATGATGAACGGCCCAGGCGCAACTGGAGAGGGTGATTCATATCGCTCAGCTGGCAATCAGAGTAATGGCTGCTTAGCGGCTGTATATCAATCGTACAAGCGCCACGCCTGTGTAATTGTATTACTTTCCTTGTTTTTATGTGCTCTAATCGTCTTTTGTTGAAAAAGAACATTGTTACATTCGGTTTTCAAGAAATATGTTACGTAAGTTTATTCCTAGTTTCATTAGGACATGGTTTTTCGATTGGCGTTGGGAAAAAGAGGAGGTTTATCGTTTCATCCACGACGACGCGCCCCACCATTCTTCCGCTAATGTTTGAGTGTTATCGGTACACGCTAAATTATCTATGAGTGCACACGCACAATACAATAATGACGCTCCGATTGCTCGGAGCAAACTCCCGCACCCTGCGCTTCCCTCGACACAAAATTGGTGGGGCGCGTCTTCGTGGATGAAACGATCTATACCTATGTTTATTAAGCAACGTTTCACTTCAAACGGGTTAAATTTAACTGTATTGTTCTCCGGTTTATTGAAGTAGGCACTTGGGAATAACGTGTTATTGAAGTATTAAAAATTTTAATCAAATACGTACACTATTCTGAGAACGTTTATAGTCAACTTGACGATACCTACATATAACACTTTTGGTGAGCAGTTTTTTTGGAGCATAACCTTCCTATTTGTATCATATACGAGTATATTTATGAGTATTCTACCTATTTAGCCTCCTTTGTCGTCAACTAAAACAGTCGAAGAAGTCTTTACAACGTTAAAGCTGGCAATTTTAGCTCTTACAGCTCTTTGAAAGGCTTTATCCCTGCTGGACAGTCGCGCACGGAACCGGGAGGCGCACAAAGGTACAAAGCGCGCTACTGCTACTGGCTTTAGTAAGGCTGTATAAAGGCTTTGTAGAAGAATTAAAATGCAGATGCCATTGTTTGCAGAGCTGGGGCTTTACGTTGGAATTGAATGAAATAGCTTTTTTAGTCTTGCGATCAAATGATTATAGTATTGTTAGATAAATCTGCGGCTTAAATGACTGATGTTTTTCTAATATCTCATTCTTTTTTATTAAAAAAATATCAACTGAGATTTTTAAATAATTTAATTTTCTTGAATATTATAGAATAGTGTGAATTGCAAACAAATACTCATTATTATCAGTATTTGTCAGAGATAGGGTTCGTATTGAGAAAGGATTAAAACTATGTGGCATTGTCTGCTGTATTTTTGTCATACTCATATTAAATTGTTACAGGATTATTAAACCTATATTTTGATTAGAATGCCAAACGCAACATAAAATAATTAAAAGTAATTCTGTCTGTCTGTTTTGCTTTCACGCCTAAACCACTAAACCGGTTTTGACGAAATTTGGCATAAATATAGTTTGAGTCCCGGGAAAGGACATAGGATAGTTTTTATCCCGGTTTTTGAAACAGGCAAAATTCCACGCGGGCGAAGCCGCGGGCGGAAAGCTACTATTATATAAAATAATTACGCTACATACTCCTTTCATACAACATTTCTGCTGAAATTGTTACACAATACACCTAGTTCATTGATCCCGGACGGGAATCCATCAATTCTGATAATAATGTACTTTCCACGGAACGATGGAACCAGTCTATTTTTGTGAGGATTAACAGCATGATCGGGGAGGCAGTACCAAGAATTTTATATTCAGGGAATTCTAGCGAATTTTACGAGAAATGCTATATCGTCTTTATATAATTGAACAATTTTGTATAGTTTTAACATGAAATAACATCTTCTTTTACTATAACATGATTGATCTATAATTGGTTACAATTTATTGGTAAGTAATTGTCTCATTTATATTACAAAAAGCTTTTCCTTTGTAGTTTTTTTTTTTAATTACCTTAATAGTTTATTTTTATGAGAGCATAATACTCGTACTTAAGTAACGTATGTGAACCTACGTGTGAAATTCAATTTTGACTTGGAAATCGAATGGGTAGTATTAGAAATCAAGATTTGGCAGCTGAATAGAATAGAGTAGAACAATTTTATTTGACAAGTGTGCCTACCATGAGTTTACGTTAGGTGTGCTCGCTAGCGACTGCGTAAAAAAATGACATTTAAATGTATGACATATTGTGCAGCGCCCCTAGCGGCTACTTTCAAGAAATAAAATCTTCATAGAATTTTTTGACGTATTCGCTAGCGAGCTCACCTAACGTAAACTCATGGTAGGCACAAAGATAAAGAATAATGTAAATACTTACTCGTAAATATCATTTTTACTGGCTCGAACTCAAATTTATCTCACAGGCGACTTCCCTTCGAGATTTTTTCGTAATCCCCGGTGAGTTAAGCCACGTCATCATATTTATCATCCGGCTTACGTGACGTCACATCGCTCTGAGGGTAGTTATTTAACTGTTACACAGTATCTCTTTCATAGAGACTTTATACGTTGAGTAGCATCGTTTGTATTCAAGGAGGTGAACATGTATTTTGTTGTTATCGTACTTTAATAGGACTTTAGGATGGAGTTAAATTCTGTTAATAGCCAACCGTAGACCGTAATCGCTTATCGTTACCGCAAGCCACACGAATCACGACTGAAACGACACTTGAAAGTACTAATAGACTTATTTTTTTTTAAATCTTAAACAATATTATCAACCTTCAGGAGCTTCACGATCACGACACATCTGCTCTTTTAATTTTAACATTTGTGTGTATGTATGTGTGTGTGTGTGTGTGTGTGTGTGTGTGTGTGTGTTTTATATTTACCTACTAAGTCGCAAATCTCCTTCTTGAAAGAGTTCCTGGACGTGCAAAACAAATCGCAAATACAACAATAAATGCTAAACTTTAACATAATAATATAAAATAATGCATTACAAATAAATCCTACTTTGTAACTAGATTGATAAGTGTAGTCTTTGATTCAACTTTTCATATATTATGTAACTATACATGTAGCAGTATACTTACATGGTGTTCAAATATTTGATTAGAACACACGCGAGGGCCACACACCCCGCAATTAATTTAATTACAACCCTTTGCTTTGTATCGTGGCACGAACGCGTTTGAGATGTTTGGAAAACTGCTAGTAACATGTTGGGTATCAATTTAATTTAGTTTTTGGTTTTACTCAATAAATGTGTTAAGAAGTAATTCGTGAACGCAAAGACAAAACGAAAATCAGTTCTGTTGATTTTATTTTTTAAAAGAATAAGTTTTTTTTTATTGTACACACTAATAGCCCCGTTAACCCATTGTGGTAAGCAAATATATGCTTGCGTTACGAGTGACGTTTATGACCCGCAAATTGGAGAATTATTTTTTTAAATAATTAGAATGTAAAAAAAGATTGAGCTCTAAAGGAGGTCGTTCAGAGTCAAGTCTAGAATACGGGAAAAATAAAAAAGTACATTGTATATCCACACGTTCTCCAGTAATGGGACCGTGACAGACAGACAACGGAGTGATCCTAAAAGGGTTTCTTTTCCTTTTGTGGAACTGAACCCTAAACATAAAAGACTTGTTCTCAAACAGTCTAGTTACAGTTTAAATACAGATAATGACCGGCGGCCATTATTTTAATGACCGCACTTCTCCCCTCTTGTCACCGCCATGTTTTTATTTAAGAGCTTTCCTCTGTACCGTTTTATGGCGCAATTTTTTTAGGTTTTACCACAATTAAACAGCTAGACAGCAATTAATACTGTTTTGTACTTTTTGCTTTATTTAGACGCAAAAAGGTTGATTAAGTACTTGCGTAATATTAAGTTAAACAACGTGGCATTTCAGCTGGCCAGACGGCCTAAAAGCCTATTTTTTATTTCATTTATAAACACACAGAAGTATGAAAATTTTCACGTAAAATTATTGTATAATAACACGTTTATTTTTTGGGCTTTCCCCTCTTACACCCCCAGAAGGAACCTTGACCGCCTTGCTTTTAAACAATTGAATTTCGTCTCCACAAATTTTCAAACACTGTCGCATACATTAAAACTTGGCGGCGCGTCCTAATGAGATGTGACTCGGTCCACGCTTTGAGGTTAATCCACCCCGTGGATATTCCATCAAAACTAAGTACAATCGTAGTTTGAAAGCTATTAAAGTCAGTATTTTGAATCCATTCATCCTCTTTCCCAGTTATGTTAGATATAAAGTAGGTTCACCCCGATAGTCTAGCGGTTGACGGTGATCGCTGATTCTGATTCGTTCCTGGAATCTTGAAGTCTTTCGCAGTTATGACGAGTGAGTGACAGGACAGTTAAGCTGCCATTGGTGCTTTTGGTAAATTACTGGTTCACGTCTGCTGTAATTCTTAACATATTTTTCGAGTTTACAACGTTGATTTAATGATGTTTATGTGTTTATGCGAAACGAATGTTTTACCTCGAAATTAAATTTTTGCTTCTAAATTAGACATGTATGTAGTTAGTTATAAATTCACATAGTTATTTGAACTATGTACTACAGGGCACGTGAGTACCTAACTAATCCTCATAAAAAATTTAACATTTTAGCAAGTTTTCTATCTATAGCTTTTAAATTAGCATTTTATAATTGTTCAAGGAAGCACAAAAATGCAGAATTTCTTTTTGGGAAGGGTTTTCTTCAAAACTTTTCTCTCTTTTATTATCCTCTTCATATTAATAAAATTTCTGACCCAATGCCAGCTGGGCCCTTTTCTATTTTCCGGGAATCAACGGTTCCCTTAATAAAATCACTTCGCAGAGTGCGGGAAGGGTTAACAGTCATCGTAGGGCTGGCAATTTAGACATTGGACTTAAATTGAAAGAATCGTGTTCAGTATTTTTTTGTTTTGACTGCGAAAATCCGTCAATTATTATTTAATTAAGTAGATCATATCATAAGTAGGTACAGACTCTATGTGTAAATCATTCCTAAGCATAAATTCTCTTGAATGTTAAGATTTTTTTAAAATAATGTTTTTTATACTGCACAAATAACTAACATTTCCCGTAATATTCCCGTAAACCCCAGCAAAATAATGTACTTAAGTTAGGAGTGGATTTACCACAATAGTCAAACGACGGAGTTTGAACTACTGACTTGAATCGACACTGATACCGTTGGGCTGTTGTCGCCTAAATTATTTCATTATTCAATTCCTCAATTCATGAAGTAACATACTTACCAGCCCTAGGGTTAACCCCACAGCTGGAAATAACCCTCTGAGTGCGCGACGTGAGTTGGGGTTGATGGATGAGTTCCCAATCTGACCCGGCTGCAGCTGTATTTCTGTTAACATACAGCTGACAGCATATAGTGGTAAACACCGGCTTCTCATGTTGTTGTAATAATTTCTATTTTTCAACAGAATACCATAGAGTCATGTGTAGATATCATGTAAGATTGTGCAGTTGGAATTCTAGTTTATAACTTCAATAACAAGAAATCGTATGTATTATCGGCAACAGTGTTAACTGCCCATTGCCAGTCATGTCATCTCGTTCTATCGCAAAGATTAATCACCATTTGATTAGAGCGAGAGCAAAAACGGAAATGGATAGTTAACAGTGTGGCCGTGTGTACTTATCAATACAAAAGTGATAGTTGACACTTGTTGTTTTGAAAATTAATTGGTTTTCAGAACTGTATATTCTTTTTTAGATAAATTGCATCAGGTCTAGTTTAACATATTAATTTTACCTCAGATAAACGTTCGTATCAAAAAGTCATAGAAAGGTGATACTCGTAAAGTGATCTTAAGTTTTCTGGAATCATATTAACAATCTTTTTGTAATATTATAAAAACAAAATCCCTTATCTCCAATAGCCCAGAACATTGGAACATCGCGCAAACTGTATCTTCATTGGACTAGTGGTTTCAGGCCACTTGCCCTATTTACAATGGCAGCTCTCAGAAAGGGGTTATGTCATAGCTCAGAAGGGCACTCGATGGGGTCAGAAGTAGCAAATGGACTGGTCACCAGCCAATCAGGTGGAGAAGCCAATTTGAGCTGGATTTATACTTAGAGTCGTTAATTTTACCACTTTAGCGTGAGTTAACGTCTCTAGCTACTTAGTAGTCCCTAGATAGTTTTTTAAGCTAGTCGATAATATAATATTTTTTCTCCAGTTAGCGTTTATTACTTGAATAAATGTGTCATTTATACTAAGTATACTACTACTAGGTACTGATTAAAATTAGTGTAATCGTTTTCTGAAAAGCCTCTCAAAATATAATCAATCTTCTCAAGCGAGATACCTGTAACGGTTAGCGTTACCGCTGACGTTATCTTAGATCTAAATTCTAATTTAATTACTATTATCTACCTAAATAAATAAACTTTAATAATAATATATCTAAATCTACGTAAATTACCTAACTAAATAACTTAATTAAATAATTCATATTGTTCTACACTAATAAAATAAATAAAATAATAAATCTACAAGCAAACCCGCGCGAAACAAGTTGTTCAATATTTCTTTTGTTCTCTGTCGAGCGGGCGGACTGTTTTTTATGTATGCGCAAGCGACGCGCCTACGGCCGCGATGCTCCCGCCGCGTCTCCTAGTCCGAGCCAGAGCGTTATTGAGCACGGACGTATCGCTGTCCGTCACCGCCGGACCCGCGATGTACGTAACTTTATAAAACTCCAAAATGTAATCGCGTATTGGTGAACCCCGCTACCGGGTGAGTGTTGCAAAAGTATTTTTAATGCCTAGATTTTATACTTGTGCTAAATGTAAGTACGTAGCCGCCATTTTGTTCTTCAGGTGTGCAATCCATGTGCTCAGTGTATCTGGACGATGTCATTTCGTAATTTAAACCGTTGCTACAAATTGTTACTCGTAATGTTTTACATCCTACTACATAATAAAATAAATATTTTATGAAATGACATCGACACGTCATGACCTTACATGACCTTGATCGTACTGTAACGACACTCTTTCCAAATTCTATTTAATTTGCTAAATTGAACTATTCTAATCTTATTCTACTTGTTCTAATTATTCTACATTATTGCCTACCTATATTGTTTTACAAATTAATTGCCTACATAGATGATATGCTAAATTATTTTCTACCTACATAATTTAATACTTTTGCCTACTTCACTGCAATCACTTTCACTACTGTAATTCTGTTTGACTGCCACATCATTACATCACCATTTATTACCAAAATCATTCCATCTGCTTCGCTAGTATTTTGATGTCGCAGTCAAACGGACAAAAGCTAGCAACTGCTTTAGTGTCCGCTTTGATTTGCAGGGTTCACGTTTACCTTCACGCTCATCTTCTTCACTACAAAAACCTGCCATGCATGGCCAGCGCACTACAGCCGAACTACCACTTGGCTCCTCAACCCGGCGGAGCTGCCTGCCGTGTCGGACGGCCCGTGCGCACATTCTAAGTGGCCCTACACCACAGTGCGTACGGCCCTAGCCGTCTGGCGCGTCGACAGCACTGCGGGCCCACCACCAGCGAGGAACCAAACCACATCACCATCAATGCTAGCGAGGACAGTGGTTTGAATATACTACCACCGGTGACGAATCTCGTGCGATACGATAGTTTGCTCGTAACTCACACCCTTAAGGTCTCTTTTGCTCTTAAATCTAAATAAATTACTTGTTAACCTAAGTCTATCTTTTATTTATCTAACTATTAATCTAAATTCTAATCATGTCACTTGGCTCTAAAGCTTCAAACCGTGACATTGGCGCCCATACCGGTCTATTCTGTCGCACTTGAGACGTTACCAGTGAGTTTTACTTGTAATAAATGGTTATTTTTGGTGTTGGCATTCAAATAACTTAGTTCTAAGATTGTAACTAATATTGTAATCTCTGTGTGGTAGTACTAAACTTGTAATTTTTGTGGAGAATAGCTACACTATTCTACCTACTATAATTTTCTTAAAAATAAAATGTATCTACCTACATTTTATAATATTAACTAAATTCTACCTACCTTTGGTAATATAATTTATCTTTTACTACTACCTACCACACACAGATTTTGCTTTTGTTAAACTAAATTGTAATGCTTATTGTCTTTTTGTGTAATTTGCAACACACACCCGCGTGCCTACCTAGTATTTTTTTTTATATTACGTACTCGGTAATTCTAACTAAAATATAAATTTAACGTGTAACTTAAAACGTTACTTCTAAATAAACTGTTAAATTAAATAATAAATTGTAAATACTACTAAAAATAAACAATTTATTAGACCTTCTCGTATCTTACCTACTGATATCTCTTAAACCTATAATTTGAAAATCTACCTTAATTTAAAAGTCTTAAACTATTTTTAACTGTCTTGTCTGACGCACCATCTAAAATGGATTGCAAGGTACACTCTACTAAGTACCTCTTTGCATTGCTTAGGACTCAAGATAGGAAGTTGTTGGGTGCAGCAGTTGCTAAACAACTGCGCATACTTGTAATTAGCTGTAGTCTACCCTACAGATAATATTCCGACCTCTTCATTTAATTTATGGTTATCTTATGACTTTCTCTAAATCTTAACTTAATGGATCTTGTGAGTATTATGAGATCTACTAAAAATCATATACTCTGTACGTCAGGTTACAAGTAAACAGACCTAAAATGTTTATTTTGTTAGTCAGACTCAAGATTAGCTAGTACAGTTGAGATAGCGGATTTTCCTTAGGTAAAATCCTACCGTAAAAAGGGGGATATGTAACGGTTAGCGTTACCGCTGACGTTATCTTAGATCTAAATTCTAATTTAATTACTATTATCTACCTAAATAAATAAACTTTAATAATAATATATCTAAATCTACGTAAACTACCTAACTAAATAACTTAATTAAATAATTCATATTGTTCTACACTAATAAAATAAATAAAATAATAAATCTACAAGCAAACCCGCGCGAAACAAGTCGTTCGAGATTTCTTTTGTTCTCTGTCGAGCGGCGGACTGTTTTTTAAGTATGCGCAAGCGACGCGCCTACGGCCGCGATGCTCCCGCCGCGTCTCCTAGTCCGAGCCAGAGCGTTATTGAGCACGGACGTATCGCTGTCCGTCACCGCCGGACCCGCGATGTACGTAACTTTATAAAACTCCAAAATGTAATCGCGTATTGGTGAACCCCGCTACTGGGTGAGTGTTGCAAAAGTATTTTTAATGCCTAGATTTTATACTTGTGCTAAATGTAAGTACGTAGCCGCCATTTTGTTCTTCAGGTGTGCAATCCATGTGCTCAGTGTATCTGGACGATGTCATTTCGTAATTTAAACCGTTGCTACAAATTGTTACTCGTAATGTTTTACATCCTACTACATAATAAAATAAATATTTTATGAAATGACATCGACACGTCATGACCTTACATGACCTTGATCGTACTGTAACGACACTCTTTCCAAATTCTATTTAATTTGCTAAATTGAACTATTCTAATCTTATTCTACTTGTTCTAATTATTCTACATTATTGCCTACCTATATTGTTTTACAAATTAATTGCCTACATAGATGATATGCTAAATTATTTTCTACCTACATAATTTAATACTTTTGCCTACTTCACTGCAATCACTTTCACTACTGTAATTCTGTTTGACTGCCACATCATTACATCACCATTTATTACCAAAATCATTCCATCTGCTTCGCTAGTATTTTGATGTCGCAGTCAAACGGACAAAAGCTAGCAACTGCTTTAGTGTCCGCTTTGATTTGCAGGGTTCACGTTTACCTTCACGCTCATCTTCTTCACTACAAAAACCTGCCATGCATGGCCAGCGCACTACAGCCGAACTACCACTTGGCTCCTCAACCCGGCGGAGCTGCCTGCCGTGTCGGACGGCCCGTGCGCACATTCTAAGTGGCCCTACACCACAGTGCGTACGGCCCTAGCCGTCTGGCGCGTCGACAGCACTGCGGGCCCACCACCAGCGAGGAACCAAACCACATCACCATCAATGCTAGCGAGGACAGTGGTTTGAATATACTACCACCGGTGACGAATCTCGTGCGATACGATAGTTTGCTCGACAACCCACTCCCTAAGAGTTCTCACTTCTCTAAATTGTAATAAATGACTTGTTAACTTAAATCTATCTTTTATTTCTCTAAACTTAAATCTAAAATTCTATTATGTCACTGCTCCTAAAGCACTAACCGTGACATACCTACCATTAAAATGTATATCAATCAATGTACAATTTTTTTCGAACTTAGCTACAACCACATAAAGCGTAAATTTTGTATCATAAGCGTCACGAGTCAATGTGACTTAGCAGTTCCTAAGTTCCATTTAAAAGCCTGGATTTTCCCTCTTTCACACAATATTCTTAAACCTTTTACGTCACTCCAAGTTGTTACGTCACGGACTGGACGTAGGGTCCAGCATTGTTAGACGCCGAGATTACGAGTGACACGGCAATCTCTTAGCTTATTCTATTAAGCCTTGTGTAGGTGTGATTGTTTTTGATTTACGTTGTATTTATTTATGTACCTACAATAAATATTTACTACTAGCGCGTAGCGTACGCGTGGTTCCCGTTTTACATCCTTAGGGGTGGAGTGTCGTAAAATCTTTTCTTAGCGGATGCCTACGTCATAACATCTACCTGCATGCCAAATTTAGTCCAATCCGCCCAGTGGTTTGGGCTGTGCGTTGATAGATCACTATATCAGTCAGTCAGTCACCTTTGAGTTATACAATACATATATTTAGAAGATGTAGGTAGGTATGGTATTATAAGTTTACAACAATTATTATAAGTGTAGAATTGTCGTTTATTCTAGTCATTCTAGATAATACTTGAATACAGAATTTACTTGTTCTATTTATCAAGACATGAGTGGCTATACTAAATGTATAGAAGCTGGAAACATTGAATTTTCGGATAGATCCAGTTAATTCTGTAACCTATTGTTGATACCGTTTAATAGAGCTCGTGAAGCACTTTCAGGATCAGTAACTATGATCGCTATTATGTATAATATTTACAAATAAACGAGTGAGATCACATTATCGTTTCCACCCTGTATACATTTTCCGCCGTTAAATTTTATTCAAACACACAAAGAACATATTTTTTAAAGAACACCGCCGATCTACCTCAGATACGTGCCAAAAAACAGTTGAATTTGACCCAAATACAACACGTTTTATCTGCCATTTATTAAAACTAAAACATGTTCGCTACTTCTTCACAACTTTAATCTTTCTTTTATTGCACTGGAATTGCAAAACTAAAAATATATGGACTCCTATGGGACATTAAACTTTGTGGTAAGACCCAGTTAACTTCGCAGTTAATGCCAACCTAGTTAATTTTATTCGGAGTGCCGAACTTGCAGCGGTTAAGTTTGAACCAAGAATTTAGTGCTTAACCAAACTTCCCGATTAGAAAGTTCGCTGAACTGATAAGATGGTTACATGCCGATGCGGAAATTGAGTTTAGGGTTCTACAAACATTAACTTACGATGGTTGTACGATTTGACAGCTGAGTTACTTAAGGCATTGATAGACAGCGTGCCTTCACGGAAATTACACTTTCAATTGGGTGTTCTTGGTGAGCTAACAACTATGAATAGTAGCATATGCCAGCACATCTCTTGCGTTGATTTCAGCTTATTACAGAAAGTATCTATCAAATTTTTACCACATCACCCAGTCAAAAATGCTTTACATCCCTTATTTACTTGAGAAATGATGAATGAATTGATCCCCGAAGTGAAGACTCATTTTCAGGACTTCGGATGTCGATCCATACTTTTTTTTTTCAAGAGCAATCTTTCAATCAGCTCAACTATAAATTGTCATTACAACATTAAGGCTGAGTTGCACCACCTAACTTTAACGGTAACTATGACGATAACCGGTGCTTTTTGTATGGAGTTTGACAGATTTTTGACGTTTGTCAAAGATAATTATGATGGTACAACCCAGCCTAAATGCTCAAACAAGAAACTATCAGATAATATCTACAGTAAACCTGCATACAATTTATTTGTTACAAAATCGTGCTTATGGCAACTCCACAAGATGTCCCAATTTTGTAACTCTATGTGCCGTCGTTCGTACAGTCGTGGACTGCTACTCTAACGAAGCACTCATAACTTCCCCTAGTTGATAACTATGTGGGCAGAGTGCAAGACCTAAACTCTACCAGGTATTTGTGAGCCTTAATGACATAGTAATACGATTTCTATTAGGAAATACAGTCCACAAGTTCTTGGAATCGTCTCTGGATATTAAAGTGATCTGGAAGGAAGACTTTTAAGTTTTTTATGATTCTAGGTAAAGAATAAAAATTGTGTCTTGCCAAGGTTGTGATTGCTATCACTATCTCATTTTGTTCTATTGAAAGTGAGCGAGATGCAGACCTCTAACGTTGGGGGCGCATTTTGTTTACGTGACTTAAGTTATTTTCTTCACATGCTACATAATATTTGACTAAGTCAAGGAGAGAAGAATAAGGGAGTGTGGAGTTAGAAGCTTGGCTCTACATGAGATCTGATAACTTAAATTCTCAGTGTGAGCCATATGGCTCGTCTTGGTAACAATTTACATAAACACATTTTTGGTAAGACAGAAAACCGATGGCGATTGTTTCTAAGGGTTTCGTACCATCGTCAAGATTTAAGGGACACACTTTTACTCGTATTCTATCGAGAGACCCTAAAAAAGATGTCACGTTAACTTTAAAAATACATTCACATCAATCCGCACAAAACCCAAAAACAAACACATCCCTTTGACGAGGGTTCTTTACACCCTTCCAGCTACTCAAGGACAGTCATTAAAACTTTAAGTCTCTAATCCTGGAAGTATACGACAATTGCGTATTTACTACGGATACAATTCGCTCAAAAATCGGACAAAAAGGTCGCCCTTTACAAACGACAACAAAACGGTCTGTTTCCGGGTAAAAACGGGTGTACGCAAAACCGGGCCATTCCCGTAATTGGCATTGGATGCGGGTGTATTCTGGAATCGATCGATAATTTTTTTATAAATTTTTACAGTGGCAAAAGTAAATCCATTAATTTTTTGATGCAGAACAAAGAAGGTATTTGACTGTGTAATCACACCTGATGAAGTGAGATGCACTCTCACCTTGATGAGGCCCGGATTATAGTGTTCGGAAAAGAGCATCAGGCAGTGAATGTCAGTCCCTAGTTGTTCGCATTATAAAAGAGTATACTGAAACGCTGAGTGCTAAGGTCGCACTCAGCGTTTCAGTAATGTGCAATCTACACAAACAATACACGCTTTTAATATATCCATATCTTCTTATTAGTATTCCTCTCTAGTTCACAAGGTGCTAAATTGCATTGAATCCGATTCTAAAGCCTTCGAAGTATTTGGCTTAGTGGTATCGGCATTTGGTGTTACAGGTGCTCCCGACGCCTGCAAATTGGCCGAACTGCATCCACTAGAAATTCACCAACAATTTCTAACGTCAAAGCTAGTTTGGTTTCGTTAGAAGCGAAATATCGGGGAGCTTGTTAGAATAACCCGTAACTTTTGATTTAACGGCTTGTAGTATTATTTTAACTGCCATGAAATATACAGGGTGGAATTTTGTAATGCCACCTGAAGAGAAAGTACTCTTAATACTGTAGATAGAAAATTTTACTCAAAGAAAACATTCCTTTATTTTTGAAAAGAAAGAGAACTGCATTCAAAGATTTCCGAAAATTTGCTTGCCACACCCGAGAAGTGATCCAACTAAAATCTGTTAAAAATAACACCCTGTATTTTTAAATAAGTAAAATTAAGCAAATAAAATTTTATATCTACAGTATTATGAGTACTTTCCCTCCAGGTGGAATTACAAAATGCTACCCTGTATAATAATTATGTGGTCCAGTGAATAAAAATGGAGTCTCTCGAATTTTTGTATTAGTTCCTAGTTTGGTTATAATATTGCAAGTTTGACTGTCCAAAAAATATGATTCCGTGCTTTGGCTATCTAAATAGAGCCATATAGGCAGTGTAGCCTTAATTGTAACCATCGTTAATGGTTCAAACAGATACTATAATGCTCCTTGTATGAGAATGAGGGCTCTCTCATCAAGTAAAAATAGCCAAAATAACTTAATTTTCTTATTGTGATTGAATTACATGTCAGCTTTCAAGGAGGAAATTGAATTTAAAGTCATAAAATACAAAGATTAAAATCGCTCGACAGCAATAAGAGCGCTTCCAAAATACCCGCCTTCCTGAGCTTACCCAGCGATCCAGCTCCCAAATGAGTTGTCAGCCTTTGAAATATAGTTCTATTCCCATTTCCAGTAAGCAATTTGTTATTTATGCTTTGGGCCTCAGATAAGATGCAAACACTTTTGTGTTTGTCTTTTTCAATCGGCGCTTACTTTTTATTGTCTTTTTACCTGCGTTCATATTTTTAGAGGACTATTTAAAACAGAATTTAGAAAAAAAAGTATTGTTTACTCGTATGAAAACTAGTGGATGGTCGCCATTCAATTTTATGTGCCAAGTCTTCAAATCTTGGTATCAATTGAATTTCATTTTTTAAAAATATCAGTCTAAATGCTCTAGTTAACGTGCAACTTTTGATGTAGTTAGGTTTTTCAGGTTTTCATAAAATTATTCACCACAATCACAATACACACACTGTTTTACCTACCTAGTATCATTTTACATACATAGATAATTATGTGATATTTAACTTATAGAAATTTACTGTAAAAATAACTTTATAATCAAGTTTATCCTATAAAAAGCTGTCCAGTGATAGAGTTCGTTTATAAAAGTTCCCTTTAACTACTTTAACTAGAAATTGCATTCTCAATTCAGCCGAGTTTTTCCAATTCGCTTGTGTCAGAGGCAAAGATTCGATGTGCGATACCATCTCACGCGCTGGTGACGTAGCTCAAACACAGCAGTCAGCCCATTCACATGAAAAAACTGTGAAACTGTGAGACTGACTTTCGTTATTATTATAATAGATAGATAGATGATAGACTTAAGGTTTATTTGCAAAATACATTGACACACAATAAGCAAAAAGTTTATATGAGTAAAAAACACAGGAGTAGCAGAAACAAACACATAAGTGAGATTATAAAGTACTTTGATTTGCTATTTGTAAGGCTAAGCGTGATGTAGTTAGTAATAAATTACACTATCTAATAAATTTATTGCAAAATGATACCTATTAAAACCATATATTATAAGATCTTGCTTCATGTGCTGTCGACTCTACTTCGGAACACAATTTTGGAACAGTGTGAATGTAAAGTTTCCATCGTTTATTGTTTCACTCAATCTTTTAAATTATTCACACTGTCTGTGTGTCTCCACTACATTTATTATTAGTGAGGTTAATTATTATAAAACGATTTATCTACTAATACTAATCTACACTACCACTTACATTTATTATTTATTGATGTGTCTCGTGTTAACCACAAACTTACTGTTACTTATTTAAATTTCCAAGGTCAGAAAGCTAGCTAACCCAATGACTACTCTGATGGGCAATTGTATTAACTTCTTATCATTTGAATCTTTCATAAACTTTGTAAAATAGCCTTTTATACTAACGGCTTCACTTATCCTCTAAAGTCTAAGCACATAATAGAATTAAAAAATTCACTTATCCTCTAAAGTGTGTCTCATCGGAATTTAATCGCAGGAACGAACCAGGAAAGAGGAGAAAGTAATAAATTAAATAGAGAGTGAGAGAAAGGGTGAACTGGCTGATTTTATTGTTCTATGTCTGTTTGAAACTCGAAACTTTTTGCTTTCGCGTTGTACTGACCGAGATATCGACTCGGACAGGCTGGACCGATAACACCATCGATTTTAAAATACCCAGTTGTAAGCTTCTCTTTAAATGTAGATCAACTGTGCACTACATACAGTATGTACAGTCAGTATCCAAAGTGACCAAAAAGACCCAACAAAACCTTATTCCATTTGTAACAAAGACGTGTTGCAAACTTTTCGGATACTTTGGGTGTCACTATTTTTGACGCTGACTGTACACAATTAATTAGACTGACTGAAGTGCATTTCAATACTTAAAAAAATATTAAAATCACTGACACAACCTGTGAATAAGAAAAAAAAAACAAAATCTTAAAGGAAAAAAACATTCCTAGTGAAAACTGATAAAAGAAGAACAAAGTCAAATCTTTATTTGGCTAAAAATTGCGGAATGAATGTTAATAAAATACAACCGGCAGGAGAGCACGGCATAATACTCTACATTTTAGAGCTCGTTATAAAATAATTCAACGTTGCATTTGATCCGTGGTTCGCTCCACAATAATATTTTCGGATGCACTTTATATCCGGCTGGCAGATCTCCAGGGTGATATCTTGGATATATCGCTCGAGGCTCCTTTATATCTGTCCGCGGTAGACTTGCAGGCGACTTGCTTTATGGCGTTTTTCATGGCTAAGGTGCCTGTAGATTAGGTCGTTACGAGCGAATGTGTTTCCGGAATGTGCTGGTTACGAGCATCATGAGGTTGAACGTATTTGGATATTCTCTTGGTTGTTTTTGGAAGTGTAGAGTGTTATTGGATGAATTGAAATAAAATATTGAAATAAAATACTTTATCTCAAGTTTGATTTCATGTGCAATAAATTGTGGAGTATCGGTGGCATGTGATGTGAATCTAGTAAGAAATATTTTTATGACATACCAACTGAACGAAATTGCTGCTCATATTTTGGTAAATAATGCTTTTTAGTTTCTTACAAAGTAAACTAAAGTGATACTTACACTTTTCAATAAGTAAACTTATTATGCGTAATAATTTATCTTTTAGTATTCAACTTACTTTTTATTTAAAAAAATATTGAATACATCTACTTTTAAGTCCAATGATATTTTGGGTTATGGGACATCTGGCCCATGCAGAAACTGGGCTTCGGGTTGAACTGCATTGTAACTAAAATAAATTAGGCAGCCCAATAATGTCTCTCCACCTTTATTCAACTTTTCAGCTACGAAACTGTTTTCCTTTTCGTAGCTCGTAGCAGTGATAAGCGTCGTAGCGTCTAATAAAGTTAGTATTATCGCGATGAAGGAATTTATTTCACCGTCTAGTGATACCTTTGTAACTTGTTTTACATACATTTCTGTTTTGTTTTGCAAAACAACGTTGTCTTTCTACAAAAGTGATATATGTATAGCATGATGTTTGATAGTGTCATTTGTTGTAAAAGAAACAAAGTTGTAGCTTCCTTCTAAATTTTTTGCTGTGATATCTTGTAAGTTGGTTTCATGCCAAGATTCTCTGTGACATGCTTTTGTCATTGTAAGTTATGTGATGCTATATCACGGCATGATTTTGTAAATTATATACAACTAGCTGACCCGGCGAACTTTGTTCCGCCTTAATGGCAATAAAAAGTATCCTATGTCCTTCTCCTGGCTCTAAACTACCTCCCTGACAATTTTCAGCTAAATCGGTTCAGCCGTTCTTGAGTTATAAGTGGTGTAACTAACACGACTTTCTTTTATATATATAGATAAGTACATTAAGTACAAGTCACACTGCTACAGAAGAATTTCAATTTAATTATTTATCCATCATTAACAGTCATAGTTACACACAGTTGTTTACATAATACATCGGTAGTGTCTCAAAGTACATCAGTAGCGAGGTAAAATTAAATCAAATAAGTACCTTACGAGTAAATTGCGAACCATAATAATATTTAATGTAAATCTGGGTACCTCTTAACGTCACTTAACGTTAATCCTGCTTTATCTTATCACCTAAAGGGTTATAACAAGAAAACCACATTTTGTTAAGCCAATCCAGCCAAATAATTTATTCAAACCGACTGCGTTGGCGGACTCTACACAATAAAACAGAAAACAGTAACTTAACTCTCATACTGCTTTCTTTAATGCTTAATTATCTATTTTCTTTTCAATATTTTTTGAGTGTGTGAGAACACTTTAACTTTTTTTCTCTTTTGGGTTAGTCCCACTAGGGAACTTACTTTGGTTGGGTTTTCTTTGCAACCAAGCTGCAGATCCTGGCTATATGGGAGTTATGAGGCGGGTCTTCGTAAATAAGTATTTATGGATTGTCTGTATTGCGTTTATGTCCAAAATCTTGAAAACCGGCTCTGGTAGCTGGGAAAACGTGGAAAATGTGACAAAAAAAATTATACGACTGATTATTTTCCCTTACGACAGTGGAGGTTTCAGTTATCAATATCTAGCTGAAGTATAGTGGAGATACCACAGATCACAGAAACTAAAGGGAGATGTGAAAAGGGGGCGGGGCCGGTGTCGCAGCAATATGCCCAAAAACAGAACACATTGCTGCAGACGTCATAATGTAAACAATATACATTGCTTGCGTAGTACTAAAGATTTCGAACGTTGAGTACTCATACCGCAGTGGATAATGAGCACATATTTTGATTACTTTGTGTCAATTTCTAATGCAACACTGAGTTTCGAACTCAGCGCATTAGTTGGCATCTCTCTATATCTCTATGGGAGATACGTTTCTGTATGTATTTGTCTTATGCCTGCATAGACGGCCGGGTGACCGCGTACCGAAATTGGATAACTTCGAGCCCGAATCTCGCCTATGATGAAATTGTGGGTACGCTACCCCATTTTTGGGGTAACCCTCTGACAGTCGCGGCCGGGGAATATGCATAAGTAATGTATTCGGGCAGTTTGGTCTCATGAATAGTTCTTTGGTTTGATGAAATACCAGCTGACGTTACAGTTGGGTACGGTAGATGAGGAAGTAAATTAGTGAATCAGTTTAGATCAGCGAATTAACCTACCCTTAATTTAATATTTTGGCTTGAGTCTTATGTCACAGCATGAGACTTGTTTTATCATGGAACATTTTGATAATTTTTGAAACATTTATTTATATTTTAAATTTATTCGCGTTTTTATACTCAAGGTCTCAATCAGCATGGTTTAGTTAAATATTCATTTCTTTAACACTGATAGAAAATATACCTATACTGCTACGATTGTAAAAGACACATTAAAAATAACATTCATTAATGTATAATTCCTAAGGCTGGGTTGCACCACCCAACTTTGACCGTAACTTTGACGATAACTGGTGCTTTTTGTATGGATATTAACAGTTGTTTAGTTAAAGTAAGATGGTGCAACCCAGCCATAGTGTCGTTTTTCAATAACTGATTAAATTTTTTTTTTTTTAAATATCTTTGGACAATCTCACACAGCGCCATCTAGCCCCAAAGTAAGCAATTAATATGCTTGTGTTATGGGTGCTAGATTAACGGATATACTACTTATATACTTTTTTTTTTAAATACATATATTATACATAGTAACACCCAGACCCGTCACAGAAATTAAAATTCATCATTTCAATTTCTGCCCGGCCGGGAATCGAACCCGGGACCTCTCGGCATAGTAGTCCGTTCTGAACCACTACACCAAACGGCCGAAAAATTTAGGACTATACAATTTGTGTGCAGCTTCTCTACTGTATAATCAAACAGTTACAACTACTAATATAATCGACTATACAAGCATGGCTTAACTATATCGATCGATATTGATCGCACACGAGAATAGGTTCATACGTTATTGAGCAATTGGCGAACGAGGCTTGTAATATCCGTGCATTGTTACTGCATAACATAGTTCCTGCTCACAGTGTCACGCTACACAGTGCACGAATCAACAGAAGACTCTAGTCCAAGCGCTGACGAAGAAGCGGCTATCTGTCTACTCACTAACTACTTTCTTGTGCGTGAAAAGTACAATAAATATACGTAGATCACGTGACAGTTTTAGATTAAAATAAATTAAAGGTTAGATACACACTTTCAAAGTCACAAGAACTGTTAGAGCCCCCTCTCTCCTAACCCCTAATTTTCGTGCCCATGAGAGTTCTTAATACTGGTCTCAATGCTTCAAAAATGCTTGCTTAGCGGTCAGAGCACTCGCTATGACTACATTTATTATCATACACTCACTTAAATAGTGCAGTGACAAAAATATCGAAACTTAACTTTTGCCTTGACTCGTAATTTAAAATCTCTCGAGTTTAGTTTATATTTGGAGATTTGAAGGCCCCGTCTTTAGGGTTTTTCGACCATCCCTTACCCTTCTTGTTAGTTGAGAACGGCGAAAATCTATATCTCATCCCTTTAGAATTTACTCCTAGCGAGATAAACTAGCACATAAACGCAATTAATATTGTTCGATACTCGATACGATCTACCAATCCATGCGTCCATTATTTAAAACTAGCTGGGCCCCGCGGCGTTACCCACGGTAAAACGTAGCCTATGTGGTAATCCAGGGTGTCAGCTAACTTCATACCAAATTTTATTAAAATCGCTCCAGCTATTTAGACGTGAAGAAGTAACGTGTGAATGTACACACTCACAAACTTTCGCGTTTATAATATTAGTGTGATGTGTTAATTAAAGTAATTACAATAATACTTATAGCTTCCAGAATAAATACTATGTGTCTCATTAATAAAATATAATGGCGTATACGTTTAACATAGACAATAATATGTTTGTATGTGATTAGGCCTACTGTTAGATCTTATGACATTGCAAGCATACTAAAGTGGTTGCCCTGACGGATGATGGCGGTTACTTGGCATTTACAACGATGTCAGTCTTGGGGTCTGACTGTTAAGACGTTGTCAAGCTCAGTGGAAATTAACTGCATGGACTAATAGTCCAGTCATTTGGTACTGTTACCTTGAAAGTTATCTGGGAGTGCTGAAAATGGGTATTGATTTAAATACCATTAACATCTTTCTTTATTTTTCATGGATCGTCATAAGAATCAATCACTGTTATCGCAGACTGTCTACTCACGGACATTGCCCGCGGGCGGCGTGACCGGAGGGAGCGGCGAGCGTTCGGCGAACGAACGAGCAATGTTTGGTTCGCGAGAGAACATCGAACGATCCTGACGCACTCTCTTCAACGACTTTGCACTAAACGGTCTCAATATCATTGTTAATTTATACCGAATAGACAATTAATTGTATACAGTCCACTCTTTCATTTAATTAACTTCCACTACACTCACTATCGAAGTAACACAGACAAAATTAACAATTCTTACGTACAAAGCGACTTAAACTCATATAATCTATCATTTATGACGCCTAACGATGGTACTCAAGAGCATTGACTTATCCGAGTGAAATGCTTAATTTTGTACATAACTTTTGAGTCTAAAGCCCTCAGACCCCTCAAAACTCTCAAGTATGTCTGTATACAAATCAAATACAAACGTTTTGAAAGAAATCTATAAATAATTCACACAATTGTCACCGAGGAGTGCTCTCATGCCTAACCCTACATTTGTTGAGAGTAACAAAGTCTTGGAGGGACTGGAGTGAGGTCCTCCACGTCACTCCAAACCAGAGGGAACAAACACGAGGGAATTTCAACTCTATCCCTTCATAATTAAACACGAAAAACCTGTGGAATCCGTGGAAAATGAAATGAAAAGAATGTTTCGTTTTTTGTGGCAAGGTGTTAATATTTTAATAATAGACACTTCGGTAAGCTTTATCTTTGTAAGGGGTGCTTACTTTGCCCAAGCTCGTAAAATTATGGCGATGTTTATTAAATTTGCCAATTCATAGCAAGTCCAGAATTTGAAGACGTATTTTGAGTTGTATGGTCCTGAAGTACCTATACATTTTTCTAGTTTGGGAGTAGTAGTAGATGGTATTGCATAGTGTCTAAGACCCTATTCCTGAATTGAGGTTTCCAGCTTGAGCGTGATTATCTTCTACATACCAAAGGAAGAATTTATAAGCATGTTCAAGCCAAAAATATCAATACAGAAACCTGGTCTAAGGGTATAATCTACATCATCATCATTATTATTCTATCTATGGCAATCCACTGCTGATTGTAAAAATCAGCACAAATCACATAGGTGGAGTTATCAGGCCTTCGAATAGACACCAAGCAAGCAACGTAGGTAATACCATAGAACGCTTACCTGTTCCATAGACCGACGACCTCAAAAAAAAGCTGAAAATGGTTGGATGACTAATTTTGATAAAACTATCAAAGATCTAATGTGAATCATAGAGTTCACAAAGGGTTAGCACTTCACCTGAACATGACAAAGCAGAAAAAAATCAATTAATTATACCCCTCATTTGCAACCAATACATTGTTCATTTGTTCAAGTTTGATGCGTTGGCATATCGACCAAAGCATACACGAGTCATCGATCCGGCCGTGACCCGATGAACTGATGCAACCGATGACTGTTGTGTTTGTTAAGTCTTAATTATTCAAATGCGGTTTTACTATTTCCAAGTTCACTTTTTTGAGACAAATCGAGAACCAAATAAGAGATGTCTTCGTCATCATTATCAGCTAAACATATGGTGTACCTACATGAGAGGTACTTTTCATTTAGGTGAATACAAAAAAATCTTAAATCTTTTGCGATGCTAATGTCCGTTTTCACCATCAATTCATAATTTTTAAGTGACCCCTATGAAATCAAAATTCCTGTTATGTGTTACCATAGGGGTCACTTAAAAATTAGGGACTGATGGTGAAAACGGGCATAAATACTGTTTTTATTAGGACACTCATTAGATCCGAATTATGATTATAATGAATATCCTACGGGTTGGGCATAATATTAGTAATTGCTATACAATAAATATCAATATTTTTAAAAAAAGTTGAGCCAATTACGTTTAAATTATAATAACAGTCCCTAATTACTTAAATACCATCGACACTATTAACTCCAATTATTTATTTAATTGATACTTTAATTGGTCAATAACGTCCTCAAAATCGTGTTACAGAAACACTCAACCGTTATAATAACAGGGTTCGGGAAAAACCTTATTTTCCAAATTAAAATGTGTATTTGAAGAAATAAGGTCCTTAGCGTAATGAGAAACCCCGGAGAGTATTGGGGTCAAATTACATTAATAAGCGGGGCGGATGGGAATTGAGAGAGTGGTTTTAGCCTGTCAAAAATTATAAAATAAATGGATTTTTTGATGATGGAATTATTGTAAAATAGAAATACAATACGGTTCTTATTACAAGAAGACACGAGAATAAGAAATGGAAGTTAATAAATTGATTTCAATTCATCCTAAAATGACTTATGTAGGTATGTATAGAGAATGACAAAAGAAAAATTAGGGTTTAGCCTATCAGAAAAGAGAAATAACAAATATAATTTAAAATAGAAGAAAAAATTATGACGTTAAAGCTCCATAAATTGTATGTTGAATAAAATGGACAAAATAAATAAATAATTTAAAATGTACTACCTACTACTCATGACCCTTACAGGCTTTGTAATGTATTAAGAATCACGTATTTCCGTAGTTTGATTTCTTTATAACTCAAGATATCATTTGAAATTGTAACGTAGCCCGCTACCGCCACCGCTTCAGCTTCTCAACAACTGCTTGTATAAAGAACGTACATACTTCGTAATATTGAGCTCACAAGCCAGTGAACTAATTAGAAAGCTCCTTTCAAAGCTGCCGCTTTTGTGTGTAACGTTCTCTTTCGAATTTTCTTATTATTTCCACTCAGCCCCTAATATACAGTGTGAGTCACGTTAAAGTGTACATATGAAAATAGATGAAACTAGACCTATTTTTATCGACAAAAAAGAGGTCAAAATTTTTTTTAAATTTTTTAAAAAAATTTTATAGAATTTTTTTTCTTCCAATTACTTATTGTAAAGAAAACGTAATAACTTTTAAACTAAGCGGTATATCCTGATGAAATAAAAACAGTAATAATGCTAAATAACAGGCAATACTAAAAAAATACATAAAATACATAAAAAAGGCCTACAAATAATAAAAAATGACACTTTTTGAAAAAAATCTGCTTTTAAATTCGTGTTTTTTTCGGTTATTTGATAAATATCTCCAAAAAATGCCCCTATAACCGGTAGTTTTTATTACTTTGTATTATTCTCTATCGTATTACCTTCGTAAAACCAAAAATCGCATGTCTCTATCCCTATCACAACGTTTGCAATGATCGTTTGAACTAAGCCTCTCCGGGCGCGCCATTCAACGCTTCGTTAACAACGAAACTGAAAATGGCTCTAGATTTGTTATTTTGATAAAGACGAGTTAGATTTCAAATAAAAACAAAAGATTTCGAAGCAAAATAAGCATTTTAGTTAAAATTAAAATTGTCTCTAACTGTAGCGGAGAATAATGTTGTGGCAGGCCTTTGTTCAAACGATCATAGCAAATGTTGTGATAGGGATAGAGACGTGCGATTTTTGGTTTTACAAAGATAATACGATAGAGAATAATAAAAAGTAATAAAAGCCACCTGTTATAGGGGCATTTTTTGGAGAAATTTATCAAATAACCAAAAAAACACGAATTTCAAAGCAGATTTTTATCAAAAAGTATCATTTTTTATTATTTGTTGGCCTTTTTTATGTATTTTATGTATTTTTTTAGTATCGCCTGTTATTTAGCATTATTACTGTTTTTGTTTTATTAGGATATACCGCTTAGTTTAAAAGTTATTACGTTTTCTTTACAATAAGTAATTGGAAGAAAAAAAATTCTATAAAAAATTAAAAAAAAATCTCAAAAATTTTTTGACCTCTTTTTTGTCGATAAAAATAGGTCTAGTTTCATCTATTTTCATATGTACACTTTAACGTGACTCACACTGTATTTGTTTCACTGGCAAATGTATGGTTTACATTAAATTCTCCTCTGCAAGCTTCACGTTATTTTTTAACATTCCAAATGTTTGAACAGTCTGCGATTTTCAATGTAACCAATAGCGAAACGATTCTAAAACCAATTTTATTTTTTGCAGATTTTAGAGAAATAGCGAGTTCAATTAGCAAGTTCAATTAAAGTGATATTGTTGTTCGAATCAATTGTTATATTGAAACAACGAAAACGGCAATAATTTGTTAAGTTTCTTCGCGATATTCAAATAAGTGTTACTCGAGTGTTAGTGCGGAGTAGTTTTAGTGAATAATTCTAAATATTAAAGAAAAGCAATTTTAAGTCAATTCTAAATTTTAAATCTGTGATTTGGTTCAATTGAAAGTTAAAGTCAAGTTTGTGGACTGAATTTTGGGACTCAAGTGTTTTTGGGACTAAAGTGTTTCGGACCTCAAAGTGTTTTGGACCTCAAAGTGTTTCTGGAACTAAAGTGTTTTGGACCTATAAGTGGTTCTGGGACTAACGTGCTTTAGACTCCAGTGAAGTGTTGGGTAGAAAGTGAACAGTGGCATACGAGTCGAGGACGCTTCTCAGCATCAAGATGGCGTTCGCAGCAGCCCGGATGATCCTGAAGGACAAGAGGAGGAAGGCTTCCAAAGAGGACTTCAGGGATACACGGAACAGAAGCAAGGTATTTTTTTCTAATTTATTAACCCAATTATAGCTAATTTGATAATGAATTCGTGGGATTTAAAAGCGATGTTTCTCCCAAACATTTTTTTTTTAACTTTAAAATAAATGTAAAAAGTTGTATCCCATTTGTTAACCGCAGATTTTAATATTTCTATATTTTTAATGTCAAAAGAAAGTTTATTTTTGAGATCAAGAATAAAAATAATTCAAATTTTTAATATCAAAATCCGTCAGCCACAGAATTACTAGTAGAAAATGTTCATCTAAAAAAGCCTATCGTCACATAAAATGTATTAATTTATTTATTAATTAGGTACAGGATAAAATCGTTTGCCAACATCTAGTTATAAATATATTTTTTTAAATGAAAGATGAATGAGCTTGCTTAATAAAATAAATTATGTCTAAATGTACCAGTCATTTCACAAAGAAAACTTAGTTCTGTTATAAATTGAAGTAAGTATTTATGATGCAAATAACACCACATCGTTTTTTAAATCCTCTATTTTAGTAACAATGTGATTCGTGTAGAACAAGCTAGCTGGACAAAAGTCATTGTTGATTTTCTGATTATCGTTTATAAAAAACGATAAACAACATCTTAGACATTAAGGATTCCACAATTTTTTACTTTGTTAATTACCTAGTCGTGAGTAATTAACATGGTAAGTAAGGATATGAGGATAGTGTAATTTTTAATTCCTAATTTTGCTCGACTTTCGACAACACCTGACATTATTTTTTACTATGGTGACCAAATATTTGTGTGATGGATTTTGAAGATAAGGGTAAGTACTTTTTATTTTCTGTACAATAAGGTGCATAATAATGCACATAGTTTTAAAAAGTATGGCGAAATGTTGACCTTTATATTTTTCTCAAAATTTTATGTTTGGAAGACTAGAAGTTGTATGCCCCCACTTGACCCCAGTCTGGAATTTATATATATTGTAGCTGTAACCCTCTAGTATTCAAGTATACCAGTTTCAGTTTGCACACTTTTGCACAACAATTTTATTTTTTCAGATTAATAAAAAATCAAGTTTTTTGATTAATGATTAAAACATTGAAAAAGTGACCAGAATAGCATGATTTTTAATTTATATTCTCAAAATGTGATGTACTGGGATCACGAAAATTCGCTGAGAGAGTTGAAGAATAGCATCAGTCGCATTTCAATTTCATTTCAATGGACGAAATACGGCAAAACAGGGAACGCTTCATGAAAAACAAAACTGAGTGGATTCCCGGAGCCATAGTGTTACATGTTTCTGTTCATAAAGCTCAGTCTTCCACGTCGAAAGATTCTACACCTGGACGACCACTCCAAGAGTTCGACGAGTCCAGCAAAAAGACGAAAAGAAGAAGACTTTTAGACCTCATTTCCTCAAGAAGTACTTGAGAACTGATATTGGCTGCTGAAGCTGCAGCGCAAAT
Organism: Ostrinia nubilalis; assembly: GCF_963855985.1. Lineage (NCBI taxonomy): Eukaryota > Metazoa > Arthropoda > Insecta > Lepidoptera > Crambidae > Ostrinia > Ostrinia nubilalis. The sequence goes on from NC_087097.1 coordinate 13,676,749, forward strand.
GTCTGCTGGCCACAGCAACTTGGCAAGTCATTAATGTTGTCCCAGTCTACCCACTAAATTAAAAAAAACTGAGATTCTTTGTTCCATATAAATCGCAAAAATGTTTATATCGAAAAATTGATTTTCATTAAATTCTCCATAAAAAACGGGAATTTCATACTTTAACACCTAATACATCATAAGACCAATTATTATTATACTGTAAAGTTAGTTTCTTCTTTCCTTTTTAGCCTGTTTCTCTTGATTTTAGGAAATAAATATTTTATTACCAAAAAAAATTTTTTTTTCAAACCTACCTATAATAATTATAATAACAAGCCTAATTAATCTTAAATTGCACAAAAAAGTAAGTAATGCGTGTATTAAACACATTAAAGTAAAAAAATAATATTGTCCAGCTAGCTTGTTCTACTCGAATCACTGTGAAACGGTTTAAATTCATTGAAATAAAATTATTCGCCAGTGAGAGTTGCCCTCGTAATTAAAAAGCCTTCAGAATCCACAATACTTCATTAGAATCGGTCGGAAATTGCTCATTAGGCTGACAGGCGATGGATAAAAAGGCGTCTGTCACACCGAACCGTGCACACGAACTTAGCTCATAAAGTTTAGCCCACTTTTGTTAGCGAGGATTTCGGGTTTACACAGAAAGTCAATATGGCGTCCATATTATTATAGTATCTATTCATAACATTTATTTATCATCAAAAAAGCAAAAGAAATTTAAGAAATGTAAAAACTTTTTACTGTGAACTCTGATTAATTTTAGAGACTAAATTAAATCCTTCTCGTGTGTCTTCTTATCGAAAATCAACATAATTCAGCGGCTTATGCAGACCACTGTTCTCTTACATTTTCTTAGGCTGAGTTGCACCATCTAGCTTTGACCGTAACTTTAACGATAACCGATGTTTTTTGTATGGAGTTTGACAGATTTATGACGTTTGTCAAAGTTAATGTAAGATGGTGCAAACCAGCCTTAAATTTTCTTTTTCATTGCCGTTATCTATCACTGTTATAAAAAAATCTATGTTTTATTTTACGATAATCGCTCGCTTCAGTGTAACGATCAGCGTTCACCAGTCAGTCACGGAGCGCCTTAATGAGTTGCCGTAGAGTGTATTACCGCGCGCTTTGTCTGCCAAACTCCCATTGAAGGCTGGATTAATACGTGATTCTGATCTAATAATCAAGAAGTACGAACGCTCTTTCTTTGAGAACAGTAAACAATAGCAATCAAAGACTTTTTTGTCACGGCTTTTCTCGCTAGAGTTCATATAGGACCCAGAGAAAATTGATCAGAGATAAATTTGTGTAGATATCGTAAAGGTAGCAGGGAAGCGTTGGACGCAGGCCGCTACCAATCGATCAACGTGGAAATCATTAGGGGAGGCCTATGTTCAGCAGTGGACGTCCTATGGCTGAAATGATGATGATGAAATTTGATGAAATCAGGTCAGGTCCAGTTACAGCAAAAGCCTCAAAAATGATTCAATGCTTTTGCCCCTGGCTTAGATCTACAAGTATTACCTGATATCAGTCTTACTGAATTATTTGAATAACATTTTTAATGGTTACTTATTATGTAAACGGGCCGTTCTTTTCATCACAATAGAAATGGCAATTTCCAGTTGAAAGCTTGGTAAAGCTCGCCCTAAGTTCCGCAGAAAACGCCGCGCCGTGGCAATTTATCTTCCTTTATTATTGTCCCTTTGAAGACACGATATTATTGTTTCCCAAATTCCTCTGTAATAGGTGTGTAATGATATTAAATATTAAATTTTCAAAACGGTCACCCATCCAAAATGGGCCAGAGATAAGGCTGTAATATCAACCGCCTCTGTGGTCTAGTGGCAAGACCACCTGTTTCAGACCCATAGATAACGGGTTTAATTCTCTGTAGGGACAAAATATTCTGCTCAGTTTGGTCGGTGGTAGGGCTTGTGCTATATCCGCCTGACTAGCTATCACCATCTTATCTAAGTCTGTCGCATTAACAATAATGTTAACAGCATTGTTGTGTTCCGGCAGTTGAAAGTAGGATAGCCAATTCTTCTGTGGTTGAAGTTCGCTTCCATATTCGGCCTGATCTTTTTCCATCAGGCCAAGAGCTTCCTCGTGGATGAAAAATAAATTCAATATACCTACAACGCTTAGCTCTTAATTTAGGGTGCCACGAAATTTCCCTATGTATGCAGCCCATCTATACAGCTTCAACCAGACAGAGGATTTATTCACGTGGATAGTGATAAATGCACTCGGATTAAAGCACTCATTAAGGCCCTCGTTAGAGTTCAACAGGAATTCACACCCCCTATAAAAGCGTTTACGCGAAAATTATCCTTATTTACTCAGTATAAAGTCGATTTTGTTAACCTAACAATAATCAAGGGAAAATGGGTCTCTTTACAGAGCTGGCTGGAAATTTTTGCTCTGGATTTTACGTTGGAGAAAAGAAAAAATAGTTGAAAGATTGAATGAAGATTTTTCTTGGAATAGGAAGTCTTTTCATACGAAGATTTCTTTTGTTTGATGATTCTTGTAGGACGATGTCATTTTGGAAAACCATTGTCTCTTTAAAAAAAAAAAAGTTTTAATTTAATAATAATGTAATACGAGCATATTCGTCAATGTCCATTTATCTCGACACACATCCTACTACCTATTATAAATGCGAAAGTTTGGATGTCTGGATGTCAGGATGTCTGGATGTTTGTTACTCTTTTATTTAACTTTACAGTATTATTGTTTATAACCCAGAATAACATATAGGCTATAGTTTATGACGATCTGTGACAAACTAAATTTCACGCGGGTGAAATTTTTATTTTTATTTAACCAATAAAAAATGACAAATAATCCATTACACTAATTTTCTTACCAATGTAGGTACTTTAATAAGGTTTTTTGCAACTAAAAGCATATTAAGTCCTTTTCTAAAGTCTTATTCTATCTCTACCAAAATTCATGATAATTATAGTTAATTGTAGGAATAAAAACATTCGGAGCTACTTTCGTATCTAAGTAATACTTGTTTATACTAATCTGTTAACGTGACTTGTGATTTAAAAGCTTATCCCATGATTACATCTATCATTAATACTAAGTACATCCACGACACTAATACACTGTAATTTCGCTGTATTCAGTGCGAGTGTAATTAACTAATTACAGGCCAACATTTATCAATTGTTAATTAATCACCTCGATCTAACCAAACATTATGTATGAAGTAATTTTGAAGTGTAGTTTGTACATAATCGTACTTCAAACACGGGGAATTTAATGATCATTAAAGTTGTTGTCAATAATTATTTACTTGCCTTTTATAAATTACACGAATTTTTTTTAACAAATTTCAACATGAAACGGTGGTTCGGCCTTTCATTAATAAAGTGTGAATTTCGGTCTGTCTAAAAAATTTTCAGTAGTATTTTCGTGAAAAGTTACACAAACATCCATCCAGCTAGCCTCACAAGCTTTCACATTGATAATTTTTAAATGACATTTGAAAAAAAAATTGAAAGTTTTGTATAGTGAAATAAAAGCCTTCAATAAACCAATGCCAAATACCTAATATTGTTTACCTTAGCCAATATTGTTCTTTACCCAGTAAATACACTCGATATCTATGCTCGGTGCTTCGCTACATGGCCACCGGAAGCGGCGGTACTACCGGATATTGCGGCGCCACCGTCGCTGTTTCCTTAATACACTTGGCAATACCGATGACATGAAAATGTTTGCATTCAGAATATTAGAATACAATACTGAAGAATGTTCACGTTTGTAAGAGGAATTTTATTAATGAAAATTAAATAGTGAAATAAGTACATGACAAATAATGGCCGTCAGTGCTGTGTAATAATATAGGGTATCAAATCCAGGATTTAATACTTTGAAATTTTAATTTATTTTATTTTTACTGACCCGCTTACTATCTGTAATCGGCCCTGACCTTCTTTGAAACATATTTTATTCTGTTTCTTATAGTTTCAATTTAGCTTCCTACACACGGTTCGGTTTGGCAAGGAATAAATTACGGTAATATTTTCGTTTTCGGAGTTTTCTTTCCATTGGTTTTCGCTTTTCACGCCTCATAACGTGTAACACAACAATTGTTACACCTTGCGGTTCTAAGAATAAAGCTCAAAATAGAGGCAATTTTTGCGATTATAGGAATTCCTCTGATGTTACGTGACGCGTAGGATTCAATGGTTGTTACAAAAAAGTGAGAATTTTCAGGGTCTGATTTATTAAAACTTACAACGAATGAACCAATTTTAAATTCCATAAGAAAGATAAATAAAACAGCAGTAACTTTAAAAAATATTGAACAAAATGAACAGAATACATATAAAAATGTTAAAACTATTTATTTGTGATGAGTTGGCAACGATATTATCCTGTATTTACTTTATGCATGAAAAAGTATCAATAGTTATGTAATCTGTGGCTGACGTTTTTTTTCCATTGTGATATTGACAACATGAACGACAAAAAATAAAAACCTACTGGAACCAATGCAATTTCGTTTTATTATTACGAATAGAGCAACACAAGTTGTTCACTATTTTATTATTATTACCTTACCTTTTTATAAGGGGACTGTAGCCTACATAAAATATGAATAAATACAGCACGTGCCCGCATATCTAAACGAGAAATTGAGGAGAATACACGGTCCCCTTACAAAAAGAAATTCTTCAAAGATTGGAGGCTTTAAACCGGTTTCGGGCGGATAAAACTGGATTTACTTCGCAAAGATTCTTTATTAGAATTTAATATTATGATATATTGTTTTTCGTGGAAGTTCCTGTCACGTTACTTTGGAGTTATGGGGATAGCTTCCGAACGTTCGAAGGTTTACTTTCTTTATTATTTTCTGTGAAGGAATATCGACTCACGACGTAACCTGCTCGCACCACGATATTACAGATAGCAGCACATCAAGCTAAACCCAAGGCATCTTATGTCATTGTAATAGGTGGTATTTTGCAATAAAAATGTGTTGTTTGATGTGCTGTTGCCTGTACATATTCAATGAGAATTTTGGTGCGAACAGATAATGAGTTGAGGCATCTACACCTTAAATGTTTACGTTTTCTTTCCTAATCTAGCCTGAACTATGCGTCTAAAACAAAATAAAGTTCTTCAGTTTAAGAATATACATTGACAATTTTTACCACAGGTATGAAACTTCTACCATTTACTATCCACTGGAATGACACTTCCCAACTTTGCTATCACCCAAGTTTCTTTCAGGTACGAACGCGACACTAATCACTACAACGACCAAACTACAAACCTTTAACGCTCAATTTGCACACTGACATCAGCTGATTGTGTACTTATATGTTTACGCAAGATGTATTTGTTGTAAATAATTTGGTGTCGCTGAATGTCTTGGCAAATGCTTTAAATGTTCTAAAAGGACTCTTTACATTTTTGAAAAAAAAAAAAAAACAGCAATTTAAGTCCGTTGTTTAATTACATTCAAAGTTTCAAAAGAGAATAATAAGAAAGTACCCGAATGGGAATTGAATTCTATAACTTTAAGTTCACTTAATAACCAGACCTAAATGAAATTTAACAATGGACTCAAGCTGAAGAAGTATGTAAACTTATTCTTGAGAAAAATAGTTATATGTTGTAAAGAGTCACTTGATGTTGGTTGCAAATCTCTATCTGGCTTCTCTCTGGCGATCCTTATGGATACCTGACTCACTGTTTTCGATTTCTATTTATTAACACGATGAATAACTGCTTGCCTTATTATATTATTTGTTCTATGTTTTGGAGCTACACTTGACTAATAAAACCTTAATTTCATTAATGATGATGATTATTAATTATTTGTAAATTGGTGTCATGTCAGATATGACAGGAAGTAGCACTTAATAATGCAGTTTGTGTCCAAAAAGGCAACGAAAAAATTTAACTTCATACTTTTTTACCTGTTCAAATGTAGCTCCAATTTAACTGTGCATTATATTTATACTGTTCTCTGTGTACCCGACCAACAAGATCACTGCACGTACTATCTCCTTCCCTTCTGAGCTCTGTCACGTATTGCACCGACTATTTAGATGGTAAAACGGTCGCAGCCAAGACTTTTCCTTGAAAACTTTTAACGACCTCTGTTTGTGGGTCAGTGAAAAGATTTCAGTGTCCGACTAAAGAGGTCAGTAGCTTTATATCTATTTGAGAACTCTTCTTTAGAATAAAATAACGTTAAGTTGTTCTTACTGCCCATTTCTATCTTCGACGTCAATATCCTAAAAGACATTTGCTAATACTAATGGATTAAATTACTTATAATAAACTTTACGACCAACTAGCTATTAACCTTTTATGCTTCCAATGCATTAAAACTAATTTCTTTGTCTATATCCTTTTTCTCTTATATGTCACTATATTTTCTCCTATGACAGGAACCAACATTGATTTCTAGAGGTTTATCCCACTCTTCTTATTTCACAATTTTTTGTGTTAAGAACAATGATGTCGTCTAAGTAAGTGACTGGAATTCAAATTGAAAGTCAAGTCCCCAATTAAAAAAAAAACCTAGAGGTGCTTTGCTGAATCAAAATGTTACTCAATGTTGTAAAATAAATATTCAAAATAACTGTTTATGTATTTAGATTCTAGTGTCAATGTTGTAATTCTATTTGATGGAAAGACCGTTGTACCTCAAAATAGATAAATGTTAGCATGTGAATCTTCTTGGTCGCCAAAAGCTGTGTGTGCTAGTGTATAGGAATGAATGTTTCTTCTTACAGGCTCGGAGCGCTAGCACCAGTAGCTTTAGGAGCGTAAGCCAGGTAATGGAAGTACGCTTATCACGCCTCTTCATTTACATTGTCTGTTTGATTTGGTTGGTTGTTTTGGTCGGCAATGATTTTTACTTTAACTACAATCACTAGCACTTTATGTGTAAAAACTTGTCTTAACTTAATTATTAATTTATTAAGTTCCAAGACAGAACACAAGAATTTTCAATGGATGATCCAGTCTGAGTAAGCTTATCAGTTTAAATTTTCTATTTACAGAAATAGTGATACAAGTAAGAGTCGACTTTTCAAAACAATATTAAAAAGTCATTGCCAAAATGATTTTTGTCATGACCCATGAGTCATTCGCGTTACTCTTTGTAGTTTGTTTTAGCTGTAGCAGTAGAATCATCATCATCAGGCGTAGAATCGGCGACGGTAAGTGGCGACACACAATCAGACAAAACATCATCTCATCGTAGAAATTCGATAGTTGAAGAACTAATATTCATTTTGGAATAACAGATTTCAAAACAAAACAACATACCTACCTACTCGTAACAAGCTGATTATACAAATAGTTACAAACTGGAAATAGTGCTAAGTACCTAGTCAAAACAATTTAAGTGCACGGTGTTAACGGATTACGTGTACATACATATAATGTGTATATTAACACTTAAATGGTTTTTGGTCGAACCAGTGATTAATTAAAACAGGGTTTCAGAGTTGCAAAAAGCTTTAGATTTTCGTTAACACTTGATTACATTACTATTACAAACTAGACTGAACTCAAAATTGTAGGCATCAATTTTATTTTTTATCAAAATTAATAGCTCTTCAGAACAAAATAGTACCTGATCATTTATTAACGAAAACTTCATTATGTGAGGAGATTTTCAGGACTTTCTTTTTTACCGTAAGTATTGAGTTATTAATTAACAAATTACGTACATTGTAACTATTTTATTTTAGTTTTTATTCCAGAACCTACCTATTACAGGTCTAGTGTCTTCATTAAGAAAAAGTGATAAATCATTCTCCAAAAATGAAATTCGATTCGTTAGCAAATGCAAAACGAACAATCGCTTGTACTTCGAACTCTGCTCGATCCCGAAATTAGGTCACGAGTCCCACCCAGACTAATGAGCAATTGGTGGAGTACGATCCAATAGTGGGACCGTTATGAACAACGATTTAATGGAGCCGTTATGAGCAGCGCCATTGTTACAACGGGAAAGGCTCTTTTATTACAGCATTAGTCTACGGTACTAATAAATATAGAATTATCACTGATGATTGCTAGATTCATAAACTACTTCTACTTACGAGGTTTTCAATTGCTCACACTTATCAACCCGGAAAGGGATCGTAACTGTATCAACTCGAGGCGGTCAGTATTCTTTGTATGAAAGTCCATACTGCAACGCACACTTATCCGCACCGTAACGTAAACACCTTGCCTCACGGTTGACAGCGCTCAAAAGGCGATGACAGCTCGCGAAAGGCGATACGGCGTTGATCCCTTTCCAAGTTGATAAGTCTGCTATGACCTTTAAATAGCGTTAGAGTACTTGTGAATGCAATACCTTTGGTATTATTCTATAATTTGTAGAGCGATATTTTTTATTTTACTTATATTACGTGGTTAAACTAAATAATTCCAGTACAAAAACAAGTTTTGTATAAACTTGCTAAAGCCTGGTCCGCGAGTCGCGACAGCAATATAATTACGCGCGAGCGATAAGGATGGGTATCTTGGGGTCATTGGACAAAATTCTACGTGCTCAAAAACCGGGCTTTAGTTTATTTATTTAAACTTAGCTGAGAGAAATAAGGGAGTAGTAACCGGAGCTCTTTCGAAGCACTGTGTGATTTCCATGCTAAAGTGTAAAAGGCTTAAGCTCCAGCTTAAACTGGGGCTGGCTTAGTTCGATCCTGTGAAATTTATTCGAAGCCTGAACTAAATCCTTTCCGAACACGTGTAGACAAGTGCTCCAGAAACCTAGTTTCACTCTTGTAATCTCATTTCAGTAATCCTGACTAATTCGAGTAATGCGTGAGCTCGGCCTTTATATGACGCGACTTTTTGCAGAAAACAAGCGCGATATTGTATTGTTGTACTGTCGTAGGTACGGTCGCAAATCGTGTAGGTATTTTTAGGTGTTGTCTCAATATGGTGAAATGAATTTGATCAAGATGAGAAGGTGAACGTAAAAATGTTTACTACCAGCTGCTGCTGGTAGTCCGCTTCACAATGGAGGGAAGTCAAACCTTAACTTCGAACTCCTCCTATGTTCTTCTGATTAATTTCGTTGCGGGTCCAATGACAGTTTAACTTTCCCCCGGGATTGCCGGGACACACTTGACCTTCACTGGTTGGGTTTTTATTGGTGGTCAAGCTGTAGATCCTGGCTACACAGGAGTTGCAGTGGTGGGAACGAGAGGTGGGCATAGTCCCGTACCAGCTGATAGAGCGCAAAAAGTTTTACTCTAACGCGCGCTCTTTGATTCTATGTAGCATCAATAAAGTTGTAAATTATTTACCTTTACATCCACGTTATTAGAAACCGAGCTACTTAACATTCGCTGTCTAGTTTTATACTAAACTTCGCGCTTCGTATTGTATAAACGTGCTGCCAACATAAGGATAAGTCTCAAAGTTGTCACCAGTCATTTGTAAACACGTTCACAAATTAGCCGGATTACCCCGATTCGATATCACAAAAGTTTCGGCAAAGCAGAAAGTCTCATATTTCTTTCGAAAACTTTTCTTTTACGCCCAATTTGTCTTGTGCCACGTTAGCAAAGAATTCGCGCCATTTATTTTTCGGGCACGGAAAATGTTGACGTGTTACTATGCAGGTGATATATTTTTACATCAAATAGGTAACCGTTGGCAACACACACGGCCAACGGTGTGTGTTGCCAGTGTTGCCAGTGATGGTGTACGGATCTGAGACGTGGTCGCTTACTATGGGCCTCATAAGAAGGCTCAAGGAGTTTCCCTGCGTGATCGAATCAGAAATGAGGAGATCCGTAGGAGATCAGTGGGCGGGGCACATAGCTCGAAGAGCTGATGGGGGGCAGGAAAGTTCTTGAGTGGCGACCACGAGCTGGAAGACGTAGCGTGGGCAGGCCTCCCACTAGGTGGACCGACGATCTGGTGAAGGTCGCGGGAGGTACCTGGATGCAAGCGGCGCAGGACCGGTCTTTGTGGAAATCCTTGGTCCCAGGCCTTTGTCCAGCAGTGGACGTCTTTCGGCTGAAACGAAGGTAACCGTTATAAGCAGATTGTTTTTTAAAATAAAGTTCACAAGGCCGGCCATACATTTAAATTTAAACAAGACGAAATTTTCTAGTTTTTTTTCTAAATTATTTTAACACATATTTTTAAATTTTTTACACGAATTAGTTTCTAAAACTAGTTAAGCAGGTAGGGGTCTAAAAAATGTGAACATGTTTTATACCTTTGCGCCATGTAATATAAGTTCATGTTCATGTGTGGTTCATTTCAAATGTTTATACACCACAACACTACATGTTATTTTCAGATCACCTCAGAAATGTGAATTTACCCAAACGGCTGAATTCCAGTCTCACATTAAATTTCTCCCAAGCGGCTCTAGCATTTTATTCAGCGGATCCTTTACACTGTTTTCATTTTCTATTTAAATGCATGAAATTCAAGAATCTTCTTGGGGCCTGCGATACATTATACGTAAATTCAAATTCTCTCAAGTATGTGGTTAAGTGAAAAGATGATAGCTTTGGAAAATATTATATGACGCTTGAGCTTTCAAAGAAAGTGATACTTACCTACAGTGATAATAAATATTTAATGTGGTGTAAGAATTTGTACATGCATGAAGTTTTTAAGGTAAATGCATGACTGTATTGTTTTACTTCAGTTACATGTCTTTTAATTTAGAAGTATCTGAATTTGATAAAAAATAAAACATAAGATTGAAAAAAAAAAAACATGTGTATCGAATACATGAATTTTGTAACAAAACCAAATCTCTATAATTTTTTTTAAATCCAGCAATCAAAATATTAGTTATGCCAAAGTAGCCAAAAAATTTGCAACAATATTTTGTAACGAGCTATTTGACGCTGACTGTACTGTGATGAAGTACTTACACAAGGAAAACTAAACGAAATAGCTAGATTTTAGACTAAACTGCTTCGGCAAAAACTTCAATAGATAGTTAAAAAAAAAAAAATAGGTAGTCGTACTGCTTATGTCAATAGCAGTAATTCAGTAAGTGAACACAAAATGACAGTCCAATGAAATAATATTTAATTCAGTGGTGCAATCAGTGATAAGTGTAGGTCTAGGTTCGATTGCTAACGCTGTCATTATAGTAATTTCTTCAATTCATTTTGAACTTTATTATAAGGTTATAAAGAATATATTGGCCCTTTTATAGTAGGTTGATTTGCTGTCGAACGAAGAGGTGCATAGAGGTGTATTATTTCAGGATAATTGAGGTATTATTATTATTGATTGTAGTTATTCAAACACACGAAGAATATAATATTACCTTTGTACCATGTTATTTATTATTGATGACCATTGCTCGGAGTCGTTTCTTTGGATTTTTTAAACATAAAGGTAACAAAATAAAATAAAGGTTAATGAAGCAAAAGCTATTGTCTCTTGTACTAAATTTTCTAAAATCATAAAGTACTTAATATAGAGTTGTAAAATCGATGTTAAGGGAAGTCAAACCACTTAACCTGATGGGATAAATAAACTAAATTAAACAGTGAAACAGGTCATATAAAAATAATAAACTAAAGCGCTACTACTTAATGACGTTAGGTGCTCTTGTAACGTTTTACCTTTTTAATCGACTTCAAAAAGGAAGAGGTTGTCAGTTCAACTGTTTGTTTGTGTTGTTAATTACTATAATATTGCTGTGCCCTATGAATTACCACACTAAAATTATGCACTAGGCACACCTAAGTTTAAACACTGCTATAGATTTATAGGCTACTAGCGGCCGCTCGCGACTTCGTACGCGTGGATCCCGTTTTACCTCCTTAGGAGTGGAGTTTCGTAAAATCCTGTCATGGATGCCTACGTCATAATATCTACCTGCATGTCTTTCAGCCCGATCCGTCCAGTGGTTTGGGCTGTGCGTTGATAGATCACTATGATCTGATCGGTCAGTCACCTTTGAGTTATAATTTAGATAGTAGAAAGTGAGTGTTCATCTTTATGCTACACCTACTACGCCTCGGGCACGCTGTCAAAGTAAGCTCCCCACAAAGACATGTGAACTCCTGTGACGCTGGCACACTTTGTTTGTTCCAGCGTTTCTTCTCAGCACTTGCCATATCGTTTGTCTCGAAGCGCTGGTAGGGCCCAAAAGATAAGGAGACATGTAAAGTGCCCCATAAGGGCTACCTTTTCTTTTTTTAAGTGCCACTTGTGGTCTAAACTGAATAAATATTTTTGATTTTGATATTTTGATTTTTGACACGACACGTGCGAACGTAGAGGCATTCAGGTTTGCGCTACATTTTATACTTATTCTGAGTTGCACCACCTAACTTTAACCGTAACAATAACGACAACTGTTTTTTTTTATTGTTGACAGATTGTTTTATGTTTGTTAAAGTTAAAGTAGGATAGTGTAACCCAGCCTAAGACATTATAAAAAAAGATCCGTAAAGAACCTAAAATATATCGAGCCCAAGGATTAACAATTTATCGAGGTATTGGCTTTTGGCCACGTCCTCACCTGCGTAAATTTCGGTCTACCTCAGCAGAAAAACTTGCTCGCATGTAAGTCTTTCAAAACCAGGATATAATTTCAATACTCAATAATTTATTGCATCCATTTTTACAAATGGTGATATGTTAAGGTTAGATACAATTATTCACCCTATCGGGCACTGCATTTTAGAAGAGAGGAAGATTTTTTTTAATTGTATTCTATCTAATCTTTTAGTGGGTCTTAAAATATCCACTATCTACACCAAATTTCATAAAAAGCGTAAAGGACTGACAGATAAAGTTTCTTTCGCATAACTCAAGCGTAAAAGGTTGTGTAAAATAATAGAATATACATAATTTTCTCCCCACAACCCCGCAGACAAAAATTAATCTCAACAATGTACCACAGTAACATTTCTCTAGCTTACCGCAGCTTACAAAATGGTGTACGTAAACATCATTTCTTTAGACACACAAAGTAGAAGCACATTTGCCTCCAGCCATGGTCTGAAGTGTCCTCTGCGAAAACACCACAAAGCTCCAGGACGGCGCTTTGACGCGTTTGAAGCTTTCCTGTGTTAATTAAGCTCTAGTTTTGTCGTGCTTGTACGAGTGGTTGGACTTTCGCAAGTTTCTCTAAGTTAAGTTTATTTTTATGAGTATTCCCTGTTTTGCTGATACAAAACGATGTAAGAAACTTTATGTTTATATACCGTATAATATGTTCTAAATAGTTTATACTTACGCGTGGTCAATAAACAAATAAGAAGTAATTCATAGACTTTTTATGCTATAGGTATTCTAAGTTTCCACATACTCGGTATCAATAGTTAAACTAGGCGTTTTCAGTTAAGAGAGCTTAACTTGTCAACCAAGAATGCAAACTAGTCTAGAACATTTAAGATATCATTAATTTAATATCATCATTTTTCCCTAAGAAACTAGTACTTAAGGAAAAGCCAAAATGTTACCCTAATTTTTCGCAAGAAAAGCGAACAATGACTAATAATCTGTCACATCAATAAAAAACGTCTTCCATCACGAAGGTAGCGAAATAAAAATATGCGGCATAAAATAAAAATATCTGTTTATTATAGTGACTAGAGTATCTTTACGTTTAGGTGTTATTTATCACCAACGATCGGGGTTATTGCGTAAATACATCATTCATCGCAATTGCAATCGCTTTGAACTTAAATGGCATTACTGAACTGTCTTTGATAGCGATTTTATTTTGAAAGCAATTGATTTTGAATGATATAATATAATATCTTTATTAGTTGCATCGTTCAATTTATTCATTTTTTATGTCAATTTAGTGAATGAAGAATAATACAAAAACTATTATTTCTGTTACCGCATCATAAAATTCGTATTGCTTGTTATAAATAAAAAAAAAATATGTCTAAAAAAAGTCTTAAAAAAAGCCTAAAAGTTTTTTTTTGGGAAACTAGCCTATTATGAAGCATGCCGAATTCACACACATTTTGTAAATAATTGTAGTTACAAAGTTAAGGATAATTTATTCTATCAAAAACAGATGTAATGTGCAAGATTAAGCTTCGGCACCATTTAAAAGTCGCTATTGCCATTATAATCGCTATCCATTTGAAAGCGATTGCGATGGATGTGTAAATTAGACGGTGAGGGCGCCACCGCTCCAGTTAATCGCCAGTCATCATCTCCATGAACTCTGGAACGAGAAGGTTCATTTATTATTACCCGAGCTAAATTCTGGGGAAACTGGAATTATTATTACAGATTTTAATTTCGGAAACAGTATTTTATGGATTAAGGTCTTGAGTATTTTGATTGGAATTCTAATCATTAATTTTTAAGGAGACAGTGACAGTTTTCTTCTGTAATCAATCAGAAATAGACTCAATTTGTCTTGTGCTTTAATCAGATAATGGACTGAATGAGCTACAGTGTCAGGTGGTTATTTTAGCTACGATGATGTAGTAAAGTCTGGACTGGACTGGAAAGAGTTATAATTAAGGCTGTAAGCAAAACAACTAGGCTTTTCTCACTCACTCTGAAACCTACCATCAATGTCTACAAATAGAGTCCCAGATTAGTTAGTATCAATCTCTGAAGACATCTCGTCAAACTGGTCTGAAGTCATCTAGTAGTTCCAACACTACAATGATGCAGTGGTTCTGCAATGAGATTGAATTTGTTGGCTGCATACCACTGAATCTATTTTTTCACCAAATCCAAGGTATGTACCATCAAAGTCTACAGTCCCAGAATCATCAGTGTTGATGTCAGCGATCATTTCGTTAAGATGTTCTGGAGTCAGCTGGTCGTCCAGCGCTGCGAGGATCTAGCAGAGTCTAGCCATTGGCCTATTATCTGTTGCCTCAGCAACAAGCCACTGGGCTTACTTGCTGACAGTTAGGTCTACCATCAAAGTCTACAATCCCAGAGTCGTCAGTATCGATCTCAGCGATCATTTCGTTGAGCTGGTCCGGAGTCAGCTGGTCGTCCAGCGCTGCGAGGATCTAGCAGTCTTGCAGGTCATAAATCCGTTGCCTATAAGTAATTTTGGCCATTGATCTTACTGGGTAAGTCCAGGGTACCAACCAACAAAGTCCACAGTCCCAGAGTCGTCAGTATTGATCTCAGCGATCATTTCGTTGAGCTGGTCCGGAGTTAACTTATCATCGCTGCGAGTATCTAGCAGTCTACCAATTGACATGAATCCATTGCCTCTAAATAATTTGGCCACTGGCCCCATTATGGGTACATACAAGCAAAGTCGATCTCAGCAATGCTCCATTGAGATGGGTAGCTGACAGCTGCTATAAGCATTTTGACAATAGAATAGTTTTACTATGAAGTCCAAGGTACATACCATCAAAGTCTACAGTCCCAGAGTCGTCAGTATCAATCTCGGCGATCATTTCATGGAGCTGGTCTGGAGTCAGCGACTTAGTCCTTCCAGCATGAGTATAGCAGAGTTTAGTCCGCTGCTTCTAAGCTATTTAGCCACTGACCTTACTGGGTAAGTCTAGGGTACCTACCATCAAAGTCCACAGTCCCAGCCCAGAGTCATCAGTTTCAATCTCGGTGATCATCTCATTGAGCTGGTCCGGAGTCATCTGATCATCGCTGCGAGTATCTAGCAAAGTCTACCAATTGACATGAATCCATTGCCTCTAAATAATTTGGCCACTGGCCCCATTATGGGTACATACCAGCAAAGTCGATCTCAGCAATGTTCCATTGAGATGGGTAGCTAACAGCTGCTGTAAGCATTTTGATAATAGAATAGTTTTACTATGAAGTTCAAGGTACATACCATCAAAGTCCACAGTCCCAGAGTCGTCAGAATCGATCTTATCGATCATTTCGTTGAGCTGATCCGAAGTCAGTTGATCTATCCAGCACAGTTATGGTAGTTGGGATAAATGGAGTGTCTGTAAGTAGCTATTGGGTTTTTTGGCTTTCTCCAGTCCAGGTTACCTACCATCAAAGTCCACAGTCCCAGAGTCGTCAGTATCGATCTCAGCGATCATTTCGTTGAGCTGGTCCGGAGTCAGCTGGTCGTCCAGTGCCGCGAGGATCTCGCGCAGGCTGGATGTGGGTATGTAGCCGTTTCCTGGGAATAAATGTTTTTATTTACATAACTTTTTGGGAGCCTACTGCTTTATCACATACTCTTCTTCTTCTATCATGTAGAGTTACTCTCCTGCAGACTGTTAACATGAAGTGTGAGGAGATCGAAATGAGCATTGAGTTTGTGTTTCGTTTTAACATTTTGACAGTCGTATAGAGGATTAGTAAACTAATTTTAATCGATATACGAGTAACTTAGTAGACGATAACCTGATAACTGTAGTAGTTATAATCGAATTAATTGTCTTGGTTGCTTGTACTTCTTACACGGCAATAAGCTTTCAAACGCATGAATAAAATAACAATACATTACGATTATTTCACGACAAACCCAACTCTATTTCATTAAAACTTCCCTTTCATCCAAAAATCTTCAGCACCAAGTAACAGCAAAACGATTCCAACCCCTCAATCCCAAGGAGAAAGCAAGGTCAAAACTATGTATTTAGTACAATCCTTGTTTACGGACCCACTAGACCAGTAGCTCCACAAACAGCAGGTGAGAACCCCGCAAATAATCTACGGCAAATAGTTGCTTAGGAAGCTTCGCTAGATTGGCAACAGTTTCTTATGCCCGTATTCACAAACGATGCTTGCTTATGTGAAGCAGCAAATCGAACGCACAGCCTTGAATAGGGCTCTGTGATTGGTTCGTGTGTCACCATGTGCGACGTGCGTCCACGCGCACTGTTAGACCTCATAGTAATGTTTGCGAATACGGGCGTTAGACGGCTACTACAGTTAATGTAGTAAGTAGATAAGTGTATTAATATTTAGGAAACTTCCTTTGTAAAATGATAATAAATGAAAAAAATTCTGCTCAGTAAGACCAAACAGTTCCACAAAAGCTGAAGAACTAGGTTGAAAGAACAAATCAAAACCGTAGTGACAAATTGAATCGCTTTAGCGACCAAAAATTGAAAATAAAGATACCTCTTACCATCTGAAGCACGGATTTATACAATGTACTTAACTATTTCGTTAGTTTTTTTTAACTTTATGTTACGACACAAATTAATATTCTTCTTCCTAAATCGCTTGAACTGTGACAATATCTAACGCTATAGAACAGAATTCAGTGACACATTAAATAACTCTTATTAATCCTCTATTTAATAAATGTATACTTAGGTTGATATTCATTCAGTAATTTTTTAATAATTTTGTAAAGAATGCTTGCAGTGCTCTACAAAACAATTGAACATCAATAAGATACAAAAATAGTGTCGTGATATACAGTTCAAGTGTGGTCTTTGTCAAATCGATTTGTTTGCTCTATCGATATAAATGTACAACGGATACAGCATCATATCGTTATTTTGCCAAGCATTTTATAGCCTTAATCGCGCCCATATCAATAGTCGGGCATCGTTTGGAGAGCGTCCAACGAATCGATGCGAGCAATTATCGCCAAAATTCATTGTTTTTTCGTACTCGTAAATTGAAACAGCATTACAATAACGGTTTACAGTAAGCAGTAGTGTGGCAACATTGATTTAAATACTACGAAGTGATATACAAAGTAATTAAATAACCAGCAATTATCTCAACAACTGAAAATATTTAAACCGTTTGTTACTAAACAAAAACTTTGCAAAAATCTAGATCTTCCAATATGTAATTAGCAAATAAGAATAAGGCTGGGTTGCACCGTCTTACATTAACTTCAACAAACGTCAAAAATCTGTCAAGCGCCGTACAAAAAGCACCACTTATCGTCATAGTTACCGTTAAAGTTGTGGTGCAACTCAGCCTGAGTATGACAAACGTAAATATTATTGTAGTTTTTCAACAAATCGAGACACCAAAGAAATATTGTTAGGTGCCGCGGTCTCATACCACTTAATATTATGCTTTTACAAGATATTTCTTTAGAATAATCTGGTTTTTATCATCAATCATCAATATTATGGAATTGATGAAAGTCTTAGGCAGCATTTTTGAAAACATAATTTAACATTGACCATTTAAAAATACAGATTTTTTTAGTTAAAGCTCTATCAATGTATCCCACAAAAAGAAAATAATTACTTACTTTACAATTCCTACAGTTTAACATTTTAATTACATTTCATGCAAAAGTCATCCCGTTAACAATTTATATCATTTTAAATAGCAATTCAATTCACTCGCTCGTGATTTACGATGCCCATTTATGTTTCAATGTTTAATCAAACTACTTCTGTTTTCATGTGGCTCAATATTTATTGTTATTTAATGAGAGAGAATCAACTGCATTGAAATATTATTTATTTTTAAACAGCTTTATACCAAGTTGCTTGCTAGCTTTGCGTGAAAACAAATGACATGAGTATTTTTTCAGGCAAAATTTATTTGAGTAAAAATTTTCAGTAACGGATGCGCGTTCAATTAAATCTACAGGAATAGTTTATCAGTTAAAAAAAAAAGAAACGTTATGAGTAACGACTGTAGTTATTTTACCTACCAAACAGCTGGCTTAACTATTAATAGGTCATACAAGCATACATACACATTATTTAGCATGTTTTCAACAGGAAAACTTATAACGCAAAAAATCACTAAAACGAACTGGTTAAAAATTTATCGGACATATAAATTAACATGTTGGTTTTAAAACGATTTAGCTAGCATGTTGCTGTACACCCGTGTTGCTGAGTGCTATCAGCACGATCGAAATACAAAGCGTGTTTAGTTACTATAGTTTGGGCCAGTAGACTTGCTTACTAAGTGGGGAAACAGCTTAACAAATATCGCTTATCTTGCGTATAGGTCTAGGTATCTCAGAATCATTTAAGTCAAAGTTAAAATTTCATTATTTTGTTTAAGACTATTTAAATAGTACTTACAAATCGTCAAATATTTTGCTCTTCAAAAGCCTCTACATGTCTCATAATCTTTTTACCCTACCAGCGCTTCGAGACCAACATTTGGAAAGTGCTGAGATGTTAAATTCATTGTCGCACTCAAATATTTTTAATTGGAAGGCGATACTCTTCATAGCTTCACAATTTTTGAGATGAGAGCATGAATAATAAGGAATTATTTTGTATGGAAAAAGTACATCTATCAACACATGAATAAAATTACAATATCATGCTATGGTTCTTACTACGGTAGTCCTTCTGTGACAGGATAGCACACCCTGGTCAAAAAGCTCCTTTTAAACTAATATAGCCAAGGTTAAGTGGATAATTTAGGCTCTACTTTTCGTTAGCTTACTATGGCCTGTCTAAAATTTGCCAAACAAATCCCCCGGGCGTCGGTTTGTTTGTTGACAAACAGCAACTGCTTTCATGTCCGTCGGCCAATTTAGCTGGTATCAGTGAGTACAAGGGCGTTACGTAACTTTGTATACTCGTAGCACATACACTTTAAATTGGCAGTTTAGTTGCTTTCAGTAGTCATTAATTTTGTTTTTTAAGAGACACGTTACGACATCGAATCAGAAATGACGAGATCCGTAAACGAACTAAAATCGCTGTCATAGCCCGATGGATTAGCAAGCTGAAGTGGCAATGGGCAGGGCACATAGTACGCAGTACTGACGGGGCAGCAAGGTTCTGGAGTGGAAGCCGCGTACCGGAAAACGCAGCGTGTGATGTCCATCCACAAGTTGGACCGACGACATCATAAAGGTTGTAGCAGGAAGGCGCTGGACGCAGGCCGCTACCAACCGGGCAACATGGGAAGAATTAGGGGCCTATGTTCAGCAGTG
This sequence comes from Ostrinia nubilalis, assembly GCF_963855985.1. Taxonomy (NCBI): domain Eukaryota; kingdom Metazoa; phylum Arthropoda; class Insecta; order Lepidoptera; family Crambidae; genus Ostrinia; species Ostrinia nubilalis. The sequence goes on from NC_087097.1 coordinate 13,696,568, forward strand.
GACATCCTATGGCTGAGATGATGATGATGATGATGATGATGATGATGAAGAGACGTCAACTAGAACCTACTCATTCTAAGGGATTTAGCTAGAACGGTAGTAGAACAGTTTTATTTGTTTTCATGATTAAGAGGGATAATCTCAGGTCATTAAAATGGATCGTTTTATCTTTAATGTGGAGTTCGTAAAGTCAATAATATTGTAAAGGGGTTTTAAGGTGAGATATACATAATTTATTTTGACTTTAAACTCGTAAGTCTCATATTTTGGAAAAACTAAACAACATTCCAGTCACTGGTTCTTAGCGGTGATGCCTTTACATTATTTTATGAAATGAATTTTATTGTTCCTTTACATTTTATAAAAAAATTCTCATATTTTCCATACACGTGTTCCTGGCTACCTGTTTGTGACAGCCGTTTATCTACACCGCTTCCAGCTCTTCACAAAATGCAAATCGGAAAAGTTTTCAGCGCGTGTTTGAAAATAACATATTTTATAGGTACTAGCTTCCACGCTTCGCCCGTGGATTTTGATCCGTCACGTGTTTGAGTCACATTTTTATGACCATTTTTAATAAAACCGTTGATGTTATTCTATAAAATTAGCCTAATTTTCTTCTGTATAACATCAGCATCATATTGAAAGGGCCATCAAAATAAGTTTAGCTTTTACGGAGAAATTAAATAAATTCAATTAATTTTACACCCCTCACCAACTATGGTTTACCAGTTAACCATCTTTCTTACAAGTTATTCACGAGTACTACGATGACAATGCGGATGCGGGCAGCGCAGGACCGGTCCTTATGGAAAGCCTTGGGGGAGGCCTTTGTCCAGCAGTGGACGTGATTTGGCTGAAACGAACGTACTATGATGGCAATAATAATATTTTCCCAGAAAAACAGAGACGTTTCCCCTTGGGCAAAACGAGCCGTACAGCAATCTTTCATGTCATACCCACAAATCATATCGCTTCCTCAAAAGTGCGGAGTCAAAGCTTACTGCGTTCCATTTCACGCAGATTAGGCACTCTGAGCGTTTGATGTGAGCGGAACTGAGAGTCTACTCTTTAGTGAAGCAGCCGTCGGTTCGAATTCAAATTTGGAATGGAACTCGCGGAGATGAACAGGCCTGGTACAAGGTAAAGGCATGTCAAAGCAAGTTAAGAGAGTCCTACACCCTTATTCACAAAATTATTATGAGGTCTCACAGTGCGCGTGGACGCATAAGGTGACACACGAACCAATCATAGAGCTCTATTCAACGCTGTGCGTTCGATATGCTGCTTCACTTAAGCAAACATCGTTTTTGAATACGGGCGCTATGCTTACCATGAGTTTACGTGCTGGCTAGCGAGTGCGTCAAAAAAATCTATGAAGATTTTAGTTTTTGAAAGTAGTCGCTAGGGGTGCTGTACAAATTGTCATAAATTTAATGTCTTTTTTTACGTAGTCGATATCGAGCACACCTAATGTAAACTCATGGTAAGCACACTGATCTCAGTTACAACTTGACAGATTCTCACAAGTTATTTATACATCATAGCGCTTCTCCAAACCGACTGTATGCCATTTCACGCCGATTATGTTCTGCATCGAACCGTTTCATGTGAGCGGAACTGATTCTGAGTGGCTCTCGGACAGTTTATGGGACAGGACATATATTAGGACTTCCAAGGGTCTGGCTAGGGCTTCCTTTTGATGTCTGTCAGTGAAATTGCAAGATAAAGTTAATGGAGGATTAGAAAGAGAAATACACTGACAAATAAAACTACACTGTAGGTACTGGAGAGTCAACCTAATGACGTCTGTTAAAAGGTCATGGAGTGGACTGTATGTTGCTGAGATAGGCCTGCTGGTGGTGATTAATGCAAGAAGCAATTTAAGGAAAAACTCCAAAAGGACCGAAACAGTGTATTTGCTCAAGACAAAAAAATAGACCGGCACAAGAGCCAGTAAAAAAGCAACTTCAAAAATCCAAAAACAATATTTTTAAAAAGTAAAAATCCATAAATATTATCAAAAAAGGATTGCTGGCCAAACTGCCAGCAACAACGTCTTTCCGTCAAAATAAAAATAAAACAATTAAGTACCTAGCTATTAACAGTCTTAACTGTAGGACTGTAGGGATATACTTATCTCTAATACGAATAATTACTTTCCCCCCTAGATGTTTAGAATATGTTGCATCGTACTTACTTGTGACCATTACTCAATATGTTTTTATCTAGCTTACAGACAGCTTACGGAGCTGACATCGTGACATCTTATATTTATGATTGTAGGCACTATTTAACATTAAAAGTATAAAGTGCCCAAGCAACTGCACTCAGGAGGATTTGATGAGTGCTACTGACAACGCCACTCTTGTGGCGGAGTTTTGGGCTGACACTGTGTAGGTTTGTTGTCGACACGAAAAAAAGAAGAAGTATAAAGTAAAGAGTAAACTGTTATTAAGGAATAGTTTCTATCACTGACCTTCTTTATCGTAGAGTCTAAAGGCTTCCTTCAGCTCCTTCTGTAAGGCTTCGTCATCCTCGTCCAGGAAATGGGTGGCCACGCGAAGGAAAGAGTCGAAATTCAGCTTGCCACTGCCTGAAAGTAAACAAAAACATATTATGTAGGTATTTATTACTTTCTTAAAAAAGTTTGAAAGATGTTAGTTTAGTCTGGGCGCAGACCATCGATTTTTCGTCGGCCGATAGTTAATTCAGGCAGTTGATCAGTATGGGCATGATGGAAGTGCGCACATTACACCGATTTGATTTGGCCGATTCTTCATACAATTTAAAATCGGGCACAACTATCGGCCAACTAAAAATCGGTGGTCTGCGCCTAGTCTTAAGGACAATATTTATTTATTTTTTTATTTTATTTTTTAGAACTAATTGCCTGAATCGTGCCCTTTCAATTTTGTATTTCTTTATAATGTCAGTTTTGTTTGGTACAATAGTCTAACTACATTTAATTGACTTCCTCAAACCATTAACCGTATGACTGATCTTTTGGGTGTAAGAGAGTCTTTTTCTGACGTAGGTAACGTTACAAAGTCTACTAAAAAGTAAGCAACATCAACTATATTATTATAACACAGAAATATTTAAATGAGAGAGACAGTAATGACAACTGAAAATTTACTAAAACTAATCTTTTAGTGAGTAAAGTGCTACAGCACTCACAACTAAGCATAAACTGTGCTCTTAACTAACCGCACCAGTTAACTGGGGCTGTTAACTCAACTGCTAACATTAAGAGTTTCTGTAAGCTCACAGCAAATAGAGAACAGCTAGCTCATTTATAAAAGGTTGTTGTTGAAATCGTTGAAGTTAACCAATAAAAAAAAACTCCAATTTAAGTTTCGAACCCACGTTTCAAACTTTGGCCGTTTATCGCATCCACGATGTATTGATATTACTGAAAGTCTGCAATTTCAGCTGATGTTCCATCCTACTTAATGTTCGGTGCTGTACTTAATGCAGATTCTTTTATTTAAATCAGCTAACGAAAGAAAAAGATGGGAGGTTTTTATACGAAACAGGCACACATCATATTCACAACGTAATTTTTGTGAGAATTACAATCTAAACAGAAAGTAAAACTGTTAGCACAGCCTCATGCGACCAGCATAATTAAAAGTTGGCTCATATATTCTGGCTGTGTCGCTTATTAGTGTAACGGACTTATCTCCAGCCATTACGCTTGTCGCTAGAGATAAGAGTCGGATGTGGTGACATTACGAGGCTCACTTAGTGATAGTTACCAGTGTGCTAACCATGAGTTTACGTTAGGTGTGGTCGCTAGCGACTGCGTAAAAAAATTAATTAAGGCTGGTTTTAGAGTCACGCTGACCGCACAACTACTACTACCGTATGTAATTGAAGGGAACGTTCCTGAGTGACGCTGATCGCTCGGCGCCGACGCTTCATACAATTCGGCTGTCAGCGCTGACGGTCAGCATGCGTCAGCGTGACTCTAAAACCAGCCTAAATGTATGACATATTGTGCAGCGCCCCTACCGGCTACTTTCAAGAAATAAAATCTTCATAGAGTTTTTTGACGTACTCGCTAGCGAGTTGACTTAACGTAAACCCATGGTAAGCACACAGCTATAATCACAAGTGGTGTTGCTGACTTCTCTGCGCTAGGGGGACTGAATTGAATGTTTTATAAAGTTGGCGGTAACTAAAACTGTTACGTTTAGATTCAGGAAACTGGATTAACAGTTAATGCCTAATTATGAAGTTAGAATGCTTGTACAAATTGTAGTTAGTTAATTGTAACATAGCAAATCTCAAATATTTCAATAGATTTTAATATTGTACATGTATTGTACGTACATTGGCAAAAATAGCTTGTTATTATTTGTTAATTATAACAGAAATAAAATGACCTAAATATAGGTCAATACTCTCTGACTCTCTGTATATTGAAACTACATTTAAATTATTAATACAAATATTATTTAACGCCAACTTTAGCCGTCCAAAATGAAATTAAACTTGGTGATTCATTAAAATTCAGCAATTACTACACTGAAATCAACTGTATTTCAATTATTATAAATTAATTCCGTTCACAATATTTTATTATGTTTAAAATAGTGTTGTATTTTCATTATTGCCAACAAACCTAAAACGAAGTCTAATAACTTCTAATAAAATGTATTTTTAGACCTTTGTGGTGCTTTGTGTAAACACAAAAAAAAGATAATAATGATCATCATTTCAGCCACAGGACGTCCAGTGCTGAACATAGGCCTCCCCCAATGACTTCCACATCGCACGGTTGGTAGCGGCCTGCATCCAGCGCCTTCCCGCTACCTTTATCAGGTCGTCGGTCCACCTTGGCCGATGGGGCAGCAAGGTTCTGGAATGGAGGCCACGTGCCGGAAAACGCTGCGTGGGACGTCCACCCACAAGATGGACCGACGACCTGATAATAATGATGCCAAATATTAATTTTTTGAAGTAAAAAAATATACCCAAAGTACCAAACACAAAATTCGCACTAAAAAAACGAACGGCCAACTCAAAAAATCCAACTCTAATAAGACAAAAACTTTTAAATAAGAACAAAATACCCCTAAAGTATAGCAATGGCGAAACCCCGAAGTCCTGACGTGTGGAAACAAAAATCTAATCACGGAATCGACCCACGAGTTTTTGCTACAGTTTGAACAATTCAAAAGTTGTGGGACGAACTTTTTGAATCTTCTGGTACTGACAAACTGACATACGGGACGAGCTATTTTGATTTGGAATAAAAATATGGGGCTGCCTTTTGATTGATTTAGGTAATATAGCTTTTTTTTGGTAATAATTTTGGTAATAGGTAAGTATGGATGTTTGGTAATAAGTAAGGTATGGATATCAATAGAGCCATTTTTAGTCGGGTTGAATCATTTTTTTATACCACGGGATATTGCAAAGGATTGGGTTTCGAATTAATTTCGACACTCTCATACTATTGTCTGGTCTATTAGACCTTATTTACCAACGTTTTAATTGAAAAACATATCAACTGTAATTTTTATGATTTTAATATTGTATGAAAAATTATTTTATTCATTTCATAACGAATAAAACATATTGTCATAAAAATTACTTATTGTATACTAAATCTTGGCGTTCTTTAGAACCATTGACATCTAGTGTACTTACTAGAATAAAAACTATAATCTGAAAGTCAGTCCCTAAAAACAGGGTACATATCTACCGACTTTCCTTCGATCGAGTAGGGTTGGTAGCTAGTAACTAGACTTGAGAGAAGTTTGATTTATCGCGATTGACTTCGGTTGTAAAATCGTCCTAAATATGACATCAAAATCTAGTACTCAAACTTAGTTATAGCTTTCCCTAGACTTGATTAGATACGAGAATATAAAACGTTAATGCTCAGCTATAAACAATTTTCACAGCTTTATGCATCCATCCTGTCATTTTAGTTCGGAGTAAAGAAATAAATCAGGTTTTCATATCAGGTTGGCGCTCGTTTAAATTCAAAAGTAATTACTAAACTCCCACTGCACTTGCACTCTACCTACCAATTTTTTACTGAATAACAGGTGGTTTAACCTTAATTACATAATTAATAATTAACTTTTAAAAAAAATATAACCGACTTCAAATGCGTGAACACAAAAAAAAACTAAAAATTAAAAAATTTTGATAATACCTATTCAACAAAAAAATAATCGTTCAAATTGGTTTATGATCGGCGGAGATATTGCGTATAAAAAAGTTCATCCCCAATTTTCCACCCTTGGGGGTGAAATATTTTCTTCAAATTCGCATGAAACCACCCTTTTGATAATACCTATTCAACAAAAAAATTATCGTTCAAATTGGTTTATAATCGGCGGAGATATTGCGTATAAAAACGTTCATCCCCAATTTTCCACCCTTGGGGGTTGTTTTTTTATTATTAAATTTAAATGGGACCACCCTTGAGGTATTACCTATACGCCGAAAAAAGATTTGTTCAAATCGGTTCATAATTGACGGAGTTATCGGGTAACAAACATAGAAAAAAAAAAACATACGGGTCGAATTGAGAACCTCCTCCTTTTTTTGAAGTCGGTTGAAAATCAAACCAAAATGTAGGTTACCACAAGAAAAAGTTAAACTAGGAGCAACTCTCCTTTTAAATAAATGGACTTTCCTCTTAAATAGAAGAACTTTTAACATTAATATTATTTTTATACTAGCGGCCGCCCGCGACTTCGTACGCGTGGATCCCGTTTTACCCCCTTCATCTATCTTACGCGGTTTAGATTTTTTCATACAAATGTTTTTTCCCGCTAACTCCCGTTCCCGTGGGAATTTTGCAATATCCTGTTGCAACTAAGCTTTACGTTTACTAAGGTACCTGCATGCCAAATTTCAAGCGTCTAACTTAAGCGGTTTAGATTTTTCATACAAAAGGATTTTCCCGCTAATTCCCGTTCCCGTGGGAATTCCTAAGTATACTATAACCTGCCCAGGAGTATGAAGAATAATTGTACCAAGTTTCGTTAAAATCCGTCAAGTAGTTTTTGTTTCTATAAGGAACATACAGACAGACAGACAGACAGACAGACAGACAGACGGACAGACAGACAGACAGACAAAAATTTTACTGATTGCATTTTTGGCATCAGTATCGATCACTAATCACCCCCTGATAGTTATTTTGAAAATATATTTCATGTACAGAATTGACCTCTCTACAGATTTATTATAAGTATAGATATAGATTACTATTGTTTTATTACAATTTCACATTTTCACCCATTATGTGAATCACCGTTATTTTAGAACAAACAATTTCAAAACACACCCGTGTCAAATGGTTCACTTGCGAACAAACAAACTGCTTACTGGCCAGTGTTACTAAAATGAATTGCATTGAATATTGTTTGGAATGCGAAATGTTTCTGGCGCCAACACTTAACGCTAGTATAATACATGTATTATGTCTGATACATAGATACATACGAGTATAGGTACATTAGCTTAAACGTATAAGCGATCGTACTCATAATAATTTGCTTTTAATTTTTGTCCCTAGTGAAATTAGAGCTCATTATAGCTGTCAATGTAGATTTATAAAAGAGTTGTGTACAAAAAATAGTTTATCTTTAGATTGCATTTTTGCGGTAGGTAATCATGACATTATTAACCATGTTAAAGACTTCTTAGTTTTAGAATAAAACTAGAGATAGAGTGTAAGTTTAGTAGTGACTGCGACTAATAGAGGGCGTTATCCCGTTTTAAGAACACAGTAATGTGCTACTTTTTACTTCATTGTTTTAGACACATAACCTTTAAAAATTGCATTAGAATTCTATAATTTACTATGATACATTAATTAGCTATTATTTTTTCATTTATTTACCAAATAAAAATAGTACAAAATAAACACTAAAATATTTGATTTTCTTTTCATTCACTTCTAAACTTCTGTAACAGCATTCAAAATTGGGTATAATCTTTTATTCGTTTAGGGTCAGGTAGATAATGACCTAGATTTCCTGCTTCGTAGGGAAATTCTCCCGGGTCGGTGAGGTTATAATGAGTCCGTTTCGACCCTTCTTGGACAATAAAATTAACGGCTGGATCAGCGCGAGGTCAAATACTTATCTTTATCCTCATAAGTGAGCTAGCGACCTAAAAATAAATCCCTATTTTAGTAAAAAAAAATGAAAACCTTCCAACTGTGTGAAAGTTGGGGGATCACCCTTAAAATAAATGAACGCCTTGACACAAGATACAAGAATAGTATTATCGCACATAGAGGCCAGACTATTCTATAAATAAATAAACTAACGTATATTGAACAAATTCTCTATTGAAAATCGATTCCAACATCAGTCGTAGGTAGTAAACTTGGCACCGATAATCCCTTGTCCGTTCTGCGTGCTATTCTTTGCCAGCCTTGGCATATGACAAATAAACCAGAGATTTGATGAGGCAGTTATATCACGGAACTGTGTCAGGGCCGCTGTAAAGCTGCCTCAAACTCTTAGATTGTCCCCTCTTGTATTATAAAGGACGTAGCACACTTATCGACCCGCAAAGGGATCAACACCGTATCAACTCGAGGCGGTCAGTATTCTTTGTATGAAACGCCATACTGCAACACACACTTATCAGCACTGTAACATAAACGCCTTGCCTCGCAGTTGACAGCGTGCGAGAGGCGATGACAGCTCGCGAAAGGCGATACGGTGTTGATCCCTTTCCGAGTTGATAAGTGTGCTCCGTCCTTTAGGGTGATCTGCGTATTTATGAGATAGTCTCGGTTTATTCTTTGCCATTCTTTGGGAAGATAAATCTGCCTATGAAATAGGAAATGGATTGGGATTATAAAAACAACAGACAAGTCAAGTGGTTAGAGTTCCAGAATAAAATTATTAGGTTTTTGATCCCTGAATAGAGGTTGGCTTTTGGTCTGATTATTCACTTTTCATCATGGTATTTTGGTCAAGGTATTAGTTCTATCTACAATCTTACAAATTATACAAATTGATCTAGTTACAATATAATTATGTTAAGTTTAGGACTGAGTTAGGAATTAAGCCATGTATTCATTAGGCAACATTTGTTGATAAACTGTTTATGACTATTGTGAAACAAGTTTACCATAAACACAGGTTTCTGAAACTTGGCCGTCCACACTTGCTCTCCACTCATAGCGGGGAACACGGCAACATGTATCATAAACAATGTTTCATCACCTATGTTTATGGACTGTTTACAGAGATAATGCAACATTATGAAACATTGTTTATGAACAGTTTATAAACAGTGTTTATCAACAAATGTTGTCTAATGAATAGGTACATGGCTTTAACTTATTTTTGCATTATTTCATAGACTGCTAAATACACTGTAACCACATAAAACTGATAATCAGAAAAAAATAGGTATAATAGCTACGTTAAAACAGCAAAGTTTATCTTATTGTAACAATCAAAGAAAACTAAAAAGTAGTTTATTTTACTCGTAAACTCTTTTACTTCTAATTTTTAATCAAAAAAATAAACTATACTGCAATCGCAATAAATTCCCAGTCAAGTTTTTTGTGTTGAATTGGGCTAGAACACAGGTGTTCTATGTTGGTATTATTGCCGCTTTTTTTCGGTTTTGTTCTGGTGAAATACTGCGAGAATTTAAACGGCAAGTTTATGTCCTTTCTGAGTCTAATAAACTTGATAAAGTGGTTCTCCCGATGTATTAATGGCTTTCCTATCGAAGATTGCCGTCTCAATTTTGGCAAAAATAGCTTAGGGATTGCTTCAAATTAGGTACCACTCCAATAGGCTTAGTTTTTGTTACTATTGTCTTTACAAAAACTGTAATAGGAAAACTAATTATTCAGGCAAAATGAGCATCTAAAACAAAGGTGATCCGTCTGCTCGTTTGCCTCCTGTCACATAAAAAAAAGGATTGCATGCATCGTAGGATTGACTTTAACCTATCTGACTATTTTGTACTTGTTTTTCGCATATAAAAAATGATATTATCATATTATCATTGTAAGATTTGATAATTTTTGAACAAATAATGACACAATAAGGTTAAATAGGTACAATATTTCCAAAAGTTTGAATTTTATTATTTACGTTTGTGTAGTTGTGGTCGAATTTCACGAACTTATCAAGCTACAACCACTACCATACTCATAAGTGTTTTAGTCGTGGACCACTACTAAAACACCAGGTGATATATTCAAGAACCGATCCCGTGACCCTCTAACGCTCACCACTGGCCCTCGTTAATGGTACCCAAGTTTAATCTTAACTTGTAGATCATTAAGCACACGGGCCTAGTCCCCCTTAAGTCGTGTAACTCCAGTTACACGCGGCGCCGTTTGTATGCAAATTGTGACAATACCTCAGGGATGTACGATGATGTCGACTCTACACGAAACTTTGAAGTTTTAGAGGTTTAGTATTAGAGTATTAAACTAATTGTTTGGAGCAGTTTGTGGTTTTAAGTATAAAGGACGAGGTATGTTTTTCATTGAGCTTTTTTAAGTCACGTGAATGTCGTATGGTCGATTCGAAACATATGATAGCAGCGAAGAAAACTCAGAATACCTATATAAGATGTTCAGATAAAAACTCTGTTACAGTCACCTACAATAACGGAAAAGTAAAGTAGGTACCTACCTAATGAAAGCAAGATTAGTTTATATGTAAGTTTTGCTCGCAAGTTCAAATCCTTCTACGAGTATTTTCTCTTTTTACGAAAAATATTTCAGGAATGGCACCCCGTATTTATAATAAACTGCCACAGGGTATAAGAAATAAGGAGGACTTATTCTCGTTCAGGGAATGTCTTCATAAGTTGTTGGTAGATAAGGCGTATTATTCGATAAGCGAATTCCTCCTGGACAGTTTCATGTGTTTGTAATGTATGTAGTCCAAATCTAATACTTTTGACATACCCAGTACAATGTAGTTGACATTATATAGGTAATTTTAGTATTTTTAATTTATTATTTTTGACTTGACATTAATGTAATTATTGACCCTGAGTTGTCTGACATTAGTTTTTATAAATGTGAATTATATTTTGTTAATGAATGTAAATGACAATTACAGTAATAATTTTGCATGCCTAAAGGTGGAAGATGGAGATACCTACTTGAAAAATTGTAACACCTACTGATGTAAACCCATTTTCGCAAAATAAATGATTTGATTTGATTTGATTTGATTTGATTTGATTTGATTTTGTGATCATACCTCTATCAAGATTGATTTATTTACATTTAGATGGCTATCAATTTGTTACGTGTCCTTAAATACAAAATAATTACATATTTTTGTATTTTTTTTTGTTTATTATAAAAGATTAAAAACAGTTAAATGATGTCACCTTATTTACTATCATCTTCTAACACCTTTAACAATGGTTTCATGACACATTTGTTCAGAATAATATGACTGAATAATTGATAGGTACCTACCATTGTTAAAATATAGTATTCACTTACATGGTGCAGAACTGTGGGTAATATTCCACAAACAAAGTCGTAGATGTCAGGACAGACTGCATTGTGGAAGTTGGACACTGAGGCCGCCATTTGTCGGGGCTGAGGCAGCTTTTGAAGTCGGGTGGGTTGGAATATGCAGCGGAAAATGCTTTTTGTTTATTTCCCATTATACAAGATTTTAAACTTTCGCGTTCAAGCCGAATACACAAGCCGTGACTACATAATGTAACTCATTAATAAACGTCGCGTTAAGACCCGTGTCTTACTATTTCCTATTATTTGACAATAAAAATAGCGCCGTAAACCAAATATTAATAGTTTCATAGTTTTAAACAGATATTAGCCTAAGGCCCTAAGCTATTAGAAAAAATAATAATTAAGGGCAATTAAAGCAAAGTTTAAGGCTAAAAAGAAACTGCTGATCCACGAGTGAAACCTTGCAGTATATTATTTTGTGGTTAAAAAGAGGTTTCCCATACCCCTATAAAACCATGTTAATAACATTTTTGGTTTTGTCTCTAAAATCAAAGTTTCACAGTAAATGACCAAAATAAGCTAAAATGGTTTCTAAACTGTGTTTGCTGTTGGTAAATATAATTTTTGGCATGTTAACATAATTAACACACAATTTATTTGTTTGGTTTGTGTCTTGTTTCGCCGCTAACACTGAGGACCCGCCCGAACTCAAAGCCAGAACATCTGCGAGCGTCTCTAATTACTTTCTTAATTGCTGTTGGTGTCAGTTGAGATGGCACTCTTGTCATATCGCTTTAATTGTCTTTTTATTTTGTCATCAGCGGTCCAGTGGAGAGATTGCTTAGCAATCAAGATGTAATAACAAGCTTATACTGAAAACATGTAATAAATGATAGCTGTAGTGATTACCGTTGTAAACTTATTACTTATGGAAAATCTCCTGGATTTGAAGATAGGTAACTTTAAGCAAAGTTTTCCTTTTCAGGGCCTGTTTTACATTCCAAGCTTACCTGTCACAGAAATATATTCGGCTACCAATGACAGTGTGGTTTTTTTGGCAAAACAAAAAAGAAATGTCAAATAATTTGATCTTTTGTTGGCCATCTAGCACTTTTCAACTAAAATAGAGAATCACGGGTCATTTTTATATGACACATGTAAAAAATGTCGCGTTGAGACCCGTCTTTCTTTATTTTAGTTGAAAAGGAACGCGAAAGTTTGAAATCTTAAACTAGCACTTTTATAGAGCAATTGAAAACATGCCCCTATTAGGGCTTGTTCTTATTTTACGCATTACTGGATCCCGTAAAACGGAATAGCCGTGGGAACGAGCCCTTACTCTTCGACCGTGATTACTGATTAAATTATCCCTCTAACCCATTTCCCGCCGCACGACCCCAAATATAACACATTCCTCTCGTATAAGTACTTTGTATAATTTGGAGTAAGATTTACGACAATCTAATGCACTCCCTAATTAATGTACTAAAGACACTTCGCAGACACGTCCCGTTTCCGTCACAGTACAGTAACTAAAGCAGTAACACAAGTTCGTGCAAACGTGGACTTAAAATCATGTTTGGCATCGAAAGTTTGCCATTTTGATAACATGACATAAGCATATCTAAATATAATGACTACTTTACTATATGACTGAGATTACGATGGCTTATTTTTTATAACTGCTATGCTTATCGGTCATTAACTTATGATAATAATTACATAGTACATATTCCATTTCGCTTCTATCGGTTGTTGATGATGACCCTTGAATGGAGTTGATTTATAGTTACAGCTTTAGATAATAGAGCGTGATTTTGTTACGAAATGTGTCGCTTTTCAACAACGTTGAATTTCAAAGCGAAAATGATCCAATGCACTTGCTTTCCATTAAAAAAATTGTAACATGCGAGCGAGCGAGCGAGCAATTAGCGATTGAAAAATCCGCCAGATGGCAATACGTAGACGCGAGGTCCAAATGCTGCATGATTGGTTATTTTTGACATGACATTGACAGATATGTCAAAATCCACCAATCACGCAGCAGTCAGACCCCACATCCACGTCCCGCCATCTAGCGGATCTTTCATTCGCGAAAACCCTCATTGCAACATCACGTAATTATACAATTTTGTGTATTTTTTCATTAACTAGTGTAGGTTTATGGGCCTTAATAATAAACAGCGGGATGTCAATCAACGCTTCGAATTGAAACAGAAATACCCTAAAGTAGGTCAACTTGACATACTGCTTTATCGATACTGTTCGTTCGAACTAAATACGTCTACCTTACGGCGTCAATTCCGCGCATATTGAAATTCACGCTAATTTGAGACAAGCCAAAGCATTCCTCAATTAACGTCAGGATGACGGGCTGACGGCGCGACGCCGAGTACACGTCAAAGTTGTCACTTGTAGTATCTGATATTGCGTCAAGTTTTAAAGGAGATAAATTGGTTACGATGTTCTGTTGTGTACTAGGTAGTCAATTTTGCTTGATTAAGGATGGTGCGAAAAGAAAATTTTGTGCTTAAGTTAGATCTAAACTTTTAAAAGATTTCTTAAAGATTGATTGTAAGGGAATTTTTCTGTGCACAAAGAAGGTTATTTTCACAAAGATAAAATTACATTAAATATCTTCGAGTATCTCATATATTTATGTAAGTTATTTGTTAGTAACATAAGTGAGTTTAGCAGAGATTATATTATACGAGCAATATTTTCCATAAATTATTTGACAATAACAATCATGCCTGAAGTCAAAAGTCTCCATTGAAGTATACGTAGTACATTATAACTCAATGAAAATCTCTGTCTTTTTTCAGGACAGATATTAGCAGACAGCTAATTCCACTCCCTAGCTCCATTATCAAAGAGTTAGCAATCTAGACAAAGTAACACACCCTGTATACTGAAATTTAAGCGTCGCGACACGCTCGTAAAGTACCCGCAAAGAGGACGCCGTACTGATTAAGAGCAGTTTATTTTTGTAATTTTGTTCGTGGCCAGTTTTATGACCGGACACTGTAACTGTGGGGATTCGGTTGATGCTCTTTGAAGATGGTGACGACATATTTACTGCGGCGCGGTAAGTGTTGTTGCCTGTTTATTGTTGCAAGTGATACAGGGTGTGTCCACTCAAATGTGCGGACATTAAAAATTCACATCAACTATCAGGTATATTCACACTATGACTGAGAGCACGTCTGCGATGATTCAATTCTCAGTAGTAGTCAAGACAATTCAATATTTTGTATAATATGGTATGGTATCCTTATAGACTATGAGATAGATGACACTAATCAATACTGACCAATGTCTCAAATAACTCCCATGTTGCGCAGCACACATTCAGCCGTTTCCCGTGTCCCTCACCAAATCGTTGATCCACTGAGTCGAAGGTGTAACTACGTTATGGCGTGGTTGCCACTAGATATTTTTTTCTGTCCCAAGGGTCAACTATTGAAAGGATCTTTTGGTTAAAAGAAGCTAACCATCAACGTCCTCGCTGCCCAGGATCTGGTCCAGCTCGCGGTCGTCGAAGCTGTGTACCATGGTGTTGAGGATGGTGTGCACCTTATCCTTCTCAATGCAGCCTTGCTTGCTGGAGTGCTAGCATATTAGATAAGTGATAACAACACTAGTAGATAGTGACTCACCATCAACATCCTCGCTGTCCAGGATCTGGTCCAGCTCCCGGTTGCCAAATCTGTTACGCTAAGGCCCAGTTTTTTTATTCATAGTTAAAATAACAAATTGTTAAATTTTGCTACTAATGGTTAAATATTAACAAAATGTTAACTAATAGTTAAAAAATGTACTAAAATTCAAGCTAACCATTGTTCGAAAAACATTTTTTTCTGATATTTAACCACTTGTCATTTGACATCTGTCAAATTTGACCATTGGTTATTTTAACTACGAATCAAAAAACCGGGCCTAAGGTGTTGAGGATAGTCCGAATCTTCTCCTTTAGATGGTCGTAGCTGTATAAGGTGTTGAGGACAGTCCGGATCTTCTTTCAAAGAACCAGTAAACTATGGAGTTTAATATTTCCAACAACTGACCGTCAACGTCCTCGCTGTCCAGGATCTGGTCCAGCTCGCGGTCGTCGAAGCTGTGTACCATGGTGTTGAGGATGGTGCGCACCTTATCCTTCTCGATGCGGCCCTGCTTGCTCGAGTACTAGCATATTAGATAGATAGATAGATAGACCAGTAGGTAGGGACTAGCCATCAACGTCCTCGCTGTCCAGGATCTGGTCCAGCTTCTGATTGCCGAATCTGTTACACTAACGTATTGAGGATCGTCCGAAACTTCTGCTTTAGATGCTTGTAGTTGTAGAGTAAGGTTTCAAAGAACCAGTAAACTGTGGAGTTTTATATTTTCAACAACTGACCGTCAACATCCTCGCTGTCCAGGATCTGGTCCAGCTCGCGGTCGTCGAAGCTGTGCACCATGGTGTTGAGGATCGTGCGCACCTTCTACTTCTCGATGCGGCCCTGCTTTATGGAGTACACCATTATACTATTGCATACGCATCTGTACTGAGTCAGGTACTTACCGTCAACATCCTCGCTGTCCAGGATCTGGTCCAGCTCGCGGTCGTCGAAGCTGTGCACCATGGTGTTAAGGATGGTGCGCACTTTCTCCTTCTCGATGCGGCCCTGCTTGCTCGAGTCGAACATGCTGAACGCTCGCCGGAGCACTGTTAAAAAAGAATTGGTTGTAACTAGACTTTTTCTTTCTTTTTATGGACTTCGTACTTATTTTATAGAGCTTTAGCTGAGAACAGAAAAAGGATACATTTTACTTTAGTTTATTCATTGAGTATGCCAAGAAGTTGAGACAGCTTCTAGTGGGAAAAACAAGAGGTACGAATTTTCCTTTAGATAATAAAAGTTTCCTATTTCCTTCCAAAATTAGTTTGCTCTACCTCTTTACTTCTTTGGGACAATAATAATTTTAGCTACCACAAATTCTGGTTCTAACAAACCAATCTTTTGTAAGTTCAGATATTTTGTCAAATCTGATAAGTTATCCTCATAAGACGGATTTCTAAAGAAGTAAAATGGTTATGATCAATCGTGGCAAAAAAGTACCGTTTGCATCTAAATTCTTATCAATGTGAGTAATACGAACAGGCTCGGCCCATGTGTTAACTAAAAAAACATACGAGGGCTAAAATCGCAGCAAAAACCGTCGGTTCTGTTGGTCCAACGCTTTCGAAGCGTCAGCACGACCCGCCTCAAAATACAGATGTGCGATCAAAAGTAGGCTTTTTTCTATTTTTCTCTGGAAATGTTTAGTTTGAACAGATTTTCCATTATTGGTTCTGAGTCTGGATTTGAGCCGCCATTTTTGTCGTGAAACTGGTGAAACAAAGAAAGTTTCTAGGCTCTGAATGGGCTAGTTTCTTCTGATTTGTGAAAGAGTAAATGTCAGTAGTTACATTAAGCATTTAGTTTTTATAAAAAGGTAGGTATTTTATAATACAATATAAGTGAAATGGAGAAATGGTTAGAGTACTTAAGTGCTTCAAGCTAGGCTTTGATCCATCAATTTAATAAAAATATAGCTTGTTACATAGACATAGTCTGAGGCAGACAAAAGCCAGACAATTTCATATCTATTACAACAAGTTAAATTGAATGGTTTCTTTGTAAAATATTTACATAAACTATTACTAAGATTCTAACAAAAGGGAAATGAGAACTCCATCTTCATTCACAAGCTTCAACAAAGGCTAGGGTTTACTATAGACCGTATATTATTGTTTATCTAGCTACAGGAAACCGCTGTAAGGCTGAGCACTAACACCGGAAACGGAAACGGTTGTGACAACCACGCAGCTGATAATAAATGTCCTCGGTAGAGACAGAGGCGGAGTTAACGTTTCATAACGGTGAAAAATATGATTAAAATAACAAATTAAATTAATACCTAGTATATTAAGATCTTTTCTTTATGAAAAAAAGATGAGAACGATCTTATTATCTGGTAAGGATTATTTATAATAATCTATATAAGATTATTTATTATAACCAAATTGGCTAGATTTTTGCCGCTTTAGTAAAAATGCTGCGTTGTGTTTCTACCGATAGTTGTTAGCCCTTTGGTAAAAGTGCTAAGTTGCTCTTCTAAGAGAAACATAAAATATTTTTAAAAATGAATTGTCTGTTTAGTAATTTTACTATAGTATAGTAATATCAGTTTCCCATTCTTTCTTTCTTTTTTTACCTACCTATAACATGTTATCATTATACCCTTTCAAAGCTACATTTTGTTGTCCTCTCATTCAAAACTCGCAGTCAATCCGTTTGTCAGTCCAAACACAAAAGTTGGCGTTCGTAAGCCGAAACAATTTAAACTGGATCGCACTGGATTGCGCCAGTTCTCACTGGACTGAATTACGAGTAAAGCTCTTCTAACTTTCCGAAGTGCGGGTGGTTTTAGAATACTATACTTTGTGTAAATGTTCAAAGTTACGCGGCCTCGATTCGTGGAATTTTTTGTTTAATTGCTACGTACTACGAGTAGAACCTCTTGCTGAAGAATTTTAGTATCTATTCTTACTTAATACTAAACTACAAATATATTTTTTCATTTATAAAAGTAGATTTTTTCATACAATTTCCATTATGTTATTGAAAACTTGAAATAACCGATTGCTTCAGCTATATGCTAGCTTTTCAAGTAACTCACCCGGTAAGCGTAGGATCGATTTTTTCAAGTTTGAAAAATTGTGTATGAGATGAGAAGTCTTAAATGCTAAAGTATTAATTTGATTGGATTTTAATAGAGGTTTTCTTTTTACATAATCAGTAGGTACGGAACCCTAAAATGCATTTGCTTATTAAATTCCGTGGGGTGGACCGAAATAATAAACGTTTCAGTGCAATCCTCGCATAAGCGCAGCGCGCCATTATTTACGGCTCGCGATAATAGTTTTAATAGAAGTTTCGTTTTTTCATTGATTATGACTGATGATTATGATTCCGCACTAATTGTACGGAACCCTAAAATGCATTTGCTTATTAAATTCCGTGGGTGGACCGAAATAATAAACTTTTCAGTGCAATCCACGCATAAGCGCAGCGCGCGATTATTCACGGCTCGCGCTAATGGCCGTATAATTCATTCGAATCGCATCACAATTCGTTGGAGTGGATTAAACCACTTACCTGCATTCACATTTTGAAATTTAATCATTTTAGCTGCAGCGTGTGAAACATTGTTTTTCATACTCTACCGTTAGTTTCATAAAACCAACAAAAATTATAGAGAAATGTCGTATATTACTACTACTTTAATATTTAGAGGAAAGATTTTGTTTCTTAGTTTGTACCTACTTGGAAAAATTCTTTCACTAATTGTTCATTACTATATCTATTGATTTTTGTACTGTCAACATTCCTGCAGGTATCTTAGTTTAAAAGTTAAACATAAATTAGGAATAAGTTTATCTTGAGACATTGTCTTGATTGCCTAGAAGTAGGTATTTATTGTCTATTGAATTACAAATAGTATGGGTAGATAACATGATGGATTTTATTTCATTCCCGTTTTTTTTTCAAATTCCTACTCAACCCTAAAATGCTTTAAAAATAACTCTACCAAAATACAAATATTTTACGGCAGCTTATATTAATAGCCGTGTAATTCAATTGAATCGCATCGCAGAACTTTTTGGACGAATTAAATGATTCAATCGTGTTCAGCTCCTGAAAACGTTTTCATTCATCTCCAGTTTGAAGGCTTACGTTTGCAGTTGACGTAACAATGTGATTCAAAATACAAAATGATAATTGATATTTTTTATGACGAATGTTGTTTATACATATAATCAAGACTAGCTTCTTGTTGGTATTTAAAAAAGTGTTTCAACCACATCAGAACAAGGGCAAGATCTACCAAGATATCTTTTTGCAAAATATAAAACTATTGTATAATAAATACTACATTGTATAGATTGATAGAGATACTGTTGTTGCTTAGCTATCCCTTTTGGTATTGTGACAAATGATTAATAATACCATAATTTCATCCATTATACCTTCTATAGCATCATCAAGCTAACAATCAACACTGGGGCACCTTAACCCAGATGAACCTACCGACCCATACATGGGTTGTGAGAAATAAAAAAATCTACCGTAATTATTTTATGTTATTTATACAAACCAAAGCATTTTTTTTAAACTTTAGGAGGTACTTGTTGATTATAATGACAACTAAAGCAGTAAACTGAATCATTTCTCTTTTTTATTTGCAAGTGAACAAGTGCAGAGAAAAAAATTTAAAACATGTCTTCAAAATGGTAAGTTTATAATTACTTGATGTTATTATTTTCAAAATACGGAACTATTACTCTAAAATAGAATACATTGTAGATTGATTATGTAAAAAAAAATTAAATCAGCGTAATTTTTTCCCTCTTTTATTTAGCCTTAGATTCCATGGACCCATACATAGGCCCGTCGGCACAACCATAATACATTTGATCTATATGAGTAAATATGCTTGATTTTGCTATTTCAGATCGAAACCTTTGTCCTTGCATGAAATATTGCATGAACTAGAAAATAGCAATGATCCGGTCCCAGAATACATTACATTTGAACCACCTGACAACGCAAATACCGTTGTTACTGATGAAGATTCAGCCGTTGGAAGGACCCAAAAATGAGTTACGCCCTTTTATAAACTATTTTGACCAATTATTCAATGATACAGCGATAAATGTTAGTAGAACTTCGAGAAAGAGGCCAATCGTCGAATCCAACTCCGTTGGGCAGCGTCCGGGAACCTTCGCGATATACTCACGTCCGAAATACCGCAGTGTCTCAAGTCAAAAGTCTTTGACCAGTGTGTGTTGCCAATGATGGTATATGGATCTGAAACGTGGTCGCTTACTATGGGCCTCATAGGAAGGCTCAAGGTCACCCAAAGGGCGATGGAGCGGGCTATGCTCGGAGTTTCCCTGCGTGATCGAATCAGAAATGAGGAGATCCGTAGGAAAACCAAAGTAACCGATATAGCTCGCAGAATTGCTAAAATCAAGTGGCAGTGGGCGGGGCACATAGCTCGTAGAGACGATGGCCGTTAGGGCAGAAAGGTTCTCGACTGGCGACCACGGGCTGGAAGACGTAGCGTGGGCAGACCTCCTACTAGGTTGACCAACGATCTAGTAAAGGTCGCGGGAAGAGCCTGGATGCGGGCAGCGCAGGACCGTTCATTGTGAAAGGCCTTGGGGGAGGCCTTTGTCCAGCAGTGGACGTCATTTGGCTGAAACGAACGATGGTGGAGATCTTGATTACCTAGGTTTTCGCCGGTCTGTTACAAGATCCTTATCAGAAACTTTCAAAAGGTGTGAAAAACGTGGGCCTTGCCCTGTACCTGCCACCTTGGAGATTCAAGATACGATCAAACAGGTCATCTAATCAACTATGTCAGTAAGATTCTAAAATGCAAAATGTGTAAAAAAAATGTAATTACAAATTTTGTGTGAAGTGCAACATAAGAATAAGAATAAGAATAAGAATAAAAAAAATGTAATTACAAATTTTGTGTGAAGTGCAACATACATTTACATCCTAAAGAATGATTTTTTAACTATCACACAATATAAAATACTGTTACAGACTTACATAATTATCATAAAATAAATAAAAATACCTATTCATACTAATACATACATGTTTCATTGATAAAAAGTGTTTTATTTGAATATCTATTTATTGATATTAACAGGTAAGTAAAATGTAGTATTTGTGCCGACCGAACCATCATTTTCCCGCTTTCCCGGGGGTGACTAAATTTTTTAATTATTTTTCGTAGGGTACTGGGATCGTAATAAACCGTATATCCAAAAATCTCAAAATTCTAAGGTAAAAATAGTTTCAGGCTCATCTGGGTTAAGTTTATTTTAGGCTAGAAAAAATTGAAGACATGGGTACCATTTATACTTTTCTTCTTCTTTTCGTGTCGACAACAAACCTACACAGTGTCAGCCCAAAACTCCGCCACAAGAGTAGCGTTGTCAGTAGCACTCATCAAATCCTCCTGAGTGCAGTTGCTTGGGCACTCAGGGGCCAGGGCATGACATCTATACTAATATTATAAATTCGAAAGTAACTCTGTCTGTCTGTCTTGCTTTCAAGCCTAAACCACTGAACCGATTTTGATGAATAGTTTGAGTCCCGGGAAAGGACATAGGATAGTTTTTATCCCGGTTTAAACAGGGACGCGCGATAAAGGTTTTCTGTGACAGACAAATTTCCACGCGGGCGAAGCCGCGGGCGGAAAACTATAAAAATATAGTTCGGAAGTTCACACTCCTTATGTTGATTGTCTCTCTCTTTAGCACCTCTGTCGTTTAGGGTAGGTAAGTATCAAAAAGTCTTCATTATATCATGTATATCCCAAATGTTGTTTGGAAGTCACGACAGCTTGAGCCTATCTCAAAGTCGAGCTTTTTATGAGCTTTCTGCCTGAAGCCTACATTTTCCCAATTTATTCCTAAGTTCATTCGGAAGACAACGGTTACAGTATGGTAATAAAAACTTTGTGCTGATATTCCGAAGGCTGAAATTTAATTGCACTTAGGTTTTATACTCGTACTTAGTCATCTTCGTGTCGAAAGAACAAATTGGATTTTAATTGACGTGTTTTTGTGTTTTAAATTAAGCCTAAATTAATACACTTAGGGCGTATTAATTTAGGCTTTATTTATTTAGAGTTCATCGTAGGTGTAAGGGGTTAGGGTGGATTCGACCAAACAAGAGTAAATATTAAATCTCAGAAAAAATCGTCAGTTTTGCCATATTAATTTCCCATACTGAAACTGTCAATGTGCCGGTTATACCAGGAGTTATTCTCGGATAAAAGTTTGTTCTAATCGGGCCTTAGTAAATGAGACTTATGTGGACAATTCCTACGGGATACTATAACAGATGATGAATAAAAATATTGCACAAACTGAGCTTAGAAACTTGTTTCAAAAGACAAAGTTTTTTTTTTTATACTGTTTCAGTAAAGTTGGCTACATTTTATTTTTGAAGTTAGAGAAATAAATACTACAATATCTGAAAACTATTACTTTCAAAACTCAACTGCTGCTTTTTTCACGAGTGAAATGTCGACTTTTTAACAAATTTTTTCATTCTATATTACTGTTTGTGAACTGCTTTCAAACAGTTTAAATCCTCTGTTTCCTAATATTCTTTTCATAAGTATCGCAAGTTTTTAAAACGAAACTGCACAATATGGCCGCTATATTTCATGTAAATTGATAATGACGCGGCGCCGTGCGGTCTGCTACCGTTTTCATTTCACTTACATATTTTAATTTTTCAATTTGGCACCGTTTTCGGCAGCCCATATCATATTTTAGTTTTCATGAAAACTTTAATTAACTATGCTGTTGTTTTTAAATAACTTAAAAATTAAGCATCTTTTACAATTTGACAAAAATGTATTTAATAACATTACTGAAACGAATGAAAATGGTTATCTCTAGAATGAAACACATTTTATTTAATGTTATTTTATTTGCTTACACAAAAAAGTGACTAGCGAACTGGAGGTTACTATAGTTACACACTAACTACTAATATTGTAGTAAGCTAAACTTGGTTTGGTTATATTTAACAGTTAGTTTCCAAAGTCACTTTTTGTGTACTAAACAATAACCAAACATTTTTTACTACCATTTTTTATATCTAACAGCCTTACGTTATAAATCAAATAATTTCATAAACTTCGACTATTATTCTGTACACAGTAAGAATTCTTTAACGCAATACTTTGGTACAATAAATAACCAGAGCTTAGTTTGTCTTTTTTGTTTATTTCTACTACGTTCTAGAACATAAATAATCTAGGGTCAGCTTATTGTGGCCATAAGTGCCTTGTGTTCTGTAATAACCATCCATTTTCGGAATTACTCCTAAGTACGAAATAAAAATTGCCTTACTTATTATTTCGGTGATAGAGCACCAACAATATTTGACCAAGAAAATACCTACGTATTAGATATACTTTTTGGTTTACTAAATAGTTTTCAATGATAGATAATACGAGTAATAGAAAAACTTACTTGTGATTTGTTCGTCATCTATTTGATTGGTTTGCTGTAATAAAACAAACGAAAGCACACTGAATTATGTTTCTTCTAAAATACACAAAAACAAAAAACAATCATTGACATTAAAATTTTCTAAAACAAATATCTTAACACTGGCCACGAAAGCCATAGAAAAAAATTAAACACACCATTTTGAAAATTTGAATTTCGAAAGTTCCTGAGAATACGCGGGCTTGTCAATGCTTGCGCGCGCACCGAGTCCGTAGAAGAACTGGCCACGTACGAGCTTCGAAATTTGAACCAGATTCTGGAATTCGACATAATTGGATACAATGGACAGTTTTGACGTTAAGAATTTTCAGACAGTCTAACTTTGCCCGGGGGTGTTTTAATTATAGGTGAAACTTGCAAATTGACTGTAAATTGAAAGCAGTTAGAGAAAGATGACTTATGTATTACAAAAAAATACATAATAAACTCACTCTGAGTTAAAATAACGTCCAATAAGTAGGTATTTTGAAAAATCCTTAAATGCTTGCTTTGTTCGTTCATAAATAGAGATTCGAAGTAAATAATAATTATTATGTCGAAGTATCTGTAATTCTGTAAAGAAAGGGAAATAAAGTTTTATACACATAAGTAAGTAGGTAGTACGCAGGATATTTCTTGCACAATTACATACCTAGATAGTGTAAAATAAAGTTTTTGAGGTTTTTTCAAAATTAAATCAACAACTGTCATAACCTTTCATCAGATTCCGTTTGAGAAGAGACATCAGATTCCGTTTATAATGAATTATGATGAAATGATCCATAAGGTACAAGCATCTAGATTTTCACGAAATATGACCTATCTGACATAATTTATTTACACTGCGAAGTATGTTTTCCTCCAGGTGTCAGAGCGCTGCAAACACGTTCCATTACCATAAATATTAGAATAAGTGCTATTGTAACGTCGGGTACAATGGATTTATTCATGGATTCCTTCATGTACGGCCTAGGATATGTGAATTGTAAATGGGTTACGGCTGTGTGACTATCTTTAGAGCTCAGTTCAAGAATTCCTTTGATTTGCGAAAGTTTTTACATTTTATCTAGGGCCACTTCTATGGTTACCATAATGTGCTTTATGAGCTATAATAGTTAAGCACCATAATGTTCACCCAAAGAGCTCTAATTCCAATTCAATTTCAAATTCAAATTATTTATTGCATGTCACATGGTAAGGGTTGATAGAACATAATTTTGCATGTGACGCCCAGTGAATGCGTTGCAAAAACTTAAAAATAACATCAAAATATAGAATTTTATTATTTGTCAATTTAAAATTAAATAAAATAAACATTAAATTATCAAATTAAATATTATACTCATTCAGTTGTTGGTGATTAGTATCAATAACTTCTGCCTGTGCATTTTATTTAGATAGGTAGGTATCCATTTTTTTTATATTTACAACCTGTGCACAGCCGCGTTGTGCCGCAATAATTTCTTCTTCTACATTCTGTTTCTTAGTAATAGGTATAGATACCTAGGTACCTACTTATTTACATAACATATATTAAGGTCAACTAGATCTTATCGTAATGTACCTTTAAATCTTGAAATCTTATTTACAGATACAGACATTCAGCAAGTTCCAACCTTGCAATGTCTCATCCAAACTGGTGACCACGAAACCCATTTTCTTTTCTCCACAATTTAAAATGTAGGACAGACCAGGTCAGGGATGCTTGAGGTAAACAAGTGCAGGACAAATGGCAAGATCCCAATGTCGTATAATATTGCAATTCAGAGGTTTCTGAGGATTACTTATGGGATGGGGGACGTGATGAGATATAGCTAAGGATTTAATTTCCGCAGTTAAATGTATATTGGGGAAAGGATGTAGTGAATTGAATCATTTGAATGATTTACGGATGATATAAATTCTATAAACTGTTTTGCGGTTTCGCCTACACGAATTTTAGTTTGACACGGAAAGATTTTACCGCATGCGTGTACTTAACTGAGATAAAAAAAAACCTTTTGTTTTTCCCTGGGTGTACAATTTTGTTTTTTATTATGATGTTTTGTATGGATTATAATAACAGTCCAACCGGTTGGGTTAGCTACATTAATAAGTACAGGCCATAAAATTAATTAAAGGGGCATTACGGGTACAAGTATAAAATTCCTTAAAAAGAAATTAAAATTCAGAGAATCTCTAGAAAATTGCCAGCATCGCCGCCCGAAAGTCTGTCCATTTACTTAATGGACAAAAAAGGCAATGGGATTGCCTGATAGTCGGTTAACGTGGCTTAAATTGCAGTTCCTACAAAGCTATTTTGTCTTCAAACACAATTTAAAGGAGAATAGAAACAATTTAGTTTTCCGATTGTCTTCGTGGAACGGCAGAGACGACTTTGGTCAATATCAGCACGAAATTCTTTATTATCAGTGCTTCGATTCTTTTAACTATTCAATTTGAACATCAAAATATTATTTATTTTATACTAGTTTTTGCCCGCAGCTTCGCCCGCGTCTAAATTTGACTGTCACAGAAAAACTGTCGGCACGCGTCTCTGGTCCAAAAATCACTCAAACTATCATCGTCACTACACCCATCAAAATCAGTTCAGTGGTTTAGGCGTAAAAGCGTAAAAGACAGATAAACTTTCGCTTTATAAATACTACTAGTTTTCCGCCCACGGCTTCGTCCGCGTGAAATTCAGTCTTTCACAGCAAAACTTGATCGCGCGCGTACCAGCTTCAAAAACCGAGATAAAAACTATCCTATATTAAGTATTTCGTGGAACTCAAACTACTTATTCCTCATAAAAATCAGTTCAGTGGTTTATAGCTAGAGGAACCCTAAGTCGCATGAGATCGCAGTAACAATTAATTTCTAGTGTGCGATTCGCTGGTACTTGGAAGGGTAGTACGTGTGAAAGCGTAACAGACAGACAAAGTTACTTTAGCATTTAAAATATTAGTACGGATTTATATTCGTACGAGTCGATATTCCGTATTTTATTGCACAGTTACCTC
Source organism: Ostrinia nubilalis (assembly GCF_963855985.1). NCBI lineage: Eukaryota > Metazoa > Arthropoda > Insecta > Lepidoptera > Crambidae > Ostrinia > Ostrinia nubilalis. The sequence continues at coordinate 13,723,149 of NC_087097.1, forward strand.
AAATCTCATACTCCCCGGGGTGTGCGGTGAAATTATAACTTTCAGATGAGCAATGGCCAATCTGTTGGCTTTATTGCTGTAATCCAATCGCAGACACGAGGGAAGCTGCCGGATTTCTCACGAGACTATAGTCATACTGAGGGTTTGATCAGCAAGCTCGTCTATGGTCAAGTCAATTGAATGATTTCTAAAAGCGCAGTTGCAGCGCTACTAGCTACCGTGATAAACGCAAATGGTAGTGGCGCTGCAACTGCACTTTTAGAAATTCTATGAAAACTAGCAGTGGTGCCGTAAGCGCGCCACAGTGGCGCCACTGCAGCGCTTCCTCAGCCTCTAATTTGAAGGAGCCCTTAGACTTGTAGTTGTGCTTTTAGTCTTTGCGGTAGAAAAGACACTCGCAAGGTTACGGTGAATGACGGATTTTAATTGCGCTCACCAGTTGGAGCCCCTGGCGAGTAAGGTTTTGTCACTTGCTAAATGCTAGTGGCTTGTCGTAATTATTTACATGTTTTGTTACGATTTGAGGGTGTACAATTTTGAGTTAGAATAGCTCGACTAGAAGTAGGTATACATAGAAGAAACGGCCTCCGGCCGCTCCGCTAGCAATCCGCCAGTATTGCAAGGCTCTAAGAGTATTAGTTGGACAACTACCACCTTCACGGGACTCGTGGCCTTCTTTTCTCATACTTACTTGTTGAAAACTTTCTGAACTATATCTACTTGAATAGTATTACGTATAAATCCTTGTCTACTGTTCTTATTTTCACTGTGCTAGAACTGTTGAAAATACGTTTTAAGCTTTTACTAGCTAGACAAAAGAATATCTATTTGTAAAAGTGACAACCTAAAAGGACCTAGTCTGGGAATTCGAGAGCGCTCCTGTGAGCGTGATGTAAATGTAAAACAAAAGCAGATTCCTGATATAAATAAAGATTTGTTAACTTTGAGAGCCAAATATTTTCGTTAGACGGTCCAGAGACTAGAGATAAAAGTAATTTTTAGTGCCTGAAAGAGTTGGAAGTCATAATATCATTTTGTTTTTACAAGTCAAGATCAAACTAATACATGGGTACTAGATGGGCCTTTTATCAAAGTTTGTTTCTCCAAATGTCATCTAAAAAGGTCATTGCAAAATTGAAATTTTATGTTTTTGAAGAGACGGGCCCTCGATCGCAACTTCTTCAAAAATAGGACCTCTAGTCAGTGGCCTACTTGCCGGAATAATATTAGTTTATTTGCATGTCCTCACTCTATTTTGCTAAAGCACACAACACAATCTGTACGTACCTACTATCATAAAGTGAAATTCAACCCAAAGTAAAGTCTTATGACTCTTATAATAAGATATGTCACGTCAAAAACATGACATTTGGGATATTCCCAACGAAGTTTGGGTAAGTCAGTTAATTCATGCATCGTCGCGCAAGTGATGTTGATCCTCGTCACCTCACACTTAAAGTTCCCAAGTTTAGTCAGTTCCATAGTGAAATAGGCATTATGTCAACAGAGAGAAGGTCGACCTTTGTTTGAATTAACTTATTATAAAGGGTTCAACTTTGCTTCAGGCAATTTAAATATTTAAGTAATTTGCATATTTAAATTACCTTAAATATTTATTGTAAGACATTAAGAGAGAAATAATTCTAGAGCCTTATGCCCGTTTTCACCATCAATCCTTATTTTTAAGTGACCTCTATGGTAACACATATTAAAACAGGAATTTTGTTTTCATAGGGGTCACTTAAAAATTAGAGATTGATGGTGAAAACGGGCATGAAAATCACATCTTAAACCTAAAACGATTTCACCCAATATTTTTGCTACTTAACAGCTACTACGCATTTTTCCCGCATTTTCTGAAGAAATTTTGCTAACAAAATTCGCGCCGAAATCCCATAAAAGCATTTTCCTCTTCACGCTCGAGAGAATATTAAAATTCACCTCAATAATCATAATCGGAAAGCCGATTCACGCGGTGCAAAGCCAGCGTGTGTAGCATAGTAATACGCCAAGAATATAGTCCGTTTCAGACAGCCATGGTTGCGGCTAGTGGCGTTAAGGCTCGTGTAGACTAATGCTACTTTTCACTAAACTTGATCCAACCAAACTCATCGTAACTTAACTATTATTAACTATTATTCATATATCATCGTAACTAAACTTGATCCAACCAAACTCATCGTAACTTAACTATTATGTAACTTAAGTAAACATAAAAATAAAATTAAGTAACTAAAGACATCACCTAAGGCAATTGATCTATTTCACCGTTAACCTTTTAACTGTTTGGAATACATTTTGTCTTAGTTTTGGTATGGCGACTCCTGATTATTTAGGAATCGGCTTTAGACGATCCCTGTGACTGTATTATGTTATCTGTTCATATATGAGTGAAAACGTGCAAAATGGCTCTTTAGACGCAGTAATCTAACATATTTGACCTAAGTACAAACATAACAAGCTAGGTTTTTTAATAGCTTTCATCAAAAGCCCTGTTAATCAGACTAATTCATTTAGCCCAAAACATAATTGACTGTAGTTAATATAAGGTAGACTCTAAATAGGCACACACAAAACTGTACCAAAATAACTAATTCTCTACTCATGTGGACTAACCTTTACTACAGTGTTTATTAGGGCCTTTATACCTCGTTAAAAGCGTTTTTGTAAACTGAGGTGTTTACAGTGAAACACGCATTAGAATCACTGAGTTAGTGACCACACGGTATTTGGGGGCTCCGGTTGAAAATAGAGGCTTTAGAAAACAACTGTATCTACAGTTGTAGTAAAAACATAAATAGGTTACAAGTCATCTTGCATTGGACTTGGTTCTTGTGACGTAGTTACGTTATTTAGCTTTTACTTTATCAAGTTACTAGCGGTCGCCTGCGACTTCCTACGCGTGGGTCCCGTTTTACTCCCTTAGAGGTTGAATGTTGCAAGATCCCGTCTTAGTGAGCACCTACGTTCTAAAAGGAACCCCCATGCAAAATTTGAGACTCCTAGCACTTGTAGATTCTGAGATTTCGTGATGAGTGAGTGAGTGAGTGAGTCAGTGACCTTTCGCTTTTATAGATATAGTAGATTTTTAAAAATCTTCCTTAAAAGACGGATAAAGGGTTCCTTAGTTTCAGTAAGGATGTGGCTCTTTGCCATTGTTTGACACGCGGACTTCTTTAGAGAACTTGAAATTATGTACGTTCACTGGTTTGTTTTATTTGCCTACACTTATGTCTATTCACGGACAATTTAATGGTTAATAATCAACCATTATAACACAGTTAATAGTCAGCTAAACACAAATTTTAGAAAATAAAACAAAACTGCTGAACGGCGCTTCACTTTTCCGCCAAGAGTCCCTCTTAACCTTTTGTGTCCATAATTTTTAACCTATTTGTCGCAACCAAATTATCTCAGAGACTTTATGTAACTGAATTATGCCCGGAGTAGTATATAAAATATTGTATTTTTTTATCGTTTTCCTCTTTGCTAATGGCGCGAGAATCAAGGATTTATTGAAGTAATTTCCTTAGCTTGAAGGACACAATGCCAGCCGATTATTTATCATTTTATACCTGTGATTTGGACGCGAAAATATAAGGCTGCATTTATTATTCTTTGTTATTGTTGGTAGAATGAAAATACAATATACGAGCTCTGATAAAATACATTATGTAGCAGATTTGCGCTCCTGCACACAACGCCGCCACCGCGCCGCCGCCGCGCCGTCGCCGCGCCCCTACACTGTTCATACGCACCGAGTAAAGCCCGCCGCCGCGCCGCCAGCGCGCCATCAAAGCATAATTTCGCCAGCGGCGCGGCGGCGGCGCGGCAGCGGGCTTCACGCGGCGCGTATAAACAGTGCAAAGGCGCGGGGGCGGCGTCGTGTGCAGGAGCACTAAGAGAAAAATCAAACGATGTCTCTAGAAAGCGCTTTACTAAAATTGCAACTACGCACAAAGTTTTTATATAAATCTTTTATCTAAATCGCTTTGTAGAGATACCGTTTAATTTTTATTTTATTGAAAAATCTTTGCATTATGATGATATTTTGGTTAGTTTTGAAAGAAAGAAAGAAAAATGGTTTATTTGGTTCAAACAAACGTTTTACACAATTTAAATTACATACATAATTTATTGAACCAAAATGGCTCCTACTCAGCTTGTATCATGTTCCATTCAGAACATGAATGCAGGTATGTTTCCAAGCAATCACATGAAGATCATTGCCTCAATTTGAAACGGTGCAAACCTATCCAATTGGCATAATATAATGTAGTTACTTATTAATAACTTTAAGCAACACAAGCATGAAATAAATCTACCGGAGAACCACTTTAGTACTAGTAGGTATGCTAATTGTATGCACCGATAATCTTAGATTGTGTAATCAATGGATCAAATCCGGATAACCCTTTGATCCGGAAATATCCATCCGGAACCCGGATACACGTATCCCGACGCTGAAAAGAGCGGGCTAACTAAAAAGCGTGCTTAGAATTAAACCTCCATCTATCTCAACTTTAACCAATAAGCCGCAAACTCCTATTTTTAGATAATGAAAGGGAACCCGAACTGTTATTAGTTCCGTAACTTTTGGAAAATGCTGTCTATCCCTTATGAGCCTACAATATTAGAACTAACCAAAAGATAAATTTTGCCTTAACCTATTACCCGCCAACCCCATGGAGGCAAGTCGAATCTTAACTTCGAACTCCTCCTAGTTATGTTCATATAAAGACGTGGCGTGAAGGGCATGGAAACGTTTGTCTTCTTATATTATTGATGAAAGTATAGGTACTAATAAGAAAGTTAAATAATTTAAAACGCGGGTTAATGAAGTCCACTTGAACAAAATAGAAACGAGAATACAGTGGCGCCTCAAGCGGCTAAAGTGGAAAAGTATTCTTTTTAAACTAAGACTAGGCGCAGACCACCGAATTTTATGTGGCCGATAGTTGGGCCCGATTTTACATTGTATGAAGAATCGGCCAAATCAAATCGGTGTAATGTGCGCACTTTCATACATGCCCATACTGATCAACTGCCCGACTAAACTATCGGCCGACGAAAAATCGATGGTCTGCGCCTAGGCTAAGGCAAATGGCGGTTGTAGCAGACCGAAGACCGTGGCGCTGAAAAGGTTAACTGAACAAAACTAGGTGTATGAAGTTTATTACCTGTCAGAAGTGTGAAACTTTGGAAGAGTCCTGGGGGATACCCTAAAGTTTGCGGGATTTTGTCTTCACCGCATGTCTTAGTAAGTTCTACAATCATGATAAATGTTTGGCATGAAAAAATACCAATCGGAAAAATAACACAGAATAGTAACAAGTACCTACCTACTTCGTACAGTGTGCCTACCATGAGTTTACGTTAGGTGTGCTCGCTAGCGACTGCGTAAAAAAATGACACTTAAATGTATGACATATTGTGCAGCGCCCCTAGCGGCTACTTTCAAGAAATAAAATCTTCATAGAATTTTTTGACGTATTCGCTAGCGAGCTCACCTAACGTAAACTCATGGTAGGCACACAGAAGATTTTGTTCGCGAGTGTATTTAAAAAAAATTAGCTTGTCTCAAGAGTCATGCACCATTTTGTTTACAAACGTCGTGACCGGTACTGCGCCGAAGCCATAGGGCTGACTTAGCTTCGGTAAAAGAGCACCTACATTCTAAAAGAAACCCCCATGCAAAAATTGAGACTTCTAGCACTTGCAGTTTCTGAAATTTTATGATGAGTGAGTCAGTCAGTCAGTGATCTTTCGCTTTTATAAATTAGGGTATTTTAAAATTATTCACATACGATTAGAATACAATAAAATACAATCTCATTGACTTTACCCTCTTATCTTATACTTGTACCTAGATATAATGCCTAGGCTCGCTTCCAACTATCTGCCAGGAAGAACGGGCGAAATTCCTAGACTTTACGACTAAATTCTATCTCAAATATCGAAACACAGACGACGTTCGGAAATTGGTGTCCGACAGCGACATCTGGTGCACGGAGTATGACTTACAAGTTTCCCGCGCAATTGGCCGGAAGGCGTTGACAGCGTACTTTTGCAAATATCAAATACACATCACTAGAAGTTTACAGTAATGAACTCTATATGGATGCGGTTAAGGCCTAAAGTCGTATAGTAATTGTGTAGTCATGTGAACTACTTATTATATCATTTCATTCGGAAATATTGGTATCAAATTGAATACACGTTGTGCTCTGTATTAGAAGCTGCACTTGGATTTTGGAACTTTCGGCCTAATTGCATCTGTCTTTAGAGTATGTTCTTCTATTATTTATTTAGATTATTTTCCAACATTGGAAATGGTGACGACTGTCGAGCTGGTGAAACAATCATAATATTGTGTACACTGCAAATTTTTTATCTTAGGATATTTTATGTGAATAAATCAAATCATACCTGATAGATGATAGAAATCCAAATCATATAGTTTCCTAAATCTGCAATTTTTTAGGAAAAATTTGGCGAATTTTTCTATTCTTATTTTTAACTCTAGCCTTTCGTGAGCTTTGCGCTTACTCGTCACTATCTAACTTTGTATTTTGTCTCTACTGTCATTCTCAATATACATCCAGCATTTTACCCGGCTGCGCCAGAAGGAGGGTTATGTTTTTGAACGTATTTTTTAAGATTGTCTTTTGTCTCCAGGCGCGGAACAAGCCAGCAGACGGTGGTGGTCATGTCAACCAGAAGAATGCAGCTGGCCAGAAGTCGCAGCCGGCGTGTCAGAAAGGTATATGAAAATGTACTTTGTAGCGTTGTAGTAGATGCCATTTTGCAATACCTAAAGATGTTTAGACTGGTGTGCTGCTGACTGTAACTTGTTTTATGGACCTTTTGAAGGAAAATAAACTCTTCACACTGTTTCATTATGAATGGATTTCTAGTAAACACTGACTAGTTTTCAATATTTTCGTCTACTAGATGATCCTGATAGAAATTTAAAATGAAATGTATATTAAAAACTTTTAAGAACAGAACATGCCAATTCCGTAAAATGATTCAGGGATAATTTGAAATCTTCAAAAAACATTGTATTTTAATATTGATATTTTTATTCAGCTTTTATACATCTTTGATGACACACCATCCTCATCTTTCAACCTTAAAAAATGAGGAGCTCCTAGCTGGAACTACTAGCAGAAGACAGCATACAAGATACCGCTAGATACATCTTATAGAAGTTGGAAATAATGTACAAAGCAAATAAGAAAGAAAAGTAAGATTAAATACTATTCTTCATCTTCTGTACTGTATCTGATGTACGGAGTATTACACCCCTTCTCATATGACATAATAAACCACTAAAAATAACTTGAATCTGTTTGTCGAATATTGTATTAACAATATAATTTTTTAATGACACTATTAGTGATAAAAAACCTGTTTTCTGGCAATAACGCATCCTATTGTATAAGCCTACCACACATCCTTGGGTGGACCGACGACATCGTAAGGTAGCAGGGAAGCGCTGGACGCAGGCCGCTACCAATCGATCAACGTGGAAAGCATTGGGGGCGGTCTATTGCTGAAATGATGATGATGATGATGATAACATCCTTGGGTTAGCATAAGTATGCAACGAACGCCGCGTGGCTAATTAGCCTTGAAAAATACGTAGATTTTCAATCAATGTATAGTTACTCCGCAAAGATTTCGTCTTTCCAAACTCTACCTTTCCAAGCAAATCTTCCCCGTTAATGGATACTTCACACTTGCAGGCACCAAAGGCGGCCCTAAGACTCCGGTCAAGCCATCAGCGCAGAAGGGGCAAGCGAAGACAGCGCCACCCAAACAGGCGGCGGCGGCGGCGGCCGTCAAAACTCCCCAGGGCAAGAAGAAGAAGGGGCATAAACATCAGCAGTATGAACTCATCGTTACTATCAATTTGGTGAGTGGTTTGTTTTGTAAAATAAATAAATAGTGAACCTGATTTCTAAATTGCAGAATACATTATTATGGTGCTAAAATATATTATGTTTGGCAAGAAAAATTGTAAATTCTTGTGTAAATATTGAGTACTAAGCATAGCGAGTCAATCGTTGCCTGGGGAAAATAAAAAATACATATCTATAGACTGAAACTGAAATGTTCGCAAAAAATAACGTTCAAAACATTGTTATTTTAATGCATCTCAAACTAATTTGAAAATTATAAATAACTCGAAAAACTCAAAACATTATCATTGAATCTCTACTATTTGCCCATAAGTCTGTAAAAAACTCTGTCTCTGTCTCTGCCTAACATAATCAGCTTCATACCCGTCTCTTTCTTCCACCAGTCGTTACAATCCTTGGAAATGTAGTCTCTTCATTGATTAACACACAATATGCTCAACTATCAAACATGCTCTTAGGAACAAAGGACGTTTGTCTTTGAGTTGTCTCAGACCTAGGGCTTTCAAAGTGATCAAAGTCCTAAGTACGAGTAGGTATAGTTTAAAATCGTTTGACTGATATCCCAATTTCTTTTCAATTTAGTGACAAACCGTACAATTAGGAAAGTCCAACATAAAGAAATCTATCCGTCAATCTCGAATCCAACTCGGCTGGGCAGCGTTCGAGAAACTTCGCGACATCTTCTCTTCCAAATTACCTCAGCATCTCAAGACTAAATAAAGTCTTTGGACAGTGAGTGCCACTACGGTCTTTTAAGAGTAGGCGCACACCGTTGATTTTTAGTTGGCCGACAGTTGTGCCCGATTTTAATTTGTATGAAGAATCGGCCAAATCGAATCGGCGTAGTGTGCGCACTCCCATACATGCTCATACTGATCAACTGCCCGACTAAACTATCGGCCGACGAAAAATCAACGGAGTGCGCCTACTCTAAATGAGAATTTTAACTCCCTTTAAATCAATAAATAATCACTAAGGAAAGTATTTTTGAGAAGGCATTCCAACAACGATAAATAACTCCGAAATATCTCCGATTGGTTTTACAGATATTCAATTTCCGATAAAAAATACATTTACACGGTATCTCGCCCGGAAGCATCCGTATCGGATGGTGTAAACGGTCCTAACGACAATGGTTGGCTTTTATCACCAAGAGTCAAGGCAGAAGTATTTGCATCTATATATATAAAAGAAAGTCGTGTTAGTTACTCCACTTATAACTCAAGAACGGCTGAACCGATTTAGCTGAAAATTGTCAGGGAGGTAGTTTAGAGCCAGGAAAAGGACATAGGATACTTTTTATCCCGTTCGAAATAAAAAAAAGTCTGCTTATTTATTGCCATTAAGGCGGAACAAAGTTCGCCGGGTCAGCTAGTTTATTATAAAGAATAAAATACAATTTACATCACTACAGTATTTTTTTCATAAGCAATATTTCTGACTTCTGCCCAGTAAGTACCTAAATATGTCACAGTAATAATATGTAATATTTTAAACGGCACTATCTATTATTATAGACTTTATTCTTTTTACTATCATGCTCATCATCAATAAAAAATTGTTGCGAAAACTTGCCTACGATGTTGCGAGCAAAGCTAGTCAAAATATTTATACATTTTTGCTGAAAACTAGCGTGTTTTACAATTACAGAAGACGCTACAGTGAATTATTAATATGCCGTAGTGTTATTTGCAGAAATAAAAGTTACGTAACTACGTATAAGTAGTTATGGTCAACGTTAGAGAAGTTTAAACGTATGGCAATATGCAGAGAGATTCTATTCTGCACTGTTTGCTATCTCTAAAACTCAGTCTTTTTATTTCTGTCCTTATCATAAAGTTTGAAACAACTTTGGAACTATCAAACTAAATTTAGTCTTGCATTTACGTTTTCGCGATATTTTATCTGTGATAGATGATAATGCTCTCTGAAATTGTCTATGGCTGATTTATTTGAAAGCCTTTTGAGTTTACAAATGGCTGTCCTTTCTCGTTTACATCGGAATAAGAGAGATTTACTGAATTTTAGCTTTAGATACCAACAATTTATTTATTTTAAAGAGTCGTTTGTGAAAGAAAAGTGTGACTGGGCACCTTCGTGTAGGCATATTGTTCTTTATGTACTTTTTCTGGCCACCACTTTGCTGGTGGCTGGCTTCAGGCCTTACTCGTAAGTGGCTTTAATCGGTAAGCCTTATTCCGGTGACATGCCTGAAAATTCTCTGTAATTTGCCATTTTCAGTTCGATGACCTGAATGATTCTGTGAATATTACCTGAAATTAGATGAAATACGCTAAACGATTTCTGGTTCTCTCTTACACCTGTAGGTGTCGAAGTAAACAGAAAGAGACGGCTAGATAGAGTTCAGGTGTTGCTTACCAAAACTACGCGTGAAAAATGAATTGCATTCCATCACGAAGTTCGTGAGAGTATAGCATGCTTTGACTAATGAAAGCTGAAATACATTTATTATTAAATCGTTAATGACCTTAGTGAGTAATTACTTTAGAACATGCAAAAATTGTATTCTAGTTTAGTATGATTCATTTTTATTAATAAATTGTTATTTCCAGGAATTAGGCACTGGCTTGTACAAAACATTGTTACCTATTTTAACATTCGTGATAAATCTATACTAATATTATAAATGCGAAAGTAACTCTGTCTGTCTCGCTTTCACGCTTAAACCACTGAACCGATTTTGATGAAATTTGGTATAGAGATAGTTTGAGTCCCGGAAAAGGACATAGGATAGTTTTAGAAGCCGCGGGCGGAAAGCTAGTACTAAATGATGATCGTAATCTTAGATTCATTTATATAAAATTCGTAGGTACGTTAAAAATGAGGTAGCGAAGTAAGAGTTTGTCTGAACTGCCCGTTCTTTCATTCCAATCTATTGGAGGTTCAGTTCATTATGTTAAAAGTTTTCAAGCATTTACTTTTCTTTTTAACATCCAGGCTACACCATATTTTTTGGAAAGAAAAAGTCGCCGTCTAGTTTCATACAATCAAACATACTTTAAAACTCCAAAAATTTTTATTATATTGTGCGAGAATCGAACCCGGGACCTCTGGCATAATAGTCCAGTACGTGAGCCAACGTTTCAAGCAGTCGTTTTGTGCAAAGAAACTCTTTTAAACTCTTTTACTCTTAAAAATGTAGAGACTAAAATGGGCAATGAGTTTTTGGCCGACCACTTAGTAATATTTCACAATTAGGTTAGTGTTTTAAAACGTTTTCTCTTTAGTCTTGTTGTAGGCTAATGGGTGCCGTAATATCAAACGATAAGGGTTTTTAATATATTAATGTTAAAGGTACTTTTTTCTGTTTAATATATGGTATTGGCAACAATAGCGTCTTCTTTTGGAAAACAAGGTAACAAAACAACGTAAGGTTGAAAAATCAAAATGATTGAACAGGTTTGCTCAAAAAACAATTTAATTAAAGCTCAAAATAAACATAAAATATTAATTACACCATCGGGAAAGGCTGGCAGCATTGAATAAATTATAAATGATTGAGAATTTAAAAAATAAATGTTTTTGAATTTTTAAATTTCGAACATCAATCGTCGATTCCACAAAATAATATTGTTATACTCTTTACTAATTTTACTCGGTTCCTGTGAAAAATATTGTGCTTTATGGATACTTAGTTAAATCCTAAAAATGTATTTAGTTCACAATACAAAATAAAAAAACTGTATTCTGTAGGTTGACTAAAACAATAATTTATTATCAACAAATTACTAGTCAGTTAAAAGGTATTCGGCTACATTTAATTTGAATTTCATTCATTACTAAACGTTTGAAATAACTGCAACTATTTTCAGTTTCCCGGAACCAGTCATTATAGAATTTAACATCAGTCACGAACTTTTACGAGAACTCGGAATAAATAAATTATACGATTCAAACGTCAACAAAAGTAGCAGTAAAAAGTGCCCATTGAACAACTGAAATAGCTTTACGATGTGTTGAGGAAGAAATAATTTGAGTTGCGACTAAAACGTATTATGAAACAACGCTTGAAACTTGATGCAAAAGAAAAGATTTCATAAGTAGTGAATAGGTTGAATTTTAACTGAATGTTAGTTTGAATCTATTGTTTATTACATTAATCTGTATAGCATCATATTTACAGCCGAAAGAACATTTAGATATTTTTTTTTTATTTTATAATAAGTATCCAGGGTGTTCCAAAAACAATGGATAACCCTGCAACTATCGGCCTCCTCATGATCTCTATAATATTAAGTTTTGACCTTAGTTTTCAAGATTTTCATTTTTAGAAAATTGCCACCTGTGATTAGTTTTTCTCATGCAATTCAATAAAGTACCTAGTCAGTTCAAAACTAAGAAAAAAAAAAGAAAATTGCAAAAAAAAGGCTTTAGTTTTTAGGCTTTGATAGAGACGACACGGGCTGTATCTAAGAGACTGTATCCAATGTAAATAAAAGTGCGTATTTATCGTCTATCTACTATAGTGACACGTGTCCAAAAACAAATAAACCTAAGCTCTCTCATTCGATTCTAAAAACTGATCGCATTTTAACACCGCCACATCTTTCTGCCGACTGTCTTGTGTTTTACTTTTTATTGCCTTCAAAAATGTTGCCGCTACAAATAAATAACGTGGCTGTCCAATTACTATGCCTTTGATTGGTTTTAGTCAACAACTCGTTAAATAAGTATTTTTATGATGTGGAGGCAAAAATGGCCATTAAAATTACCATAATATTATGAGATCGATATTAAAATTGCAATTATTGAAATGAAAACTCTATGATGTTTGTAGGACTTTTTTTATGTCGAACTCATACTAAAGGTTATTAAGCTAATAATATTATGACCTTGCATTTAGAAAACTCTTTTCCTAAAGATCGATGGTTCGTCGTATAAAAAAACATCATTTTAAGATATAATTTCGGAATACGGATCATGTTGAAATCTGTAAAAAACGAAAGCCAAAAAGGTAATTTCTTATCTCAGGCTAGGTAGTCGATTAGTAATCCACAGACAGACAGGAAACATTATTATTTTACGCAAATTTCCCAATTTGGCTTTAATGCACTCTACATCATACTGCAAGAAACTACTCGTATCTTCCAATGCTATGATAACAAACATTTTAATATGAAGCATGTCGATAGATGGCGCTTAAAGTATATCTCATCTGATTCTTGAGATTCCGGGAAGAATCTCTTCTACTCAACAATTTTCAAAAGCAATAAATTTAGTGCGACTGCCAATAAAAATATTGTGGTAAATTTAACATTTCAGATTCAATTTTAGTTAAATTCAAATGCCACGCCATAATAATATTCCGATATTATTTATTTGGGACGGCGACCAAAATGCAGTGTTTACGATTTATTTGTAGAATCGCCGGCTATTTGAGACAATTTTCCCGCCAAAATTAACGCGTTCCGCACACGCGCGTGCCAAGATAACAGAAAATATTAATTCGTTCTACAATGGTCACATTTAATTATGAATTAAATATTTATTTATTCAAAAAAAGGCAAACTTAATGCCATATGGCAATATCTCTACTAGTCAACCTTTGGGCCAAGCAGAAAAGAGATATTATATTCTTGATAGCATCTATTTTACAAAAGTATAATAAATTCAACAAAAATTAAATAAACCTTCATCTAAAATTATGTTTAAAAATATTTTGGTAATAAATTAATTGTCCTTTGAAATAACAAAATAAACAATCTGAAACAACTAAAGCAATGAGGGCTTCGGGTTTAAGCAATCATCTCTGATCTAATTTATAATTAATTATTGTTATGTGACACTATTCCTTAAAATATAGCTGCTGAATGCTACGTTAACTTTGCGGACAATGTAGAGCGCCCGGCTAGCATATATCGTGCAAAAATATAATTTAAATATAGAGTTTTACATCCCAGCTGACAATGTCGCGCTCGCCTGTCAATGCTGGCTTGTTTTGATTACCGGCTGTGAAAAAAAAATCAAACCGCTTTTGACCGTACGCGGCGAACGACCTTCTTGGTCCAAACTTTTAATTACCAGTGTTATACAAACTCCTCGATAAAAACTTTTTTATTAGTACGTGATTGAGTGCGCGGGAAAATTGACGTTTCTTTTTTTACATTGTTTGCTGTAAACAAGAGCAAAGAGGTTCAATGATAAAGTTTTGTGGTAGTGTAGTGTAAAGTTTTAACTGCCAGTGTCGTAACTTGAGGATTCTTCGGAGAAACCCAAGTTTTTAAAGGTATTTTGTTACTTTAAACTTTTGAAATGGCTAAAACCATGGCCACAGATGATATTTACAACAAGGAGTATCGGAGACTGAGGAGGTTAACTAGTGATTTGGCTATACGACAAGTTTCGGTAGGTATCTTAATCTTCAAGTTTCTTATAAATTATTGAATATAGCTAATGTTTTGTTTCTTTCGTTTGCAGTCAGAATATGGACTTACAGAGGAGCAAGTTGCAGGTAAGAATAATTTTCTGATTCTTTCTATCTTTTTCTTATGAAAACTGAAGCATCAAATTAACTGTCATGAAAGATTTTATGAATTTTTGTCGATAGGATATCATAAATTATCTTTTGAACATTTCTTTTGAGTTGATAAAGTGTGAAAATATGTAGTTAGATGTTACGGGTTCATGAACGTTAAAATATACCTACGTTTATGTTACGAGTTATTTTGCACGTCCCAATTGATCCGTTTGTAATTTTTCAAGTTCAAATTGAAAAAGTTATCTCGTTAGAAATAAAGGTTCTATTCTGTTCTTCTATTCTAATCTATCATATTTTTATCTATTTATCAAGTGCTAAAACTGTTAGTCCTAAACCGACTTCAATTATTTACAACCGATTTACGTGATTCTTTTTCTGTTCGATGCAAGCTTAAGGCGATAGGTGAGGCAAAACTGCAAAATAGACCTCTCTTTGAATCCCTACTCCTCCTAAATGGATGATCCAAACAAAAAAAAAAAATATGTGTGAGATGTATAATATCTTAAACTAAAAAATTGTTGTTCGTTTTTTTTGTTACAACTATTAGTTTTGACAGAAAAAAATCTTAACTTTCTTCTAATTTCATCAAAGAAATTTCCTACTACTCCTAAACGGCTGAAGCGATTTTAATGATTCTTTCACCAAATGATAGAAAATTTAATTATCTAAAAAATTGTTGTTCATTTTTTTTCAAAAATAATGTATTACGTGTCATACATTCAAAATACCCTGTAATTTCCACACGCGGGCCGCGCGAATGCGGGAGCTCAGTCTTTCACTAGCGTTCGCACGGGGAGGCTGTGTCGCACATCGGCACGCTCCGCTTCTTTGTTTTTCTATAAAGAATTTATAGCGCAGATGGTACACTCGGTACTCATAGTAGTTCGGCGGCTGAATGAAAGTGATCTAAGTACTTACTACGTCATTTTAAATATGTATAGGTATTATAAAATGTTTAAGATAATTTAAATACATAGGTATACAAGATGCTGATTATCTATTTTTTCTAGATTTATTTGTCTGATTATCTATTTATTCTAGATTTATTATATACTTCGAGATATACATAGGTATTTTTTTATTATGTATTAGTAGGTAATAATAATAAAACAACGCACTTAGGTATAGGAAATCACAAGACAACAAAAAATACCTACAAAGGATTATTTAAATTCTGTAATTAGCAAAACCGTATTTTATTAATTTCTTGGAAACAATCACATCACTTTTGTGCATTTTGCGTTTCGATTGGTAATTAATCTACAGGGTACCCCGTTTGGTATATTGGTTTTGGTTGGTATGAGTTTTTTTTATCTCATTGGTCTCCACAAAAACCCAGGGAATTTTCGATTCATCCAGCTCAATCATCTCGTCGCGAATAAGGTCAGGTAAATTGATAGGTATCACCTATTTTGATCCCTGATAATAATATATAAAATATACCTACAGGTGTTTGGTAGAACGTTAGACAAACTTCGCATGTAAGGTTATTTTGAATAAAGGTTCACCCATTTCACCCTAAATGAGCTACTTTTTTTTATTGATATTTTTATAAAAAAAAAAAGCCGAAATTTTACCTAAAACTGCTTCTTTTTTTGACGCGTTTTCAACCGATTTTTTTTATTTGGTATGAAGATCCAATATGTCTTTACTCTAATAAAAACATTTTATATCCAGATAATGATTGGATAGCTAATTACGAGCAGTCAAAGTTTAACAAAAGTATAAAACACGATAAAAAACATAACTTAAATTGATTAAAAAAATGAAAATATGTGTGTTAGTAGATTGTTTTTAAGATCATTAAAAACATCTAATTATCTCTTCTTTCCAACGATAATAACTAAATATCACTTGTAGTAATTAGATATTGGATTTCGACAAAAATTCAAAGTTTAGTGATGAAAATGTGAAAATAATACAAAAAATTATCCATCAAAAGTTTCTTCAAACATCTCCATCTTTTCTGATATACTGTTTTTCATAGCTTTTTTATATGATTTATTTCAAAATCAAATCAAAAATAATAACCGCATAGAAAAAGAAGTCTGTTTTGTATGTGGCTTGATTTACCCTCATATTGTCATAATGTTACATTGTAGTGGCGTTACCTCGACACACAGTATTCGTATTCGTACTTGACATGTAACTCATATAAAAATGTCGCTCAATCCGTGT
Source organism: Ostrinia nubilalis (assembly GCF_963855985.1). Taxonomy (NCBI): domain Eukaryota; kingdom Metazoa; phylum Arthropoda; class Insecta; order Lepidoptera; family Crambidae; genus Ostrinia; species Ostrinia nubilalis. The sequence goes on from NC_087097.1 coordinate 13,739,754, forward strand.
TTATCTATTTTAGTTGAAATGGAACGCAAAAATCTAAAAACTTATTTTTCTCTCGATCTTACCAAAAAATAATAACGGAGAAAGTAAAGTCTTAAATTGTATTCGATGATCAAACATATTTTATTCAATGTTGACCGATATTTGACCAATATTTTGAATACCTGCACAGACAGACATTTACATTTAGGTAGGTACTCGTACACACACTTAAAAACTGTTTAGAAGCTCACTTAGACACACGAATATCGTCAGCCTAACTTTCAAATTGCTTAGGTATGTCCCTTTTTGCAAACTTTACAGGAGGAAATAACTGTTTATTTTTCATAGTTATGGTACTAATTAAAGTATAATGATGTCTAATTGAAATATAATCATTTATTTCAATTTTGTTTCAGTTTGAAAATATGCTAACGATAATTATTATTGTTCTGTATAATGATTTATTTTCTTTTTTTAAATTCTGTTTTGAAACACAAAATAAGCATCGCAATTTTTTTCGATATGCGTAAATTAAAATCGAGTTAACATTCCCGTAGGCAGTTATGTTAGAATTGGCAGCGCTTCGCATCTGTATTCTGAGCGCACTTTGGTATCGGGCAAGAAGCGCGGGCGCGCGGCGGGTGGCTCGTTGTCTCGCTCTAATGCTCAAGGTCGTTCGGCCATGTAATCGCCTTAAAAAGATTAACTTCTCTTGCAGAATTCAAGGAGGCCTTTATGCTGTTCGACAAAGACGAGGATGGGACGATCACCATGGCCGAGCTGGGGGTGGTGATGCGCTCCCTGGGACAGAGACCTTCAGGTAGTTATTTTATTTATTTATTTACAACTAATTAACATTCATGTCAAACATTTCTCTTATGAGCGTACTTTATAGTTATTTCCATTGTCACAGGCGATACGTCAGCACTGTTGATTTTTACTACAGGTACTTCTCATTTTATAAAACTCGGCATACAATAGGTACTTAGTCGCAGTTTTTATACAAAAGCCTTACAAGTTTTTTATAATTCGCTCTTCTCGAGTGAATGTCTCTATGATCAAGATTGTTTTGTCTGGCATCAAATAGGCTCAATCGACCGGTCGATCGCGATCGACCGGTCGATTGCGAATATTAGTCCAGTCGATCGTGGCAAGGCAAAAAATACTACATGATTGTGTAATAAACTATGCTGTTTCATTTAAGATCGCCAGGGTTTCGTTAGTAAACAGTAGATATTATGTCTAATCATGTTGGCCTCCCCTGATCTAAATCATTGGGGGAGGCCTATGTTCAGCAGTAGACGTCCTATGACTGAAATGATGATGTTCATGACAAAAGCTGTAAATATGGCAAACCATTACGGATCAATGTTAGTCGGCCTTGCTTGTTTTCAAGCTTGTTAATATCTACGAGTATTGACTGACTATACTTATCTACTACGTGTCAAGATGAAGACATTGAACATAAATAAACCAAGACGGACAAACAGTGAGACCGCAAGATGTATTAGTTTCAACGTCTCAATATCGGGTTTCGACAGATAGGCAAGTTCATGATTCATGTGTTTGGGATCTTTAGACGAATTGTTTCTTGCCAAAATTATGTTACTAGTGAAATCACTAGTAACCAAATGTTTTCTAGTGAACGTTAAGAGTTTTATTTTAACTTAAAATATAGCGTACTTTTTAGACAGAGCGTTTGTGAAAATGACTGTTAAAGAGGGAAATACGTGGGACATAATTTATGATCTTGTGACTTTCTTTGGACTAGATAAGAGGTGAACATATCAAAATGAGACACAATTTTAAAACAATAAGCCTGTTTAGATAGGATCTGCTGCTGTAAAGTTTTATTTTAAAAGTTAATTAAAGTATTACCACACAATGTGATTATTACTGAAAATTCGGATAATCATCATCCTCGGCAAAATATTATTGAGTTACAGCAGAAAAACTGCTCATTATTTATTTCATTAACAATCAAATCTCTAACTTTACACGTTTTCTCAATGCGATAGAGTAGTTAAATTATTATTCCTACAAGTATATCAATATTATAATTGCTGTTAAATTAAATTTACCGGAGGCAAATGAAGGATTTGGCCTACAATCAATACGCTGGCCAGACGGGTTGGGAATTCGGACGTAGTCCAAGATTTTAATTCATAAATTGGGATAATAAAGTAGATAACTTATTAAAACAGATTACCATATTTCATTTAACTATTATTTATACCCAAATCTTGGCAACGCCTGCCGCTAACTGGCTAGTTTATTGCACTTGCAGTTATTTTACTATTTTATTATGGAAGGGGAAGCGTAAAAGATTAAAGATATTATTGTATGAACTCTACCATAATTATTAATGTAAGACCTTTTTCTTTTGTAACCAAAATGATTATTATGAATGGAATTATATCTTTGAGTCTTTATGAGAAATATTTTTTAGTTAATTGAGCGTATCTTTTCAGTGTCATAATTAAAACGTTTCTCTTGCCTATTTTCATTAATTTTATTAATTTTACTTGAACTGAAGACTAAAGAAATAAAATAACCAAGATCATTGCTTTTAAAAACGCTTACACCTTTGACTCTACATAGCAAAATCAATAATACTTATCGGTTTAAATGATAAATTAAATAAAACATAAAACATTACCACTGAAAATACATAATATTTATGTAAAATATTATTAGATCAACATGAAATTAAAATTCAAGCCAAGTCAAGCCATATTTTGGTGATTCAGTTAAAATGAATGTCCGAGGCGTTTCGGTACAAATTGGCCGAGTCCACAACAGAATGTTGCCAAATTCCTGAGCCGTCATTAACATTAGCAGAAACAATAAGCTAAAAATACCACAGACAATAACACTCTTTGTCTGTAAGTAACCCTCCTTGTAAAACTAAAAAGGTCTTATTATACCGTTATTTCTTTTGAATAAAGTCAATCTACAGGTAAAACGGTTTTTAGCGCTGTTTTATAAAAGGCGATTTCTAATGGTCACTTTAATCTTTTACTTATCCCTTTTCAAAATAAGCATATTACAAAACTTAGAAAGTGTATTATTTAGATTAGGAAAAATATGCCATGTTGTTTATAATTTAGAACCCTTTTATTGATTTTTTAATAGCTTAAAATGCTAAGATACAAAGTTTTTGAGATTTTGCTTGAGCTCTATGCTACCTTAGCTAGCACATGCCATGGTATGATGGTACCTGGAAGGTCTTAGTTGATTCAAAAACTCAATTTACATGCGTAAGAATCGTATCAATCTTGAGAAAAAAAATTAAAGACGTAAAAATACAAGTTCACAAAAACTGCTATTGGCACATAAAACATAATTTTAAAGATAAAAAGTAATATATACTGTTGAAAAACTAAGGTAAAAATTAAAAATAAAAAGCAAAAACTTGCAACTCAACTTTGCTAGGCCCCGACGAGATTCGAACTCGTGATCTCCTGTTTACTAGACAGGCGCTTTAACCAACTAAGCCACGGCGCCGTTGCTGCGAGTGACGAAATTAGCTTACTAATATTAACAATGGGCGGGGCGACTGGGTTTATGTATGATGAAATCGTGATTTTTATCACCGGAATAAAATTCATTTACAATGTGAATGTGATGATAAATGGATGGATGCTTCTCCTCCATGTGAAAATTATAGGACTTCCAGCATAATATTTTATCTAAATCCATGCCAGCAAAATCTTCTAGTTTTTATTTTCATACGATAAGTAGGTTTGCTTAGGTGAATGGCATGTACACACTATAATAAGTGCATATTGAATTTAGCACAGACAGATAACTCATTCACCTTTTTGTCTTGAAACATTGGTAGAGTTAAAATTACACTAAGAGGTTTAAAAGAGTTCTAATAGAGTGTTTTCGAATAATTTACGACTTTTTATGACTCTACATTTATAATGTTCGTTCGTTTCTGTCAAATGACGTCTAAAATAAAATGTGTTCTATGAAATGCGTATTTACATGCAACATTTACTCTTATTTTTCCTATAAATGATACCCACCAGTGCAGTGTATGGAGTAATTTTATTCATATGTGTATGGTTACACATACTTATTCATCGGATATTCAAACAAACACTCCCGTAAGCGATTCTAATAAATAATTCAACACATATTTTGCGAATGATTTGGGATTTTATTAGGGGACGAAACCCTTTGTCCATTTGCATGATGGAATGAATTTACTCGTAATTTTCATGGAAATGCAATACAAAATATGAATGAAGTATAAATATTTTCATATCTACCTTTTTAGTCATTTGATAATACAAATAGAAGCTAGAGCTATAAGTTACAGTTCACAGGGAGTATTTTGATTGCTTAGGTAATTACACCTGTTCAAACTAGTCTTGTAAATAATGCTAATATAAATGAACAGGAGTTTAAAAATGGTAAAATGTGGGTATTGAACATTAATGATTTATACGTATTACGTCTACGATATTTTGCAACAGACTGTAACTAAAAACTTCATGATCTTAACTAAAATTCTAGAAATAATTTTAAAAAAGCTAGTAAAAATCTAACGATATACATATAAAACATCTAATAAGTTGACAATAATCACTTGTTAGAATTTTGCCAATCATGAAAAACTAATAATTGTAATTTCATTGCGATTTTTGCATTAACTTTATAGAAGAGAAGAAAAAGTATTTTTTGCACAAAAAGCTCGGGTTGCTAGTTGAAAACAATATCTCCCCCTAAAAATGTTGTCGAGGTGAAATAAAAATTTATCCGTAGTCTTTTATTTTTATGACTAAAACCGTGAAATGAAACGCCAGAGTCTGACATTGGTAGTAATTTATCGCCTGTTACATACGAATTTAAATCGCCTACGAAATTATCTAGTCTAGTAGCAGACTGGTTCGCATAGAGGGAAATGATAGAATTAACATTGGGTACAAAAATTATTTAAGTACTCTTAATGGACGCAGGCTATTATAGGCATCTATGGTTAATAATTAAAATCTAAATTTATTGTAATTTGTTATTATTGTAATTTATATTAATGTAAAATGAATTTATTTTTATTATTTAATTTAATTCTTATGGTGCCTTTTTGTTTTTCTCTTTATGTTTGTTTAATTTCTCTTTTTCTATTGCGCCCCCCTGCTGCGTTCTCCCTGCTGCCGGACTTGTGGACTCCTTTCTCCTCTTGCGTCTCCGTCAGCAGGGGTACGCCGTGACAACAGAGGGTCCCCGCTGAAAATCAGTTTCAAGACAAGCCCTGGCGGTCTTGATGTACGCTGAGCGTCCCTTTTTGTCAGAGGGGCACAAGCAGTTAATTGTCCTCTTGTTTATTTCTCTCTGTTTTAATCTATGTCTTGCCTGCTTGTATACCTTTCTTGCAAATAAAAAGTTTTCTATTCTATTCTATTCTACTATCAACCGGTCAACTGCAACATGGAAATCATTGGGGGAGGCTCATCAGCATTGTACGTCCGTGAGTAAGTGACCGCAGGACAAATCATGCTTATGAAGGTTAACGAACTAAACCATTTCAATTAACAATGTAGTGCGACAAACAAAAGTTAGTCACGTATGAAACATGTAAACAATGTTTTGTAGGTAAGGAAGATAAGGAACTTTTTAATTAAAAGCAATTTTAAGTTAAACCTTCAGTAGTTAGCTTACAATTACCTTTATAATGTTTGAATTTTAACCGATATCGATAAAGGCCTGGGGATACATAAAATGCCAAAATCTCGACGGGTGTTAGTCAGGACAATGTAAACGAGGAAGCCTGGTAGGAAATTACGGCATAAAATACTGTCTAAATAAATAAATATCCCAAAAACAATGTCCCAAAAATAGTGTCATGCTGAAATCAAGGTGTAGAGCATCACTAGAGTTATCCGAATCAATCCCATGTACGTTCCGCGAACTCGAAAACTATCAATTTTTTTCGGGACAACCTGTATGTATAACCGAATGGTATATTTGAAATTTCAGAGACTGAACTTCGAGATATGGTGAAGGAGGTGGACCAGGACGGCAACGGGACTATCGAGTTCAACGAGTTCCTCCAAATGATGTCCAAGAAGATGCGCGGGTCTGATGGAGAAGACGAGCTTAGAGAGGCATTCAGGTAAGCATGAAATATGTTGAGGAATCAGGCAAATACCTCAGTTGCACCATCTTAACTGTAACCGTAACTATAAATTTAACCGGTAGTTGAAAAAATACCAAATATTGTGTAAAGCGTGAGTTCACATTTAATTTTATTCGCAGATGCGATAAGTCTCCTCTTAAGTGAAGTCAGAAAAGAATATTTTTGTGTTTATTTTGAAAATGACAGAGTATTCAACCTTTTTTTTAAGAAACTGCGCTCCGCACCTAAAACCTTCACTTTCAGTTAATCGAGCCGATCCGCATATCAATTTAAAAATATTTTTCTTGAGCAGTCCATAATAAACAGGAATGAAGTTTCTGTAAGAAGACTTACAAAGACTAGTAGAGTTTTCTGGACTCTAAGACAATGCCATTAAGTCCAATGTCATCAATTCCAGGGTATTCGACAAGAACAATGACGGTCTGATCTCCTCGGTGGAGCTGCGGCACGTGATGACCAACCTGGGCGAGCGGCTGAGCGAGGAGGAGGTGGACGACATGATCCGCGAGGCCGACCTCGACGGCGACGGCATGGTCAACTACGACGGTAACTATTACGTAGGTTAAAAGGTTCAAGAATGGAGGCAACGTACTGACAAATGCAACGTGGGACATGCAGCCACCAGGTGACCTTATAAAGGTTGCAGGAAGGCGCTAGATGCGGGAGATCTTTGGTCTTTGGGATATCTTATGAGTGACCCTTGTCTTGGTGAACGCAGAGTTTGACGCTTCCATGCAAGATGAAGTAGGTAAATTAGAAGGAGTTGAGATTTTGGGAACAATTTGCCCAAAGTCTCGAGTTGCAAGGTATTGTATTTGTCGATTGCATTAATTGCTCATGACAGACAGGGTTGGCGAGTGCTAAAGTGTCACATATCTTAGCAAAACTTGATACATCACCATCAAGTATGATGGATCAACGATATTTGCACTACGACGGTAACTTGTTCTGACATGAGCAAAGTTGGCGACTTTTGAGGGGCCCAGCGTCTTGACTAAGACAGAGCTTGGCAATTCAAAGCAAGATGATGAAGCAGAAAAAAGTAGCTTCATACTTTTAGAAGTATAAAGTGGAGGAAGTAGTTGTATTTTCTTTCTTTTCTATTTTTTTTTACATGTTTTTATTTATACGCCAGAATCTTATTTTTTTGATTAAAACAAGCTTTTTTTTTTTTAGAGTTCGTAACAATACTGACGTCGAAAAACTAGTATGCAGAGAAAAGGCCCAAGAGAGCCCCTCCCGCGCCCCGCCCTCCCCTCCAGGAGGACCTGTACAAGTTCGGAGGGAAAGAAACTCTTATCTAGTTGAAGTGTTAATGCTCTACCGCAACGGTAACGGTTAACGTTATTTATAACGCTTGGTGGCAGTGTATACGTACATGTGATTTTTGATGTGTTTTGTTTTCGTTAAACTCGTCGCCAACTTCTTAAGTTCGGCGCGTTCTTTTGTTTTTAGCCATGCATGTCAATCAGAACCAGAAGTACTGTCAAATTGAAACCTTTATCTAATACCTAATCTTTCATTTTTTACTAGATACTTGATAGTTCTATCAACAAAACTTTGCAAGATAAATTCTTGCAAAGCAATAAAAACTCAACGAAACAAAGAATAAACGTACACCGATTGAAAATTAAATGTATTCTAAAGATTATTAGAAAAAGGTATCAATTTGTATGACTGTCCTAATGACCTTTATGTACAGTATGCATTAAAAGCAACAAAGTCAAAAAAATTAAAACAAACATACGTAACTTAATTCCAAAAAATCTACCACCCAAAATTCCAATCAACTATTTAAATTGGAATTGTATACACCTCTGCTTAACACGCACTACAAACACAAGAAAATGTATTAATGCTTTTGCATTTTATAATGGCACTTTTTTGGCAAAAATGTTATCACGAACTTTTTACTAACACATTTTTATACTTTGCTACGTGTGCAAAAACAGTGCATTGACCTCACAGAATGTCTTGGGCTCTAGCTGAGTACAGCTAAAATTAGAAATAATGAACTAAATAATATTTAAGAGTAACTTTAAATAAATGAACCACATTTAAAGAGAGAACAACGGATGTTCAAGTATTTATACAGCCCGGTTTTTTTATACATACATGGAGTATGTAATTTCTAAATGTCAACAAGAAACTGCTGAATAGTTACAAAATGTAATGTGGTGTAAATAAAACCGGGCTTTAGATAGCATTTTTTATATTTTATGCCACGGAAAGCAGGGTTGACTGCCATCCATCCTTGTATAAATACTTGAATTATACATTCAGGCCGTTTTTTTCTAAATTATAGGTGTATTGATTTATTTTTTCTTACGTTAATATCGGCAACGAATATTATCATACTTAGTTGAACATTAATAATTTCAAGTGTGTATAAATATTCAAATATTTATACAAGAAAATTTTCTTTTGCCTATTATTTTTACTAGAAAATACGGTAAATAACTGTTAAATTACATACTTAAATGTATGTCGTATAGAATTTTTTATATAATTATTCAAAAGAACTTATACCTCCGAGATTGTAATAGAATTGAAAATAGATTTAGTTTTCGGTGAAATTGAATTGTAGACGTAAAAAATCGATGTCATTGTAGTTATACATTTTAAATACATATTATGAAAACAAGATCCAATGCATAAAATTATGTAATGACCGTATTTTTAACTCTGTCGAAATTTGACACTGTCAAATGGGTCATAACAGTTAAATGTTTAACAATATTGGGTTTTAGATAACCGTGTACCATTAGAAGTAATCGCAAATAGATAAGTAACTTACAACAGATAAATAAAATAGCTGTTAAAAAATTTGGTTGTGTCTACATTCTTTGTAACAATTAACATAACATACTATATCCAGTAAATGTAACATTATAACTAGAGACCCGTACGTATACACGTTGTTTGAATATGTGTAGTTCTAGATAATTGTGTGTATTCGAAATGTTCAATGGAGGTTTTCGTTAGTCTTCCATTTTGCGAAGGTTGACTGAAAAATGTTGAGCCAAAGATACCAGGAGTTCATTAAAGTTACGAGGAATCGAAAAATTATATTTATAGAAATGAAAATGCTAGTCGTGAAATTAATGTTAAGGTATCATTATTTTATTGGTTCAAATTCTATGGAGTTTTAAAATTTATATAGGCACAAGAAAAGGGTACTTTTTATTGTAACGAAAATAGTGAAATTTCTACATTTTGCTATGCTAAAGACTTAAGAAGTTTTAATGGAAATTAAGGTTTTTAATTGTAGAGTTTTTATTCGTCACCCAAATATTTCCATTGATATAAATTGTATAATTTCGTGTTGAAATATGTAGGGAAATCCAAGCGAAAGATTTGTATAAGCCACTCTAGGTAGAGGCATAACATTATGAATTTAATGTAAAATTGTTCGAAGTGTAGGGAATGTTAGATGTAAAAATCTGAATTTTTGAATGTGAAAATGGCAAGAAAAAATTAAGAACTTCAATTATTCTGTGAACTTGTGTTAATTTTTTTTATAATATTATCTGGTTGCCTTTTAGTTCGGTACTATTGTTGTTATGGGGTTTAATTAATAAAGCGCCATGATTATTTATTTCAACTTGCTTGTTTATTGCAATCTTACACATGCAAAATATAAATTACAACGGAGCACATCAAAACAAAACTTTTCAGTCGGCCATTTTTCCACAGAGAGTGACCATAGACTTTGAGCTAGCTTTTTAAACTCTAAACCATAAATAAATGTTTAGTGTTGTCATTACTCAACACTCTTCCTCAACATAAACATTTATTTACATATTCATACAGTCCCAAACCTTCAATTAAACTATAGAATACATTTTTACTTAAAGGCTTAGTTAAGATATCAGCTAACTGATTTTTAGAATTAACATAAACAATATTTATCAAATTTTCTTCAACCTTTTGTTTAACAAAATTAAATTTTACATCAATATGCTTTAATCGCTTTATATCACAACCTTTCAACGATTTAATTGTACTCTGGTTGTCTTCAAAAATAGTTACAGTTGGAACATCTACATTTAGGTCATTTAGTAATTTAATCATGAAACAAGCTTCCATTACAGATTCACACAAACTAACATACTCAGCTTCAGTTGTACTAAGTGCAATACTACTTTGCTTTTTAGATTTCCATACAACAGTATTGTTATAAACTTTAAATAAATATCCAGATGTTGACTTTCGATCATTATCTCTAGCAAAATCAGCATCTGCATATCCAACAAGTGGTTCACTTAAGTCATTTTTAGTATAAAGTAATACAAAGTTAATTGTCTTTTTAACATATCTCAATAATCTCTTTAAAGCACGCCAAAGTTCGGCATTAGGTTTTGATTGAAATCTACTTAAATAATAGACAGATGTAGCTAAATCTGGTCTTGATCCTACAGTTGCATACATGAGAGAACCTATGAGAGATCTACATTGTTTTTCATAAGACAAGTCAATTTCCAAGTTTTCATCAAATTTAAAGTTATGATCCATAGGTGTGTTACAGCCTTTACAATCTGACATATTAAACAGTTTTAAAATTCTTTTAAGATACTTTGACTGATCAATAAAAATTCCTTCAGAACTCTTTCTTATAGAAATACCCAAGTAAGTTAAATTATTATCCCCTAAATCTTTCATTTTAAATTGAGCTTTCAAAAAGTCTTTTACTGAATTGATATCTTTAATATTTTGTCCAAGAATTAATAGATCGTCTACGTATAAAAGTAAGTATGTTTCCCCTTTAATATATAAACAATAGTCATTATCCGAGCGTTTAAAACCATAAGAAGTAATAGTCTCATTGAATTTTTCATACCAATATTTAGGTGATTTCTTCAGTCCATATAACGATCTCTTGAGTTTGAGTACACAATTTTCTTTAACATTCATTCCTTTTGGTGGTTTTAGGTATACATCTTCGTCAATCCTCCCATACAAAAAGGCTCCTTTCACGTCCATTTGGTGTATAGTATAATCCCTCTTAGCAGCTACTGATAACAATGTCCTTAACGTTTGTAGTTTCAATACCGGTGAATAGATGTCTTCAAATTTCTCTTCCTGTTGGAAACCTCTAATGACTAATCTAGCTTTACATAATTTACCTCTTTCTGTCTCTTTCTTTGTAAATACCCATTTTCCATCTAATATCTTCTTATCTTTCGGTTCTGGTACGATTTCAAATGTCTCCGTTTCTTCTAAAACTTTAAGTTCCTCTTTTACAGCTTTTAACCAATCATTTTTGTCCTCTCTCTCTTCAATGTCCTCATATCTTACCGGTGTATCTTCATGTTGACTGCTTAATAATGCAAATAGAGCTTCATCACTTTCTTCGTCAAAATCCGCAACATAGTCCTTCTGCCATAATGGTTTCTGTCTTTTCCTTTTTTGTCTTTCTTGTTCTTCCTTTTCCAGTTCTTCACTTTCTTGCTCATTTTCATTGTTTTCAGAAGTTTGGTTCTTTTCTTCTTCATTCTCTATACTAGTTTCTCCTCCTGTTCTGTCTGGTTTCTGTTCTTCATTTTCACACTCTGTATAGTCAGGGATAAAAATTGTCTTTTCCGGTTTCTTTAGGTTTTCATCAAATATCACATTTCTTGCCGTCACTGCCATGTTATTTTCTTCATCAAATAATTTGTATCCTCCTACATTATATCCAATCATTATCATTTTCTTGCCTTTGTCATCCAATTTCTTCCTCAATTCTTTAGGAACGTGATTGTAAGCAATGGATCCAAATACTCTCAAATTCGAAACATCAGGTTTTCTTCCTTCCCATAATTCACTAGGTGTAGTATCTCTTCCTGCAACTGGACTCCTGTTTGTAACGTACGTAGAATATAATACTGCTTCTCCCCAAAATTCTTTTTTCATTCCTGCATCTATCAATATTGTTCTCGCTTTATCCATGAGGGTTCTGTTCATTCTCTCCGCCACACCATTCATCTCCGGATTATAAGGTACTGTATGCTGCATGACTATTCCATTTCTGTTACAAAAATCCCTAAACTCATTAGACAAGTATTCGCGCCCATTATCCATTCTCAATTTTAAAATGTTACTATTAAAATGTTTAGTTACCATGTTATAATAATATAAAAACTTTTTGAAAACTTCAGATTTATGTTTTATCAAAAATACCATAGTGAAATGTGTAAAGTCATCAATAAAAGTGACAAAATAATTTTTGTCATCCCAAGTGGTTGGTGAAATTGGACCACATACATCAGTATGAACTAACTCTAAAGGTTTCTTGGCTCTATAGCCTTTATGATTGAATGGCTGTCTAGTACTTTTACCCAATAAACAAGATTCACATAAATCACTCTGTGTCGTTTTATTTTTTAAGTCCGATAAACCTTTTACCATGCAATTTTTCGCCAATAAATTTAAATTACTTGAACCCAAATGACCAAAACGTCGGTGCCACAATTCATAAAGATTTACATCAGGTTTATTAATTAAATAACAAGATTTTACTGAAGTTACTAAAACATTCACTGTGTACAAAGTTCCAGAATTATTACCAATCATTAGTATGTAATCTTTTTCAAAAACTCTTACTTTACCTTGAGAAAAACTGACAGTCAAACCAGCATTTTCCATTTTTGATACAGACAATAAATTTTTTCTTAAGTCAGGGACATAGTAAACATTTTTAATTATGCATTTATATTGCCTGTTGCCTACCTTACTAATTACCTCTATGTTGCCAATTCCTATTGCTTGTAAATTAATACCATTTTTGGCAGCAGCAATGAGACGTGGTTTTGTTAATTGTATATAGTCCACAAAATGTTCTCTTGTGTTAACTAAATGATCTGAACACCCTGAGTCCACACAAAATTGTAGTTCGCAATACTTTTCTGCACACTTATATTTTTGCACACTTTCTTCACACTGATTATTTTCACTCACAAATGCACTAGGATTATTTTCCGTATAATTACTCTCCTCTCTCCGTTCTTGACTCTGGTAGTTTCTCCCTCGGCCATGGCTCCATCCTTGTCCTCGTCCTGTATTGTTGTATCCTTGTCCTCGTCCTGTATTGTATCCTTGTCCAGTATAGTATCCTCGTCCTGTATTGTAGAATCCTCTTCCTGAATTGTTATTTCCTCCTCTATATGTTTGTCCCGATCCAGTAGTATAATTTCGCCCTGTAGAATAATTGTTTCCTTGTCCTCGACCTCTGCACTGGTATTTCTTATGGCCTGGCTTCCCACAGTTGTAACAATTGAAGGCACTCGAGCTCGTCTCTTTGTTGTTTTCATTAAACTTTTTCTTCTTTTCTTCCTCTGCGAGAAGTCTTTCCATGACTGTGCTCAGTTTCAGGTCTCCCATTGTCTCTAATGCGGTGACTACGCCCTCGTAGCTTTTTGGCATAGATAAAAGTATGTAGTTAATTTTTTCCTCGTCTGACAAAACTGATTCTGCCTCCTCCAACTGAGTGCAGATTTCTTGAATTTTGGTAAAATGTTCTTTCAGTGGTTTGCTCTCTAGATACTTTATTTCGTTCAGCTGTCTTCTCAAAAACAATTTTCCTCTTGTACTTTTTTCTTTGAAGTTTTCCTCTAAGTTTTTGTACATTTTAAATGCACTTTCTTGGCGTACATATTGAAGATGACTATCAGCCACTGCGCTAATTATTAGAGCCTGTGCCCTTGCTTCGAGGCTCTTATTTTCGGCTTTCTTGGAGAAATTTTCGTCAATCACAGCGCCCAGGCAATTTGCCTCATTTAGCATACTTTTCATTCTAAAAGCCCAATTCGAAAATCCTTCCCCATTGAATTGTGCAATGTTATATCTGTTGTCTTTCGAACACGACATGATGACGATGATATTCGTAGATGTAATTTTCGGTACTATAAACCTTTCCAACAATGTCCTCCACTCGTGGATGCGATTGAACTTAATTTCTTGTGACAAATTCTTCTGGGCCCATAACTATTGTTGTTATGGGGTTTAATTAATAAAGCGCCATGATTATTTATTTCAACTTGCTTGTTTATTGCAATCTTACACATGCAAAATATAAATTACAACGGAGCACATCAAAACAAAACTTTTCAGTCGGCCATTTTTCCACAGAGAGTGACCATAGACTTTGAGCTAGCTTTTTAAACTCTAAACCATAAATAAATGTTTAGTGTTGTCATTACTCAACAGGTACTAATAACAAAATTATTAGATAGAGTTAATAAACAATACTTCATGCTATTGATTTCAACTGACAGGATTTTTTCCAACATTAAGAAAAAATCAAACACTTATAGGTACTTACATTTTATTATTATATTTGCTGTATAAATGCTAAGATCATTTGAAGTTGTGGGCTTCCTTATGATAAATCATTTATCATTGTGATGCAAAATTATATTCTTAAATATCATCAATAGATTCGTTTTGATTTTTAACACTCAGTTCAATAGATCGACAATAAAATAATTATATTTGTATATTTCAAATGAATTTTAAATATATTAGAGGAATTAGTTTACTATTATTGTGAAATTATAACATCACATATCACAAGCAATAAAAATATATTATTTACTTGTTATTCAAGATGATATTTACAAAACAAATCATGCTCTATAACAAACTAAATTATTATTAAAACACAGGATATATTTTAATTACATGTTATTGAAGAGAAATACATTTATGACTTATTTATAATCAAATTATACTTAATTATATTTCAGTCGTTAAAAATATTTAAAAGTATGAACTTTTTTAAATGAACGTGAATCCATTTTTACGAGACCAAAATTCATTATAAATTAGACGGAAAGTTAAAGTAATGTTACATATTTTAGCCTATGTAAATTGCATAAATACTATATTCAAAGTACCTACTTTCAATTGCCAATTAAATGAATAAGGCATTATCATCTTAACCAACATGGTAGTAACCTTAGATTGTACCTACTTTTAGTTATAATTTTCTTTTTTTTTATGTTATAGAATAAAAACTAATTGTAAAAATTGTACATTGAGACAGACGTCCCTCATGCTACTTAGAATTAACAATTCGGTAATTTTTAAATTGTGCGAAAATTATAAACTATTAAAGTTTAAATTTATGTTGCAAAAAATATAATAATTGCAATTTTACAAAAAAAAAGTCATGTAAGAGTTTATTTTTTAGTTTTCTTCCATTCTGATATAATAAGATCTATAAGTTTTTCTAATGATAAAAAATGTTATTGAGCAATTTAAAATTGGACATAAAAAGTTTCCATTAAAGAACTATCCTTTGAAGGATTTTCGACGTGAGAAAACACTAGAACAAATCAAGGAGCTGGTTTTTACTGCCTGCCAATCATTAACTATCGGGATGATTGCATTTGGTAGTTTTAAATATAAATAACTTGTGGGTCAAAAAATAATAAGTACGGTCTCAAAATAATACTTAAAATTTGAATTATAATATTATTCAATAATATAAATACTTCTTTATAGAACCAAGGTTATAAAATATTATTTTTCGTTTATAAAAAAATTAAATATTATCTTTTTTTGGGGCTGACGTACGTTACTTGTACTATGTAGTATATGTTAATAATATAATAATGTGACTGTACTGATAATGTCACGGATATTGTTGCTTTGTAAGTGATAGAGAGAGACATACAATATTAACCGCTTAATATTATTTTTAAATAGATCAATGTTAACAATTTTTGATTTTGCTCTGTATAGAGTTTTCGATATTTGTACTGTTGCAAGCACAGCAGACTATTACAACTTTATATTTTACTGCAAAATCACATCTATAACGACTACATAAGATAAATTTGAGAATTGAACGATTGCACTTACAAACTTACTTCATCAATAATATAAATTATACTTATATGTATAAAAGTATGAATATTGAAAACTCGTATACCCATTTCACGTATGAAAAACCTTATAATAATATTGGTACTGATATTCCTCGTGAAATAGAGTCATAATGGAATATGTGTGTGTGAAAAATGTTATACATAAAGTCAAGTTAAATGTATGTGTATGCAAGGTAGAAATTCGATGTAACTAGATGAATATACAAGCTTGGTATGAAACAAAGAAATTTTAATAAAATTGATATGTGAATATTTGTTGTTTTATTAATTTATTCCGAATATCATTCAGTTTCTAAATCAGGATTTCTCAACTATTAGGGCATAAAAATATGTTAGTGTTCTTTTTCGGTCGGACTCACAATCAGACAGAAAGATTCGCTAAATGTGTTGCTTCGTTCGTTTCAGCCAAATTTTAATGACATCCACTGCTGGACAAAGGCCTCCTCCAAGGTTATAATAAAATGTGTTGCTTAGTAGAGTAAAACTCGAGAATGTCTGAACCAATTTCCAAAAATGGAAAAACGTTAACAACTATTTTTTTCGTCTCTTATGGGGATGCTTAATCGAGGGTGTGTACCCTCGATTAAGTTTGTATGGTCTGTAATAGAATGATCATTCAGTCCAACTACTTAGAAACTGGATAGCGTGACAGCCAACAAAGCTTTTTATATGGGAAGATTTACAATGTAATTACCGAAAAATGACAGTAAATTGATAGAGTCAGGTCTGCTTATCGAATTAGCTAGGTAATAATTGATAAAACAAGGTCATTAGAATCTTTAGGTTAGAACCCAATAAACCTAAATAAAAAGCATTGCCGAATAGGATCCTACAAGATGACCCGGCCCGCGTGACGTCACGGCACGTGCGCGTTGGCCAATGGCTGTGCGCGCGCACTGACACACCACACTACGCGCACGCGTCATGCGCCTGGCGTGTGGCGCTTTTTACTCGCTTATAAGGAGACGGACTTCGTATTTATGAGGTCAGAAATATTTTTACACAGTAGATATTTTTACTACAGGCGAATTAAACTATAAAATGTTGTGGAAAATCGTCACACCCGTTATTCATAAATCTTCAATTCAAATACAAATATATTTTATTTTAGTACTTATGTCCTTTTCAGGCCACTTGTATGTTATCATAATCATCCCAAATACAGCTTGCTCTCCCACCACTTCGAGAAAACATTATGGGCTGGTGCTGAGAAGAAATTAACTGTTCAGCTGTTTTCAGGTCCTCAGCGCTTCATTACGTCCCAAAGCTACGGAAAGTGACAGTAGGTAAATGTATAGGTTAAAAATCAAAATGTAAATTATATTATCAAATAATTTAACAGTTATAGTGGTTATAGAGTGTCGCGTAGTGGGAAATTAATAAATAATCAACACTAGCGTACACAGATAAAATTACGGTTTATTTACTTTTACAAAAAATATGAGGGCGGGGTTCTGATGCCCGACTGTGGGTATGCTTTCGCGGTCCGTGACTTCCCTGGCGAGGGCGGCCGAAGGTAGATGGTGGCCGTAGGTGCTGGACGTAGTCGCTGTCAGCTGGAGGCGCCTTGGATCTCGAGCCGCAGATGGTACGCGTTTGCCTCCGCGTTAGTCCCGAAATTCGATCCCTGGGAATGAACATTCCAGCTTAAGCCACTTCCGGTCTCAACATCCGGAGACTGCAATCATCGTCAAACCAAGCCAAGAAAGTCGAGCCTAAGTAAGTAGGATAGCAGGCGAAGTGGCGATGAATGCAATCAGATCGGAGTTTACAAACACAGCATAATCAAAATGAAGTAAACAATATTATGATTTATTATTAAGTACGCCAAATGCTTTAAATTAACAATTTGTATGAATAATTACGCCAATAGCGAATAATTACTATCTAATCTCTGCTAAGGGAAATTTATGACATAATAATTAGGGTTTCAACAAAGCTGGATAGCTAGGCACTAACTAATCGCAACTTATAGTTAGGTAGATTATCTGCTTAAAACTAAAGCGAAAGAAGAATTAATACTTGTTCATCACTTACCCTATCGGGGATGTATTCACTACACAGTTTTATCGTACTTATTTATGAAATATGGCGTAATAACTTGTACTTGCAGAAATTTGTACTTTGCAATCTGTATTTATTGCATTTGCACTAAATATTATAAATTATTTGAAATGGAATCGGCGCGGCGGCGATAGGCAGGTACGCGGCCGTACTTTTCAAGTTGGTTTGTCGAAATGAAGCCGGGGAGACGTGCCCCGGCCGTCGATTTTTAAAGGTCAAACGGCTTTAGGCACCGCCCATTAAAATCATACGATGTTTTTGACCAATGCCCACACGCAAAAAGGATTGAAGAGAAAGCTGCTTAGGGTCCCGCGCGACTGATAAACGAACCATTAGCAAGGTCACTGTAATATTGATCTATTTTATTTTAAGCTAGTTTTAAGTGATTTATGTAATTATTTGTTTTGTAAATGTTATTTATTTAGTGATAAGAATAAAATCTTGTTTACAGTTTTTTGTTGTTTTATGTATTTGATAGTTTTAGTTATTTTTATTCATTCTTATGTTAATTCAATTATATTTTATTCGTACAAAAATCAATAAATGTAATTATGTGACGTATAACGTTACAAGAGACTGAATGAATCAATCTTTACATGATTGGTGCATGAAATGTTTAAAATTTATTAATTTTTAGGAAAATAATCCTTGAAATTACGTATGCTTATTTATTTATTACCTTGTTTATAAAATCTTGCGCCCGTATTCACAAACGATGCTTGCTTAAGTGAATCAGCAAATCGAATGCACAGCGTTGAATGGAGCTCTGTGATTGGTTCGTGTGTCACCTTGTGCGTCCAAGCGCACTGGGAGACCTCATAGTAATGTTTGTGAATACGGGCGTTAGTTTCAACAAAATTTTCAAAGTCCGCCTCCGCTCTATTGCAGCCACCACCAAATTAACGAAGGCACGTCTGTCCCAAAAAGATAAATAGCGAGCAAAGTAAATGTCATTTATCATGTTTACACAGGCCATTAAAAACAAGATTATTATAACTAAAAGAAATATTAGACTTATCACTTAGGCGTACACAAACAATGGGATTTACTGGATTCCGTACATTTTTATTATAACTAACTACAGGTTTAAATTAAGTTAATAAGATAACTAACTTTAATTTTTGTTTAAAGGGACTTATACAAAATATCATAATCTTATAGTCTTTTAACCTTTTTCAGCGAGTTCTCAAACTATTTTTTTTGCAAAATTGCAAAATCGATTCTCTCGACCGGTTTACCCAATGTCAATAGATATAAGTAAAAGATCGTGGGTTCGATTCCCACATGAGACAGTTGATTTTTTCAGTATTTAAGAATTTAGCGTACCTACTCACTTATAAGTTGATATTCAGTATGCAGATTTGCAAGTAGTAAAGAAAATTTCTCATAATTGAGCCTAAAGCTGAACCCTATTAAGTTACTTTTCAACATTTTCCATAGTAATACAAACAAAACTCTTGGAGGCAAACATGGCCATGGTACTGAAATCACATTTCGGACGGCGTTTTGTTTTAAAAGAGATTAATTCTGTATTTGACTTATGTGGAAAAGTGGCGATAAGGGTATGACATTATTTGTGTTACAAATACTTTAGTATTTTTCACGTTAATATAATAGGAAGGTTAAGCAAAGTTAACATAATTTTCCACATAAGGTAAGGCATATGAAACTTTGTAGGTACCTACTAACTAGTACTATAGTTTGATTATAAACTGTATCAATAGTATACATAATGTACAAAATTATTATGATGGTCAGCAATATCTCAAAATCAACCTTATCAGAAGTGCGGAAATGTAAGTAGGTACTTCGACACATCAATAGGTATTAACAAAGCATGTATTTGAAAATGCTTATGAAATAGATAGATAGCATACCTACAGTTATATTATTAATTAATGTTCATCATGCCTTATGTTGTATTCCAAAAGATTTTTCCGATATGAAAAAAACATGAAAATCTAAGGTTGCTGAAATGTCGGCACTGTAAAATTTTGTGTTTTAGGCCAAATGGGTTTACTCGTTTAAGAAACGATAGCTACATTAATATTATAACCGTAACCATGTGCTGCCCCTTATAAATATTCTTAACAGGAAATAGTAATTTTATTGATAAGAAAACCTGAAGAATATTAAAATCTTTATATCAAGTGATTTTTCCAGCTACGCCTGAAAACTATGAATAAATGTTACATTAAACAAGGACCTTCCTGCTATTAAGAAGTAAGGTAATCATCGTAGTTATTGGCAATTGCTTATTAAAGTCGTAAAAACAATCAATAGCATTGAGGGTTTATTTCAAAAGTCATTAAATAGGACAAAACCAGTCAATTGACTGATTAGATTTAGGTTTATTTATTTATCAATCATATTCATTTATTTTCCGTAAGTACGTTTTTAAAGTGGCGACCACAAGCCGGAAGACGTAGTGTAGGCAGACCTCCCACTAGGTGGACCGACGATCTGGTGAAGTTCGCGGGAGGTGCCTGGATGCGGGCGGCCCAGGAGCGGTCTTTGTGGAAAACCTTAGGGGAGGCCTTTGTTCAGCCGTGGACGTCTTTCGGCTGAAACGAACGAAGGCTTTTAAGGAACACTTTTACACGTCCCAATCCTACCATTGCTTCGGGACAATAAAGGTTTAGCCAAACGGCATCACACGCGATCAGCCGGCGTGCAGCGATGGCCATCAATGCATTTAAGTCTGATCGTCATCGCTGCACGCCGGCTAATCGCGTGTGATCGCGTTGGTTTGACTGAACTGAGATGGGTCAGTTCTGAGAAAAAACAGCGCAAGAATATCTAGAGTTTATTATATTTTTTTAAGTTATTCTCTTGTATATGATTAAGCAAGACGCAGGTATTTAGGTATTAATGTAAATCCTAGGATAATCTAAAGAAACAAAATGAAATCACAAAGCCGTAATCTATTTGCTCCAAGGATTATTATTGTATTAACAGTCATTTCTGAAGAACAATGAAAAGTTTACATTTCTAGACTATTATAATTACAACGGATTATCTTGAGATACCATTATTGTGACTGAAAATCTACTTAGGTATAAAACCTTATTGCTAAATAGTGCATTATTGATTTGAAAATTAATCAAAACGGCTACTTTGTAATAAAACCTTTGTGCTGAAATATTTCATGTTCATCTAATTTTAAAATAATTCAAAGTGGCACCAAATTATGATAAGTTAGAATGTTTTTAGCAGCGAACTAAGTAATATTAGTTTTGTTTACAAATCCAAGAGATGGCTACAGGTGCCGGTATTTCCACTTATCACGAAAGGGATGATTAAAAATATTTATAAATGTAGAAAAAAAAGTTAATATTTGCGTTTGCGTGTAGCCGTACCGTTAGGCGATTATCACACTGCGCCGCGCTCCGCTGCGGTACGCGGGACGACAGATTTAATCATTGTATGCAAGTACCTCAGTTTGTATGGAAAACGCGCGGCACAACACACTGACAACGCGTCTGCGCGCGGGATTTTTTATATGAAATCACGCGGACCGCGGCGCAGTGTGATAATCGCCTTCTAATCTCATTATTTGTTAATAAATGCTGTTAAAATGCTGTGTTCAACACATACTGATTTTATTATACTCCCAATAAAACGTTTTTCATAAATAAGGTTCCAAATGAGAATATTTTCACGCAGTTGGGTCAAAGTCAACCTTTGACCAACCTTTGACCAATGCCAAGAAATAGAGTCAGTGTCAAGCAAAGATGGTTTAAATTAGCGCACGATGGATTCGAAATACATCACGTAGTATCATTGATTCATTCGTATCAGCCAAATAACGTCCACTGCTGGACAAAGGCCTCTCCCAAGGTTTTTCACAATGAACGGTCCTGCGGTCGGGAAGCTTCACGATATACTCCGAAATACCACAGTGTCTCAAGACAAAAGTCTTTGACCAGTGTGTGTTGCCAGTGATGGTATATGGATCACCTTAGTATGCTTGGTGTCAATAGAAAATCAGACTATACTTAATTTTTGTTGTTAAATAGCACCTAAATACGACTACGTAAGATCGCGCAGTGGTTAGCTTAACGTGCTGTCGTGTGTACGAGTACATACTTTAAACACCAGAGTACAGGAAAATAACAAAACCTTTTTTTAAATTTGATCACTAAATGGACACAAAGTGGAAAAACCTAGAAAAAGGAGAAAATTTGCTATATATCTGGAAGGTTCAGTTCTTATTAGATCGGGCGAGATACTTGAAGAGATCTAGGGGAATTTTGGTCCTAACTACAGTGCCAGTGTTTTTAATAATAACTAACTCTGACTTTTTTCTATCAGAATTTTTATATTTTGGCGTAGTCATTTTAGTTTATTTTATATTTACATTGTAGAATTTAAACTCTCTTGACAACAACGAGCGATTATCAATCACTTAATTAAGAAGACCCACATAATTATTTTGATGTAGATAACGGTACATTTAATATAAATAAATAGATAGTTTTATAATTCATGTTGTACATAATTTTATGTGTCTTGTCTCTAGCTCTAGGTATTTTATCAAAGAAATTATGAAGATAGGTGATTAAGAGTCATCACTGTATTTATTATCTTTTGTATTTGAGAAGGGGTAAGTACTTTTTCCAACAACACATTTTTATTGCATTATTGTAGTTCTATGTGCCGTCATCTGTTAATCGCATGAGAATCGGTATTTACGACGTGTTATGGACGTTAATTTATTTAATAATTTTTTATAAGAAACCATAGCGCAGTGTCAATTTCTAAGCTAAAATGTTTAATAATGTGTTACTATAATATACGAGTAGGTAAGATTTACTTACTGCAGCAAGTGAACTTAAGTGTCAATACTAGTATTTCGTTGAGTTAAATTTTAATGTCATAAGATAATATGAGTGATAAAAAGACGTGCGTCACTCATCCATAG
Source organism: Ostrinia nubilalis (assembly GCF_963855985.1). Classification (NCBI taxonomy): domain Eukaryota; kingdom Metazoa; phylum Arthropoda; class Insecta; order Lepidoptera; family Crambidae; genus Ostrinia; species Ostrinia nubilalis. The sequence goes on from NC_087097.1 coordinate 13,762,741, forward strand.
ATTTTAGACCCACACGGTGAGCGGGCGTGGCACTATACAGGGTGATGAGTGTCAATTGTTCGTTATTTTCAGCCGTAAGCCTAAGTCCAGCAGTGGACCTAATTTGGCTAGCCCCATGGATTTCCTCCTGTCATATATGATTTCGTACTGTGCTGCCCGCATCCAGGTGCTTCCCACTACTACCACCAGATCGTCAGTCCACCTAGTTGCACATTACTACTGCAGGAGTATGAAACTTTTTTATTTATTAGGGGCAAACGAATCCCAGTCTTTACTTTAAAATCTTTATTTTTGTTCTGTTTGTATTTCAAGACAATTTAATGATACCTTTTTGATAATTATAGCCAGAACCCGAAAAATTTGGTAAAAAAATGTATTTTAATAAGATATACAACTAAGATAACTCTTTAGACGATGAGTTACAATAAAAATAAAGCACCATGTACAAACAAGTGTTTAAGTATAATAACATGTTCAGTACGATAATCTCGTAGTGACGGGCTCGCCTCCGACTGTACGCGACATGCGTCCGACTGTACTATGTCTGTTGGCGTGCGTCAGCGCTTACGGTAAGTAGTTTTATTTACATACATAAATAAGCTCGTGGTAATTATAAAAAATATGTAGAGCAAAACGAAAAAAAGCATTTATTAGGTAGGTATCTGCAGGTACTAATGTGTAAACCATAGGCCATAAAGAAAAAACTGCATAATGGTACAGTGTTACTAAGGCATTGTTGGAGTTAGGTACTAATTTAAAATAAATTTTGAAAAATCTCATCCATAATTTTATGAGTCACTTGATATAAAAACACTGAATTAATTTCATTTATACATTACATGAAATAAAAGTAAATTAAATAAATAATAGACAATTTTGTAGTACCTATTTTGTACACACAAAATTGTGATAAAATAATATAGGCAACTCATACCACGTAAAATCCTCGTAAAAAAGTAGAGACAAGGATAAAACAACAAACGACTTGACCAAGTTTTTTAAACGTCTAGTACTTGTCAAAATTAAAGGATTTTCCTCAATTCATAATCTAACTAACTAATCTAACGACTGCAACTCATGTAAGCTACATGAACAGAAAACAAGAATTCTGTATCATTGCCCAAACTACTAATATAATAAGTAGGTAATCGGGATTACCCCTCCAGAGTACTGATAGGTACAACTTTAAGATCTTATTATGATCATTCTGAATTCTGAAAATTAAAACACCCGTAATGAGCCCTAAAAATATCCTTATAACCTTTGTTTTAAGTTTGCAATAAATGTGTATTATACGCTATTTATACAAATACAGGTCATCGCCCAATACATATGACTGAGGTCTCTCAACACATTGCCATACGCAGTCCGTCAATTGGAGCACAAAGCACCAATTTATTGCAAGGCTAAAGGTACACAGGTCCTCAGTAGAGTACTGAGTTGCGAAATATGTCGAAATGATCCGGCCCTGACAAGTTCTATGGTGTTTTCACTTTAAATTCTTTATTAAAAGCCCTTGCCCATGGGTCAACTGTGACCCTTTCAAAAACTCTATAGTTACTTATTGCTACCAAAAATTGATTGATTGCCATCATGAGGAATGTATCCTCATTGTATGTACTCCCACACATTTTTCACCTCATCAATAGATGATTTTTGGGTGTCAAACTCAATAAATTGGTTTCGGACGGTCGAGCATTAGTAAGTATCAATTTTAATATTGAAGTTTTTGACTGTAGCACTTTCCTAAAAACTTAATTTTACAATTTTATGTTTCTTTTCTATGGGACAAATGGGCATAATTATTTTACGTAGACTCAGAAAGTAAAGACATTCATGATTTCATTGGAGTACCTTTTACAAGAAAGAGGAATGGAGAGGTCGTATAGGACTTTTCTAAGTGAAGTTGGAACCCTCAGCTTACAAATCCGACTCGCACTTTACCGGTTGTTGTTTATGTAACACTCAAATCTAATTAATAGACCGTAACAATATGACATAACAGATAGTATTTATTACAAATCAGCGAATTATCAACAAAGTAATCCGAATCTAGTGATAGGCAATATCTCATTTGTATGTCAAAGATCGGCTCTTACTATCTGTTTACATAATTATTGAATTTTAATTAGTGTTGTTTTGAATTAAGCAAGATTACGAATTTACAGATTGTCGATTTCAAATTGCTTAGCGATGTCTGATATTATTTCTGTTGTTAATTAGAATTAATCTTATCAGTTTTCTTTACTTCACTTATTATTCTTAAACTAAGTAGGCCAGAGCATCTAACATGACGATAATGACAATTCCCAGCAGTGGGGGCAAAATGTGATCCGTTAACCGCCTCTGTAGTCTAGTGGTAAGACCACCTGCTTCAGACGCAGAGGTCCCGGGTTCGATTCCCAGTGGGGGCAGATTTTTCTGTTCGGTTTGATTGGTGGTAGGGCTTGTCCTAAGTCCGCCTGGCTAGCTACCACCATCTTACCTAAGTCTGTCGCCATACCAACAATGTTAACAGCATTGTTGTGTTCCGGCAGTTAAAGGTAAGATAGCCAGTTCCTCCGTGGTTGAGGATTCCGGGTGAAGCTCGCTTCCACCTTCGGCCTGATCATCATTTACCATCAGGTGAGATACAGGCCAAGAGCTTCCTCGTAATTGATAAAAAAATGTTCTACACGGTTTTCTTTGTGGAAAATCTAGTTCTAAGTGCGCTATCTATCACCATCTTGCCCAAGGCTGTCATAACAACAATGTTAACAGCATTGTGTGTTTCGGTAGTAGGGACGTACGATAGCCCGCTCCTGTGTAATTGAGGATTAGTGAAGCTCGCTTTTACTTCAGCCTGATCACCATTTTCTACGAGTATCAGGTGAGATGCAGGCTAACTCCCGTATTCACAAACGATGCTTGCTTAAGTAAAGCAGCAAATCGAATGCACAGCGTTTATTAGAGCTCTCTGATTGGTTCGTGTGTCACCCTGTGCGTCCACGAGCATTGTGAGACCTCATAGTAATGTTTGTGAATACAAGCGTAAAAGCTTCTCTGTTGAGGGAAAAGCATGTAAAAAAATGTAACCTGTACCAGTAAAAGTTGTAATTATTCTGTATTTTGTTATAATATTTAATACCTAACTCTGACAATCCTAGGAGCTGTCATCATACTATTATCTTGCCCTTGACACTTACCAAGCCCACTGCAATCTGATAATCCAGTGTCTATACCACTCCGTTTGTTAATTTTGGAGTTAGTTTTATTTTGATAAGATTGTGGGAGTGAGTAACCGAAGTTCCCTGAGTGGCAGCCGACATGTTAATCACGTGCACAAACAATTGCTATACTTTTATTACTTTTTATGTACAAAATAATACAGGATGTAACGTACGTACTGGTAAGAAAAATTTACAATAATGCATTGTTAATACTGTCTATCTGTGCATTGACGTCATTGTTACTGTCCCTGCGGCGTTCAACGTGGTAAAATAACAAAAAAATTAGTCAAAGGTGGACATTGATATACCGAATTTACAATATTTCTAGTGATTTAAGTAGGTAAATGAATAGGCTAGATGACAAAATTTCAATTATTTGTCCGTCAGACAGATAATTAGAAAATATTACTCGTATTTTTTATTTTCTTTCATAATTTAATAATAAGAGTGCTACATCGAGTTAAATGGCGCGATACTTCACGCTTGAGTATATTTTTTACTCAAAAGTGACGTCACGCGACATTTCAACTCAATATAATACTTTAATTATTCAATTATGAAAAAAATTAAAAAATATGTGTCCAAATTTTTTTTATTATCTATCTGACGGACTAAATAGAATTTCGATTTCATTACCCAGTCATCATCCCTGTTGTATTTTGTTTCGTTGTTGATTGCAACGTGAAGATTAAATTATGGTACATGTAAGAGTCGAGATAGAGTTACAAAATAATATTTGGTACAGCTATTTTCGATACCACAGTATTTAGCTTAAAACGTCCTAGTTTATTTTAGATCTAAAAACAACACAATTAAACTTGAATCCAAGTTGAAGCAATCATTTTTAATGTTATCACACAATCAGTTTAATGTTATCGTCTTTTTAACAACTATTGCATTAGCTGGGACACGTCAATTGCGTGTAATCCTGTCGGTATCTATCAGATATTTTATTATAATTCGGTCATTAATTCCATGTTTTAATAACATCTTAAGCAATCATTTCGCAAGCAACAAGTAACTGATAATCAACTCTATCTTAAGAGTTTTATAATATTCATCTAATGTTAACGAATTGTATTACTTACCAATCATCTCAAAAGCACGAATCTAGTTATTTTCTACTTAAAAATATATTTTTACCCCTAATTTACAACTCTCCAAAAACTGCTCAACAATATCGTGCGTAATCAGCCAGGAAAAAGGGTTGTGAAATTGTGAGCTCGTTGCTTGCAGTGCACGTGAGCAAGAAGTTCAAGCCTCCAAACACAGATGGCGCTGTGCTGACTTAAATCACGCAAGTTTTTGATTTTTTCCCAAACTCAAATAGATGGGTAAAGAGATCTGATTTATTACTCTCACTGATACGCATATAGAGTAGGTTTAATAAATCCGCACGTAAATAAAATTTTTGGAGAACAGCGTACTAAGTGTAATGTACGCTGTTTATAAAAATATCAATGTAGCTATGGTTGAGTGCAAACAGTCAACCGGTAGTTAGTAGTCCCTAGTTGTTGATGTAATACTTACCTAGCTCATTTTTACAAAAAAAATACCGCAACAAAAGCTAAAGCCGTTATCTACCTGACTGGGTCCAGTAGTAAGATAGGATAAGATACATCACATCAAATTATACATAAACTCGAATGCAAAAATGCACCTTAAGGCTGGTTTTAGTGTCACGCGGACTGTCAGTGCGAATCGCTCCGCACAGCCGATCTGTCTGATCTGCTAGGGAGCGGAGCGGTTCCTCCGGACCGCATTACTCTAAAACGCTCCCTAGAAGTTCATACAGATTTGCCGTGCGGAGCGGGTCCGCACCGGACGGTCCGCGTGACATTAAAACCAGCCTAACACAAGGAAAACCAATGTGACCGACAAGGACCGCAGAATTGCTAAAATAAGTGGCATTGGAAGGGGCTCATAGGTCGTAGAGCTGATGGCCGCTGGGGCTGAAAAGTTCTGGAGTGGCGACCACGGGCTGGAAGACGTAGCGTGGGCAGGCCTCCTACTAGGTGGACCGACGATCTCGTAAAGGTCGCGGGAAGAGCCTGGATGCGGGCAGCGCAGGACCGTGTATTGTGGAAAACCTTGGAGGAGGCCTATGTCCAGCAGTGGACGTCATTCATTTGTTTGAAACGATATGACAATCGACGACGATACGTCACACAATATTTAACTTGCGTGAAAGATGCCTTAATAACCCATTTTCCTTGAGTTACCAATTCCATTAAATGTGCGTCAATATGCAGCATTCAAAACTGTGACGTTTTGTTCTTATAATATTAAGGCCGTGTCTATAATATTAACAAACCACGCTATATCTAGGTATCAAATTACACATTAATTATGAGACACATACGTATTGTTTCAGCCAAATGACGTCCACTGCTGGACAAAGGGCTCCCCCAAGTATTTCCACAACGACCGGTCGACAACTCATGTCGGTGGGTCGGCGAATTGTTGTGTAGACTGAATTATATTTTCTTCATACCAATTTCGTTGTGAGCTCAATGACAGTTCAGTTCAACGCTCTCCAGACAGAAAATTATCCTTGAATGCTTGGGTTTTATAGCAATCAAAAGATCAAGGAAATCATCTATGTTGTCTTACCGACATACGAACTGGGAACTCGTAATAGTATGGGACCGGCTGATGGGGAAGACATGGTGGAAAAAACGCAGCGTGAATCATTGTGTCAAAATAACGAATGTTAGTTGTAAAAACTCTAAGTATGAGAAGAAAGATAAAAACTATTATGATAAAAATAATGGTAACAACCCGTCTGGCTAGAGTGAGGAGTGTAGGTCAAATCATCCCTTTTACCTCTGGTTTTGATAAATACGTCCTCCAGTACAGTAGGGGTTATAATGACCTGATTATGAAGTTTGGGATAGCCCTGTTTCGATGCCTGGTTTCAATGGTTATATGAGACGCGGAAAGTGCTTGGATACGGGCAGCAAAATACAGGTTATTGTGGAAATCCTTGAAGGAGGCCTTTATTCAGCTGTAGATGTCATTCGGCTGAAACGACATGGGAAAAAAATTATGGTGATAAAGTAGAAACTATATTCAGTTACGAGAACCTTCACTGATTGGGTTTTTTTATTGGCGGTCAAGTTGTTGATGAAATGAAATAGTTTATTCAGTACATGGGCCTTTTCCAGGGTACTTATACCCGTCCCAAATAACGCTTGCCCTACCACCACTTCGGGACAACATAATGGGCTGGTGCTGAGAAGAAGTGGCGGGATAAACTCAGTCACCTTTGTCAGCCTCCTGGCCACACAGAAGTTGCAGCGATGGGAACGAAAGTTAAGAATAGTCCTGTTCAGTCATCATTAAGAAGTAGAGGACAATCAACTAAGTAAGCGTTTATTATTATAATATTATTGGCAGATAGGTAGTTGCTAATTGCTCATAAGATAGGCCCCCTTAATTGATATTTATTGTCCGTGGTGCATAATCTTTTTTTTCTTAAAGGTTTTAAACCTTTGTTTGTCACCTGTCATCCGCTTTGCAATGGAGGGAAGTCGAACCTTAATTTCGAACTCCTCCTAAGTTCTTCTGATTAATTTCGTTGCGGGTCCAATGACAGTTTAACTTTCCCCCGGGACAAACTTGACCTTCATTGGTTGGGTTTTTGTGGCGGTCAAGCTGTAGATCCTGGCTACACAAGAGTTGCAGTGGTGGGAACGAGAGGTGGGGATAGTCACGGGACTAGTACGTAGTAGACTAGTGGTGGTACGGACCACCACTTCGGGACAACATAATGGGCTGGTGCTGACAAGAATTGGCGGAATAAACTCAGCCACCCTTGTCAGCATCCTGACCCCACACGAGTTGCAGCGGTGGGAACGAAAGTTAAGAATAGTCCTGTTCAGTCATCATGAAGAAGACGTATAGTTCACCGTAAGTTTATTAGACCGATCTTGTCGCGACAAGGAAAAATTTCCGTGCTTTTAAGCGATTTTGTGAAAAATTTTATTGGCAGGTAGTTGCTAATTGCTCATAAGATAGGCCCCCTTAATTGATATTTGTTGTCTGTGGTGCATAATCTTTTCTTAAAGGTTTAAAAACCTTTGTTTGTCACCTGTCATCCGCTTTGCAATGGAGGGAAGTCGAACCTTAATTTCGAACTCCTCCTATGTTCTTCTGATTAATTTCGTTGCGGGTCCAATGACAGTTTAACTTTCCCCCGGGACAAACTTGACCTTCATTGGTTGGGTTTTTGTGGCGGTCTAACTGTAGATCCTGGCTACATAAGAGTTGCGGTGGTGGGAACGAGAGGTGGGGATAATCCCGTACCACCACTTCGGGACAACATAATGGGCTGGTGCTGAGAAGAACCCAGTCACCTTTGTCAGCATCCTGACCACACACGAGTTGCAGCGGTGGGAACGAAAGTTAGGAATAGTCCTGTTCAGTCATAATTAAGAAGTAGAGGACAATCAACTAAGTAAATTAGTAAGACACGGGTCTTAATCGCAGCCGAAACGTCAAGCCGTGAGTACATAATGTAACTCATTAATAAACGTCGCGTTAAGACCCGTGTCTTACTAATTTAAGTTGAAATGGAACGCGACAGTTTAAAATCTTATAAATCAACTAAGTAAGCGTTTGCCAGCTGCGTCGAAACGTCCGCACCTATCTGCCGTGTTCGTTGATAAACGCAGGCGCCGGCGCACCTCGCGCAGTGATGGCGGGATTTCGCGCGTGTCTGCTGGCCGCGGCCGTATGCGCTTATGCGCTTTCAGGTGTGTTAGCGTGTTTGTGATTGTGTGGTTTATGTTTGTGAATTAATATGACAAAAATAATATGTGAATTGTTTATGTCGTGCGTGGGAAATGTTTAAAAACAGCTAAATCTTTGCGGAAGCTGAAAATTTACGAATATTTTATTAAAATGTTTGTGTTTACCAACACCTTTCAAGTTCTAAATTCGCAAAAACATGTCTTATATTTTGTTATTTATTCATAAAAACTAAATCATCTAACTTTACTTCTTACATTTAATCTTTTCAGTAGTAATTTTCACCCTAACTTTTTAAACCTGGACTTTAACAATAGGTTTTCAGACCCCCACAAAATCGTTAAAACTAATGTGTTTGCTACTTCCAATAATAACTTTTATCAACATAAAAAAATAAAATAAAAAACATAAAAAAATTAAAAAATAGAATTGAACATTTCTTTCACCACATCTTGCTATAGGTATGAATGAAACATACGTTCCTTTTGACTTTTGACTGCCTTTTTTCGAGAAATTCAGGAACAAATCTCTACATTCCCTTTCTTCCTAACCAAGAGTTGTTCCAACGCAATTTTTCAATTATTGCCAATTAATTATCTAAATAGTTCGCATTTTTGCATACCTTGTAATTTTTATGAGTTTCTGTCCAATCTATGTACCACCTCCTTTAATCAATCTTTATTCTAATATTTAACCCTAAAACCGCAAGTGTTCCTTACGTTAATACTCGTCTCATCAAGATTTCTATTCTTGGGCGAGCTATACTGCCATTGTGGTCAGTCGGATCACAATTTAACCAGTTCAATCATCCTTTACAACGTCCAGACCGCAGAGGCGAGTTTATAAATGTTACAATACCTACTCCGTTGGCCTTACCAGCTCCACATTTGAAATCCCAGATTAAACTTACAGTTTTATAAAAAAAAATCTTAATAGGATTGAAAATTTTATTGAATCTGTCTGAAAAATATCTTAGTGTGACATTTAAATCAAATCAAACGATAGCGTAAATTACGGTACTGAAAAAATAATTGGATTCACCTTGCCAAGACTGGTAAGTCCTTGTTTTAGTTCAACAAACTTGAACTTTGAAAAGAAAATAATTTATCTTCAGGACTTGCTGCGTTAAAAGAAAACAATACACCTCCAGGACTTGCATGTTATGCATGTGTGTGTCATAATTATGAATTAAATATGATACTATTGTATCCCTTCGTGAACATGCAAAGGGTTATCCTGAAGTTTAGTTTTTAGGTCATTAGTATCATCATTGATTGAATTTTTGTAGAAAAAAAAACACTAATTAATGTAAATGCTGATGCCATTTTGGTGCATGTACTTTACTGTTTGGTTTTGTTATATCTATTTGTTATTTTATTTTGTACTAGCATCGAATAAATACTTTTCTTTCTTTCTTTCTTTCTTTCTAAATAGTTCCTATGTGTAAAAGTGAATGCGAATGTATAAAATTATTGTTTATTTTAGTAGTAAAGCATCGGTAAATTATTCCAAATCACCGCCAACCTCAAACGTTTTTAACTAATCGTGAAATCATAAAAAAACAGACACCAAAACAATGGAAAATCACATGTTTTGACATTTACTTTATCAACCTGGCAGTAACACAGTGCGATAATTTTTACCTGGGACGTGACTTTATTGAACTAAGACGGTAATACTGGACGTGATGAATTCTATGTGTATCAATTTAATTAAGTAATATATCTATTGGTAAACCAACGCTAAAACAATGTGTTTTAACTTTTTTATCTACGGTTGAAAAAATAATTTTATGTGTCACCGCAACTTTACATAGATTGTCTATAGAAATATGTTGAAGTATGGTATAGTTCTATAAACAATGATAACGTTTCAGACGCTAAAGAAAACATATTTGCTATCATATAACAATGCGGCTTATTCTCCGAAAGCGTGGAACGTTAGGCCAGGGTATTACGCATTAGTGGGTATGCCTCGTCCTTCTGACTTGGTGAGCCCCACATAACCTACCCTGTCCCCGCAGGGTAGGTATGCGATTCAATGCATTTTCTTCCCGTAAAAAAAACGCATATGCTAAAATGCAATCTAAGAAAAAATTTAAAACCCTAAAACAGCCTAACCCTAAACAGTTGTTACTTTTTAAGTAAATTAAACCAGAATAGCCCCCTTTTGCTTACTTATAATTTGACTATCATACCAGAATCAGTCTATTTTTTTCATTCTGTAGAGAAAGAAAATACTGAAGAAAGCATATTCCACCTAAATTGAAATGCATTGCTCTACATTACCGTGACGTCATAGTACACGCAACCTTCAATTCAGCAATTAAATTGGCACCTTAAAGATGTCTCTGACGTAGGGGTTTGACCCAAGGCTGACCAGACCGGGTCAGAATAATAAAATTGAATGATTAAAGAGTCAAAAATTGCATCGCGAGTGGATCAAGGTTCGCGTGCTCTTGCATATTCGATTGGGTAATAAACTTAAGTTATGATGCAGTTTTGAAATTAATAAGAGGTCAAAGTTCACAGACACAATAAAACAATTAAGATAATATTTTAGTGGGAATCATAATATGATTACCTACCAAAAAAGACTAAAAAAATTATGAATGGAATTTATTTAATTTTAAATCAAAAAATAATATTGTCAAATTTGTACTACATAAGAACAATGCAAAAATGATGAATGAACATGAAACTAGCTTTTGTTTGCAGCTCTGCGTGAAATTCAGTTTGTCACAGATCATTATAAATGACTATGGCCTATACATAAAGTTTTATCAAAATCCATTCAGTTGTTTTTGCGTTAAGCAATAACAAACACAGATCCTCACAAACTATCGCATTTATAATATTTGTAGGATAATTATGTCATTCTGATGTATGTATAAACAAGAATAATGTAATATTTTATCAAAATTCGTTCAGTAGTTTTAGAGTGCAAGAGTAACAAACATACACCCAACATCATTAAAAACTTTCGCATTTACGATATTAGTAGGAGATAGTGGAAGAACTACTCAGAAAAAAGTACTTACTTGAAATCGAACTTCCTTTTCATATTAAGTAGCAATACGTAACCAAGGTCAAGTTTATCGAACCAACGACCCGACCTCGTGCGCCACAGACCTTATTAGCCGTACAATGCGATATTTTAACGGCCCTTTTCCGGAAGATCCTGAAGTGTTAAAAAGTCCTTTACCTTGAGTGAAACAAGTTACAAATTGTAAAGTGTAATGCAAATAAAATTATCATTTTTAAGATATGTTTCCTTGCCTATTTCTTTGTGTCTGTGACATTATGTACATTAAAATGTCTATACCTAACTAATAATGAAATAGAAACAGTGGCTATAAATTCGCCGTAATAATATTTTTTGAAAGCAAAGATTCAAAAACTATAAAAAAATACCATGCCTATTCAAGGGTTTAAATCAAAAACATCTAATACATACTAACCATACAAATATTTACATGTTAAAATAGGTCAATTTATACGAGTTATTGTCAATTTGCCATAATACCATAGATTCATCACACTTTTGTTGAAAATAAAATAAAACATACTGAACTACTTGTAATTTTGTAGAGACATACTTAATATCACATTATAATTTTAATATAACAATATAATTTTATTGTGATGAATATTTTTTATTTTTATTTATTTAATCTTTAATAAAGAAACATACAGCCTTGTTTGATACTCGTACCACTCGTACATGCAGCTTAAAATTAAGTGAGTTACATACATACAGGGTGTCCCAGAATGGGTGAATCAAACTGCTAGGGGAGGTAGCTCTACTAATGTACTATGCCTAAAAAATATGAAAAAAAAGCGCATAAAGATACAAAAAATTTTTTTTTTTTAAAGTGAAAATAAATTCAATCAAAAGGGTTTTTTAAAGTGAAAATAAAATCAAAATCAGCTTTGCCTAAGTATCTGGCTATAATTGCTGCGTTTGGAGTTTATTTGTACTTTTTTCTTACTAATTATTATTTGTACATGATCGCTTCGTTTATGATAAACGGTTTATCTGTAAACAAACTTTTGAAAATTATGACTAGATTTCGAGTTTAGAGCACTTTATTTAAAAAAAAACGGAATCAAATTTTTTTTCATATTTTTTTGGGATAGTACATTAGTAGAGCTACCTCCCCTCTTGGACACCCTGTATAATTTTCCATGTGACGAGTAGACTGTGGCAAATCGACGATAACCCAAAAAGACCACGCACTAACCATCCCTCTCTTTACAGAAGAGATCGTGTCCACACCAAAACCGAAAAAGGTTTTGGACACGGTCATGAACCCTTCGTACATTCCTGCCGAAGAAAAACATGGTAGCTACTGGAGGAAGCTGGCATCTACCACCTTGAAGGCCAAGCTGAAGGAGACCCCCAATACGAATAAGGCGAAGAATGGGATCTTGTTTATAGGAGATGGAATGTCAATTACCACAGTCATGGCGGCCAGGACATTTGCGGGGCAGTTGGATCGAGGACTTGGGGAGGAGAATGTGCTGGAATTTGAGAAGTTCCCCGTCACTGGGTTGGCTCGGGTGAGTTGTTTTGGATCCTATTTTCTAGGGATTAGAGTTTTAAAACTGGAAGCATTTCGATTAAGAGCTCTACATTGAAACCAGTTAAGTTCTTGTAGATACAAACCAGATGGAATTAACGGATCCTCCCAAACCTTTTTAAATGCCAAACTCATCGACATTTACTTATTTTGACCCCGCGAGATTTGAACCTACACCAATAGCTTGCGACCACTCGGTACCACCGCAACCACTCCAGATATGACTTTTTACACTTTGAGTACCTACATGCTTCTTTGAGATTTCTGACGTTCTAAATGTAGTATCTTATTACGGGTTCCAAAACAGTTCTACCTTCATCGTTTAAAGGTTTCCTTGACCAAGCTTTTGGCAGATGGGAAAGAGAGCTGGGATTAGTCCCGCTACCAAAAACTGGTAAAAACCTCTACCAAAGCCGCCATTATCCAGTAAAAAAACTCATTTACGTGACACTTACATTTGTTCGTTTTATAAGCAAGTAAATAAGGAAGGAAGTCGCAAAGCACGGCCCGTTATCCAATTGTACCAGATTTCGGTACAAAAAGATTTAATCGACGCACGTTGTTGTCAATTACCTACTACCAATGGACTTTAAACTCTATTTTTATAATCACAAAAGTGATAATTACTAGAGTTTAAAGTACCGATCGATGTTACATGAACTTTTTTTCTTATTTCGTTTTGGATTACTGTTAATCTGTCGTGGATCATCGGTCATTCGAACTAATCGAGAGGTAGGTATTTGAAATTGCATCTGTATACTTTACATTTAAAGTTTTTATTACTTTGATAGGTCATTTATGATACTAAAGAATAACATATTATTTTAATAAAGAAATATGTAATTTCAGCAGTTCATGTTACATATTTTTAAATGAAAAAACATTTAATTGGGGGTATGAATGAAGAGGTCGAATTGACTCTTGGTTGATTATTTGAAGAAGTTAAAGTTTATTTTTATTTGTTTTGTGTAAAATGTTACACAAAATGAATAAACCGGAAAATTTACTTAAATTGTTAGTTTAGTTTGACCCATTATCGGTTTAGGTATAAAAGAATTTATGAAACGGAACGAATAAAAAAAAATCAATAAGTTTTTTTGTCGGTCCTTTGTCAATGTCATCTGGGGGCACGGCAGTGCCCCCGCCAAGTCGAGCGCGAAGCAAACACTGCCGTACCATCCTTTACTGGAACCATTTCGCCGCATTTTCAGGCCTCTATTTGAGAACCTTAGGATAAGACCAGAACGCAGAAATTTTCGTCATCTAGTAAGCTATAATCACACACTTAAAATCCAAAATTTCAAGTCTGTAGGTCAATTAGTTCCGAAGTTAAGCGAAAGCAAAGTTTCGCATTTATGACACTCACTCACTCACTCACTGATGATCATCAAAATAGAACTAGTACTTCCCATTAACTCAGAGAGCTGAAATTTGGTACAGAGTTAGGGTTTAATGGCCACATAAAGGGAAAACTATAAAAACTAAGAAAATCGAAGATCTGGAGTAACACAACATTCATAATCAATACTACTAGCGCCACACCGGCACCGTGGTGTTCGCCTGTACCCCTCACCGCTAGATGGCGCTAGCACTTTGAGCGTCGATTTTCTGCACCGCGGTGTCAAGATTTTTTTTCCTTTCTAGACCCCCCCATCGATTAAGTTGAATGTTGTGTAATTATTAGCATTTCCTTGATTTCGTTTATATCGTGAGGTTCGCTAAGGTTAAGTTATTAAAACAATTTCTGATTCGTTGTCCATTTTAAAGGTCGTTGAGTTTATTTGTGTTTAATATCGTAAAAAAAATGTCGATAATATTAAAAGAAAAGACGACGACGTTAAATTTATGCCACTTTCTACAAAAAGAAGTGAAATCCCACCAAAAACATTCTGTAAAAAACTAGCCAAGTCTCGATGGAGCTGCCTGTTTATCTCTAAAAAGTAATGAAATCTAGACAAAGTCGTGCCAAGTCTATGGTTCCTTACTGCGATTTCTTTATTATTATAGTTAATGTTGTGTGACTTGGCCGTTGAACAACCTTTATTAAGATAATCATACATAAGTATTATAAATACGCACTTAATAAAGGTTGTTCAACGGCCAAGTCACACAACATTAACTATAATAATAAAGAAATCGCAGTAAGGAACCATAGACTTGGCACGACTTTGTCTAGATTTCATTACTTTTTAGAGATAAACAGGCAGCTCCATCGAGACTTGGCTAGTTTTTTACAGAATGTTTTTGGTGGGATATTACTTACACACCATCGATTTAATTCTGGTGCACTATATTTTCTTGAAGCTGACAGCACATCGGATTTTGCTAATACAGATTTGACGCTAAATTAAATTTTGTATAGATCGTTTCATCCACGAAGACGCGCCCCACCAATTTTTAGTTCAGGGAAGCGCGGGGTTCGGGAGTTTGGTCCGAGCAATCCGAGCGGCATTATTGTAGTGTGCGTGTGCATGGATATTTAGCGTGTACCGATAACACTCAAACATTAGCGGAAGAATGGTGGGGCGCGTCTTCGTGGATGAAACGATCCATGCAACTGCTAAAGATTGACATCTTCTATTTACATCACTGACTTGATGCGAAAATACCTCGTATTTAACTTGAAGTGCAGTCTGTACATCAAGGAAATCTGGTGATTTTTTTATGTTTTTATTACCTTATCGTTCAAAATTTTACTTTTTCCTGGATAAGTAATATCGCCTTGTTGTAGTTTGTTGTTATTTTTGTAGTGGCCTTTATATTTGCATCATTTTATGGAGTTAATAATTGAGTTTTCATTGACCTAAAAATAAACAAGTCTTTTATTGTAAAGTAGCAATTTCAGTGATTAAAATTATCCGCTAATAAATATTGAATTGTCATTGATACACATTTTCAAGTTTCCAAGTAATTGCGGGGTATTTATCTTAATGTCATTATAATCATCTTCAGGTGAGTTGTCTCCATTGCAAGAGCATGATCCTAGAGAGGCTAAATTAGAGAATTTCGTTCGTTAGTTTCAGCCGAAAGACGTCCACTGCTGGACAAAGGCCTCCCCCAAGGATTTCCACAAAGACCGCTCCTGCGAAATTAGAGACTTTACTAGATGAAAATTAAGGATTTGGCCTACGTTCCCAACGCGCTGGACAGACTGACTAAGAGGCCTGATGTTCGCATATTCCTCCCACTTACCCTAAACGACATACGCCCGTATTCACAAACGATGCTTGCTTAAGTGAAGCAGCAAATCGAACGCACAGCGTTTAATAGAGCTCTGTGATTGGTTCGTGTCACCCGGTGCATCCACCACACGCACTGTGAGACCTCATAGTAATGTTTGTGAATACGGGCGATAGGCACGCACGGGAAGAATGAAAGTATTCCTAATCTACTCTGCTTGAAATTATGAAATGTAATCTGTCAACGTGAAATTGTGAACTTTGTCAGTTTATAATATAACGCGTTAGATTGTAAACTAACAGTGGGTTAGGTTAGGTTAGATTGTAATTTAACTACGTCAGATTATAATCTGACGGAATTCACAATTTTACGGTGACATATCTATCTCTTACATGAATCTAAACATATTCTATTGTCTTCAGCTTTTATTTCATTAATAGCATCAAAGTAACTGTAGTGGTTTCAAAGGTGACCACGAATTCAAAGGTGCCATATTTTTCTTCTCTAATATTAAAATACTAGCTTTCCGCCCGCGGCTTCGCCCGCGTCGAATTTTGTCTGTCACAGAAAAACAATATCGCGTGCGTATTTGCTCACCGATTAGACCTACCCTGTACTATGACAAACATTTTAAAAACAAAGTCTCAATCGGCCCAGCCGTTCTCGGGTTTTAATCAGACTAACGAACATCAATTCATTTTTATTTATACAGGGTGGAAACGATAAGTGATCTCACTCGATTATTTCTAAACTACCTAAGATATCCAAAAACTGGTTATTGATCCTGAAAGTACTTCACGAGCTCTATCCAACGGTATCAATAATAGGTTATAAAATAAACTGGATCTATGCGAAAATTGAATGATTCCAGCTTCCATACATTTAGTAAAACCACATAATATTAAAAACTATACAAGATATCCAAAAACTGGTTACTGATCTTGAAAGTGCTTCATGAGCTCTATCCAACGGTACCAATAATAGGTTACAAAATAAACTGGATCTATCCAAAAATTCAATGTTTCCAGCTTCCATACATTTAGTACTGCTACAGTCATGGCACTCATGACTTGATAATATTATAGCAAGTAAAGCTTAAAACCAATGATTTCCATGAATAATTTTACATAAGAATGCAAGTTGGAGTTCAATTTAGGTGTTTATTATTTAATAAAAAAAATTAACACTTCTAATATTGTGTGGCTGGCATACATTTAGTATGGAGGCTAAAAACATTGAATTTTCGGATAGATCCAGTTAATTCTGTAACCTATTACTGATACCGTTTGAGAGCTCGTGAAGCACTTTCAGGATCAGTAACCAGTTTTTCGATATCTCGTATAGTTTAGAAATAATCGTGTGAGATCACTTATCGTTTCCACCCTGTATAGATAGATAGATAGATAGATTATGCCCCATGTATGACACTTGTTGCACTACTTGCACTATGTTCTATTTACTGCACAAAAACATAGTTTGAAGAGCTGTCTGTAGAATGACGACGTATTTAATTAATGGCACCTTTCACGACCACGAGTCATAGTTAGACCTTTCATTAGCTGAAGTACTTATTAAGCGAGCGAGTCTACCTCGATATTATCTACTTATCCAGATGAAACTGCTTCTTTTTCGTAGTCGTAGTTTTTTAAGTAAACTGAAATAATCTACTTGTGTTAAGTTTTGTAATTAAATATTTCAAATCAGCCATTAAAAAACTAAGATTTATTATTGTGGCAAAAAGTGGCAGCCGCATCGCGGGCTGCGGCAAACCGAATATTATGTAAATCGATGACTCTAAACTAAAGGCTCCATTCATTGACACTTGCGTGTAAAAGAAGTGACACGACACGACACGACACTGTCACGTTCATGATCAAGGAGAATGCGCACGCGCCGAGGTCTCGTTATGGTCACACAAATAAACTAAGACGTTGTGTTTTTATCCAGAGGAAGCTCTTGGCCTCCATTTCATACGATGGAAATTAAGTGATGATCAAGCCAAAAGTGGCAGCGAGCTTTAACCAGAATCCTCAACCACAGATAAACTGGCAACCTATCATCTTACCTCAAACTGCCGAAACACAACAATACTGTTAATTGTTGTTATGGCGACAGACTGAGATAATGATGGTAGCTAGGCAGGCGGACTACGAAAACAAGCCCTATCACCAACCAAACCGAACAAAATAGTTGGTGGTTAACGGAACTATTAGTAATTTGTGCAATACAAATACGGACCTCTACACCAAACGGCCAACAATTGACCATAATAATTAAGTAGAAGTCTCTATTATGTAAGCTATCATAATATTTTTATACAAACTACTATCACTGTAACATTGCTATTATACTGAAGGTATTTCTTTTCAAGGAAAACCAAGGTTTCAATAACTGTCATTAGGTAAGTGTTTATTATTCAGAGCTGTTTTATTTTTAAGGAAATTCTTGACGGTGAAGTCCCTTTAGGTAAATGCAATTTAAAACAATAAAAATAGATTACGCTTCTACATAATATTCCAACGGAATAGGTAGAGTATAATGTTTTTCTAAGGCTGGGTTGCACCATCTTACTTTAACTGTAACCAACGTCAAAAATCTGCCAAACTCCATACAAAAGCACCGGTTATCGTTAAAGTTACGGTCAAAGTTAGGTAGAGCAACAACTCAGCCTAAGTATTTGTCGATATTACCTTTTTTCATTTTGATGATGACTTTTTTAATTGGTAACTGTATCTACAGTTTTTTTATGGGATAGGAGGCAAACGAGCAAACTGATCACCTATAGACTAATCCCACTTCTTGTACCCACCACTGCAACTCCTTTAAAGCCAGGCTCTATAGCTTGACTATGAAACCTAAACAGTGAAGGTTGAGCAGTCCATGAGATAGTGGACTGTCTTGGAACCAGCAATGTTTAACAGAAGAATGTTAAGGCTGAGTTGCACCACCTAACTTTAACCGTAACTATAACGGTAACCAGTTTTTTTGGATTGAGTTTCACAGATTTTTGGCGTTTGTTATAGCTTAAGTAAGATGGTGCAACCCAGCCTTAGAGTTCGAAGAATGAAATCGAATTATTTGCTCCAAGTTTACAGCTTATTTAACGAAACAAGTGAACCCATGAACATTATGAACAGTATACTTGCTAATTAAACGGTTCCAAGTGGATTCTCGAGGGCGCTTATTAAGTATACTTACTTCACAATACCCTCAGAAGTGATACGCGTATTTGTCAACAATATTACAATGCGAGGAAGGAAATAGGAAATTATGCTGCTTAATTGTCAGTCCAGCCGTATTCACGACCAAGGCTGTGAAGACTGCCAAAGGCTGCAAAGAAAATCGTGGAATAAGAGATGTTTTACTCTTACATACAGGAAAATGGTGAAAAAGTCACTATCTTTACAATAATATTGTAAGGTGTAACGAGTTGTATGTGGTTTTTTTTGAGTCATAGTTTATCATGTATGTATCATGACAAATATGCTGATCTAGGTCCGGTTTTAAAGAAAAGTAAAGAAATTTGAAAAATCACTTTAATTATCAAGAGAAGTAGGAGTGGCTGACAATTAGCGCTGTTTAGCACAGGTAGACCTTGGCAGCACGAGCTGAACCGCTGTCATATTTTTCTTTCTACTTTTTTAATAATAATTAAGTCTTTTTTTGGAATTCCTTTTTCTGTGTAAAAAGCAATTAACGATTTTATTTGTTCATCTATTTACAAGCACACTTTAATAATAATAAATAATTTTCAGACAACGTAGTCCTGTTAGTGGTTAGGGAGTTAGATTATTTTGTCTCAGAGGTTCCGAGTTTGATTTCACATACAAAATACCTATTCGTGTCCATAAAACTCTCTTAGATTTCCTGAACTGTATCGCACTACCAATAGTGCCAATTAAGCTCTATCTCTCCTTTTAAATGTATTTCAATAATGTACATAAATTATACCCTGTCTAACTTTTTTTGTCTTCGGCGCTTTTTGAGTTTTTGGTTATAGTACATTATTAGGATGTGCTCACAGTTGATTGAACTTCGGAAGTTCTGAGCGCAAAGGGCGTTTGATTGCAGTCTGCTAATGGATACAGTCTGCTGACCTGTCTAACTTTCATATTTCTCCCCAGACATACTGCCTGGACGCACAAGTGGCGGATTCAGCCTGCACTGCCACGTCATACCTCTCAGGCGTTAAGACCAAGTATGGCGTCATCGGCCTGGACGGCAACGTCACCAGAGGGTCCTGCTACCCTCAGCTGTATAAGGGCAACAGGGCCCTCTCTATTGGCGAATGGGCGTTAAAAGAAGGACTGGACGTTGGTAAGTACTTTGGAGATCCACAGGAGAACCAAAGTGACCGACATAGCTCGCAGAATTGCTAAAATCAAGTGGCAGTGGGCGTGGCACATAACTCGTAGAGACGATGGCCTTTGGGGCAGAAAAGTTCTCGAGTGGCGACCACGGGCTGGAAGACGTAGCGTGGGCAGGCCTCCTACTAGGTGGACCGACGATCTGGTAAAGGTCGCGGGAAGAGCCTGGGAAGACCGTGCATTGTGGAAACCTTGGAGGAGGCCTTTGTCCAGCAGTGGACGTCATTTAGCTGAAACGAACGAACGAACGAAGTACTTTGAAAAAGATGTCAGTTAAAAGTGTCTCTATCATCATCAATATTCATCACCTGCCATTATTGACAATTTTACAAGACAAATGTGTGGGCTTTATGCCTCTATGAAAGTTTATCGTGACGATCATCCTAGACATCATATACAGGGAATTTAGTTTCTACTGCAGGAGCATGACCCCTCTAATTTATCAAAAGCAGATGGAGAATTTGACCTACAGTCCCTGGTTGCACACTTCTCTCATGTCGCCTCTAACGAAGGAAGGTCATATCCTACTCTTTCTTAAATTAGTTTATTTGCGAAAACAATACTTACTCGGGCAATAATAATTTGGTAACATAGACATTTTAAACATATTTAATGGGTAATATTTTAATCTATATCTAACATTAGATGGCTGAGTCTGTGATGTCTAATTGTAGCTTTTAAATACATGCCAATTGAGTCATTTAAATAAGATAACTTGAAGGTAGAGTCCCTTTCTCATCAGAATAGAATAACAATAGAGTTTTATGAGTTTAAAGACCAATAATAAATATGCATACACGTGCGAGATCCTGATCATTAGTTGTCTAAGTAATTACAACATCAAGTGCTTCTATTGACCATAATACATCAAACATAGTAGGTACATAAAACATCTAACATTTTCATACAAAGGCTATCTAATAATAAATTCTCTCTGTAATAAAATTATTGTTTTACGTGTTATAGATGTCACAGAAAAAATATTTGGTATTATAAGTCCAGTGCTTAGCTGAGTGATTGCCTGAGGTAGGAGCGGCACGAGAGAGTGTTTTTGTGAGATCAAAATTTAACGTCCGAGACTTCAGATCTCCTTCCTTGTAGGATCTGTCACGTCATAATATGTCAATGCCACCCCTCCCGTGCCACTTTCATACCTCAAAAAGTGATTGAACTAGGCGCTAGACCTTATAAAAAATGTTTTGTAACTTGCTATAGATGTCACAGAAAACGCGCCTCCTGTCAATGTCACGGGTGGGACAGTTCAGTGTATTGGGTCTATAAAGGCTAGCTTAAAATAATTTACAACTAAGCGGCATACGTCATCATCATACTTCACATCGCAACTGATCATACTAGTTTCGTAATGCAGAACGAAGCTCAAAACAATGTATTCTTAGTCCAAAACACAGAATAATTTAGTACTAGGTACGTAGTCCAGTGATTGGTCTATACCTCAGATTATAGTTTTAAACTATCGCCGCATTTTATCGATAAAATTCTACTAATCAAAAGGCTCATTCTATCAAATCTTGAAACTAAAGTGAGCGTTGCCACGCTCGAAGTTTGGACTAAGAGTTCCATAATATGCAACTAAAGACGGCGATTTGCGCCTCACAGAAAAAGCGACCGAGACGAGTGATGATGATGATCATTGATGATGATAATGATGATGATGATGATGACAATAAGGGTGAAGATGATAACATTAACTATGTTCTTCCAGGTCTAGTAACAACAACGCGTGTGACCCACGCGTCTCCAGCAGGGATGTACGCGCACACTTCAGACAGAAACTGGGAGGCGGACGCCGACGTGCCCGAGGAGTGCTTAGCGCTCGGCTGCAAGGACATCGCCCACCAGCTCGTCATGGGCTACCCTGGGAAGCACTTCAAGGTAAGCTGCCTAGAAGACAACTTTCGTGGTAGTTTAAATCTTAATCGGACAATGTTGGCGGTCAAGCTGTAGATCGTTGCTGCACAGGAGTTGCAGCGGTGGGAACGAGAGGTGGGAATAGTCCCGATTGAATCCTGATTTGAATTGCCTTACAAAACATAGCTGGTTGAAGGGCAGGCAACGGATTTTTAAATAGTATGTAAAAAGAAAATCTCGCGGTACAGTGACTTTTTATGGAATTTATTCTGGGAAAAAAGCAAGATTGGAAGGATACACGGAAATAATCAGTAAACTGCAATCTGCAATTAATTGAAAGTGCAGAATTAACCAAAGTTAATCATTCAATGATGTGGAGTTTTAGCAATTTCAATCTACTAAATCTAATTACATACATGGAATACAATTTAAAATCGTCCAAATAAATTAAAACAAGATGCGGTCTACCGCTATTTCTAAAATTATTTTTGTTTTGTTTTTGTTCTTGGTAAAAATACCTACGTAAAACTAATTAGTACTCGATACCGATACCACAGCCGATACACAGAAACCTAAGTAATTGAGGAAAACTTTACAGAAATAAACAAAAAGTGGAGTTCAAATACCCTTCTTTCAGAAAAAAACCGTCAATAGAAAATTAGTTCCGTACGGACAGCAGTAAATGAATCATCTAACAATGATGTTGAAAATACTTGTGATAAGAAAAGAATCGATTGCACATCAGACTATACATTTTTGATGCAATATCGCTCTTATTACAACTACTTAAGACACTACAGTGTGTAGTTTTATGTGCTGTGGTCTGTATTTTTGTCATTGAGAGTCCTCCAGCTGTGTTTCAAATTTCTGTCATGCAATGAAAGAGATTTACGAATACTAATGCAATTCCATGAAAAATGAATATTTTAAACTAAATTACAGAATTTGATCCATGATTTATGTTCTTAAATCTTTGAGGTAGAATACAATAGCAAAACCCGTGACCTGCATTATCTTCAATATATTTTGCGATCATCATAATTTAACTATAATTACAACAATTTATTCTTAACTTTAAAAATTCTGATTCCCAAGTGAATTTGGCAACACTTGGCTTTGTTGCTTCGTTAATTTAGAAGGAAATGTATATGGACGAACACAAATAAGACGGTTTTATCGCAAAAAGCTATCATGATAAGGATAACGTATAAAAAAAGAATATTATTGATTTGCTATTACTATGCAAATTATTAATAGTCTCGTTACCCCTCCAGCTGATCTAAATAATAATGTAATTTGTTTCAACCATTGCAGGTCATCATGGGCGGAGGCCGCAAGGAGATGCTTCCCAACATGTCCAGCGCGCTCGGTCCCAGCACTGGGCGGAGGCTAGATGGGCTGGACCTGACGGAGGTGTGGCATGAGGACAAGGTCCGGAGGAACGCCACTCATCAGTACGTGACTGATAGGAATGAACTTTATAAGGTAATTAAGAAGAGTGCCCGAGCAACTGCACTCAGGAGGATTTGATGAATGCTGCTGACAACGCCACTCTTGTGGCAAAGTTTTGGGCTGACACTTTGTAGGTTTGTTGTCGACACGAAAAGAAGAAGAAGTTAATTAAGATTTTGCAATGCTATTGCTCTAATATAGTGATGATGCATCGCCAGTTCCGTATCACATAAAATTGTAGGCATGGCCTAAAATTGGGTTCTAGCTCTACCACTCACACCCTGAATCGGCACGCCTATGCTCATTTATGATACCCATCCTATCTAATACATATTATTAAAATGTAAAGGCATGTGAAGACGTAAAGATGTTTGTTACTCTTACTCGCAAAAACTACTAAACGGATCTAGCTGAATAATATACTATTTTTTAACCGTCTATAAAATCTTGTGTGTATTTCCAGGTCTATAACTCCGACGAGCTTCCAGAATACCTAATGGGCCTGTTCCATGACGACCATATGAGCTACCACCTGCAGGCTCAGAACCAGCCCACCCTTGAAGAGATGGTGGAAGTCGCCATCAAGATGCTGAGCAGGAACGAGAAAGGATACTTCTTGTTCGTTGAAGGTATTTAATGAATCATTATTATCATCAAATCTTTTAAAGTAGAGTGGAATGTCCGCCCGCAAGGTGGACAGCAGATGACCTCATAAAGGACCTGGAAACCGGCCAATCTGGAAATCCTATAGGACTATGTCCAGCAGTTGGGCGTCCTGTGGCTGAAATTATGATGATGATGAATGGTATTCTACTCTGGCTAGAGATTGCAAAATACAGCTGACCTAGAATACTAGATTATGGCTCAGATTCAAAATACTTGATCCGAAGTTGAGCAGCTCTTTGACCTGCTTGAGTTTGCCTATGGTTGAGTTTCTACTTACATTATTTTGGTTGATATCATTTTAAGTGAGTATAATCTAGTTTCAGAATTAAATTCAACTGGACTAAGCGAGGAAAGAAGTTGGAGCTTAGTATATTGATTCTTTTCCCGGACTTCACCCATGACCACCAAGCCAAATTCTTTCATCAAAAGTCTGAGTGAATCGCTACCTGGAACGAATAGCCGAATAACTTTTTAATTTGCAAGCAACCTTGACATGCCCATTGTTATCACGAGGGTCACGGTTCACAATGCAATAGTTTTCGTGATAAAACGCCATGATTGACATTGATTTGATTTGATTTCAAGTTATGTAAACATTGATATAATAAGGCCGGTGACGTGCCACCCGCCTTTCGATGCGGTTTCGATTGGTTCCTAAATGACGCACGCGTTTTTATAATCCTCTAGAAAATCGTTTGCCTCCTATCACATAAAAAAAAAATGCAAGGAGTTATTTAAGACTTTATAACACTATCAATAAAGATCTTAATCACTTGCATCATAATAATCATAAAACATTTTTCTTTTATTCTTTCAACATGGAAATTAACACTGTATAAACTATGTGTAATTTGGCGAAACATGGGGAAATCAAAGCATTTTTTAATTATCAAAGTGATTGTTTTTCTCGATTTTTATAAAATTATGAAAACCTGATGACGTAAAACATACACTGCTAAATCATAAATTATTGTTACTCATAGGTTTTACTCAACCTCTTTATAATACGTGCATCCATGGCATTATTTTACAGTATCTCTTGACCATCTTAACCCATGTCGTTATAATCCTACAATAGAAGAAGATTATTTTACGAATATCTTTTACTTTCAGGTGGAAGAATTGATCACGCCCATCACGACAGCTTAGCACACCTGGCCCTCGACGAGACAGTAGAATTCTCCAAAGCTATCAAGAAAGCGAAATCCCTTACGAGTGAGCAGGACACCCTGATCGTCGTCAGCTCCGACCATGCCCACACTATGACGGTAGCTGGGTATCCTTCAAGAGGCAACGATATCCTGGGAACGGTGGACACGGCCACTGGTGCAGATAATATACCGTATACTACTATAAGTTATGCCAATGGGAAGGCTGATTCCATTGGTGCTGATGGGAAGAGGGTCGATGTGACGCTGCATCAGCAGTTTATGAATCGTAAGTATTTTTAAGCACTCTAACATATTAACTTACAGAAGAAACGCAACGCCTTCTGCACCTTCTTTGATAAAACGTTACGTATGTATGATTGTGTAACAGGGTCGTATGATAGCAACACAGAGATCTATAAAATTGCTAATTACTTTTTGTAAGCAAAACACCTACTTACTTACGAGTATATCATGATGCTCTACTAGTGCTTATTCACTCTACCAACCACTACGTGAGACTAATCTTACCTCTCGTTCCCACTTATAAATCTCTTAGATAGTCAAGGTCTATAGTTTAGCTGCTAGCTAATGTCTCTGTCCAAAACGTTACTGGCAGTTGCTAGGTCGTAGGGAGACCCATTTGAGTCTTTAAAGAAAAAATATGGTTTACATTTAGTATTTTACGTATTAATCTTTATCCACCTTACTGATCTCAAATATTACCAACATTTCAGGTGACTTAGGTTACTCCTACCCAAGCTTAGTTCCCCTCGACTCCGAGACCCACGGTGGAGAAGACGTAGCCGTCTTCGCAGCAGGACCCTGGCAGCACTTGTTCACCGCCAGCTACGAACAGAACCTCCTGCCCCATATGATGGCATACGCCATGTGCATTACAGAAGACAAGCACAGCAACTGTGCACCAAAGATAAAGGAAAGCCGCTTCTGGACGACGGGAGCTGGATCCAGGAGTAAAGCGTCGTATGTTAGTTTACTGACTGTGATAGTAACGTTAAGGTATTTTTACTGAAGTATTATGGAGGCAAGTGTTAGTAAGTTGATCTTAAGTTGAGTTGGAAGCTTACAAAATATTGACTTTTGAACGGATTGTCTGATTTAGCACGAGAGGCCGTCGTTTTTTATGTCACAGTCAATTTATTCCAACTCATGGTTTTAGTCAAACATCGAGAGAGGTTTATGAATACGAGCCTCAATTTTGTTGTTACCTATTACATCAAATAAATTTCATGGATTTGTTTGGTGATACTGTGTCCATGTGTGTGATGGATGGAACAATAGGGTGAGATATACATACATACAGGGTGACAGTAACTCACCCAGTAGAAACTAACGTAATAGAATAATTAATAAAATACACTTTTGTTCCTTTTAAATAAATATTTACCTAATGTACCTATTTATGTAAATTATAACACTGGAAGTATATTTTTACCCTTCAATAAGTGAAGTCAGGAAGTCCAATGTTTTCATAGGTTCAAAATGAGAACCAAAACTTGTACATAGATTTATCTAAGATCCTTCATTACGAAATTGAACTAAGTAACTTTAAAATGAAATTGGAAGTGTTCTTTTGTGATATGTTACGAGTACAGTCGCCTCAGACTGTTCATTTTTTTGGTAAAAAAAATTTCTATGTACAGTTTGCGTCATATAGTTCGTGGTACCCAAAGTGAATGAAACTTTCTTATTCCAATTGTAGGTAACTAAGGCCCGGTTTTTTGATTCGTAGTTAAAATAACCAATGGTCAAATTTGACAGATGTCAAATGACAAGTGGTTAAATATCAGAAACTAATGTTTTTCAAACAATGGTTAACTTGACTTTTAGTACATTTTTTGTGTACATTTTGTTAAGAGCCATTTTACATTTTCGTGCGAATTTCTAAGATTTTGGAAGCATGAATTACTATTTTAAGCAACACCCAGAGATTATTTAATAACTGCGAAAGATAGGTCAATCCTTGGTGTTGACCATTAATGAAACGGATTTACTAAAACTCTTTTGCTTAATTCACAGTGCCCCATCTCCCACAACCATTTTACGGAAAAATTGCCGCAGACTCATTTTCAAAGTCCTGTATCTATTATTTACGCTCATATAATAAGCTTAAAAATATATAGTAATCATCGGACATATATTCTTGTAGTCCATTAATGAAATAGATTCTTGAATTTCATTACCATTATTGAGTAAAATCTAAAAATAATTTGGCAAATTTGAAGATTAACGTCACATTTTGATCGTGGTTTTTGGTTTAAAAACACAGCAATAACTGCAATAAAAGTATCCCAAAATAAAGAATATTCATTGTAGAATTGATTTCTACAGTTATTGTTTAAATATTAGTAACCACTTTGTCAAAATATTGATGTGAATATCAGTATAAATTACAATACGCAAGCCGACATCGATTAGTATGGCGCGAGCGCCCGTCAAGGTAGGACCTGTGTCATTTTTCCCGCCGTGACGTTTACGTGCGTTCGTGTCGTGAAGCGGTGATTTGTACGGCGACCAAATGCATTTGATACTATGCCGAGAGGCTGTTTCGAGTCGGCCGGCCGAGCAGAAATTGAAATGATGAATTTTAATTTCTTTGACGGATCTGGGTGTAACTATGTATAATATGTAGGTACCATGTATTTAATTTAATAAATAAATTATAAAAAAGTATATCCATTATGCTAGCACCCTTAACACAAGCATATTGGTTGCCTACTTTTGGACTAGATGGCGCTGTGAAATTGTCCAAAGATTTGTTTATTTATTTATCCGCTTTGAGTTTTGTTTCGTGAAGAAGAAAAAGAAGCGTTTTGTTTCGAGAGTGAAGCTTTGATGTTAAATCTATACTAATAAAAGAGGAAAGATTTAATTGTTTGTTTGTTTGTTTGGAGGCAATAGGCTCCGAAAAAAAATTCTTTCACTTTCACTTCAATTTTAATTTTTTTCTATGTAGGCTATAAAATATTTTCAAAAACTTTAGTCCAAAATCTTTGATAAAATTCGACGTTTAATAAAATTAGATAACATATTATTAATACTTTTTTTTTCAGTACGATTTTAGTACTTGTTTTTCAGAAATTCTACGATTTAACTAAACTTCTTAAGTGTTTATATTTTATGCATAATTTATTAACTTCTAAAATATACATATATCCTATTGATAGATGACGTGCTTCGTATTTTATTAAAATTATTACCTGACTAGGTTAAAAAGGTGTGGAATGTTATTTTGGAGATAACTTGGTTCCATAGAAATATAGAGAGATGCTAAGTAATGCGCTGAGTTCGAAACTCAGTGTCGTGTTAGAAATTCACACACACAAAGAAATCAAATTATGTGCTCATTATCCACTGCGGTATCAGTATTCAACGTTCGAATAATCTTTAGTACTATGCAAGCAATATAAACTGTTTACATAATGACGTCGCTACTGTCATCATTGCTTTCACAAGCAATATGTTCCAATTTGTCCCTTGTCACATTTCCCTTTAGTTTCTGTGATCTGTGCTTGTTTCTAAGTTGATATCAATGAAATATTCCTTAGTACTTTTCATTTAAATTATTTTTTTTATTTTGACACGTGTTTGAAAAATCAAGGTCAGATAACAATAAAATAACAAGTGAAAACGTAACATTGCATTGCAACTCGCAATTTCGCAATATTGATGAGGAGATTCCATTGGAAAGTCTGTATTCATTCCTAGGATTCCCCTAACACCATCAAATTCAAGAGAATTCAAGAGAGTGCAGTTTCCCATCTCATGCTTATGGACCACGGTTTAAAATAGTGTGGTTGCATAGAGCCTGCAACGGGCAACCGCGTGCGCAACTGCTCATACTAATTTTCGATGCAAAAGTAAGTGTTGGCGCCCTCACGAGTTTTAGCGGAGTTCTATATGGTAGCGGGAGTAGACTTAATGGAAATCTATGCTTCTCCGACGACCAGTTGTATGTGGAATACTCCAGAGTATGCGCACACAATAGCCTGGTGATTTTAGCACCTGAAGGAAAAACAAAAAAACATTGTTTACAAAGAAATCTGCGGCAGGTGTAGTGTTTTAATTTTGTTTAAGAAAGATCTCATAATTTTGTAAGTATTCAAATATTTAAACATAATAATTTGTAGATTTTATATCAAAAAATATAATCATTTAACAAAATTAATTTTCTTAGAATATTTTAATTCTATTAGAACCATTTTCCACTTCATCGCAGAAGAAGTCGCGGGCAAAAAGCTAGTATGAAATATGTAGTATTGCCCGCGGCTTCACCCGCTTGAAATTTAGTTTGTCACAGATCGTCATAAATTATAGCCTATACATTGTTATTCTGGTCGACGCCAGGGATGGATGAGCGTCGCTGTCGCTGGCGACAGGGTCTTCTGGTTCAGGGTTCATGGCGTAGGTCTCAGTCAAAATGAAATCCACTCGTAGAAATTAATAAACTCAGTGTATTCACGAAAATGATTACACACAGCACTAGAGTCGTATCGGAACTGAGTGAACCAAAGGTCTTGCGATAGGAACGTCCGACCCGAGTGATAGTTGAACACAGACTGCCTAGTACTGCTGTACTGTACTGTAAAGTTTCATCAAAATCTGTTCAGTAGTTTTTGCGTGAAAGTGTAACAAACACCCAGACATCCACACAAACTTTCGTATTTATAATATTAGTAAGACTAGTAAGAAGTAAGATAGTAAGATGAATTATTTTAGTTATTTGTTTACTTATAATAATATTTATTTATTTATTTCTTAGCTCTGTCTGATAATGGATCTGGAGGAGATGCAATGGCCACCTCCGTAACAAAACAATAGAACCCTATGGAGTTTGGGCTTGTGTGATTCGCCTTGACGAATAGTTCGTATCCAGGGTCCGATGATGGAGCTGTAAGGGGGCAGATTTTTTTTTCACTATGTGACTGTCTTT
Organism: Ostrinia nubilalis; assembly: GCF_963855985.1. Classification (NCBI taxonomy): domain Eukaryota; kingdom Metazoa; phylum Arthropoda; class Insecta; order Lepidoptera; family Crambidae; genus Ostrinia; species Ostrinia nubilalis. The sequence continues at coordinate 13,792,920 of NC_087097.1, forward strand.
ATTTTGTACTTAATATATATTTTACATATTATACCTATTCGTGTTTCATTATGAATCGAAATTATAAAAGACTTAATAAACTCTATTAAAAATTTAAATTAATTTATCAAATTTGAATACCTCATTCTACCTTAAAATTAATAACTTAAATCAAGTCTTAATACGGTCACGGCTCAAGATTTTTTTGTCCATTTCAGCGTTCTTTTTACTCTTTTGACGTTACGTTGACAGCTTTTACCTAAATTCGCGCGGAATATTTTTGTGAAATGGCTCTTAATATTTAACCATTAGTAGCAAACTTTAACAATTAGTTATTTTAACTAAGAATCAAAAAACTGAAACTAAGAGTAGGCGCACACCGTTGATTTTTAGTTGGCCGATAGTTGTGCCCGATTGTAAATTGTATAAAGAATCGGCCAAATCGAATCGGCGTAGTATGGCACTCCCATACATGCCCATGCTGATCAACTGCCCGACTAAACTATCGGCCGACGAAAAATCAACGGTGTGCGCCGACTCTAAAGAAAGACAAATTACGCTAAGTGAGACTATTTACTATAAAAACAAGGTTCTGTACTTATTCAAAATAATAATGAGAGATGTATGAAAGGAAACAGCAATGTAGAGATACATTTTGTGACGTGTATTATTATTTTTAAATATGGTTTGTATGTTTTCAAAATTTACGTAATATTTCTAATGCCTTTTATAATAAAATACTTTTTTTTATGAAACAAGTACATTCCTAATAATTTAAGTTTTAGATCTAGTTAGTAAATAGTAAATAGGTAGAGATTTTAATATTATTTTTTCATAATGTTTAAATTATTTGATAAGTACCTACATAATAATTTACATAGTAAAATACATTGTTAAAAGATGTTAACGCATTTAAATATTTATGTTACAAATACCAACTAAATCATACATTTTGTTTGATATTACGTCGTTTACGAATATGAATGTGATAATAATATTTATTGTTCAATTAAATACAATTGATAAAGATTTCCTATTCTTTTTATTGTTTTTTCCATACTTGGATAAAACATTTTATCTTATTAATCTGCGTTAAAATTATTCTTGCATGAAATATACATTTCATTGAGATAAGATAATAATAATACAGTTATTAATAATTGGCCTCAAATTACAGTATTATTCTAATAAAGCGCCATCTCTGCCTCTCTACATAAGTCGCAATGAAACGGTTAAAATAATTCTTAGCTCTACATTTGCTCAGGTAGAGATTCGCAGCAATGTCAGCAGATGTCGTTGTTAAGGAGAATCAAAGTGATGGTTAGTTTAACAAGTTTAAGGGTGGATTCTACCAAACAAGATTAATATTAATCTCAGAATAAATTGTCAGCTATTCGACATTTTTACATAATTATTATTTCCCATACTGAAACTGTCAATGTGCCAGTTATACCAGGAGTTATTCTCGGATAAAAGTTTGGTCGAACAGGGCCGAAACTTGTGTAAGTTTCCTGTAGATGTTAGCTGATTTTTTTTATTTTTATTTATAAAATAAAATGTTACTACTAAATTTCTGCTTGCCCACCTTTTTTCAGTAATTCATATGCACATACTCTGCTAGGTAGCTATTAAGATTTGTACTAAAAACACTTTTATTTTATTACGGTTTTTGTGGTTTGCACATAACCAGTAGTGTGACGTAGGTTAGTACAAATTATATTTCTAAAGGTTAATTAAAATTGTTTCAGTCAAGATGTAGCATTTTGCCGAGACCTAACGCGGACTTCTTAAGGACGCAAAATGTGCTACTTACTACTTGGGTGGGGTCAATAACACCAAAATTCCATACAATAAGTATTCTGAGTTAAAAATACCGTATTTATTCTTGTAAACATTGTCTTTCACTACATTCATAAATTATCTGTTGTCGCAAAAATAAGTAGGTGTGTCACCACTCACCCATTTACCCAAATAAAAATTTTAATTCTTCAAAGTGAAAATAATACCTGAAGAAGAAACCGTGGAAAATCCTTATACCACCGCATAAACATGATTTCATACCGAAACGTAATACGTAAATGGAATATCCGATATCCAAAAAGTTCTGTAGGTAGGTAGGTTACCAGGTGGATACTTACTTAGGTAGGTTAAAAGTTTTTGCCTTCCTAATTCTTACTTATTACCCTTAAAGGCGTGTCTGAAGTGTGAAAGTTATGAAAATCATTTATTTTCTACAAAAGTCTTTTAAAAACTGCTTTTACATTTACAAGTATTACTTTAACACTACCACTGCTTCAGAACAACAACATACTCTATAATAAGTAAGTAAGTCACCACTGTTAGCTTCAAGGGTCAAAAAAAATTCTTAAAATTATTCGATTACAATTTAACTTATGAACCTCCACAGAGTTATAGCCTGTACCTCCAACCGACTCTTTATGAACATTATGAATCTTTTTACACTGCGCTTCTAGTCCCAAACTAAGCAAAACTTGTACTATGATGGGTACTAGACAACGGATATAAACATACTTAAATACTTTTTTTTTGTAAATACATACATATACATAGAAAACACCCAGTCCAATACAAACAAATATGTTCATGCACACAAATGTTTGTACTGTGCGGGAATCGAACCCGCTGAAGAATGCATAAGATTTTCTGTGCCCTAAGCACGAACAATATCGTTCTCATTATAGTGTGTGTTGCAGATAGCTGGTCTAAAGACTATGCCAGCACGGAAGCGAAAATCAAAGAAACTTGAGGAAATAAGCTTTTTAATACAAAAATGTGCTAACAAGGCAAATAGACAGAAAGGCTATCAAAATACAAAAGCAAAAGGTATAAAACACTCTTATTATCACTTATCGGCTCTCAACATTAATAGTAATCGTTTATTTTTTATGAAAAATTGTCACTACGATTGTAAGGAATACGATCGATTACTGTACAACCACGAGTGCCATTCGTGCTCAAGGCACTATTTTATCGTTAAAAAAATAAACGATGGCAAGTGGCTTTTGAATCCTGTATTTTATTGGTAATTTTATGACGTTCAGTGGTTAGTCATAATATGGCTCACCTGACAAAGTGCAACTACAGATCCTTTAACTTACCATTAAGCTAGAAATAAAAATATTTTATTAGCTGGTATTTTCTATAATATTTATCAAGTCCACAATAATATTATGTAATTGTTATTGTTAACACGACTTTAAAATAAAAAGAAAATTACAAAATAAAAACAAAATTGACTAATTTTAAACAACGTCATCATAATTTCTCCTTAAAGGTTTCTTTGCCCCTGCCTCCTTTCTACTAAATCAATATTATACAGCTCTCTCTTATAGGTACATAATTACTCAATAACCCTGTAATCCTTAGGGCTCGCTCCCACGGCAATCCTGTTATTCCTGCATTACTGGATTCTGCAAAACTGGACTGTCGTGTGACACTCATTTTATGTGTTTGAAATTAGAAGATCGGTTTTTTACGGAACACGGCTTACAGGTTGTTAGTGTGAACGGTAATATTAAAACACGTATACAAATATACGGCAAAAAAACAGGTCCTGCAAAAAATAGGATGTGTCCGTGGGAACAAGCCCTTAAGTTGGTTATTCATTAATGTCAAATACGTCATACAGTATCTTACGTGACCACATGGCCAGTGCAATGCGTCCACAGCTGGGGAAAAGGGAATGTCCGACCGAACAGGGAAAGGAGTAGAGCTGTTTGTTGAATATTAGTATAATATTTATTTAGTACCTAATCATTTATGAAACTGAATATTTACTTCGGTAAATTCGGGCAACCGTTATTCGAGCGTATGTGTTTCCGGACAAAAATTATTCGGGATAAAATTATTTCGGTCAATCATTATTCGATCATTCATGATTCGGGCCTAAGTTGTACAATCATTAATTACTCTGCATCTGAAAATAATGAGGAAAATTGTTTGCCTTTATTTAAAAAAAATTGGTGGCTAATTTATTAAAGTACTTTGTTAAACTGTTGAAAAATAGTAATTCTAGTCAAAGATTTTAGACAATCAGGGGATTTGAAAACGCGTATTAATCATCTAGGTCTTATGCCCAATTTCACCATCAATCCCTAATTTTTAAGTGACCCCTTTGTTAAAAAAATTCCTGTTATGTGTTACCATAGGGGTCACTTAAAAAATAGGGATTGATGATGAAAATCTGGCATCAATCTGTAATAGAACCAATAAACCAATTTCATTGATCAAATAAAAGTTATAAGTCAATAACTTTTGACCAAGTGCATTATTAAGATAACTGCAACATCGATTAATATAACAAATTACAAACAAACACTCATTGTTCTGCAGATGGGAGCTGGGAACCGAATTGATCAATGTAAAGAAAATCATCAGATGCACAGCGGATGGATAGAGTCGACATTTTTTATTATAATTTTAACTTTGCAATATCAAAAATAACTTTTTTAAATTTTATTATAAACGAAAAATCTTTAATAATAACAGAGTACTAGGCAAACTTAATGCTATAATTGCATTCTCTACAATCTACATGCTTAAACAATAATAGTTACAATATTAAAAATAAAAATAACAATAATTAGATATTTTATTAATTAATAACAACTGTCTTAGTTAGCAAAAAGTTAAAAGAACTTTGTACCAAAACTATTATTATGTCATTGCTATATTGCCTAGAGAGGTAATTATTGCGTTTCAAATTAGCATATTTAGCAGCTTGTAAAAAAACATTAACATGTGGAATAGGCAAAATATTTAATACTCATAGCAAGAATTTATTTTACACTAGTTATATGCTGTGCGTGCATTGCATCACTTGTACTACACCTGTACACATCGAATTAGTTTCAAGCTCACAAGGTCCAGTTCAAGGGTGAACCAAATTAAAAATACAATAATGCACATTTTATTAACAACGACTCCATTACTCTCGTTGTCGTGTCCAAATTGTACTTTTAAGTGACACCAAAAGTACGTTCTCAGTAGTGCCATTGAAACCGCAGTCAGATCATGAAGTGTATTAGTAACAAAATAATTTAATAATATCAAGTGATTAAGTTAAAATATTTCACGTGATTTTCGACTGAAATACTGGCCGCTTTAGACGTTTGCGTGTTTTAGAAAAAAGTTTTTGAATAATTTGAAACTTTTTTGGCGCCAAGATGTCTGCGTTGTGTCTTTTTAAATTGACATTTTTAGTGCTAGTGTTTTTGTTTTGCATAAGTGCAAGAAGTGTAGAAGATAAAAATAAATGTAAGTATTTTAAACTTAAGTTATTTACCTACTTTAGTAATTAAATAAAATTGATAACGTTAAACAAAATTAACTAAAATGCAATTTAAGTAAATTAGTGTGTCGAAAAGGTGAACTAATTAAATTATAGTCAGATAAAGGCTTTATGGTAATCAATGTTACTAAAATCAAGCATTACCTTTAAAATAATTAGCTACTGTTCACAATTACAAGGTAAAATTATGTTTACCAAATTACAGCCTAATTATTTAACGAGTACTAACAAAAGATACGTAGGTATTATTTTGCAAATATTATTATGAATTGATCTTTACATTTTGAATAAAATAATTAATAATATAATTTATACTATTGTTTTAAGTATCTATTAAAATAATATTCATTATAAAGCGATATCAAAGTCAAAGTCAAAGTCAAAATTTCTTTATTTGTTTAGACTAACAAATAGTTCTTACAAATCGTCATTTTGCTCTTAAGGAGCTATATCTATTTGCTATATCTATCTATCTGCTACATTATTTATTACAGCAATTAATGTCTAGTGAATAATTTCCAATGAACTGCATTGAACACTGCAGTGAGATTTGTACGTAATCTTGACCTAGTTTTCGTTATTTGCAAATGTTTTTGCATAGACACGCATTTTGTGTGTCAAACATAAACATGCATTTTTGCAAACAATATGAAAACCGTTAGTATAGAGTTAAGAATGTCTATTATTACAAAACTAACCATACCGCTTTGATACGATCTTAACAGTTTTTTTTATTCATAGGTAGTTATATCACAGTATATATATGAGCTAAAGCAGTACGGAAACTTAGCCCTTTCGGCGAGTTAAATACCTACACTTCAACTGAGTGTTAGGGTTGGCACTCTCAACCTTTATAAAATTAATAAGGTTCTTACTTACTTATTTATTAAAACGTTTAGGGTAAACCACCCAATTATTGGCACTTTAAGCAGCTACTTCACAAAACCGATAAAATTTGCATGTAAAAATATGATTTATCAAAGAAAAAAACATTTATATTGGTCTTTTAATCTTTGCAGAATATTATAAAGTACTTATCATTAATAAATTAAATCATTTATTCAATATAGTGTACCTTTTAAAAAAATACCTCAAAATACCAGTTGTTGGCATAGCCAAACCTTTTATTGGCAGTGATAATTACCTATTATTGGCACTGTTCTCGCAAGACTGAAAAATAGCTGCTAGGTCTTATGTAGAGGTTTTAAAGAGATTCATGATAGAAATAAACAAAATAAAATCATTTGTTATAAGAAAAGTAACATTTATTTGTATAGGAACATACCATATCAGTTCAAACGCTTATATTTAAATATGGTTTTAAACTTTCCATAAACACTTTTATCAAATCTTCTTTTCTCTTCGGAAATACTTTTTTGCTACTGATTTTTATTTTATCTAGTCAACAAAAAGCTGTTCTTCTTCGTCAGTCAAAATTGTGAACGGACCGGGCTTAGAGCGATGATCAGGATGTTTCAATCTGAATTGTATAGTAAACCGTGGTACCACTTTCAAAGGCTTATTCCACTAATCCCGGGGATTAGTGAACTTTTTATTCATTAATCCCCGCTAACGCCAATAGAGCTTATAATGGGGATTAATGAACTTTTTAGTTTATTTTATTTTTCTTTATTCAGAAAACTACGTTAAAAAATAAAATACTAATGTAAGAATCATGTACCTTCTATTTATTATTGGATAAGAACTCACTTATTGATTATTTTTATAATCACATTAAATTAAATTTAAGCCTGATTACAAAGCTATTAATTTACACCATTTTTATCTTGTTACATCTTGGCCCAAATTTGTGTGTAATCGTTTCCATCTTCTTTTAAATGATGAATGGGGAATAACGATTCAATATCCATAGTGCTTTTGGTTAATCAGGTAAGTGTTAATTTTTTTTAAGTATTGTAATCAGTCTTAAATTTAATTTAATTTGATAATAAAAATAATAAGTGAGTTCTTATCCAGTAATAAATAGAAGGTACCTGATTCTTACATGAGTATTTAATTTTTAACGTACTGTTGATTAATTAACTTTTTAGTTCATTAATCCCCATCATAAACTCCATTGGCGTTAACGGGGATTAATGAACAAAAAGTTCACTAATCCCCGTTGACGGGGATTGTCAACGGGGATTAGTGGAATAAGACTTTGAAAGGCTTTGAAAGTGGCTGAAAAGATAATATTTTTTATTGGCACCTTTTTAACCAAAGTTTGACACCCGTGCCAATAAATGGATTTTATATAATTGGCAGTGGGCCAACATTTGGATTGGTGTATCCAAAACGTTAAAAAATATTTTAAATGCAATTTAAACTAAATTTTGAGACAAACTAGGTATAATTTTTAATAAACTCAAATTATTTTGAATACCCTTTTATTGGCATGTGTGCCAATAAAATGGATAAACAGATTTTACGCATACCAAATGTTGGCATACCACAAAGAATTAAAAGTTGGCGGTTAAATTATAAAATAATGTTTTAAAAAGGCAGTTAATATATTCAATAATAAGACAAAATAATTATGTATAGGGACAACAAAATAGATTTGCATTTTTTTAAAAGATTATGATAGCTCTTACCTTAGTAAAAAATGAATATTTCGATTGTTTTTTTCGCACAGGTCCCGGTTTGTCAAACAAATGGTTGATGCGCCGCGATGTTTGAAAAAATAAAAAACGTGTGTAGCCAGTTAAGTAATAAATGATGTTACTGTACAATTTCTACTAAAAAATATAAGGTTTGGCTACAAAAAACCTTAATTTTCTTAAAAAACTGGAGCATGCCAATAAATTGGTAGAGTGCCAATGATTGGGTGGTTTACCCTATTTAGGTTTTTTAATTATAAAATACCTAATGGAATAAATTAATTGACTAAATAGTTAACAAAAAAATAAAACGTTAATTAGGTTCTATAATGATCGAATACATAATCGAATAAATTGATTAAGTACTATTAGAGGCCGGTAGAAGATCTATTCTCATAAATAAAATACCGGATACTTACTTTCACATACCTATTGCCTCATTTTAAATACAGTTCATCACTTAGTACAAAAGCGTGCGGAGCAAATTACTTTATCAAATAGAACACATAAATTGTTAAAAAGCGTAATTACGTAATTTAAAAAGAACTATTACAAAATCAGATGTAAGCACTTTATTTAAAAAGTAATATTTAATCATTTTTACAATTCAGAATTATTACGAAGTTTAAAAAATGAAAGTTCTGGTTTTGAAGATGCCGAGTTCAAGCAGCCGTATACTACGCAATTCACTCGTGGCATGTTTTTAAAAATACAGCGGACAGTGCATGCAATAAAATTATTATTAAAAACACAACGCGCGCGACACTCGCGACGGATGGACTGCGAGGTTCGCTTAGAGCTCGTGTAAAGCGTGCGTCTGTGTGCGTGAGTCTGATTTCGAGCGTTTGTATGAAGCTTCCGTACTGTTTAATTTATCTACTGTGGTTATATTCTTCTTTGACATACTTTCATGTTGTTTCAAAATTATTTTATTTCATTTTCACCGTAATCCTAACGGAAGTCTTTGTTAAAAACAAACTTGAATATGTTTAAAACACTAAGGCTGGGTTGCACCATCTTACTTTAACTATAACAAACGTACAAAATCTGTCAAACTCCATACAAAAACATCGGTTATCGTTATAGTTACGGTAGTTAGCTGGTGCAACTCAGCCTGAGTGCTGTATTTTAATTCAAGTTTTTTTTGAATCTGGCTAGGATGAGGAGTTTAATCTAAATCCTCCATTGCCTCGCTGTTAAATTAGGAAGGTTAGAGCTCTTACAGCAGATATTGAAATACGATGATGATGACTAACTGTGAATTTATAGTAGGGGAGCCCATGTGGGGATTTTGGCATTTACTAAAGCGTAACTAACTAACGTAAAGACAGGGGGGATACCTTGCAGATGGTTAAGTACCTCCACCAAATATGAGCCCCATTACGAGTATATTATTACGAGTAAGTTAATAAAATCATTTGATAAGCTTACACACGTGCACGTAAGCACACATGCGAGTACATTAACGTAAATTACTTAAACTAAGTGCTCGATGCAATTCAGTAGTACTTTCCTGTAATTGTTTTAATTAGCAGCTGCGATACAGGCGTTTTTACCTGAGTAGGTATTAGTATTTTATTTGTAAATAAAGCCTTAAGTTGTTTCAATCAACTAGAATGGAAAATTCAGTAGGAAAGTACCTAAGTACCTACTATCCATCCAGATGGTATCTAAAGCATTTATTACGGTAGTCCTTGACAGTTTGGCGTCTCTACAAGAAAGTTGATTCAGTGCTACCAATAAATATGGGAGCTAGCTCATGTTATGACTGTCTTTATATCTGACGAGGCTACCAAAAAGGTTGGTGGCTTTTGCCAAATAGGTACATCTGATAAAATTATAGCTGTATGGTGAAGGTATCTTTATACAAGACTTGCGGCCGCCCGCGACTTCGTACGCATGGATCCCGTTTACCTCCTTAGGGGTGGAGTTTCGTAAAATCTGTTCTTAGTGAGCACTTACGTTCTAAAAGAAACCCCCATGCAAAATTTGAGACTCTTAGCACTTGTAGTTTCCGAGATTTCGTGATGAGTGAGTGAGTCAGTGACCTTTCGCTTTTATAGATACAGATTCAGTATTACACTACCTTTTTTTTGTTTTTAGAATATAGACTATCTTTTTTTTATCCACAACAAGAAAGCTCTTGGCTTGCATCTCACTTGATTAAGCCGAAGGTGTAAGCAAATCTTCATAGTTAATGTGGTCTGATGATGATGGCGAGTAAAAAGGTAAACTTTTAAAATTCTCACCAGTTCATAATAATATAAGTTGAAGCAATTGACTCGAGTTTACTGAATGAAACTGGCTAGCCTTGAAAGGTGAGTGTAAACGTAATGTCGTATCGTTTGATGAAATAATCGTGTATCATTGGCAAGTTGCTATAATTTTGAGTGGGCTTGTTAATTCCTTATTCCGGTCTTATTAATTTATGGATTAATTTATTATGTACACGCATAGCATGATTTTTAATTAATAATATGTGTCAAAACACTAGTAGATAAGTTTTTGTCGTACATACCATGTGAGCAACATTCTCGATATTAATAAATTGAATTCATACTTGAGGCCCGATAGCGTATAGAGTGTGGCAAAGGCTTACGGAGTGCTGTTAAAAGTTTGATTCCCAGTCATATCAATTATGCCAAGTTCTGTATCATGTCCATGATATGATAGATAGATGCCCTAGAATGGAAACGATGAGAACTTATACTCGTAGTAACGGTGAGAGAAGTGTTTGTTTTGTTGCAAGAAACCCTTAGGTGGCGTATTTTCAGCTATAATAATGGTAGGCGATTTTACCTCAATTTCCTCTTGGAAAAACGTTTGTATAACAACCCCAATCTGTGGCATCAAAGAAACTGTCATTCACCATAAAAATGATTTTATTTTTACTACGAAAGAAAGAGGGGAATAACTCATTTGGCATTATGTAAGTATTTTATTAGAAAACTAGCTGTACCCGCGAATCCGTGTTATGGAACATTTTTCTTTACTACTCCGTCCACACTGTAGGGTGATGTTATATAGCCTAAAGTCTTCCTCGATAAATGGGTATCCAACACAAAAA